>NC_135357.1:10995000-12195000 GCF_051622035.1 Arctopsyche grandis
CGCCAGGCGGCCGTTTAAAAATGTGTATTATTATATTAAATAATAAAAATAATTAATTAATTAATTGAAAGTCAATATATGGCGGTCGGTGAACTAGCTCTATCCAACGAATATACAGAGATGAGCGAAAATGAGAAGATGCGGCAGCAAGAAAACAACTTGATGATGCAAATACATGACGACGTAGGGAGGCCGCTCTCATCCTGAGAATGGCCTCAAAGTAAAGCACGTACCCATCTACAAACATCTGCGCAGAGCGGCAAACCCCTTGGTAGTCTGCAAAGCTTACTTCTTCATGTTCGATGGTTAATATTGCAAGTTCACTAGTCTGGATTGACTGATTGAATTTTTTCTGCAGAAGAATCCATGTAACAAAAATAAAATGGCTTGGAGTCGATGACTATTTATGAATTTTTTTTTATACATTCATACATACTTTAAAATATATTTATTAATATTTGGAGATTCCTCTTGGGGGCTCTTATCATCCCAAGGGGTCGCATGTACCGCATACCCCCGCGTCATAGCAGTTACGCCACTGAGCAAATATCAATAATAAAATTATTTTTATTCGTCTTGCTCTCGTTCAAGATTGGGTCAAGGAATTGGGTATCTTATAAAGCTTGGGTATCTCTCGAAATTTTGTGCGCAACTTTTCAAGATTTTCCCAACCTATTTTAAAAAATGTCATATACATATTATACCCATAAATGCTTATATAGGTATTCTTAATTGTGTCTCTTAGGACTGAAGGTGTTATTCATAAATGCCTCTGATGAGGCCTATTCAACGGTGTTTGGATTAAACAGTCTGACTTAGTTTTTCTTCTTCATTTTATTCGTTCCACGAATAAATCAAATGTCTTTTCCATTCCGTGTCAAATGTTCAATGAAGTTGAGAAATTGGTACTAATATAGATATATTATATAATATTATATGTCTGAGTTGAATATGCAATTAGTATTGGATTAAGCAGAACTTTGTAAAGGTAAAAAAATACTAAATACATACATACATACATATATAGCTTGAGCTATACGATTAATCAATCTAGAGAGGATTTACTTGTACTCTGGCCAAATACATTTAAGTAAATTATCTAGTTGGGGTATAAATAAAAGTAGTTTAAAGATCGATATTCTGTCTATATTTGGAAAAAAGAAACATTGTTGAAATCACTGATAGGTTTCGAACGTTTTAATTAAATATGTATGTATGTATTATACCTGGGTCTACGTGACGAGACAGAATGTTAAATTACAGAAAATACAAATATCGGAAGGCAAAGATCGAAAATCGAAAGATCTTAAGTCAAAATATCAAAAAAAAAAATGGTGCATGGTAAACGGTACATACTCACGTACATACTCACTTGTACATATTCTGCGCGCGCACATTAATACGGGAGGAAAAGCCTGTTCCTCTTGTTCCTGTTGTATCCTGCTCGCGCAAATTAAGTGAGTATGTACCGTTTACCATGCACCATTTTTTTTGATCTTTCAACTTAAGATCTTTCAATTTTCGATCTTTGCCTTCCGATATTTGCGTTTTCTGTAATTTAACATTCTGTCTCGTCACGGAGACCGATTATAGCTATAGGTACATATGAAAGGGTCAATTATATTAAACATAAGTACATACATGAGTTGAATTAGTGCATGTGTGCAGATAGTTAGCTAGTACAATACATTGAGACAAAATACTGAGTCAACTGGATCGACATTTCAGTTGTTTGCATTGTAATTGAAAATATTTGCGGAAAATCATGATTGACCGGCGTCGATGTACAAGGGAAAGGGCCACGTCAGTCGCGGTTGATTGATGGTGTCGTCATTGGTGAACGTTCACCAAAGGTCGAATCTCACCCTAAGATATTAAACGACCGTTCCACCGTGCGAAGGGTGAGGGAGGGGGGTGTTGGACTATCGGAAAATGTCATTTCCTCGGTCAAATTTTCCATATTGTGTACGCAGGCGCCCGCACGTCTTTCTTGGTGGGTGATTTCGGCGATGACGGAAAATTGTCGCCGGCAGAATTCGAGGAAAATCTTCATTATTGGATTTCGTTAATTGTGACCCGGAGCCGGATGTGACGGGACATCTGCGGCTCCGTCCGGTGACGGGCTTCTCGTTAATCTGGTTTTCTTAGCTTTTCGCGAAAATGACTATTTTCCGGTCGAAGACAAAAATAATCGGAAAAGTTGTAGTAGAAATTAATTGGTTTGGTGATGTTCTTAAAATGCGATATATATTATACGTACATACATAAATATATATTAATAAATATATACACATTTATATTATAATTGGGGTGACCATATTTCACAGAACTCAAAACGGGACGCTCCGCAAAAAACTTGTCCCCCCCTCTATATAAAAAATGTGTAGCACATACTAAATTTTTTTAATTTTTCCCTCAAATAATCATTACTATTGCCAAGGAGTTATAATTTTGTTTATTTATATCTTGTTTCCATTTTTCACGATGTCAAGGAAAATGGCAACAAGATAAAAAATATAATATTGGATGTTTATTATATTTGTATAAGGCCGTAGGCTGATTTATTTTCTTGAACGAGTAAAATTAACTATAAATTTTTGCAAAAAGATAGTCTGGGTTTTTTTAATAGCAAAAATTATGAAAATTTTGATTTCCTATTTTAAGTAATATAATTTTAACCGGAACGTACATTTCTTTAAAATACGTAAATTAATCAAGATAAAAATGAAATATAATGTGTATAAGATGTATTTTATAGTTATTTTAAAATAAGTCGATCGTTTCCTATCAAAGTTTGTCAATTTATCTGATTTCATTGTTGAAATGTTTCCTCATAAAATTGACAAAAACCCACACAAATATTTGAATATGATTAATCTATAAATTTATATATAGTACAAGTTTAAGATCATAGGTGTCGCTCTGGGACAACTGTAATGGCAACATATTGAACATATAATTGCTATTTTATTTTTTTAAAATAAATAAATACGGAATGTAGATTTAATAGTAATGATTAAAAATAATAAATAATAAGAATACTTAAATATATTTCATATTTGTATTGATTTAGAGGCCTTACGAGGGCGTCTCCATACATCTACAAATATACAGTTCTTTTCAATCAAGGACCTCTCGTTGATTAGCATTGACGCAACCACCAAGCTATACTACTGAATGTTTTCTTATCTAAATTTGTGTTCATACATTTTTAATTTATAGACAAAAACTTTAAATGTGAAACCCTGTGGTTGTTTACCAATTTAATATTGATTTATTATTATGTATTTTGAAAATTAATCTCAAACAAGATGTTAAGACAAAAATGGCGTGTTTTTATAACATGACTTATTACTCAACCGAATAAGCATAGGTATACGAAGCTAAAATAATTTATTGGATGGAAAAGGTGATGGTTGTAACCACCTCTCGAGAACGACAAGAAAAAAATCGTGATTTTCCTTCCGTTTTCATTTGGAAAAGCGAGGAAAAAATGCCTATTATTTCTACTACCCCCGCCACCTCCCTCTCACCACACCCATCTTCCATTTTCATCTCCGATAAGTCACCCTATAAATCTGGCCGGTGACAGGCCGTGATCTGAAGACTCCGCCCTTCTAGTAATGACCTCTATCCACCGGGCTATCGGCCGGGGATATCTCCTCCCTGATCAAGATTCAACCGCTCCCCTCCTCTCCCGGCCGCATAGACCGGAAGTCACTGCCAGAAGTGAAATTAACGACGGGGAAAAATATGTCGAGAAAAACCGCGCCGATATGTCGCGGACACGTCGCCGTATATTGACCGTGAAATGTCAGGGCGAAAATCGACTATACGTATACCATACATATTCAACAAATCGAAAATTTTCACATGTATAGATGAACCTATTGTTGTGCCTGAATAATATTCGGACGATTGTGGTGGTAAAATGTACTTAGTGTACAGGTAGCTAAATTCTGTTCGATCAAACAATAGGTGGTGGATCCTTCGGATGAGTTATGACTCGATGGCGAGGCCGCATCTGTATCCTTCGCATCGAGTCTATCTCGCTAATGGCCGGTGTCCAATCATTCGGAAAATCATACGAGGAAAACCCATTTTTCTAATCTGGCCTGCCCTTCACGTTTTCCTTTCAGTTTCGGGACTACCTGTTGGCGCACGTGAACTTGCTGCTGTATCATCGCTTAGCTCCTTAAGGAGTTTTGGGGATGTAACCCCCCCCCCCATTTGACCCTCGAGCAACTTTGGGGCCGTTTTATAACGTATTTGAGGAATCTGTATAATTAATTTTGCATTTATAATGTTCGATGAACGTACATATGTATGTATATGAACATATTTATAATACTGATATGGCGAGATGTTTATTTGATTTTCGAGAAGTTTCAAGGTTTGGAAAGACATACATAGATTTTTTATTATTAGGAATAGAGATTTACATAATCATAAAACTAGAAATAGGAATAAATTAATTGTAGGTAGAGTTAAGAAAGCAAAAACTGCAGGAGGTGTTTTCTACAGAGGTGTTCAAATATATAATGCCCTTCCTGAGAGCATTAGAGGTGCTAGTAACATTGGTGCTTTCTTGAGGGTTGTTAATGGATATCTCTGTGGAAGATGACGTAATTATTTATGTAAGTTTAATTAAGTGCTATGTTTGGAATTATATTATATTATTTTAGGGTTACTAATGATAGTTTTGTTAATTTTGTTAACTATGTTATATTATAGTTGTTAGTTTTAGTTTAAAATTGTTAATTGTGAATAATTCATTAGAAATTTGCTATTTAATTAATAATAATAAATAAATATGTACATCATATGTAAACAATTATCGACATATACATATGTACATACATATGGTTAGATTATTTTTGTGCATAAGTAATAATTTTTCAAACATGATAGGACATGTAATACAATAGAAACATCTATGGGTAACAAATTTTTTGTTACCCAGCAAACAGATTTTGTAGGTAACATTTTATAAGATTCGACAAATGTAATATGTTTATAATTCGAATTTGCGAGAAATTAAGGGGGAAAATACTGATTTTTTGGTCCAATCCAATTATAGCAGGACGGTCGATCTGTGTTTTAATAACCAGCAGAATAAAATAGCATATAATGCTTTGAACAAAGTGGTTACGGGTTCAAATCTCACTGGTTTCTGCTGGCCAGACCTAGGATTTGTGACTCCAGGTCGATCTTTTCCTATTAAAGTTTCCCAATTTATCTGATTTTCATTGAAACGGTTCCAACAAATTGGAAACCTTACCCATTTACTAAAATTCAGCAAATTTACAACTTCATAAATGTCTCTGTGGATATTAATTGATATGTATTTACTTTGTATAATACTAGCAATAATTGTATCAAATGTACAATGTTTCTGGCCAGGAAGGCGCATTGGGGCTACCTGTTAGGCCTTCCTCGTATAATTTAAAAATATATAAATAAATAATATTCAGCAGTGTATTTGGTTGGACTTAAACCAATGACCTCTCTTCTGGTATGCAATAGCTATACCAGTGCACCACAGTCTGGCTATATGTCTTTATATTCAGAGCTCATGAAATTTCTGGATTTAAACATATTTTTAGTTGAGATGATTTTGATTTAACTATGGAATCATGATGATATTTAGAAATGATGAATCAATTTTCTCTATTCCATCAATCCTCCAAATTTCAAATTCTACATATGTAATTATGCATATGCATATATATGTTTAATAAAATAAAATAAATAGTTTCAATATGTACATATAATTAGATTATAACAAAAAGATTTAAGCTAATTTTAAATCTTATTTTAATTGTATATGTTACAGTGAATCTGTATTCCCCAATAGTATTTCTAGCATCATCAAATTTTCCTTCTGACATTTATACACCGATGTAGATATTAAAAAACTTTTATTGGAGGTAGAAGAAGAAGACACAACATTAATAGAAGTATTAGAAGTAAATGTAATGTACTCGGAATATGAACTCTCTAAAACGCCAATGAAAGTATACTTCCACCGCTTGTATGAAATCACTGTTTCATATATATGTATGTACAGTCGACACAAGTCTGTAAACAAAGAGTCGACCAAATGTACTAAAGTGCAATGATTTCAAGCTAGCTTTTAGTCCAGTTTTCCTTTGATTTATCTACTTATGCATACAATGCACAACTCCAGGATCTGAGGATCCTCACGAAGGTTACCAGATCGTCACCGGTCGCCGTTTGGTGTCCTCAATGGAAAAACCTTCACTCTGCTCGAGTAGATCCATTATTCAACATAAATTGCTCGATAAATTTCCCAGGCGAATCCCTCGAATCGAATCTCTTTTGTAGCACACATACACACATTGGTGCATTCATACACCGGTATCTACTCATACGGACGCACAAAAACATATATATACGATTAAATACACGGACGGACGTACAGATTTTTTTCGCCATCGACGAAAGAGGCGGCCGTACATTTAATTATAGAAACAAATGTTTCGGGCGGTCATTTGTATGGACACGGGGAAACGGAATCGCGATTTATGGCTACGTTTACCGCAAAAATAATGAATTCAAAGCGGATGATCGTACGAAGATGTATCGTTGTATGAACAACTATGTATATATACATAGTTATGGTTATTTAATAAAAATTAAAATGAACCGAATTGTTGGGCATTTACATACTTTTTCAATGTAAATGCCCAATACAATTCGTACGAAATCAGAATTCTAATGAACTAGTTATTTTACCCGGCTTCGCTCAGTATTTGTAATATAAAAATGGCAAATCTAATAGTAAATATTCATTTGATTTTTTTATTAAATTTATTTGAATCGGAAAAAAAATAGTATTCAAGTAATCAAATCGTCGTCATAGATTCCCAACCAAAATTACTTACATACATATATATACATATATATATATATATATATATATATATATATATATATATATATATATATATATATATATATATATATATATATATATATATATATATATATGCTAAGTGTCTTTCGAAATTATATAATAGATAATTTTAACATGAGCATTATGAGGTATTTACCTATATATGTACATATAGTCGAACTATTTATACATGTTCAACATCCTTTTAAAAATAAATAGAAACCAACCAAGTAGTGAGCGTATAATGCAAACACCTTAAGGGATCACTGGTTCAAGCCTTGATCCAGTGCTACTGGACTTTGAATATTGTATGCTCAGACCTTGAATATTGTATGTGACTCTAGGTCGATCGTTTTCTATTAGTTTCCCAACTTATCTGATTTAATTGTTGTAAAGGTTCTAGTTAAAAGTTTCATTGTTGGAAGGTGAAACTTTTAACACCTACCCTCATCATTTGGCATGATTATTTTAATTTAATTTAACAAATTCAAAATAATATTATACATTTAATTTGTAATGATATCTAGTGGTAATTTGTAATAATAGTGGTGTTACCCGGCTTCACTCGGTAAATCTTCATTTGTTTTTTTATTAAATTTATTTGAATCGAAAAAAAATATTATGTAATGACCGACCAATCACAAACGTCTTTGACAAATCCAGCGAATTAGAAACGACTTTCACGACAGTCAATCAGAAACGAATTACAGACGCCGTTTCGGTTTTATATATAAGACCAGTGTTGTGCCCGATGAAATATCATCGCATGGGCTATGGCATATTAAGTTATTGAATAAAAAAAAGTATCGGTCCTGTATTCAATTCCCACGTGGTCGTGTTTTATTTGACCACTGTGGAAATATTCACGCATGACGTGACGTCAT
Organism: Arctopsyche grandis; assembly: GCF_051622035.1. NCBI lineage: Eukaryota > Metazoa > Arthropoda > Insecta > Trichoptera > Hydropsychidae > Arctopsyche > Arctopsyche grandis. Next base: position 11,002,804 of record NC_135357.1, read on the forward strand.
AGTAGCAAGTACACTATCAATCACGTACACGTACTATCGAAAGTAATACGACGCAAGCAATATTGCACCGTGTAGTGCTGTGCTGTGTTGTGCCGAGCTTATCCGAGATAAATAATCGTTTTCTATTATTTTATCTCTAATCAATCAAGTTGATTTCTGTTCATCACTAGGACTACTCAAAACAAAGTCGGAAATTAATTTAAAGACATTATCCATTTTGCGAAACTGCGATAGATCAAAACCACGTAAAAGAGTTCGAGTTAATTGCGAGATGTGTGTATATACTTTTTGTAATATTTTCGTGTAATTATAGTTGTATGAATAGAAATTGAAAGTGATTACCCATTTTCTGCTACATTTCAGGCTGCGTGTAATGCTCGCTGCGGTACGTTGAATTCATTTAATTAAATCGTTGAAAATTCAGTGAGTATTTTATCGATTAAAATTGCGTATTGAAATTACAAAGAGTGGTCGATCGAAAAACGGCCAATTGCGAAAAACGCCTTTTGTGTGTCTCGAGAAAAAAGAGGCGGCGCACTAAAACGCGAAGGAAAGTCTGTCGCGGACGCCTTGACAAATTCGGAAAAATCTTCGTAGGTTTTTCCCGCACACGACGATGTGGCGTCGGCCATTGCTGTTTTTCCGACTGGAAAATCCTCGCCCATTGTTATTTTGTCAACTGTATCGGTGCGGCCGCGCGCGATGGCGGATGCGTCCCTCGCGCTCAAAGGGTCAGATTTATGAGTCGCACGAGCCGAATATTCAACCCTTTCATTGCTTTGGACAAAAACTTTCACACTAGCATTGTGCGGAGAATGATTAAAAAATATGAATCGTAATATGTTCCTACACACACGCACACAGCAATAGCGTGTTTTAGTTGGATAGTGGGTATTGGACGCTGCCTGTGATGTGTTAACAGCTGTCATTGCCATTTTTCCAATATATATGAGGTATTTACTTTATTTTGTATTCGTTGCTAGACACATGGAAAAATACTGAATGTACATATGTATGTACGTGGCAATGCTTTAAACTTTCAAACATTGTAAAATGAATAAAATAAAAGTCCGTTTTCATGGCATTTTATCATTGTAAATATTCAACTGCAATTTGAGAAATTTATATTTGTCAATTTTATTTTAAAAAATTGGATTAAAGTTTGTGTTGAAATATGTAGAATGTGTCTACCATCTTCGGATGCAAGATAACTAAGTCTCCATTTTGGGAAAAATCCTGAACACAAGCTGCACTGTGATGAATTGGACCAGGACTTGAATTTAATTTAATTTCTCCAAATATACTGAATGCAGGGTCCTCATATTTTTTGTAAAATGCAAGGCGATGCGGGGTATATCCTCAATATACCCAATATTTAATCGCCATAGTTCTTCATCAACTCAAAATAAAATAAAATTATATCGCGCGCTCATATTACCATTATTAACATATGCTTCACCCGTATGGAATAACGCCTCGAATATTAACTTTTCCAAGCTCCAAGTAATACAAAATAAATCCATAAAAATAATTTATAATACACCCATATATACTAACTTGAAAAAAATGCATGCCATATATAATATTCCGTTTGTTACAGACATTACTAACAAACCAACCAGTAGATTCTATGACAGAATCACTAATAACCATACTAACACACTTGTGAAGAGTCTCGGTGATTACAACAAAATGTCTATACCCTTCAGATATAAACACAGATTACCAAAATACAATCTGCTTTAGGTTATCGACTTTAGAGAGTCTTTAATTAATAGTATGTATTAGATGTATTATGAGCATTTATAAGGATTGTAAATAGGTTTTTGAGCTCTTTTTCCTATTATGCTGTAGATTAACATTAGAATAATATAATACTATGATTACTAACCAAATTAAATTAAATTGTAAAATAGAAAATGATCAGTTGATCAGTAGCTATTAAAATAGATATAAGATGTATTGTGAACATAATTAAAATCATTTAAAAATAAAAAAAAAACCATATCGGCTGGTGGATTTTTTTTGCACAGTAGTGTTAAAGGATTGACGATTGTATGCATATACAACTTGATATATATATATATATATTTTTAATTTTAATGATTTTAAATTCACACACTGTATTCTGGTCTGTAAAAAAAATTCAAACACTAAAAAAATGGTCGTGGTGCAATCAAAATATGATCTGGGAACGACAGAATATTGACGTAGCCATGTTGATGATACTTATTATGGATCCAGACTCTAAGATAGCAATAAAATGTGAGCTTTGCCTTATTTAATTGTGGATATGTTTTAGCCGGTTCAGTGATTACTTGTCAAATGTGAATCGCTAACAGGATAACCGCTCGCATGAAAATCGCTCGCGTGGATCTCCCGTCGCACGAAAATTGGTCGCACTGGAAAGTTGGTCGCAAGAAAACTGCTCGCAAAATTGGTCGCAAATACTTTTTTTTACGAGATTTTTGTTATTATCGACTATCCACTATCCGCGGGAGATCCGCGAGATCGATTTTCATGCAAGCGGTTATCCTGTTAGCGATTCAAATTTGACAAGTAACCTATTTACTGTTTTAGCCATCAGAATAGCTCGGTGGTTATGTTAATGTTAACCACTGAGATGTCCGGGTTCAAGCTCTGTTTTGACTTCGATTGAAATGAATTTACTCAGAGTATAATTTGTCAGACTTGAATATTTGTGACTCCAAGTCGATCATTTCTTACCTGAGTTTGCTAATTTATCTGATTTCATTTTTGATACGGTTCTTCATCAAAAAGCATACTACCTTCTATTTGTCACCACTATTTGAATATGATTTCAAATTTATAATCTGTAAATGTATATACAAAACAAGTTTAAGAACATAGGTGTCACTTTGGGACGAACTGTGATGGCAATATGTTGAAAATATAATGACTATATTTGTATTAAATATATAAATATAGAAAGTAGATTTAATAGTAATCTTAATGATTAAAATAATACATATTCAGAATACTTACATATATTTTATATTTGTATTGATTTAGAGGCCTTACAAGGGCGTCTCCAGGAAGACAGACAGACAAACGAACGGAGTTTTTGTTTTTAAATATGATTTTCTCACTTATTTCAGAATCGTTCCGCGGAAAATGCGATTTCCCTCGTTTTTCACATCCATTTTCTTTTCATTTCCTGCGCTTTTATTGCGTTTCATTTTCAAACGTAAACGTTGCTACGCTTTCATATGTGTGTGCGTGACATGAAAAGGATACGAAACAAAGTTACAGGATATAACAGACACAGCTCGCATACGCTCTTAATAAATCATCACTCCATTTTATAGCTTTGAAGGCAAATTATTTTTTGCGCTCGTATAACAACTTAGTTGATCTATGACCTTGTGGATTTTTTCTATGTTGTTTATGTAATCGTTCATAATATGGTATGATTATATTACCAAGTATATAAAATGTGATATTTCAAAATGCAAATTGTAAAATGGGGTTTGTTCGCCGTAAAATATTTGATTAAATTTGATCGTTACGCCGCGAAGCTTTCTTTAACACATTAACGACAGGGAAACATTCTCGGCTGGGGTGCAAATCAAAAAGGTCGCCAACTTTTTTCACCCCGCCTTTTTCTCTCTTTTCCGTCCGCCGGAAGTGGGCGTAACCACCGCAGAGAAAAATTTAAAAATGCCAAATTATATTTCGTGCAAGCTGAGAAAAGAGCGAGAAGCAGAGTGGAAAAGGATGGGGATGAAAATGTAATAAAATAGGGGAAGGGGTGCCACGCTTTCGTGTATGATTCCATTTCACCAATAAAAACAACTTTTATTTCGCACTTATCTCGATTGGAAAAAATTCACCGGAAAAATTGCTCGAGGGCTGCTAATTTTTTTGGTGGAAAAATTCTTCGAATTGCTCGTCACTTACTTCAGTGGTTTTGAAAACTTTTTTGCGATACTTGTACATCCACCCTTTTAACAGCAAAAATAAATATGCCGATAGCTACATATAATCACATACACATATAATGCTTAAAAAATTACATTTAATTACAATTATTCAAATATCACGCTCCAAATATTTTTTTCGATCATTTAAGTTATGACCAGTATTCTGCGCGCGCACATTAATACGGGAGGAAAAGCCTGTTCCTCTTGTATCCTGCTCGCGCAAATTAAGTGAGTATGTACGTGAGTATGTACCGTTTACCATGCACCCTTTTTTTTTGATCTTTCGACTTAAGATCTTTCGATTTTTGATCTTTGCCTTCCGATATTTGCGTTTTCGGGCGTTTCACATTCGGGCCCGTCACGGAGACCGGGCCTGTTTTATATATATACCTATGTATGTATAAAACATGACAAGTAACAAAGTAGATCATTTTTTTATTTTTGTTTATTTTTTTTATTTAAAATATTTGCAATCGACCCGTCGGTCATAAGCAGATTTTATAACAATTTATTTATCAGAAGATTTGGCAATTCATTAATTTCCAGCTTTTTATCCATTACTCGAGCACTCTGCGGCGCTTTAGTCTATTGTCTTTTGCACTAGACTTTATAAGAGCTTTTGCCAGCTCGTTTGAGTGGCTTTCGAGTCTACGCTTGTAGTTTTTTGTATAACTTTATATTTCCGTTTTAATTGATGGTAAAGATACAGTGTTTCTCGCAAACCATGGGGCATTTGTTATTATTCTAAGGGCTTTATTTTGGAATCGTTGTAAGATTTCCACGTTAGATTTACTACTCGTTCCCCATAGTTGGATACCATATGTCCAGACTGGCTTTAGGATTGACTTATATACCAAAATTTTATTCTCTAATGTTAGACTGGATTTTCTTCCTATCAACCAGTTCATTTTGTGTAGCCGCTGGGTGAGTTCCTGTCTTTTATTTTTGATGTGATCTTTCCATGTCAGTCTCCTGTCAATGGTGAAACCCAGGTATTTTGCTGCGGTACTTTCAGTCAGTTCATCGTTTTTCAGTCTGACTACTGGGCGTTTCCCTCGTCGAAGTGTGAATGTGACATGAACAGATTTGCCAGTGCTAGCCTTCACTCGCCATTTTTTCATCCACTCTTGGAAGTCATTTAATTGATCCTGTAGCACTTCCTATGCGAGCGTGGGGTCGCTACTACTTCTTAGGAATGCTGTGTCATCGGCGGACGTTGCTACTGTGGCATTTTTGTTTGGTGTTGGGATGTCTGCTGTGTAGATCGTGTATAATATTGGTCCCAAATGGATCCCTCTGGTACTCCCACTCTGATTTTGTGTAGCTTTGAAAACGCCTCGCCATGTCTCACTTGGAATATTCTGTCCTCGATATACGATTTAATAATCGTGTATAGGGTGTGTGGAAGCTCCTTTTTGACCTTATATAGCAACCCCTTGTGCCAGACTCTGTCAAATGCCTGTTGTATGTCTAAGAAGGCTGCAGAGCAGTATTCTCTATCTTCCAGAGTTTGTCTGATTTTTTGGACCACTTTATGGACCTGCTCGATTGTGGAGTGGTTTGCTCTGAACCCAAATTGGTGTTCTGGAATTATTCCTTCCTCCGTCACTACAGGTAGGATTCTAGTCAGTAGTATCTTCTCAAATAGTTCAAGGTCAGTAAGCTAATCGGTCTATTAGAGGATACTTCGTTTGGGGGAACGTAGATCATAGTATTATATTATTCTGATGTTGATAATGTACAGCATAATATGAAAAAGAGCTCAAAAACGAATTTACAATTCTTATAAATGCTCATAATACATCTAATACATAATATTAATAAAAAGTATTCGAGTATGACACATACAAATTTATATGAACTTATGGAGTTTTTATCATAATTAATAATTTCTGGGATTAATAAATAATATGCAATTAGGACCTTATTTTGTAAATCGTTAGCTTTTTGCAGTAGCAAAATATGTAAATATAAAAAATGTTTGTTATTATATTATTCATGGAAAAAAATCATCAATGTATGTTATGTAGGTATATTTTATTTACCCACGAATGTAAATTTTGTCTCATTTTATATGAAAATATTGAGGAAAAATCTAAAAGTTTCATAGAAAACCGACTTTGTTTCGACGCGTGATCCATCAATTAGCCTAGCTGGGATGGAAAGCATCAGTGTATGTTCAACATCGTATTTTTCAATCTGCATTTTAAATTGAAGATAAAATCAATAAAATTCACATTACAAGGCGTGGAAGAGGTACGTTGATAATTTTATATCTATAATATAGAGGTACTACATACATTATAGATATAAAATTGCAGTCAAATTGAATAAAAGCACATACGTATACATCTGTCCAGCAGAAGAGAATCTAAAAAAATAAATGCTTATCGGACATTTCAAGTACATTAAACATTTTGTTGGGGTTATGCTGGGATTTAAAATAGCCAACTGGTCTCGCACCGAAAATAAATGCACTTTATTTACAGTAAGTACAAAAAAAGTTGTCGCTTTTGTATACAGAAATTTATGGAACGCATTAAAATGCAATTTATTATATATCGTTCTGTTCAATATAACACAAATGTATACAAATAGTATTTCATTCGTATTGGGTAAACTTTTTCGTATTTGAATACGGGCAAAATGCAACTGCAAGACTGACAGCTTGTTGAGAAACAGACGTATATGTATATGTATTTGCATTCGAAATGCATTTCTTCTTGTATCGACAGTTTGCTTATAAAGCCACGACGTAATAATATATTAAAAATCGTACAATATTTCAGCTTATTATACAATGAAATTAAATTGTGTGTGTACGAATTGAAACCTGCCAAATTATCCGTTAAGACGTAAGGAGTTATGCACGCGGAAAAATAAAAAGGTTGAACAGCCCTGAACGAAGCAAGTGAGGCTTGAAAGTCCCGAAACTGAGACAGGTGGAGTTGTCGGAAGCAGGACTTGCGATTCGTTTCAGGATTAAAATCAATCGCTCGAACTGATCGATTCTCGAGCAAGAGTGGACCAAGTCCGATTTTTGTCTGATGTTGGTTTTGCAATTAATTCAAAACGGCAATTTGCACTGTTTATTTTTCGCCGTCGTCAAAGGGTGCTCTGACGTCAAAAGGAATTCTCCGATAGTGTGTGTATGTAGGCTGTTCTTCGTCTGGAAAGTAGGTGAAATGGGTGGGTGGGAGGGTGGATGGGCGGGCGAGTGGTAGAGAGAGCTTGTTCCCTAAGTCCCTACAAAGACTTAGTGCAAGCGAATCTGTGTTTATTTACAGGAGCGAGCAAACTCCCGTCGAAGGTCCCAGCACAACATTAATTCCGTGCGTAGTAAGCCGGCACTAAGTAGCTACAGCTAGCTAGGCTGTTGAGGTACACTTATTCGGGCCCACAATGCGTTGGATAGAGCTGCTCAATTGCCGAACGGCTTATCTGAACCTCCGATCTAAAATTATTATCGAGTGTAAGCAATTAATCCAAAGTCTAGGACTTTTTCACTTGTTTTTAACTACATACATACATATTTACATGGTAGAAATAATATATTTGATGGCTGTTCCCACTTCCCGTACAATCCTTTATCGGATGGGTACTGTACCGAGAACCATTTGTTATCACTGTGAGAGTTCATTGACACATTGTATTAATCTCATTTGTCTGGTAACTTGCGCTCATCATTATTTTATTTTATTTTGTTTTTAAATATATATTTATATTTATGTCAAATAATTGGGGTGTCCGGTAGTAAAGATGAAGAGCTAAAGAGACGCATGAAATTAGGATGAAGTGCATTTGGACGAATGAATGTTGGTTTTAAATAAAAAATGCCACTCTGCCTGAAGAAAAAGATTTTCGATCAATGCGTTTTGCAAGTGATGATGTATGGATGTGAACCTTGGACACTCGTCGCCAAGATGCTACACAAAGTCCAATGCACTCAAGGAATTATGGAACGATGTATGCTCGGCGGGTCTACCTCACGGCACCGAAAATGAAAAGGTCGAAAAAGAAAATATCGGAAGGCAAAGATCGAAAATCGAAAGATCTTAAGTCGAAAGATCAAAAAAAAAGGGTGCATGGTAAATGGTACTATGTATATATAATATATATGTATATCAGAGGCATGCGGTGAAATTATCTCTCTTTTTATTGTCATACAGCCTTGTTTAATGTGTGCGCGCAGGATACGGGAGGAAAAGCCTGTTCCTCTTGTTTCTGTTGTATCCTGCTCGCGCAAATTAAGTGAGGATGTACGACGGGGGGAGAGAGAGTTTTACCGCACGCCACTGATATATTTGTATACTAACCCGGGTGAGAATTATGACAAGGGTAGTGGACATATCTATTGGATAGAGTAAAGAAATTGAATTGGCAATGGGCGGGACACATGGCTAGAAGAATGGACGAAAGGTGGATAAAATAAGTGCTTGAGTGGTACCCGAGCAAAAGGGTAAAACGAAGACCGCAGGGAAGATGGGTAGATGAAATAAGGAAAATGTGTGGGGTGAGATGGATGAAAGCTGCGCAAAACAGAGACGAGTGGAAGCGTGTTGGAGAGGTCTTCATCCAGCAATGGTGAATGGCTGGAGATGATGTTGATAATATACCAGAAAGGCCTAACAGGTAAACCCAAATGCGCCTTCCTGGCCAATTACAAATATCGATTTTTAGACAGTAAAACAATTTTTAGAATAATTATAACTAAGCATCATAGATACATCTACGGATAGATTTTTGGTAAACTTACATTTTCGGAGCATTTTTTTTAATATAAATTGTCAAATGTACAGCATTTTTATACGAATCAGTGAAATTCGAGATGCTGAAAACTCAAAAATTGCAAGAAATGGATAAAGGTTGCCAATTTGTTGGAACCGTTTCAATAAAAATCAGATAAATTGGCAAAAAATGATATGAAACGATCGATCTGGAGTCCCAAACCAAGGTCGGGCAAGTAACAACCAATGGGACTCGAATCCATGATCACTATGTTCGAATGCATGGTGATCAGATAAATGCACTCAAAAGAGCCGCACTCTCGAGCTGATTTCTCGAAACTGCGCCACTATTCAGTGCAATTGAGTGCTTTCTTCCGCGAACCGAAAGCATATATGCTAACCACTAGTCCACGTTGCTGGTTAGATCAATGGATTAGTGTGATAGGGTTATGAGAATGTGCCCAACTTTTGATCTTCTCTCCGCCACAATTGTTAAGTTTTGTAAAAAAAATGCTGATAACATGTAGTCTTACAAATGTACATATGTAAATGTGTTGGTTAATTTGTGAGGATTATAAAATAATAAATTTAAATAACACAACTTTCTCAAAAATGCTGCATTGATATTTCTCTTCATAGAAAGCATTGCCGTGTTTTTTCTCAAAGACAAACGTAAGACGTTTCTCATTCAAAAGGTTGTGTTTTACAGATTACATTACTATTCAGCAATTCAGGTTGCAAGGAAAATGACTATAAGCGCGAGTGCTCTTTTAAAGTCGAGAGGGTTATAAAACCAGAATGAGAAATGAGAAAATGTACACGGAGGAATACTGAAATATGAAAAATAAAACATTATAAATCGTGCAAATTATAGAAATATGTAGCTTGTAATATTATTATATTATTATAAATTTAACCGGACGAAGAGCGGTGAATTCTTCAAAAGAAAAGAAAAAGGTAATAACTACCACCTTCATTGTTCCCCTTCTCATCCGCATTCCCTTTGCCTATTCCGAAGCGCAATAATATCTCTTACCTTTAAAAATGTGCGTAACTTAAAAGATTTTATGAAATGAAATTATTCCGGTCGGGATAACAGAATCGGCAAGGGAAAGTTTCCCTTTTTGCAACTTTTGCTCGCGCAAAATCGAAGTTTCGCCTCCGATGTGCTTCTTCTCGGTGAAGTCGCTGCGTTATTTTTTCATCATAAAATTATTCCAATTTCATTATAACACACATCGAATAAATTATTTTAAGAAAATCACACCTGAGGCAATTGAAAATGCATATATATTTAACACTTTTATGAATTGATTCGTTCAAAACGAATTTGACGCGTACGAAATGTATAAACATCACATTGAAAACATATTAATTACGAATTCATAATTAAAATTGGACGTTTGGATTGATTAAAATGTTAATGATACGCTTGAAATGTAATCTGACTGCACCCGGTCGTATACAAGCGGAATTCAATAAAGACAGAGCTCTCCACAAAATTTTCCATTTTCGCAATTTTACATAAAAGTGAATGGATTCGAAGGAAAAGTTTTTAAAATAGAAAAATTTTAAATGATAGCCGAACACCGACTTCAATTATTACACAAAGGGGCCGAGACAAAAGTTATGAAATACCCTGCGAAAATATTAATAATTAATTTATACCTACACATTACATATATACATGTTCTGGTGTGCTGTGTCTAAGTTACCTATTGTTTATTCAATTTTCCGGCGCGTTCTATTATGATATTGTGTACACGCGCGTCATCTACGGCTAATGTGTTGCATTCATGGGGTAAAGTGTCAGGGTTTTGGCATTGTGCTCCAGTTCATAAACGTATCAGAAAATGACTCTGGGTCGCTTTAGAATGCGTACGAATAACCCATAAGCAGAGGATAAGGGCAACGACAGTCTTAAAATTCTAAACCCCATCGCAACCACCGTGCCCGTTTATGTTCGTGTGTCGAAGGGCGACTACAAAACGATTCCCTTACGTGAGAGCAAGGAATAATAGAATAGTGATCCAAGTCCATTTTTTATATACTCACTCGGAGTGTTGAAAATATAATACGATAGTTGATTATACATACATATATTATGTATAGGTATAATCTCTAAGGAGATTTTTCTGAAAAAAATCTTTTCGGGAGATGATATAAATAAATGGATAAAGGAAATGTGATTGTATTAAATGAAGCTGTATTTTTTTGCAAAATCATGCCGAGAATACGTTTTTGTCCATAGCTCTCATATTGTTGTATTTCAAACATTTATAGTATATTTTAGAAATTTGCATATTTCAAATTCAAGCATTTGTCTCCATTGTGACCGAAATTCCTGTTTATTATAGTGATGTAGAATAGAAAAATTAAACAAAAAATGGAATACATAGTAAATTTATAATTAATTAATAAATACGTGAACTTCATAGCATACATCCAGGATGATAAAGAAAATTTCTATGATCTGTATCTTGTTGATTACCTACCTTATAACGACATGTTGAGGGGGCTTCTACACAAAAGAACCACATTCCTAAAGTATATATTTATATCTAAACAATTCTAAATATATAATTTACTTTAAAGTACTGTGTTTAAAATACATTGAAGTATTGATTTTTTTCATTTTTTACTTAAGTTATTGGCAAATAAATCTATTCTAACGTCTTTTGGAAAGAAAATGAATGGATAGATACATATATGTTCATATACATACATATTTAAGTACGTAGATTTAATTTTCATTCTTGGTCTTTTAATATTATATATATACATAGATTTATTTATTTCTTAACATATTAGCCAAAGTGACATTACATAGTAATAACGCGTACAACGTGTCACTGTGGCCAGATAAATAATTATAAGACAAATAAAGGCATATAAAACATTCGTGCTTAACAACATTCATATTGGATAAAATCAAAAATGAGTGTTATTCAACAGCCACTCAACTAGTTCAGCATAGCTTATAATAATTGGTCAATTTCACCAGCAACCCGGATGATAAGTACATAAGAAAGTACATGTAGGTATACATATAAGAAAGTAGTGGTTTTAAACAACTGGTTCAATATTACTTGATTTTTATTTTAATATACAATTATATTTTGAATTTTGTATACAGAAAGGATGGCTTTTATCAGCATTTCTCAACCTTTTTGGGTATGACCCCCTTTAAGTTTAATACATATCTGTGCCTCCTCTTCCCATAATAGCAATATCAAGATGGTAATGAGGCTTTGTTAAGAAATAAATGATTTGACTTACCCCAGACTCAACGAGATAACATGTATGATTTTTTTTAAATAAAAAAAAAAATTGTACCATGATGTTATTACGGGTTGCTCCTGAGAGGGCACCTACTACATTTATTGATAATAAATTTGAAATCATATTCAAATAGTGAAGAAAAATAATAGGTAGGATGGTTTTGTCCATTTGATGAAAAGCCGTTCCAACAATGCAATCTGATAAATAGTGGCATACTCTGATAGGCAAAGATCAACTTGAGGTCACAAATATCCAAGTCTGCCCAGCAGCACTGCAGAAATACTCGGAATAAATTCATTTTCAATCCAGTTCAATCCTGGGGTTAGCATTAACACAACCACCGAAATATACTGCTACAATGAAATATAAACGTGCCCTCCCCCAGAGCTGTGGAGAAGTACTATCCACTTCATTGCTTATCTAGAAATTATCTTTATTAAATTTATCTATTTATTATTTTAATATCACTGTGACTCCCCTAGAGTTTGCAGCCCCTTGAGAATTTTTGGGGCTCTAAAAGAGGGCCACGAAGACCCCAGTTTAGGAACGCTGCGTGGTAAAAATATACTTTTTGAATGTCGTTTAGAGGTGGCAGAAATAAATAAAACAGGCAGTTGATAAGAAAATAATTAGTATTTTTATTAGTAGTATTTCAAAATTTTGATACGTATATACTGCCTATAATATAATATGTCAATGAAACCAAGATATTTCAATTGAAAGCAGTGGATTTACATTCATATTACATACATACATACAAAAGCAAGTTTCAGATATTGTCAAGAAGGATAGCACTAAGAACCTCAAAGCTTTCGTTTCATTTACCCAAAGGTTTATCGATGCTGTACAGTGGCTTACCGCCCTTATCTTGGTGTAATAAATTGGAATTGAAAATTGGATTTTTAAGCAGCGAAAGAAAAATGGACAAATCAATTCCGGCGTGGGCAAATCGGTCTTAGAGCGTGTAAACTGACCGGTCACAAGTTTGGGGTCTCGACCTTCGCAGTATTTTACGGCTATGTGAACCCTACACCTGGCGCCCCACTATCAAAGGGTCGCAAGTGATTACGAACACTGAAATTAGGTCATAAATTGGGGTGGGACCAAATGTTGGTGGGGTGGGGGTGGGCGTTGTGAAAACCGCAACCCTTTGCGGCACAACGAGGGTAGACAGATAATTTTCTTCCCTTATTTATAACTCGATACACTATCTCGTCTCGCAGAGCAAATAGAGGCTTCTTCGACCCGCGCTACCACGCAAATATGAACAAACAATGCTTACGTACATACATATGTACGTATATATGTATGTATAATAGCATATGCATCTATAGGAAGAGTGTATGTATTTGCACATAAATTTGGACGATAAGGGTCCTCTTTCAATTTTAGAAAAGTATACAGAAGATTTACAGGAACATTTTAAAATAAAGAACTTCTAAATTTAATACTATTTTGAATGAAAAAGCATATTGAAAACCTTGAATTATAAGTATTTAATAGCTTTTAATTACATCATGAACGAATGGTGTTTTTTGAAGGTTTGAATTTAACGTCAAATTAATTTCTATATTATACATATAATTCCAGACGCAAAATATTGTGACTTGATATTTTAACGAATTATACGAGATTGTTGAAAATCAAATACTAAGAAAATAAATTCGACACTTATGTTGATTAAAGATTTGTTAACCTAATTCAAAAATTTGCCCATAGACATTTAGCGGGTAGTTTTTAAATGGAATTGATAAGTGATTTGAATTTTAGGTCGATACATATTTCTGATTATTTTGGATATACATATGTATATCTTTTTCCTCCCATCTGTAAATGGCTGCTTGCAAACATATGGCAGCATCGATAAATGTAGCATGTAGTGCTTTCAATTGTGTGGTCACAGGTTCTATCCCTGGTGTGTTTTGCTGGTAGGACCTTAAATATGTGACTCCAAAGTCGATCGTTTGCTATTAGAGTTTTCCAATTCATCTGATTCCATTGAAACGGTTCCGATAAATTGGTAACCCTGTCCGATATGTCGCGAAAATTCGAGCTATTTTTAGCATCTCGATTTTCACTGATTTGTATAAATGTTGCAAATTTTTCCATATTTGTCTCTGTGGATGCTAATCGATGTTTGTATTTGCTTTGTATTATACTTCTGTACAATGTTTGACTATGGATATCGTGTTTAATGTAAATAAATGGATGTATAACTGTATGTATGTATATATATTTAATGATTCTTAATCTGTATAGCATACTCGTCATGTTGGAGCAATCTTTTGGATGAGCGTTCCATGATTGATTAAATAAAAGTATATATATGTAAATGTAGAATATGGATTTTAGGAGACATAGGAGGTACATGAAAATGAGGCTTGCTGAGTGGTTACAACATTGTTTACCAGGCGGAGCGCCGCAACGAGCTACTCGTCACATTATATGTTACCAATTTCTTCATTCATTCTACTCAAGCGTGCCAATCTAATCATTCAAACATTCATTCTTCTAGAAAACTAAATCCCACATACATTTCATGGATTTTTATACTACATAAATATGTGCCGCGATCCAGGAATCGGGTCGGGAAATATTTTCGACAAAATAAATATATACATATATGTACATACACACATGTGTTGACATATCATACAAAATTTATTTCAAATTTCAAATCCATCAACATACATAGATTAGTGGTTATCATGTAATGCTTTCGATTGTATGGTCTTGGGTTTTATTCCTGGTTTTGTTGCTGGATATGTGACTCAAAGATCGATCAGATCAGAGTTTGATAATTTTCCTTATTTCACCGTAAATGGTTCCAACAAATTGGCAATCCTGTCCTATTTCTCGCAAAATTTGAGATTACAGCATTTCATTTCATAAAATGCTGCAAACATTTGTCTACAGATGTCTCTACGATGATTGTAAAGTTTGATGATTGATGTTTGTAATTAGCCTTGAATAATGCTTGAATAATAAATATAAAATGTTGAAGAGCATTTCGAAGGGAATGCTTTCAAATATATGCGTTCACGCGTTCGCGCCAAAAACGCGTCGGCCTATGTAAGCGCTGCATGCAACAGCCAATGAGGTGTCGTGACTCATCGACTAATAATCTCACTGCGATGTGAGTATTCCATTCGGAACTGGCTGGTCGATGGATCAACATTAAAATATCTCTACTACTTCTCACTGCATATTTCACTCATATTTCACTTCGATGTATGGAAACCCCTCCACATGTCCACGCTACATTTATTTTCAATGTTATGGTATTTTTATTATTTTAATGATTACAATATTTAGTAAGAAATATATTTATATAAAATATACATATAGACATATGTATGTCGAATAAAAATAAACGCTATATCATAATCATTTGACTATATACGAGAACTTTCTACGTCATAACCGTTATATAGCGTGCGAGTCGAAGCACTGACAGTTATTTGACTTGTAGAATGCGTAAACCGCAGTTTGTATTTCAACACTATAATATAATATAACACGAAAGAAAATCAGGGACGCATCACATTGCATGCCTTCGACCACAACATATTACATAAATTTTAAATAAGGGCTAGTAAGGGTGCGTGAGCGAAGCTTTATCTTTATACTCGGGGTTACGGGAGATAGAATTGTGGGGCTCGAGAGTGGAAAAGGTTAAAATTCCCACCACAGAGTGAGTACTTATACGTTGATGCATGTCGTAGGAAATCTTGCCAGGGTGCGTGTCATAAGGCAATAAAGACTCGTCCAAGATTGTGCGTCAAATAAAGAGGTTATTGCTTAGGGAGAAGGGAAGGGGTTAAAGGGTGGTTCGGAACCGACCCCAGATTAGGGTTGCTCCGTAAATGGGTACGTTCTCGCCGAGCGATTGTTCGAGAGAACGACCCCGTCGAATAACAATGGGTGGGTGGGAGAGTTAAGGGGGTGGTGGGTCTTTATCGGAAAAAGTCGCATAAATAAAACATACGCTTTATCGGAGGAGGATGGTTCGGATGATGGACCAAACGGACGGAGGCCGGTTAAATCGACATTATGAGATCGTATACGCTTTTCGAATTTGGGCTGCCACTAGGTCGTCGAGACGATTGGGGTCACGGCTGTTTGGAGATCTTTAAATTATCGCTTATATTGTTTTGATGTCTCGAATGGCAAATGAAGTACAATATATGGTAGATTCATGAGAAAATCGTATGAAGATGATCTGCGTTAGCGAAATTCTTTCATTACATGTAATCATTTATATTGTTTCATCCAGAACGATAGGTAATTTTTTCTCAAAATAAAAAAAGCTGTTGCTCACGGTGTTAAATATAAAATAATTAGATTAGAATACATATGCATATACATATATTTATTCTATATATTAATGATTTGGTGAAAGTATTTGATATATGTAAAGTTCACATGTTTGCGGATGATACGTTAGTTTATATTGTAGGTGATGATGTGCAAGTTATGAGTGATATTTTATCTAGGGAATTACGGTATTTAAGTGATTGGTTATGTGAGAATAAACTGAAAGTGAACTTAAGTAAGACTAAGATGATGTGGATGAATAATAAAAAAGTTGTGAGTGATGTGATTATGGATGGGAGAGTGGTAGAAGTAGTAGATAATATTAAGTATTTGGGCATTTATTTGGATTGTAAATTAAGTTTTAAGGTGCACGCAGATTATATTATTAAAACAATGGCAAAAAAAGTTGGTGTACTTTGTAGGTTAAGAAATTTATTAAGTATAAAAAGTAAAATATTGATATATAATTGTATTGTACGGCCTCATACTGTATAGTGCGCTACAGTCCTCAATCTATTTAGTGGTTTGTGTATTGATAAACTGCAGAAAGTGCAGAATAGAGCAATGCGTGCAATTTTGAATGTGAGGAAACGTAAGAATGTAAGAAGTATGTTAGATGAATTGAAATGGTTGGACATTAGAAATAGTCTTAAAGTAAGCACTTTAATGTTTATATATAAGCTAGATAAGAATCTATTACCCAAATATTTTAATAATCATATACATAGTTAGGAATAGAGATATACAAAATTATAAAACGAGAAATAGGAATAAATTAATTATAGGTAGAGTTAAGAAAGCTAAAACTGCAGGAGGTGTTTTTCACAGAGGTGTTTAAATGTATAATGCCCTTCCTGAAGGCATTAGAAGTTGATTTATGTTTTTTTGTTGTTATTTTGTATTGTATGTATTAGCAGTTTTGCTATTTGAATAAATAAATAAACATGTATATAGTATGTCAATTCGTGAACCAAAGGATCGTGGTTCAATTAAAATATTTACATTTTTGAAAGTAAGATAATTCTAAAATGTTCACGAATTTGTTTATCACCCAATTCTCTAATAAACATACTTGTTTGTAAGATGGAGTTCAAGATTTTCCGAGTTGATTTTGAATCACCCATCTTCCGATCGCTTTGATATTTTATCGGCATATGAGGGTTTACTATCTGTTTACTGTAAAAATAAGCAATCGTCTTCGACATGACGCTAGAAAAATTTAATCATTAAAAATTACATCGAAATCATCTGTCAGATCGACGTGATTATTAGAATAATATAACTATAATATAATAATATAACATAATTTAAGAATAGATCGAACTTTTTATTCAGCATTTAATTACAGATAAATACTATGTAACTTCACCATGTCATGGTTAGGGTACCTTACGTGTGTATATGCATTTTTTTATTATTTACATATATTTGGTATTATATTTCATAATTTTAAATTAAGTTAAATTAAATTTGGCTTCAATATTTTAAATTTCACGCAGTCCAGGGAGCGATAGCAAATTTTAATGGATGCTCATGAGAGTCAGTCAACATTGCGTTTTGTCGCCCACGGCGGCCACAACCACTGACGACTGCTATGAGACGAAGTTTTAATGAGTTCGAGTCCTATTGATACCATCCATCGTGGATGAATATCTGCAGTACACTTTCGAGCAAGAACAACAACAGGACGGCGATATAATAATACATATACAAGGGGGTGGCGGGGAGGAGAGGAGGGGTGGGGGTGGGGCGATCGACGCCGTTAAAACAAACAGTTTTGACAATGCCGTTCAGACGGTCTGAAACCGCAATGAATGGTTAATTTTGGGACGCCAATCATTGGCCAGACAGTCCTGGAAATAGACAATGCCACCGATTCGGAGAAGGGTCGTTTGCGTGCCCTCTCGAAAGGGACCCCTTCGATGCGGGTCGAAATTTTAATCTCGGGTCGTTACAGACGTCTCGCCGTTCTACGCACGTTTGTGTATGTACTATGTGACGCATTTGTCACGCTGAAAGAACTAAACGAACATAAAACGTAACCGAAACACATTCACGACAAATGGCATACGGCTGGACAATAGTTGGACAACTTGGCGAATTTTCTAAAACGGTTTATCGGCTGGCTGGATAAAAAAAGAAGGATTAAATGTGTCACGTGAACATGTGCACAGTTAGAGAAATGTAGTTGGAATTTAATGGGTTTACCAAAATAATGAAAATTTCAAATGGACATCTTAACTTGAGACAGCCTTTAAATTTGGCCCTGATATATTAAATTTAGTGATTGTATACAATTTCAATAAAACGTATGCTCAAAGATGATGAGATGATAAAATGTATACGTTTGAACAAGGTGAATATGACGAACACAGACATTCAATACAAAAAATGACATTAAAAATGGATTAACATCAATTTTGTGTGTCTTGTGTCGTCGTGTTCACCTTTGTTAGTCGTACATATTTCCTAATTTGGATATCGTTTAATGTCTACACATGTATATGTACATACATATGTACAATATACAGAGTCGTGCGAAGAAAAAATCAATTTGGCCCCTGTCACAAACCATATTTAAATTTTTTTAATATCAGTATACAATCAACAGTGTTCATTCCAATTTTTGAATGAATACTGTATTTCATTGCTATCAATTGAAACAAACATACAGCAACTTATCAAAATATACTTCATTTTTCTGTGAATAGTATAATATACCGTATACTGAAGTGATTAATAAGAGAGTGGCCAAAGTCAAACATATATATTTTATATCTTTATATAAAATTAAGGCTTTCGATCCCGGGATCCCGGTGTTTTATGGTACCGCGAATCCCGGTGCTGAAACTAGTCTAAATACCGGGATTATGGTGCTGGTATAAATTTATTTAAAAATATAATTCTTACAAAAATTATATGGAAAAAAACATAAAACAACATTATATAATGAACAATGGTGGGATGAGCATTGAAAGTCATAGTCCATTTGTTTGCCACCCGTTTCGACGACGGCTTGCCGTTTCCACGGAATGGTATGAACGGCCTGTATTGTGTCGCAGATATTGTGCTCAACCGCAATGATATTTGAAGCATATTTTAACTGATTCGAACTCAGAACTGATCACGTTTTCGTGATCTAGAAAAAATGTGCGTGTGACTCTGCTTCTGTTTAAGTATCTGTATGTTTATTGTGTGTCGGTGTATTTTGGGGATTTTTTGAACACTAATCGTCCCATCGAACTGAAACTTAGTATTGGTTACTGAAATTTTTATCGATACAACGTAATTTTATTTTAATTTTTTTGGTTGACCGGAAATGGAAATGAACTCCTCTTATAGGTGTCCTCTTTCTTTTTAAGTTTTTGAATTAAATTATTTCCCAAACCACTCATCAAATCGGACTGAAATTTTTTACTTGTAATAGAAATTATTAATATTATACCCCAATATTTTTTCCTAAAGCGAAAGTAGTATTTTTAATTTAGACAATCAAGGTTTTTTATGTTATTCTAAGAAATCCTTTAATTTATTGAACTGAAATTTTACCAAGTTAAGTATAAAAGTTGGTAAGCATCCATCAACCAGAAGTGGCAGTGTACTCTTGTTCAATTTTTTTTCAACTATTCAACTATTTTTTTCGACCCCTTTAACATGTGTGCTCTTCACGTATATAATTGTATCAATGTAATGAAAATAAAAAAAAATCATTAAATATAATAAACCTGAAGCGGGATTTCTTAGAAAAGTCAAAAATGTTGTGACAACGATTCTTTCCACGCCCTGAACATATTTAGCTGAAAATTTATATTTGTATTCTTTTTGTACTAACATAGAGTTGATAAGGTTTTGGTCGGAATTCGTAAGCTGGAATTAGAACTTTTGTCTTGTGTAAGTTTTCCTACATTTGTGTTCAATTTGTATTGAAAATGCTCATAGCCGGTATATGTGAACGTGTATGTACATACATACATATGTTCGATTATCGATTTTTTTTATCCTTCTTATATTCCTCAAATACATAGATAAAGTCGTAGGTTAAATGCAATTAAAATAAATTTTATATTAGGTGGATTGTTTCGATGAAAACATTTCGATGGTACAAACTATTTGTAAAAAACGAAGCAATGAATCAAAGCTATGCTTTTTACTTTATTTAATTACATTTTCGGATGTGTTTTATTTAATCTTTAAACCGAAAATTTAAAGAATGTAGCCAAACTCTCAAAATTAGTACGTAATATTACCAATATGGGATTATTTTTTGCGTGAAACATAAGGAGAGTTTGCAAAATGCAATTGAACGTTTTTGAAATATGAAAACATGCAATTGAACTTTTTTTTCTTATACATTTGAAATCCCGGTGCTAGCACCGGAATCCCGGGATCGGAAATTCCCAGCACCGCAATTCCGGTGCTGAAGTAACCTTCCGGGATTGAAGAACCAGCATTAAAAATATTTAAGAACCACCGATTTGAAATAAAATAATAATTACAATCTTAAAATTCTGGTCTTAAACTTTCTTTTAAATAAAAAAACTTTAGTAATTTCAATTATTTAAGTTTGCGTATTCTTTGATAAATTAGATTTTTTCGGGCACTTATGTACATGTAGGTGCTATATGTTCGATCCGCACGCCGTGCCGGGGGGGGCCGCCGGATTCTGGTATACATATAATTTCGAAAGAGACTTAGTATACATGTTTGTTTGTTCGTGGCAGTCAATTTAATAAAAAAAAAAAACAAATGAATATTAAAATAAATTTAATAAAATGTTTACTATTAGATTAGTCATGTTTAAGCGGTTTATATTACAAATACCGAGCGAAGCCGGGTTAAACCACTAGTAATATATATAATATAATATACATTATCATCATCATCATTTACAGCCATTTACCATCCATTGTCGGATGAAGGCCTCTCCAATCTGCTTCCACTTATGTATTTGTTTTGCGCAACTCTCATCCATCGCACCCCACAAATTTTCCTAATTTCGTCCATCCATTTTCTTTGCAGTCTTCATTTTACACTTTTACATTCCTCAGGTACCATTCTAGCACTTCTTTTGTAAATATGAATTAAATGTTGTATGTAATAAAACAATAAATGAAATGTTATATTTAATAAAACGCTACGTATTTCGAAAAATTGCATTTCGAAAACCGGCAGAATTTCTTTCACTACTCCGTAAAACTAGCTCAGTAACGCTCTTCCTCTCGATTTTATTACTCGGGTTAACTTTTTGAATTATAGTCTGTATAAAATAGTGAGAGCATTATTTCGTTGAAGGGTGCACGCCTGGAGTGGTTCGGTGTGATTCTCCACCTGTTTCTTGAAGTTGAAGGGCGCTCGCGATTACGCCCCCGGAATTGGACCATAAATAAGGGTCTTTAATACCTTCGGGCAAAACCGCAAACGACTGTGGCGGTCTTACGAAAGCAATCGAATCTCTAGTAATTAAACTGCGCCACGTCCTACATAAACTCACCCTGTATATATGCAATTTGAAAGACGCCTGTATATTGATAATCTAGAGAATACTGCCACAGGCAAATCTGACAGGTAGCTTATTATTGCAGCAATAAAGCTAGAAACAATAAGCCGCTCTACATATTATATATATATTTTCTATACGCATCGAGGCGTCTTATAAATTATATTAATGTCCGTATGGGTGTAACTTTACGGGATATGAAAAAAGAAATACAATACATTTGGCTCCCCTTCAAAATTTTTTCCCGTCGATAAATCACTGTATGTATAATAAGTGAAAGATGAAATAAAATAGATAAAATGAAAGTATTGTCGTGTTGAATATACCTAGGTATACATACATGTTATATATGTGCGTGTTATATAATGCTTTTAACATTTTGTAACTTGACTAAAGTGTATCTCTCTAAAGGAGAACTCTAAGGAGAAACAAGAGTTTTGAGGGTGAATAATAACAAAAAAATCGTTCGAAGATTCCGAGAGTGTGGCTGATTTTTCCAGCGGAAAAATTTAATGATCCCCCTAGAAAACTTTCGCTTTCCATCTAAAGGTGAAAATTACGAAAAAAATGAGAAAACTGAGACTGGGATAAAAAAGAGAGAGATACAACGTATCTATGAGCGCTTGGAAAAATTCATAAAGGGCGTTCGGGTGACTCTTTTCGACGAGAGAGAAATAAGCAAAATAAAAACACACTTTGTGTTCGTCTCATCTTCATTGTTTTTCTCACTTGTTAGTTGCTTTATAAATGGCTTCTTATATTTATTATTATTAAAAATAAGCATTCTTTATGTACTATTTAAATTAAGTGTGCGACGTGATCATTTTTAATAAAACTTCACTGTAAAATGAAAAGATCTTTAAAAAATATTCAATAGATCGGTTGACGGACTATTGACCGACGGACGTTTGGCCGAACAGTTTTGCCCGAACGGAAGTTAGGTCGACGGATATTTGGCCGAATTAAATTTTTAATTATTTAAATTTATCAAAAAATATCAAATTTTATTGAATTAGAGGAGATTTCAGAATAATTTATCTGTTTTCAGTGAGTTTTGGGTAATTTTGATACACAGTCGGCTAAATGCTCTTCCATAATATCCGTTCGGCCAAAATTCCGTTGGCCTAATGTCCGTTTGGCCAAGCGACCGTCGGGCAACTGGCCTTTCAGTCATAAGTCCGCGCACGAACAGAACATATCTGTGATATAAATGTTACAGTAAGAGTGTAAATCTAGAATCAGTATACAATGACTAGTAAGTGTATACATCATCAAAATCTCCCAGTAACAGGAGAATTAATATACAGGAGAATTAATGAACATGCTTGCTAGTAAATACATACACTAGCTATCCGCACGCAGTAAATGTTTACGAAGGAATAACAAGTTGACATTATTAACAAGTATATGTACATATACATAGTTGGCCTATGATGGATTAAACTAAAAACTGAAAGAATGCGATATTGCATATGTATATCGAAGAACATATTATTAATAGTTCTTTATCAACGCTAAATAAAATAAAATTATATCGCGCGCTCATATTACCATTATTAACCTATGCTTCACCTGTATGGAATAACGCCTCGAATACTAACCTTTCCAAGCTCCAAGTAATACAAAATAAATCCCTAAAAATAATTTATAATACACCCATATATACTAACCTGAAAAAACTGCATGCCATATATAATATTCCGTTTGTTACAGATATTACTGACAAACTAACCAGTAGATTCTATGACAGAATCACTAATAACCATACTAACACACTTGTGAAAAGTCTCGGTGATTACAACAAAATGTCTATACCCTTCAGGTATAAACACAGATTACCTAAACACAATCTGCTTTAGGTCATCGACTTTAGGGAGTCTTTAATTAATATTATGTATTAGATGTATTATGAACATTTATAAGGATTGTAAATAGGTTTTTGAGCTCTTTTTCCTATTATGCTTTAGGTTAACATTAGAATAATATAATACTGTGATTAATAACCAAATTAAATTAAATTGTAAAATAGAAAATGATCAGTAGATCAGTAGCTATTAAAATAGATATAAGATGTATTGTGAACATAATTTCGTAATAATAAAAAGCATTTAAAAATCAAAAAATCAAATATTATTAATGAACAAAATAAAATGTAACCAAACCTAACCTAAAATCGTATGTAATACGGAGTAGGTAATTGTAATTATTGGATTTCACATTTTTAATTATCGTCTATTTCGTATCAATTCAACAATAAATTAGTTATTTGAACACAACCAGTTATATTTTTGAGCATAACATCATTGGAAGAGCAACGTCAAACTTTGGTCAGCTATCAAACTACTCAAATTTCATTCGTCAGCAGATTTACTAGCATCAAGTGCATGAATTCGTTCGTCAGTGTATACTTTGTCTAGTAAGAGTATCTGCGGAATCTAGCGTCATAAGCTTTAGCTAAAAACCAAAACTAGTGTACACACTTACTATTCAGTATTGTATACTGATTCGAGATTTAACGCTCTTACTGTAACATAAATAATATTTAAATCATTCTGAAAACGTTTCTACAGCTTCAAAAATAAACTTTTAATCAAAATCATATATGATACTATTTTTCCTATAGATATGCAATATATATTTAGAATCTTATTGAATTTGTATTGTAACTTTTTTTTACCATAATTTTAAGACATGCTGTAGGTAGTTAGGAAGAAGCTTACTGTTTGCGACACCTTCGGTAATTTATTCTTCGCTAATTGCATTTTGGTTTCAGTTGCACGCTTAACTGCACTCGGTTTACTGCAATTCCTATCAGGAGTAGACGACTTAATTTGTATCACGGCTGCATTCAGTATCGAAAATAAAATGATTTAAATTTCACAGTCTCAATTTGATCAAATATGGTCCGACATGCTAATTAAAATCCAATTCAATTAGCAAAGTTTAAACAACTGTAAAGCAAACACAGACATCGACGACTAATTAGCCGCGTTCAATTAAGCCAGTTTAAATAAAAAACATAGAGAATAATAAGAAAATAAATAAAAGCGAATTTCATGGTGGACAATGGGGCGTCTGGATTTATGAGGTCGCGTCCGATAAAGCTCGACTCCAGCTTCGGCTGCATTTCATATAGTCGGTTATGCGACCGGTATTTTTTTTCCGGCTTTTTCCGGCCGGCTTGCAGCGAGCAATGTCATTGTTTATTGTGAGCGTCGCTTTTGTTTCGCCACTGGCTTTTCTTCTCGATTTTCCTTTCGGATAAATTACCCGACCGCGCTGCGCCGCCTCCATAGTGCATGGAAAAGCTCAGTTTTTCCGGAAAATATCGCAAGCAGTCGATAGGTGGCTAGTATTTTAGCCACCGCGTGTTATTAAATCACCATATTCAAAATCGCATATAAAATCACGTCAAACATATGATATGATTTTATTTAGTTCTAAGCAGTGGCGTAGTGCTAAATAAAAAAGAACCAGGTCGGTGTTTAATTTTTATGACCCCCCCCTCACTTTTTTTCTTACTAAAAAAAAGTTGTATCCTAATATTGGTAGTCCAAATATTTATAAAAAAATGAAATAATAATTAAACAATATTCTGACTTGTTGAAATTATGATGTATTTATTAATCTATATATATGTATATATAAAAATGAATGTCTGTCTGTCTGTGTGTCTCGGATAGGCTCCTCAACCACTGAACCGATTACGATGGAACTTTCAGGATTTGTTGTATGCTTACTGAGAAAAAAAAACGAGAAAAAAAATCTTACTAAAAATATTCGTAATTACGATTTTACGAATGCATATCGGGGAAGATTATTATGAAAAAAAACGGGAACGGTAACGGGAGAAACGGGAATGAGTGTCACTGCAACGTTTTTCCGACAAATGAGAACGGGAACGGGAATTGCATGTGTTAATGTTAATGTTAATGGGAATTGCATGCATTGCAACGCATGCTGGGTTCAGCTAGTATTTTATAAAAACTTCTATAATGCATCCTCTTCAACATCTTTGATTTTGCAAAACCCGTGTTTGTGTGTCAACAGCAACATTTGCTTTTAGCAATGCTAAAAACATGTACATAATAATCTTCTAGTATTTCTATGTATACATGTGACAAAAAACTATCACATTTTAACATGTGAATTTAGAGATGACTATTTATTTAATGCTGCGTACGCACCAAGCCAACGAACGTACCGCAGGCCAACTTTTAAAACCAGTAGCATACAAAATATCGAAATAAAAATTAAATTAAAAAATTGAAATCAAACATCAAAATTAAGCTAAAGAGCGAGATTGAGCTAAAATGAGATCATCGTTGATGTTTTGAATTACAACAATGTTTTGAATTACGACGATACGCATTTACAACCAGAGAAATATTATAATTTTTCTGCTTACGAGCGAAAAAAAATCTTATTATTTCTTAAAATTCGTCACGATATCCACTGTCCTCTGAGAAAACAATTAGACGGCATTACACTTTAGCCTATATACGGTTGTATGAGTTGATTTATAAATAAATTTGGATGTGACCAACCCACGACTTTTTATTACTTAAAATCACTATAAAAATTATACACAATAATTTAAAAGGTCTAAGTTAGTGCATAAAAAATACAAATATAAATTTTCAGCTTGATATTTTCAGGGGTGTGGAAAAAATCGTGTGGCCACAGCACTTTTGACTTTTCTAAGATGAAAAAAATCCCACTTTCGGTTTATTAAAAAGTGATTTTTTTTTATAAAATTGTGGAAGAAAAATCGAACAAGAGTAAACTGCCACTTCCGGTTAGCGGATGCTAACCATATTTTATATATAACTTGATATTAAGCTTCAATAAATCATAAAAAAAAATCTGAGAAAAAACATAAAAAACCTCGATTTTCTAGAGTAAAAGTACTAAGGTTGAGGTAAAAATATTTGGGTATAAAATTTATAATGTATAATTTTACATGTAAAAAAATTGATTCTGATTCAGTTAGCGACTTGGGAGATAATTGAATTCAAAAACTTAAACTAAAGAGGACACCTATAAGGGGAGGTACTATTTCCGATCAACTTAAAATTTTGAAAAAAATTAACTCAATTAATTAAATTGGGGATTTTTTGAAAATGTGTTCAAAAAATCCCCATAATTCACAGACACACACACACATTTTTTATAGATCATGAAAACATGATCAGTGATCGATTCCAAGTTCGAATCAGTCAAAATCTCGAGTTCGAATTTTCGCATGTTTACAAAACTTCATCTATTGTTACTAAGTATGTACATATACGTATCTAGATAAATATGTTGTAATACTATGTGTTTCTGTTTTTAATAAATAAATACTAAAGAGGAAAATTTAAACAGAATGTATACTTGATTCTAATAGAAATTCTAGTTGAAATTCAAATTTTTGAGATATGTGATGTATATTATATTTTCCCAAAATTAATATATTGTTAACGGTAGATTACGTGGGCCCTTCTTCTATTTTCATTCCATAAATCCATTGGGATCTGTGAATAATACCCCCTTACAAGATGGTATTTTAGAATGTTTTAATAATATCAATAGAATATTAAGTTCGGGAATACAATAGTATATATTTCTATTGTAATTGTTTATTTTGAATAGTAGGTATATTTAGATTGTGCTGTCATTTCATAGATTTTCAGTAAATCATTACGAAAATACATTATACTTAAAAATCAATATTTTTGTAATTACATGTACATATGTATATAGGGTACATCCTACGTTAAAATAACATTCAAAATTTGTAAACACGGTTGGCTTCAAGCTCGGTTATTAAAATTTGCAAATAAGGTCACGATGCAACTTGGAGCAAAGTCGACCAAATCAAAGCACTCAAAAACAAACGTGTCCTGGTGCAGCACTCGTCGATGGCGCCTGCTTCTTCTGAGGCGTCTTTCCAAAGCGCCAATTCCAGCCGCGACCGTAATTGCTCCGCGTGATGTTTTCACAAGTCGCGCGCGCGCTCGCCCTTTGAATTTGCAAAACGTTATCCAATTATCCAAACAAACCCAATTAAGCCGTTTCAGTTTTGGCGCCTTGGTGCCACAACACTGCCAGCCATTATTTATTCAGCATTTTCGGGAAATGGTGAACCGCCCACCAGTCCGCCCAACCACCCACCCACACCACCCCCCACACACAGACGACTCGTTGCGGCTTAAGCGGCGCGCTTTCAACTCTCAAATTTGGCGAAAACTCGCGCCCATTAACCGGATTGGTCCTTCGTGTTTTTTTTCCAGTACACTTATCTTCGGTTTCGGAGTTCGTACGAAGCGATTCCTTCGCTAAGTACTGACGATAAATAACAAACGACTGATTCGAATTCAGTTGACTATTACAGTTTGTGACGTCGACATTGATATATCGCACCTCTAAAATAATGAAGATGAAGTTTTCTCTCCGATAACATATGAATTTTATTCCAGTTTACTTTACTATCCCCTTTCCACATCTTAGCGTGGAAAATATAGTATGTCTTAAACAGTTGGTCATATTTATGTATGTACCTACTATTATTTACCCACCGTTTAATATTTCTATTTATTTATTTTTTATTTTATTCAATCAATCTCTTGGTCTCCTTAGTACCAAACTCACATAGATCATTTAGAGACAATTCAGAAGCGTTTTCTGCGCCATTTATCCCATAAGACGGGTCTTGTTAAATTTTTACCATCTTATAATGACAGACTCTCTTTTTTCAAGATCGCAAATTCAAGTTTGTCATTTAAAGGGTTTCTGATTTGTTAATTTTATACAAGATTGCTAATGGTATCCTTGACACATATGTTTTGAACGAAATTAATTTTAACGTTAATGCCCGACTCACCAGATGTAAAAATCTTTTTTATCCACCAATTTGTCGTAATAACACTTCTTTTAATAGTGCAATCGCACGTACATACATATGTATATGCCGTCTTTACGATGGTTTAGATGATTGTCCCGACCTTTTTGCTGACTCTTTCAGTATTTTTAGGGCGAAGAAGCTAATCTGTAGTTGATTCGCTTCTTCACCTTCATTGTCATTCATTGTTTTTTTTCAATTTTGATATATTTTTGTAATTTTTCTTTTTTGTTTTCTTATATAACCATGTGGTGCTAACTGTACATGGAATATTATATTTTTATTTGTATTTATTATTTTTTTGTCTCACTATACATACTGCTTTCTTCTTTATATATTATTCTGTGTTTGTGCCAATTTAAATAAATAAATAAATAAATCATGCATATTCGTCTTACTGTCGATGAGTGTACGATACAGATTAAGAAATATCAATTACTAGTGTTGTGCCCGTTGATTTCAACGGGTGGCTTCGGAAAAGAATTGATACACGAATTAAAATAAAGTTATATGTTATGCATATATACATATACATATAGTGTAAGGTAATTAATAGTAAAAAGTTGAGCGTTCATAAAACGCTCGCCGTTCACCCGCGTCGAAATGATGAATGAATGTGTGCCTTCGTGGATGTGTGTATGTGTGTGCGCTCTCGTGCGCTAACGCCACCCGTTCCAACTAAGGCGCTCAATATCAGGAGCACATGTCACGCACTCAGGTTCCCACTTCCCCACCACCCCAATTCACACCACAGCCTTATGCAAAACCTATACTCCTGGTATTATAAAATTTGTTTTTTGAACTCTCCATACTTGTCCACGCACTCACACATATAAATACACATCTTGTTCGTTTTTATATACATATATTATAAACACATAATTATAAAACAAGACATACATCTATTATTTTGGGAAGAGTTTCATAATTGTAATCTAAACATGATGTGAAATTTATAGGTTATGAATGTTCTCGAACTTTTCCATTATATAGATTTATTAACATTGTTTAAAAAAATGCCATTCGATGCTGATAAAAATAAATCAATTAATCACGACTTTATTTAATAAAAATATAACTTTATTATAAAAGTTAAGCTTTTCAATGGGAAAATCAAATCATATAACGTAAATTGTGGAGATAAATTCATAAACTTTTCCGATAGTTAAAAAAATAGTATACGCTCGTAAGCCACAATAATACCCATTTCACATTAAATACATTTGGTAAAATAATAAAATACAACATTTCCTCATGTATGTATCAGTTTAAATACTCCCCCATTACGCGATCGGTACATTAACGTGTATAAAAAGAGGGAAGCTAACTGGCTGACGGCCGAGTCGAGTTTTCCACAACAGAGTCGCTAACATTTTCCGAAACATTTGTCGACATATTTATGTTTGAAGGTAGCGGGAGCTTTTATGGCGAAACGTATTTCATAAGAGACCACATAAAATTTTCTTACATGACAAATGCACACCGCTTTTCCCACACGCGCGCGCGTATCAACCTCCATTTCTCAGACGAACGATTGCGAAGTATATTTGACGTCGACGATTGACCAATTTCGAACTGACTAATCGCTCCCATTCGACCACCATATATTGTTTTGCGTTTGGGGGTGGGTTAGGGTCCCAATTCAAGGTCGAAGACGAGACGACAGCCTCCCGAGGCGTTTTATCGAGGTGAAGATATTTGCAATCTTGTTCAGTCAGCAACGATAAAAACCAGTTTGTCTTTTCCACATATGTAGTAGGATTCTGCCTCTTTGATATGTGATCTGTATACTTATGTAGATGTGAAAGGGGTGAGAATTTGATTGGGTTTGTGCTGCCACCAGTCTATCGATTTTGTAATCACGCGGCTAATCACCCGTGGAAGAAAAAAGTTTAAAGTTTTCACTTGTTTATTGATTTTGCTTACATTTATGAAGTGTATAAAAAAATCTCTCTGAGAGAATCTTATATAACGGACAAGCGTCTGCTTTACTTTGTATGTCATTAAAGTGTGAAAATTATATTTGTGAATGTTAAAAATTGTTTTCATTTCACAACGGTTGCAGTTAATTATTGGAAATTCCTATTGGGGCTAAATCTATCTGTCAATCAAACCAATCAATTTGAAATTGGAATTGTATTTATTAGTGACCAATAATTTTAATTATATACATACCACGAACGATTCGTGACTATAAAACGCCTTGAATAAAATAAAAACATTCATAGAAATATGTATATTTTGAAAATTTTGCAAAATATACATATTATTATACATATGTTACGCCTTATTACACATATTATATACAAAATATACATATATTACGCTTTGAATATTATGAAACATGTGAAATACTTTAAGAATATAAAATATTTGCAATTATAGGTTAAAAAAGATAATAAATAAAAAGAGATTCATTAAAAATAATAATAAATAAAGACATATCGAATTAAATGAAGTAATAGCAATTTGTCAATTAAGTCAAAAAGAAAAAATGTTTTTGGATCGGAAAATTGGACTTTCGCCTTCAGAATATGTGGAATTTTATATAGATATAATCTACATATGTATATATATGCGAGATACTGAAATTGACCTATTTGTATACCTATTTGTATAAGTGGTAAGTATTTATAATGTTTAGCACTTGCCGAATTGTTTATAGATACCGAGTGACCAGGACTTATTTTGTATTCATTGCTAGACACTGGGAAAATACTGAATGTACATATGTTCGTGGCAATGCTTTAAACAAATAATTGCCGGTTTTCATGGCATTTTCTCATTGTTAATATTCAGCTGCAATTTGAGAAATATATATTTGTCAATTATATTTAAAAAATAATGGGCTTAGCTTTGTGTTAAAATATGTAGAATGAATCTACCATATTCTGATGCAAGATAGCTAGGTCTCTATTTTGGGAAAAAATCCTTAGCACTAGCTGCACCTTAACAAACATTCAACCAGATCAGCATATTTTAAATTGAATAAATTCAAGTTGACAGAAATCTGGTTAAGGAGCTTGATGCCCCGGTAACAGGTGACGAAACCATCAAATTGGTACGTGCCCCAGGAGAACAAATTACGGCATCTAATGTACCTAATTTGGCTGGGAACATTGCAGCTCAATTTTGCAAGAATTTGAGGATTGTTCACAAACCAACCATTAAATATTGAAATGCCGGCTTTGCTTCAGCTGTTATTTTTTTTATTTCTTGCACTTATTTTATATTATTTGACGTTTAACACACGATAAAATGATTTTTATAGCTAATTACAAAAATTACCCTTGTAGATTTTGCATTATTTTAATTTAAAACACATTTTGTTAACTGGACGTTTGTAGGTCAGCATAGTGGATGGTGGATTGTTTTTAGCACAGTAAGGCAATTGTTAATATTATTACTAATATGAGCTCATTATATTGCCATTATTACCATTATTTCCATTATTTCTTGAAAATAGTACACGGAATAAATCAACAAACGATTCGTATCTTTATAAATAGCAATTTATATAAAAGAGTCAGTCGCTGTTGTTTACAACGTTGACATTGCGTCCTTCTGTCTGTTTATTGTGTCCTGTCTGCAAATACATAGTATATGGAAGACGACATTGAGTGTGACTTTCTATTCACTGAATGTCATATTGGATGAGTGCATATAAACGTTTGAAATCTGTCCTTTGAAAGCTAGTCCGGAATTCATTCATCAGAACTAATACGCTCCAGTACATTTTATTTATTATTATTAGAAATTATGTAAAGTACATTCATAAATATACCCATCCAACTTTGAATCCACCCTAGAATTTTTCCGATACGTCCTTATCTATGAAAAGCTTAGTATTATGTTTTAATAAGGGGGGAGTTTGATACCCAGCATAGAAGGTGTTAATTAAGCGGCGTTATAGATAAGTAGTGACGTTTAAGCGAGGCCTGGTGTTATTATTCGTTAAATAAGTTGTCCCGTTGTGTATTTAAAGCGAAGGTCGACTTTGTGTACATACAGGCTCAGTTCGAAATTCATGTGGTAATGAAAGCCGCACGAAATACACGCGAAACTGTTCCCTAAAGGACGATTTCAACGCTTGCGGTAAAAGTGAGCGCGCTCAACTAGCTCAAACGTTACAACATTACGGATTTTGTGTGGAATTTTTGTTCCCGAATTGTACTTCAGAATTATCGTTCTGGGTCACGGTCGTTGAAAGGGTCGGTCAAAGGAAGTACGATTCGGATTGTGACAAAAAGGAGATGAAAGTTTAAATACGGACGCTTCTAATGTCGATGTGAAGACAGGTGACTCAGACTTCATTATGGTGTAATGGGATGCTTTCTCGTTGAATGGGTAAAGGGTAAAGGTTGTGTATTTATATTTAGTAAAGAAGTATATAATGTAACTTGTACGTCTAAGATTATTTTGTTACATTATCGATTATTTTGTTACATTAATTCTGATTAATAAAGTTGCGTAAGGGTGGGTTCAGGATCCAAATGAAAGGCCAAAGTAGCATCACAGCATTTATTCAACGATTCACCAGAGTCCACACGGATACACCGATTGCTCCAGAAATCTGATCTACCATGTGTACCTCCTTATAAAGGAAAAGTTGCACACTACAGATTCCCCGATCCATTTATGTATCTATTGTCTAGGCACGTAAAGGTCAATGAGATCTCTAGTCCGGATCTATGAGAACTCTAGCATTTCCTTTGTTTGGGCACATACTGAGTCCCGTTGGCCTAATCCGGGGTCTCTATTGTTCCACCCATGACTGCAGTTAGACAGTGGCTACTCTCATTCATGTACCCACGTTACATTAATAAGTCGTTTTGAATATCTTTGGACTTCATATATATAATATCGCTATTCTGTGTGTCTGTTTGAGATAACGCTTGCCGTACTATGATAGTCGTTTAGATTCGACATACATATGTACGTCACAGCTAAACCAATGCCAAAACGTATATACGAATTCAATACCAAATTAAAAAAACTTCTATATATACATATATACTATTGGTTACTAATTTATTTATTTATTTTACATACATATTTTCACATACATATATACAAATATACCAGGAAGGCTTAACAGGTAAACCCCAAATGCGCCTTCCTGGTCCATATAATTATTACATAGATACATGCAAATCTAAATATCTGACATCTATGGTCAGTATCATATATTACAAACATCGTATTAATACGATAAATAACGATGAATAACATTCATGTAACAATACGAATTTTATATTCGATAAACAACCACAGAGACATCTATGGTGAGCAATATGGTGAAACCTAAGATATAACAATAACTAAAGGTTCGCAACAGAAAATTGGGAAGGAAATGCCAATTTTACAGGAATCGTTTCAATGAAAATCAGAAAAATTGGCAAATTCTGATAAGAAACGATCGACCTAGACAAATCAAGGTCTGGCCAACAACGAGACTTAGCGGTGAATCGAAATCGTAACATCAAGTGCGAAATAATTCAACATTCACCACTAGACCACGCTGCTGGTTAATGATTCCTCTTGGCAGATAATTTACCACCATCTATTGTAAATTTATTTAACTAATAAATTATTTTTTCTAATGGTGTTTTATATTGTTTTAGGTAGGTAGGTAGTAAGAAGGTTAAATATTAATATTAAATTAAAGGTATTTGAAAAAAATTCGACAGCTTGGGGATCGAACGCATGACTGGCGACACATTTCTTTCAGTTTTTTATTTATTTAATAACTTAGTATGCCAACACCTATGCGATGATATGTCATCAGGCACAACACTAGTATTATACATATAATATGTAAGTTTCCTTTATTCTTATACAAGTCTTTTTGGAGTAAGCGTTTTCTTCTTTTTAAACGCGTTCTTTCTCAAAAGGTTGGCGACCAACTGTCAGAACAAATCCGTAATCAAATCAGCCAAGACCATATTGGCTATACATTTCGGTGGAGGTACACATGGAGTCGGTGATCCTAATGATCAATCGCTCTGAAAAGTAGAATTGAACGTTTTAATATACCCAAAAGAGTCAGAGATTAATCCAGAAAGGAAAAATGGACAGATGAAGTTTGAACATTTAAAAAAAATTTGTGATGACATCAACGGCAATTTTTGTATCATGATTTTGAGCCTTTGAGTAATGCGTATTAGCAAAAACAATACTAATTCTATTGTCACTTCTTACATAGATGAATGAACAAAAATAAAACTACATACACTTCATAGATAATGATTGGAATTGGAACAAGGAAATTGCGTTATGCTGTATATACTCGCACAGGTTTAAATAAACCAATGAAAATGTGATCACGATTGCTTTCTAAGTATTTACTTAAGTTGAAACTGTTGTGTTTTGTAGGCGATTTGGAATTAGTGTGTTGGGTAATTTTTCATGCGAAACCGGAAAACCGGACGAGCGGACGGACGGCAAAGCGATGGACTTCCTGGCGCGCGTGCGCGTTCGTTTCCGGCTCGGACCGGAAGTCCTTAGGGTTTCACAGACCCTCGAACGACCTTAGAGCTCGTCCGCACGACTTTAATATACCCAGAAAGTCAAAATAAAAATGAATAACGGAGCGTTTACGCTCGATTCGCATACTTCATTTATTTACGACGAAAGCGAATTTGAAAGGAAACTACGAAAGCTAAATTTGATGGTAAATAAAAAGTTAATACATACATACCTATGTATTATACAAACGTACATGTATTATATGGTAAAGACACAAGACAAACCAACCTAAATTATATCGCGCGCTCATATTACCATTATTAACCTATGCTTCACCTGTATGGAATAACGCCTCGAATACTAACCTTTCCAAGCTCCAAGTAATACAAAATAAATCCATAAAAATAATTTATAATACACCCATATATACTAACTTGAAAAAAATGCATGCCATATATAATATTCCGTTTGTTACAGACATTACTAACAAACCAACCAGTAGATTCTATGACAGAATCACTAATAACCATACTAACACACTTGTGAAGAGTCTCGGTGATTACAACAACACCTAACAACATCGCTTAGTACCTATTCGTATCACATAACTGTAATTCACAGTTGTAAAAATATCCCTTTTTTTCGTTTTATTTTCCAGCTAAAAAACCTTGATATCTTCTCTGGAAAATGACGTTAATTAACCACTAACATTTGTAAAACAAACTAACAGTAAAAACTACATTATTTTTTTATACCTACATATATACATATTTTATTTAGATTTAAATCGACTGAATAGTTGATGTTTATTTTTGAATAGATATTTTCTTAAAAACCTGGTAGATGAAGATTTACAATGATTAATATTAAGTTTCTCCAAGATCTAAGTAATACAAAATAAATCCCTAAAAATAATTTATAATACACTCATATATACTAACCTGAAAAAACTGCATGCCATATATAATATTCCGTTTGTTACAGACATTACTAACAAACTAACCAGTAGATTCTATGACAGAATCACTAATAACCATACTAACACACTTGTGAATAGTCTCGGTGATTACAACAAAATGTCTATACCCTTCAGGTATAAACACAGATTACCTAAACACAATCTGCTTTAGGTCATCGACTTTAGAGAGTCTTTAATTAATATTATGTATTAGATGTATTATGAACATTTATAAGGATTGTAAATAGGTTTTTGAGCTCTTTTTCCTATTATGCTTTAGATTAACATTATAATAATATAATACTGTGATTACTAAACAAATTAAATTAAATTGTAAAATAGAAAATGATCAGTAGATCAGTAGCTATTAAAATATATATAAGCTGTATTGTGAACATAATTTCGTAATAATAAAAAGCATTTAAAAATCAAATCAAAACCAACCTACATATATGAATATAAGCTGAATTGCTCGACGTCTCTAAGATAAGTGAAGCTTGAGAATAAATGGAAAAAGTAATATAACCTTTTCAGAAATGTTTATACGGGCACTTCGTGGTCTTGGGAGAGTATGTCAAATTTTGTGGTTTTAATTTGAGATTTGTAGATTTGCACAGTGGAAAAACAACATTTTTACTTTATTTTATATATGCTAACCACCAGTTGTATGAATTAGTTGTTAGCATATATGCTTTCGAATATAGTGGTCACGGGTTCGAGCCCCACGGGTTGAGACCTTGGTTTGTGACTTCAAGTTGATCGTTTTCTATCAGAGTTTGCCGATTTATCTGATTTTCATAGAAATGCTTCCAACAAATTGGTAACTTAATCTCGAATTTCGCTGATTTGTATAAAATATGCTGAAAAATTATCCATAAATGTCTAGAAAATTTTGCGTTTTTTCAACATCTCAAAATTTGACGATTTATACTAAAAAAATTGACGATTTATACATTGGGTTTTGCCTGCTAGGCCTTCCTGGTATATATGTATATACATATGTATGTATGTATGTAAAAGTTTAATCATAGTATGAAAATAGTATATCCAAAAATTATATGAATATTTTTTGTAAAATACTATAATCATATTTTAAAATACTATAACCATTTTGTTCTATTAAAATCATGAATAGACCTCGGCGTTGGCTTGCTGCTCTTTAATAAAAATATACCTTTCCATTAGTTAACAAAACAAGAGAGCAAAAAAGCATGGTTGACAATAGTGAACAATTTTTTCGAGCGAAAAGCATCGTACAAACGGCCTGCTTCTAATCATGAATACGAAATAAAAATATTTATCAAAATATGCATTTTAAATTTGATTTCGGTGTACTTATACTGGATACAATACTTTTGTAGCGTGGTCGTGAAGGGTTTCTGAGATCAGAGTAAAAGACACTACGACTGGTGGAAGAGGCGGTTTATTGATTTTGATTTGTTGATCAGCCAGCTCCGAACGAAGCACGGAATGAATCCGCCGAATACACGGCGTCTACTCAGCGCAGACAAATCATTGGTCGATGGGTCTCGAGATCTTATTGGTTGTTATATACGGCGAGGCCATTTTAGCGCGAATGCACGATCGGGTGATTAGTGATGGTAAGCCTGTGGTTGACGAGCACCAATTACGTATATTGGTGAAATATATTTAACAATTGTAGCAATAAACTCCAAGTCGATCGTTTTCTATCAGAGTTTGCCAATTCTTCTGATTTCATTGTTGAAACGGTTCCTCCATTAAATTGGCTTAATCAAAACCCATTCTACTTACTCTGTTACCACTATTTGAGTATGATTTATGTACAAATAAATTTATGAACACATAAATTTATTTACAAATAAATTTATGTACAAATATATTTATGTACAAATAAATTGATGTACAAATAAATTTGTGTACAAGAAAATTTATGTACAAATAAATTAATGTACAAAATTCATAGATGTCACGTTAATTTCGAGTTTTTCAGTGTCTCGTAACTCAGCGACTTATGTAATAAAAATGCTGCATTGTTTGTAATTGGCCAGGAAGGCGCATTGGGGTTTATCTGATAGGCCTTATTGGTATATATGTACATATGTATGTATGTATGTAAAATAAATAAATAAATATTCGTTTTCTATATATTTAAAATCCGTTCAACAGAGTTTTTAAAATTCGTGCGTTGAAATATGTAGGTAATTTATCATACAGTAGAAAGGGAATATATATTATTATAGGTATATTTAAATTTAATCGATTCAAATAAAATTTTCAATAATTACAAAGAGATGATTTCGGAGAGCCGATAAGCTTATGTTACTAAATCGACTTTAGGTCATGATGTTCAACATGAAATAAATTAAAAAAAAATGTTTTTGCCTATTCTCCAATGGCTTTTCATTCCCTTTTTCCTTCCGTTTCCGATATAAAATACGGGTCAGCAGCGAAAGGGAGAGTCAAAACCACCCCACCCCACCCACCGGTTGTACTAATTAAATCGTACTTATATTTAAATAAAATGCAAATTTGATTTTAATTGCCGGAAACAACGCTCTCGGAGCGATGTGACCCTTTGCGTCCGCTTTTGAAATTCGCTTTTAATTTAAACGAATTTCGATTTGCACCAGCTTCGGTGTATTACGTCAGTTATTTTCCGAAGTCTGACGTTCTGACTGAATAAATAATATTGCAAAGTGACACCTTTTTGATAAGATTCGGTGGCAAAAAGGCGCTGTAGCGAATCAACTCTAAGAGCATAATGGAGTAGCGGCACGTGACGGTGCGCAATCTGTGGTGCGCGCCTCTGACTCGACCATCAATTCGAGCCGATAGATGGTAGTTTTTCCGCGGACCTCACATGGACTCCACCCCCCGATTTTCCACCCCTGGTACTGGCGGAAGTTTTCCGTATCTTATCTGTCGGCCGTTTCTCAAGCGCTGAGCATCCTTCAGCGGCTTCCACTGCGGACGCGTGATTTCCTCTCTCTAGGGATTTCCCCGGCTTGCAACAATAGCCTGGCAACCACAAAGTCTAAAAAATATAAGTTTCAATTCCATTTTCAATGGTTGTATTGTGATTATTGGAGAAAAATTAAATAACATTTGAATGATTTACATACATATGTATTATATGTAAATACCAAATAGCGGACATTGTTTGCGTAGATGAAGCTCGAAAGTTCCAAAACTTTTTGGATAACTTATTTGAGGTATCATGGGGTTAGTATGTATATCAAATTTGTTAGTTCTATATGTATTAAAAACTGTATTTTTATATTTTACATTTTACATAGCCAGCAGTTTGGCTTAGTGGTAGCGTATATATTTAGCACCACTGAGGTCAAAGGTTTGAGTCCTCGCCATCTGCTGGTTAGATTTGGGGGTTTTGTGACTCCAAATCGATCGTTTCTCTATCAGAGTTTGCAAATTTTATTTGATCATTGATGAAACGGTTCCTGAAAATTGGTATTAGATCTATTCCTGTTGTCACAAAATCTGCCTGTGTATAATTTGTCATAATTATACACAGTAATCTGAAAACTATAGATATCTCTATAGACATCTCTATAATTTCGTATTTATTATATGTATAAAAATTGTACACAAAAAAATCTAAAAATAATCCATAGATGTCTCTATGATTATTATTTCTGATTAATTGTTATATGCTATTTATTCTGATTGTATATGTATTACTGTATTTCTGATTTCTGATTGTTTATGTATTCTGTATTTCGTTAACGTACACCCGTCGCATTGGAATGACGAGTAATGACGAGTGTATATTGATTTGTAATAATAAAAAATAAAATAAAAAATAAATGTATGAATCATATGTGCGAATACAGGAATTACGGCTATACATATATGGTAAGATTAATTTTTGTACATAAGTATTAAAAAAAATTCCAATTTAAATACAAATACAGACATCAATGGACAATCAACATTTTTTTTATGAACAGCAAATTTGGAGAAATGCATTATGTAGGTAGTATTTAAAAGATTCAAAAAATTCCAGATGCTAATACCTCGAATTTGCGAGAGATTGAAGGGGAGGGTACCGATTTCTTGGAGCCGTTACAACAATTAAGATAGAAAAATCGGAAAATCATAGCAAAAGACGGTTGATCTGTGTTTTTTAATAACCACAAGATGTTGCCAGCAGCGTATTTGGCCGGGACTTGAACCCAGGACTTATCTATTGGTATGAAATATGTAGCTCTACCAGTGCACTACCCTGTGGCTATATAGTTGATAAACAAACAAAAAAAAAACAGTTTTCCTTATATAATAGGAGATAGGATGGATGATGGTTGAATTTAATCAGTTGAATGTTAATAATGTGTATATACATACATACATACATATGTATGTATATTAAAAATGTATGGTAGTTTTATATGATATGTGTGTGCATAATGATGTGAAATATTATATAAAATAAAATAAAATATCATCGGCAAAAACAAGAACTTTATCTATAAGGAAAGCATTGAAATCGAAACCACCTCCATTTTTAGGAATTGATTTATTTTTAAATCTATAATATTGTAGGTGGAATTTTAGATAGAGATTCTGTACATTGTATGAGAAGATATGTATGTATACATGTTAATTGGAATTGAATATTCTGAAGTGCTCTCACATCCTATATTTCTGCAGTGTTTCAGTTTAAGTAGAGTCTAATTTTGGAAGAAAACAAAACACTTATACAAATAAATAAACATCCATTTGTATAATAAGCTTTTAATATGATTTGGTTTGATTAAATTTAAAGAAATATATGTACATATGCGATGAAATAAGACAAGTACTTTCAGAATCATCAGAAAAATATCTAAAAATAAAATGATGTGCTACAAAATTATGAGGATATGATCATAGAAAGTATTGTTGTTTTGTCAGTGGACCGACATTATATACAACAGGATATGGCTGGAGCACTCGAAAAGAAAAGGCTTCGCGCTTTTGATAAAGGAAAAGCGGTAGTTCACTTCCTGTGGACCTCCGACCCCTCGGAGGGGGATGAATTTCCCGGGATTTGCCAAGAGAGGCACTCCTCCGATGCTGGCTTTGTACGAGAGGGGGCTAATGTAGGGGGTCAACATCGTGAAAAATACCCGGCGATAATTAATTGCCCATAAGGGTTCGCTGCAATATTACTAGTTGCAATATTGTTCCCTTCGACCGTGTGAATTATGGTTCGGAAAATTCGCACCGTTTCATCCAACTGCAACGGTTATTGCCCTGATAATTTGAAGCAATGGGATTTCACGCACTCGTAGAAAATATTTGTGGTATATGTGTATGTATGTATGTACATATGTAGAGCAAGTGTGGTCAACTTTGGAATTGTTTACTGATAACTGTATAAATTTGCGACATTTTTTGGTTTATTACAAAAGCAAATACATATTGTTACTATTGAATAATTTGAGATATTAATTGATATTTTTATGCTTTTGATATTGTCAATTTAAAGTAACATTTACTTAAAATTATATACGTGAATTGTAATTTCAAAATAACCATGAAAAACATAAACTTCATCGTGTTGACGATTACAACTAGGCAGGCCTGGTATCAGAGCTGTCAAATTGGCTGTCATTAGCTTCATTAGTATCTTCGATTACCATTTGATTGGACTTAATGTTCACGTATGTTCATGTAAGCTATCCCAGACGTATCCAATTTACAAGTGAATGTATAATAATATTGAAACCTACATATGCATATGTAGAATGCTTTCCTCCATTTATACCTAAAGACGGTTTCTCAATATACATATATAAATAGTCCATAGCTCATTGGTTAAAAGATTTACCAGTAGAGAGGTTGTGGGCTTAAATCCCAGTTAAATATTATATTTAAAAATTTCAACATTTCAGCTAAATTGTCAACACATTGTATTAAATTTAATATATTGTTATTAAATTTATTATTATTATTAAATAAAATAATAATTTAATTTCATTATGCCTTAATTAGCATTTATACATTTAGGACTTAAAATTGTCGGAGCTAAAATAAATTTGACTAGCCACGTAAAAGTTTAGAATTAATTTTGGAAATGAAAATAGCCGAAATAAGAGCATTTCATCATTATCGCAATTGTCACACGTACAATAGTGAATAAAAAATAATTTCAGAGTACTTAACGAGACTTACTACTTTCGGTTAATGGATATTGTTCAATTTTATTTTAAGTTAAAATTTAAAAGGTCAAAATAAAATAATGAAATATTGTTTTAAAAATAATGACTACTTTCATACACACGAAACCTTATCAACTTTTAGTTAGCACTTAAAGAATACAAATATAAATTTTTAATAAAACTAAAAATAGAACCGGGTCTACGTGACGAGCCAGAATGTTAAATTACAGAAAACACAAATATTGGAAGACTTTTTTTAGAGTAAAAAATCCCACTTCCGGTTTATTAAATTCAATGTTTTTGATACAAGGACTGTACGTGAATTTCCTTGTAAAGAATAGACATATTTAATAGGTCGCAAAAATAGTGGAAGAAAAATTGAACAAAAGTAAACGGAATCACTTGACGGATCGCTTTCGCTTTCGTTTGATGGATCTTTACTAAATTTTATATATAACTTGGTATTAAACTTAAGCTTCTAGATTTGAAATTTCAGTTCAATACATCGAAAAAATCGATTCTCTAGAGTAAAAGTACTACTTCCGGTTGGGATAAAAATATTTCAAAAACATAAATGTACGGAATTTATAAATTGTATTACGTTAAAAAAAGTTTCAATCTAATCCGTAGGCTTAGATTGAAACTTGGCTTAGGATATAATTGAATCCAAAAACTAATAAAAAAGAGGACACCTATTAGAATATGTAACACTTCCGGTCAACTAAAATGTTCGAAAAAATTTACGTTATGTGGATTAGCGTTTCAGTAACTGATACAAAGTTTCAGTTCGATAGGACTAACAGCGTTCAAAAATTCTTCAAAATACACACACACTTGAATATTGTTTCTAAGCCATGAAAGCGTGATCAGTGCTCAGAGCTGAAATCAGACAAAATCTCGAAGTCGAATTTTCGCATTATCACAAAACTTCATCTATTATCACTACGTACATAGATAAAGTAAAAATCAACCCTGCGGAATATAAGTCACCGGTCAACTAATTATTATATCCAAAAGGCTCCATTCTAGTTCTATGATCAATATAATCGGCATACAAGAGAGAGTGTTAGATTTGCAGTGGTTTTAAAGGCCATACACCCCCACGAACGGTGTAGTTTTACGTCGAAGCGACCGATTCCGTGAATTAACAGTAAATAGGTATATTTGTAAATCAGTGTGACGATTTCTATCGGATATTAGACGTTGGTCGGAATGAGACGTGTTATACGATCGGGGTCACTCGATCCCTAGGGAGTGTTTCGAATATTAATCGCGCCTAATACCCCGGCCTAATACCGGCTTGGGTACCTGCCGCCTTATTAGGATTCCGTGAGGCGATCGCTCTCGATCAATATATACAGGAGTCAGGTGTTTGGGAGATGTGGGGGTCGGTAAGACCCCACCACCACCCGAGACGTCGCATTGTTCCACAATTAGGCGAAAAAGAACCAGGGCGAAAGAGTTGAGCCGATGGGGAACTTTGCACCGCACGTACCTCCCCCATGTGTTGGGTGGTTTGAGTGGAAAATGCGAGGATTATATGTACGTACATACGTATGTGTACAAACTTGTGGTGAAAATAATAAATTGATCAGATGCTGAAATTTCTATTTTTAATATGATAGAAAATTTAT
Source organism: Arctopsyche grandis (assembly GCF_051622035.1). Taxonomy (NCBI): domain Eukaryota; kingdom Metazoa; phylum Arthropoda; class Insecta; order Trichoptera; family Hydropsychidae; genus Arctopsyche; species Arctopsyche grandis. Next base: position 11,046,657 of record NC_135357.1, read on the forward strand.
TTATTTATTTAATATACTTGGGGGAGGCGGCAAAGCCGATAGACCCAAGGGGTTTGATCAAATATACTTTAACAAATTATATAATACATTGTATAGCAAATAAAATGAGAAAAATTAAAATATATTAAAAAAACAATATTAAAATATAAATAAGAGAGCAAAAAAAAAAAACAGAAATGCGATTATGGGAAAGAAGAATTACAGAAATCCTTTAGTTTTAAAAGAAGTATCAAGCTTATTCTTAAAAATATTAACGTTGTCAGAGGTTATTATATCATTGGGAAGACTATTCCAAACTGAAACCACTCTGTTTGAAAATAATGAATCTCTGATCAATTTATTAGATTTTTCTTTTTGGAATCTAAGCGAATGACCTCTGAAGTGAGTGTTTACGTTGAATGTAATAAGATTAGACATATGACAATAATAGTGATTATTAAGTATTTCATAACTTCGATTAAGTCACCTCTATTTCTTCTCGTCTCCAATGTAGTGAGATTCATTCTTTTAAATTTTTCGTTAAATCAACTTATTTTATTTATTTTTTACATATATACCAGGGGGCATTACAGGTTACCCCAATGCACCTTCCTGGTCAATTATCAACATTGCAGCATTTTTTTTTATTATACAAGTTGCTGAATTACGAGACACTGAAAAACTCGCAAATTAACAAGACATATATGAATTGAACATAAATTTTATTGTACATTAATCAATTTCAAATAGTGGTGACATTGTAGGTAGGAAGAATATTTAGCCAATTTTACCGGGAACCGTTTCAACAATGAAATCAGAGAAAATCGATTTCATTGTCGAAACAGTTACAAATATCCAGGAAATACCGAATACATCAACCTCATTCAGCTCCCCGTTAAGCATACGATAAACACGCTGTAGATAGTAATATTTTAGGGAATTGGTTTTGAAAGGATTAAGTGAAAAGAGTGCAACGTGTCTAGAATACCTTACAGGAATCCTGAAACCAACCTTCGTAAATCAGAACAATCAAGGAAACCATTTAGGAGCTTAACCCTTTGACTGCTACAACAACGATAAATCGTTGTTTTGAAATCGGCGAAGATTGCTACGACGATCGTTGTTGTCGTCATTAATTGTCGTATTTCAATACTTTCTTTGAGCCGCCAGCGCATCAGTGGCATGAAACATTTTTTATATACGTATTTACATTTATTTTTCAATCAAGCTTTATAAATATTTATCAATTTTTTAAATAAAAGCTCTTCAATTTCGGGTTCATTATCAAAGTAAATTTCGGGTTCGTTGTCAATGTCATATAAGGAGTTATTACTTGGGAATTGATTATTGTCGATAAATTCATTTTCAGAATCAGTAGAGCTGCTGATTTGTCGAGTTCCTCGGCGAGGAGCTATTATTTCGCTTTCATCACTTTCACTGTCCGATATCATTTTGCAGAGTTAAAATAAATGGCAAAAAACAATAGAAATCCGCTTTCAATTATATAGGTCACGAATTCGTGCAATCAATCAAATGCAACTGAAATGCATACAAAATGTTTATGATACATGTTGAAAAGTTATTTGATTATTAGAAACTTTGCATCCTTGTGTGTCTCGCTCACACGTACACAATTAAAACCAAGAAAGAAAGAGAGAAAGACCGCTACCTGTTTCGAATATATCGCATGTTGTAAGGATACATCGATGTCTAAAAATAGATTATTGAAAAAAATAAAGCGTCGGAAAACAATCGTCAAAACTTATTTAGTGTATATATGTAGGTATCTCTTTCGCACGCACGCATGTAAAAGCAAGACAGAAAGAGAGAGCACGAGTCCACAACTGCTTCTTAAAAATGTATATAAAGTATTATAAAAATTACGAGCGTTCGGCGAAGTAAGTATGTAAAAAAAATATTATATTTATTTTTTTTCAAACTAATTACAAATGTTAGCATTTTTCGCTTGGACATTGAAAAACCTCGTAGCAGCCAAAGGGTTAAAAAATAGTGTAGCATCAGTAAGTCATCTCCTGACAGAAAGATTGTTAAAGGATAGGATTTTTAAAATATCGGGAACGGTAGTATGGGCGTAGATAGGAAAACGGTAGCGTAAGGATTTAATAAATTTTAGTTGGACCTTTTCAATATAATTAGTATGGGATAAATAAAAAGGTGGCTAGATAATTGAGGCAAATTAAAGGTCAAATTCTTACAAGGGAAAAACAAACTAATTCAAGTACAAAAGGATCGTTAAAGAGTTTTGTTGAGCAGAGTAGGAATCCAAGAGATTTATGTATGTGATGTATTCAAGAGATGCAATGTACATATGTAGTAAATTTTCTCTATGAGAGTACATTCTATAGAATTTTTGGAATAAGTATTGTGTAGAATCATCTCAATAGCCATTGAATAAAATGAATTCTCATCCCAAGGCAAGTCAGACGCTCTGCTTGAAATTTTTACTGTATTGTATTTTATATGGTTTTCATCTCGTATAGTTAAATTCTCAGTGAACGGGGGAAAATTTCAAGCGATCGGAAAATTGAAGCTCAAGCTATTGTTCTGGCGACTGCCGGTCAACTTGCTGTTCAACAATCGCATCACACATTCGTGAAATTTGTGGCGAAAGCACGCCGAAAGACTTTTACTTCGATAAATCACCCCGAGTGTCAATAAGTGCGGTCGAGTTGGAAACGTGTCGCAAAAAACCGCAAAACAACAAGCGCGAAATTCCCATCACGATTGCACAAACGAGAGCAATATATCGCGAGTTTGCGAGCGCGTGATCGCAACCAACAGCTATATTCCATAAACAAATGTCTCTCTCGTCTGTCCGTCTGTCTTGAACTTAGTCGATTAAACGTTGCGAAACTTCTTTTTTGGCCCATTGGAACGCTATGCGCGGAAAAGTTTATTTGTCGTGAAATATTTTCTCCATTGTATCGCGCTGTGATACTTTCAAAAAGGTTATAAAAAAACACATGGCTCTAGGCCGACTACTAATTTTTCAGACAGTCCATAATAAAGTCTTCCGAAACCATTCCTAAAGGATTTTTAAATATTCAATTTATTCTAATTAATCAATTTATTCAATTTATAATGAATTTATTATCAATACTAATAGGATTTGAAATCAAATCCTATTAGTATTTTGGCCCACAATTTGAGATTATCTACTGTACGAGCAAATGAATATTTTATGAAGCAATAAAAAGGCACTCTTAAGCAGTAGTTTATTGGTGTTTTTTAAACACCAATAAATTATTGGTGTTTTTATTCAAAATAATAATTTTTTTACTGATTTATAGCTATTGCAGCCTTTAATGCAAAATCTAGAAGTGCTGTGCTAAAAGTGAGTTTTAAATCAATCAAGTAAGTATTTCAAAGCAATAAAAATCTAAATCAATAGAAAAAACATCCGACTATAAATTCCAATACTCACTTTTGACAGCAATATTAGATTTTAAATTAAAGACTGCAATAGCCAAAAATATGTAATAATCGCACATTTTTTTAAAGCTCATATCTCTTAAACGAGAGTAAGCCAATAAAAAATATTGCCATATTCGAATTTAGTGGTTCAAAATTAGCAGAGATTGATTAGTTTACGCTTCAGTAATTTTTTTTGTTGCTTATAAAAATCATATGAAAACAATAAAATAATCGTATCGTGAAAATATTTGAATTTTGAATAAAATATTAGAAACAAATGAATTTTCTTTTTCATAATAATTGAAATTTTCACTCAACTGAATTTTTCGTTGGAAACTTATGCGGAAGTATTGAAGGTTAGTTACTGATATTTTATATGTTCAGAGATGAATCTTTGGATCAGTTCTCTTGTATTTAAAAAAACTATTTTATGTATTTTTGTGTGTCGTTGTGGTATTTATGGAATTTATTTTTCATCTTACTTGAAAAGGTGAGTAAAAAAATGAGAAATATATCATGCGAGACAGAAAACGTAGCCATTTTATATAATACAAAAAAAAATTTGTGAGAGTTCGCTGTACATTTAATAAGGCTTTTCGGTGACAAATCTAAAGAAAATATTGACAAAAAGATTTTTTAGGCGCTAGATTTTTTAGAATTCATAATAAAAATATATACATATATATATTGACCTTTTTAGAATTGCTTTTGCTGTTTTTAACAATATTTTATTGTCTGTTACAGTGACTCACTATTGTTTGCTGAAGAAGACTCGAAGAAAAGTGATTTGATATTTTGGTAACATATAATTTTGATACAATTGAAAGCTTTTAAATGCATGAATCAAATAATAATGGTAACATCACATCACATATTTTATCACATGTGATAAAATAAAATGCAAATATAAATAAACTATCACTATGTTTTAAGCGTCTTATAGCGTAGGAAGCGGATGCTTTCACACTTTCTCGTGGAAAAACTCGATAATCCGGAGTCCGGAAAGGGCAAAATTTAATTTCCTCGTTCGGAAACGGCTGATTTCCCCTCGCCGCTGACTCGATTTCGCTTAAAACTTCTACCCAGGATAAATACGAGAGGGGAGGACGAAATCCTAGAGTAAAGTTCGACTCCACACCTGGAAAACTTGGATTCGCACCAGAGTCCCGGTCCGTCGCCCATACGAAATCACCACGAATGTGAAACACGTTAACAGGAATTGATATATAGCTATTTTTATTTTATTTTGAAAGTATCGTTTTACAAGAGCATTTAATATTAAATTTTAGACAAAACACATGTTAGTGCGTTGCATAGGTTGAGCGGAAACAAATTTACGTATTGTAGATATGTATGTCTATACATATGTACATACATATATATCGAAAACAAACATTTCAATCGAGAAAAATGTATTTAATAGCTAAATGAAATAAAATTCCATAATATAGTAATATATCATAAAGATATTATGTCACTCACGTGAGCACATCACGTTGTGGAATATTATCCATCGCGTCCGTAGCATAATCGTTGAAAATCGTGCAATTTATTTTAAAATTTTCCTTCAACTTCTGTAGAGATAATTTTATTTCAATTTATCTCAATAAAAAATACACCCACAAATCACTTTCTCTTTAAAGCCCAAAGCGTCAAAATACATATATGTCATTTTGGCCTGTTTATAAATAATATTTCACAAAACTCTCATTTTTTTTTTTAGCAATTTTCGTTTTTAAAATAAATATATATAGACATCCAAAGAAGCCTTCAAAAAATTTTTATGTTAAAATGTTGATAGAATTATGAAAAAAATACGATTTTCTGAAACGACCGCTTCCGTAATACAAATGGGCGCTGTGAACGTTTCGTATGAGAGTTTCTGGCAAGACTATTTTAAATTCTCGTCAATCGGTCAAAACTTATCATAATTGACTTAATCAAACTTAAAATGTTGACAATTGAGTGTTTCTATTTTTATTAAAACAGTAAGAATATTCGAAAATATTTGAAAAACACCCAAACTTTCGAAATTTGTGTTGAAATACATAAATCGATTAGTTTAGAAATTCTTTAAAATCGATGACATTTTTATTTAGTGTTTCATTGATAAGACAAAAGCTTTACATAGTGGGTAATCCAAAATTCGATTTGTTCACCACGGCCTAGTGTACATATGTATGTAAATACATATGTACATACATACATATATGCATATACAGCCGTGGACAAATGTATTAGGCCACTTGTAAAAATGGTTTTAACTGAAATTATTCGAGTGTTTAAAACAGCCACGACCTGCATCGCATCTTACTAAGAATTTATATATTATTTAACCCTAAATTATTTCCTTGGGTTGCTTATATTTAAAAAAATACATTTTGTACATTGTAAGTTTTATGTACATTTTACATTGTACATTTTATGTGAAATTGTACATTTTACGTAAACCAGTGTCACGAGAGAAGTGGTTTCATTGTGTCGTTTTTATCGTGTTCGTTTCTGTTTCTTTTTTGTTTTTTTTTAAACGAAGTGCATCGTCTCTAATTGAGTTATGTCAAAAACACGGAAATAGAGTGAAAGGTTGTTTATTTTGATACACTTTAAATGGTAGAGATTGAAACAAATTTCAAACAAGCGATATGCAGTCTAAATGACATTAAAAGGATACAATTGACGTTAATAACAATATAGGAAATCATAGTAAGATGCGATGCAGGTGGTGACTGTTTTAAATTCCCGAGTATTTTCGGTTAAAACCATTTTTAGAAGTAGCCTAATACATTTGTCCATGGCTGTGTAAGCATGTACCTATACATACATATGTATTATATGTACATTTGTATAGTATTTGTAATTAATCAGGGGCTTGGTGGACATTCTCGTTTACAATTATTTATTGTGTGTATGTACACAATCCCCATTTGAAACAATTGAAACTTCACATTCGCATTAGCTGGGGTACATTAACGGGGGGGGGGGGGGGATGGGTGGGTGGGTGGGAGGGTGGGGGTGTAGTTGCATTTATCGCGCGTGTTCACAAAACGCTACGGCCGTTTCGTGGCGCCGTATCGACGACCATGATCAAACGCACACGAACACCATCGAGTGTGTCCATCGTACCGTGGCTAGACCGTATGGGGTCGGGAAATCCCGAACGACCTCGGAATAAAAAAAAAATAATTGAAAAACGACCCCGTTACGAGCGAGCGCGAGGGGGAGCGAAACAATGCGTTTTACGCGGCTGCATCACAAAAAAGCCGTTATACGGAGAGAGGGGTGAGTCGAGCGTAAATCTTGAAACTAGTCACGAAAACTCGATAACCTCCCCCACACTATATATTATTACAGTGTCGCTGAAACGAACGTCTGTATTATGCGCGATTTTATTTTTATATAAAACTGTTTAATTTTTTTTTGTCACGTGTGTTTTTTTGTATGTAGTTTTTGTGTATATAAATTTTTATATGCTTGTACGTATGTAGTTTTTGTGTATATAAATTTTTATATGCTTGTACGTATGTACGTTGTGTGTACATTTGAATAAAATCTGTCGAGGATTTGAAATTCGTTTTGTAGAAACGAGGTTCGAATCATGGATAGAAAAGAGGGATGAAATTTTTGTGTAGTATTTTTCACGTGCATACATATAATATAATTTGTATGTATGTTTAATATTCAATTTTATTCTAAATATTATAATAATAAATGTTGAATTAATTAATTAAAATTAATACGTTAAATTAATTAATGTCATATTTAGTTGAATTTGTTAGTGTGGTTATGCGTATGTTTTTATTTCAACGTCATACAATTTAGATTTTATTTGAATATACAATGTACTTACTATTTTCAAAACAAATAATTAATTAAATAATAAAAAAAGGGTAAAGCGACATAGCCGGTGGACCTAATTTTATATTTTCCCATGATGCCGTTTTCGGGTTGCTAAAATCTATAAATTTATAGATTATAAATTTATAAATTAATCTATAAAATACTAAAATCTATAATTTATAGATTATAAATTTTGAAATCATATTCAAATAGTGGTCACATGGTGGTTAGGATGGTTTTTGCCCGACTGATGAGGTCTGATGATCCGTTTCAACAATGAAATCAGATAAAATGGCATACTATGATAATATAGGAAAAGATCGACTTGGAGTCACAAATATCCAAGTCTGACCAGCAGCACTATTGAAATACTCGAAATAAATTCTTTCATGTCGAGGTCAACCTACGAAATTGAACCCGGTAACCTCTCGGTGGTTAGCATTATACATATACATATATATGAGATAAATAAAATCATATTAAATATTTGAAAGAATGATTGACGATTATTGATATAATAGGTTAACTAATATTTTATATTTTTAATGAACCGACATATGTAGATATGTATGTATGTAAATGTATACTATACATATGTACGTATGTACATAAATAAGTAAAATATTTTACGTTTTACGTAGTAACTGTTTATTTTAGAATATTCACAATATTAATTCGGTAATTATTAAAAAAAAAACCTGTCGTTAAATTGAGATCAAATTGTCACATAAAGTTTTCTAAGCGTAAGCACTTAATAAATTAAATTAAATTAAAATAAGTTTGGGGTTAAACAGTGTTAGCTTTGTTCGCGAACTGCCTGAGCGGGTCGCGATCCGATTAATTCGACGGCAGCGATTAATTATTCAGTCGCATGATTTATGCTCGTTAAACGCTCAATATACAGGATATAGGACACTCGGCCCGAGAGATATCGCATATTAGACATATACACACACACCCACTGTATCGAATTTTCCGAAAGATAACCCTCGCCTCTTTTGCCCACACGAACGGAGAGAGAGAATCAAAGAACTTCATACATATATACCACGCGAGAAAACTCACGCAGAATTTTCCATACAATAGGTATCTATTGTGTGTGTTCTACGTCGACGTCACGTCCACTTTTATTTGCGACGTTGGCCACCCCTGGATCTGGAGGGGAAAGGGGTGGGGTGGGGTTTGGGGGGGGGGGAGGCAGGCAGAACATACACTTTTCGTCCAGAATGCATAAACGATTTTCGGGTTTTCCCAGTCGCCGGTTGTATAATCTGGGCGGGCGTCGAGCGCGGTGATGAACGGCTCCGAATCCAATACGGTCCCGTATCGGAGGCTGTATTTCACCACTCGACCGTGGACCGCCCGCAGACACTTCTTGTTCCCTTAACTATCTAAAGACGGCGACGACGGAGACTTCCCAAATGTTTCGCATATTCCCCTCCAAATTGCCGGACGTTGTGCCATATAGGCAAATATTGATGCTCGCATGTACATGGATGGCGCTTTGCAAAATTTCGTTGTGCGATTAACATGTGTTTGTGTGTCGTGTCAATATAAGCATGTATGCAGTTTGGTTTTTTGGATGAATTTTTGATGGCCGGATGTTGAATTTATGTTTATTGAATATTGATGTTTTGTGTGTATGTATGTAGGTTCGATTTGTGCTTTTAGAATTGGCCCATTTCCGTCGACCGGAATTGATTTGTAGTTATTTGGCGTTTTTGTGCCGTCATGTCAATATTCATTACCTATTTTTCTCTTAATAAATTGTGACTGATTAAATTATTGAACTGGTATTTGGCATTGAAGGTAAATGAGGAAAGTTTTTGTGTCATTTTTGAAAAATGTATGATATTTATCCGAACGGTGTTTATCAAGGTTTAGTAAATCGCCGTTGTATATGTAGTTTCGATGCTTTTGTTAATTTAAAATGTCAATTTGTTGAATCAAAGAGGGGCTGAAGTTTTTATTATTCTTTGGGTACCTTTTTGAAATTGTCTGTTATGGACGTGTGTACTCTATTCGGAGAGCTGAATTGAATCCAATATGTAGTCTTTATTTTTTATTCATCAAATTGTTTTTATTTGTATTTTCCGTCGAGTTAATGTATATTTTCTGAAAATAAAATAGATTAAATATATATATATATACATATATACATATATATATATATATATATATATATATATATATATATATATATATATATATATATATATATATATATATATATATATATATATATATATATATATATATGTATATATATATACACTTATAAGCAGTGGCGGCTCGTCCATACGCACTGCGGTACTTCAGCACCCCCAAGGAAATTGAGAAAAATTTAATATTATTATATACATAAATGTATGTATATTATATGAAAATATCAATATTATTTAAGCGTTTATTAAGCTCGCCCGCACACCGATACATCCAATAATGATCATACATCGCGGTACTAATATCAGAAAGTGAGGCATCGTTTATGATTTTGTGCAGTACGGATTTCGTTGGAATATGCCGAGTGGGCGAAGGAGGGGCGCGGGGAGGGAGCTCGCGCTAGAAGCTTGGTCTCGTACTGCCACTCCCGGCTGTACGAGACACCGACACCTCTCACTTTTCGTCATTCCTTCTGCTTTCGTCTTTCCTTCTACACCTCTTACACTTTCTACATTTCTACTCTTCCTTCTAAACCTCACTGTTACAGTTTTATTTCTTCTAATTTATGTGGCAAACTAATTTTTTAAAAGCGATATTTGCACTTATTTTCGAAACAGAATCATGGCTCTAACTGTTAATTAAGTTTATCAAAATCAAGAGAAGTCGAGGCAATATTTTCAAGACCTTAAATCTTTTTCCGAAAGTGCCGATAAAACAATAACAGATTCTACCAATTTACTGAATACATTAAATGATGACAATTTTTTATTTTGGTTAGAACTTTTTCACAAATTAATACCGCACGTAGAAATTATTTACAACCAAATGCAATCTAGTAATATCGATGCATTTTGAATTAAAGAAAACTTCTATTCAAAATGCTTTACTAATGCCATTATAAAAATACGAGATTATTACAGCGAATTGTCTTCATCTCAGTCTCAAGAAGCCAAAAATATGTGCGATGTTATTATTAAGGATATAAAAGAGAAATATACTTTTTCTGATCGATTAATAGCTGTGAAATTATTTAATAAAGAAAATTTTGAAAAGTACTGAAAGAAAATGCCAATGGAAGATCTACTACTAACCGTTGAATCATATCCAATGCTAGATAAATAAAAACTTCAAACTGAATTAGAAGTGTTTTACTCAAGGAAAGAAATGCATAGTACATATTAATGATTTATTAATATTTTTAAAACTTATTTTTGCAATCAATTTATGTAAAGTTCGTGTGGAAATAACAAAACTTATTCAAATTCTGCTTACAACTTCAACTACCTTAGAGCCAGAACGGTGTTTTTCATCAATAAATAAAATAAAGACATACATAAGAAATACAATGGTTCAGGAAAGATTGACGGCTTTGTCTATGCTGTCAATTGAAAAAAAATGATTATGAACAATTTAACGAATAGGTGATAAACCTTTTTTCAAGGAAAAGGAAAAAAGACAGAAGAATCAATTTTTTTAATGAAATTAAATACATATAATGTTTAATTTTGATAATTTTGATGTTAAAAGTAAAATATAATCCAAATAAAGATTTATTTTTATTTTTAATCAACCGCAGCACCCCCAGATATCTTATCCACGAGCCGCCACTGCTTATAAGGTACCTTTCTGGTCAACTCAAAATTTTGAAAAAAGTTTACGTCGTATCGATAAGAATTTCAGTAAGCGATTCTAAGTTTCAGTTCTATAGGACTAACGGTGTTCAAAAATTCCCCAAAATACACTGACATACAGCATATACACGATACCAGACACACACACACACACACACACACACACACACACACACACACACACACACACACACACACACGTATACACACATTTTTTTTCGACTTTGTTGACTTTGACTGTTTTACTAATTGTTCTATTAGTAATTGGCATTTCACTGTTTTTCAAATCAATATAGAAATGTAAAGTGTGGGTATATTATTAAAAAGTAATAATTCCACTAATATGTAGTGTAAATGTATTTGATATAAAAATGTCATACTTTCAGGTAAGATGTACAGAAAAATCCGTTATGAGTTTTCCGAAGTGGACTCGGTTCGACACAGCGCAGCAGTAGCAGCAGTAGGACCGTTGAATGGCTCGCTTATGGGTAGGTGAATTTCCTCAATTTCCCAGATTTTCTTTGACAACGTCGTGTCGCCGTGTGTATATGTGTATGTAATATTATATAATGTACAACACGCATATACATCTCGTCACTTTTCAAATGGGGTTTTCTTTTCACGCGGTCTGCATGGGAAAGGGACGAGGGGAGGCGCGGGGGAAAATTGTCGTCGGGGGGATTGAGAAGCGTCGGTTTCTCGCAAGACGTTTCGGCGATGTAAGGCGCAGCGGGCGTCCGGACAAATGGAAACCCTATGAGGTAAATTCGAGAGACCCCATCTCTCCTATCCACACAGTCCCCACCCACCATCATACCGCACTCTCATCCGGCGCGAGATACGTAGAATTACACACATCGCGGCCATTTGTCCCATTGAAGAAGCGCAATAAAATCGAGAGATTGACAGTCACGGCAGGTGATGATGGTCGGGTTTCGGCGCAGGGGGGCTACCAATCCAATTATAATATAATATTTATCATTAGTTAGTGTTGCCGATGTGCGGATTACGTTGACCGCAACACAACGTAATCCGAGGCTTACGGTCACGGCTATTACGATGACCGCACACCATCACCGCCGCCCCACCCCCCCTCCCATTCAACCGTTCGTGGTCACAAATACCACAATCGATTGATGACCTCATGTAAAACCGTGCACGCGAGTCCCTTTTTATCCGTGGTATTTAACCCTCACGTGATCGCTGCGATTGAAAAAAAATGGGTTCCGCTGTTCATTTTTTTTGTGATATTTGTATCGAGATAAGGTTCTGGGGATGAAGGGAGATGTACATAGAGAAAGTGGTGGATTAGTATAATATGATCACGTTAGTGGTACCGAGCCAATGTGTGATTCGCAGATCTCTCTGGGGTCGTGGTGTGATGCTGATTCAATTGTACTTGGTAGCAGGAGCTTGAGATAAGATTGCATATGAGGGTAGTTTAATAGAGTCAGAAATTTTTGAGATTATCTTTGCAAGTAATAATTTCAATACAGAAATCGTTCTTATATATTCCATATATAAATTATTAAAATTAACTTGCATTACTTTCTCCATTAGGATTTCAACTGTATAATGTGTTACATGTAAATATTTTAAGTAGGGGATTGATTTTTTTTGAACTTTTTATAAAACATAATAAAATATTGTTTCAGCCTCTAAGGTATTGTAATAACGAAAGTAGGATTGTTATTATTATGGAATACTTTTGTTTTGCTTGTTTGCGTCCGGCGTTATCTCGTTTTTTGAAGTATTCCTAAAGACATTATTGACTAGGCGGTGAAAAACTGTTCGATGTTCCGTGTAAAAAGCGAACGATACACGCGGCGGATTATTTGTGTAAGCTTCTTTAAGCGGCATTAGGGCTCATAATCCCATGTAAACCAGGAATGGCTTACCAGTTCGGCCCTGTCGTCAAATACCACCATCTAAATCTCCCCACCCATCCCACCCCACTACCCACCCACCTATCCACCTGCGATAGACCGGAAGGTCTAATTTACATATCGAAAAATGTACAAAATATTATATACATGTATGTACATATTCGTACTTTAAAGTGGCGTGCTGCATGAAAAGGAATTTTCGCTGCTTTGTAAAGTAATAATAATCATGTGCAATGATTTAATAGATAAGGATGATTAGTTGGGTGACGTCATTCTCATGAGGAACCGATATAATTAGTACAATGAAATTTGACTGAAAAAGCTTATCGAGTTATTATTTGGTATAAATTAATTTTAATTTTTTAAAATGATTAAATATTGTTGATAGTTGATATATGTAATATACATATGTATGTATATTTCGGTACAAAAAGCAGATGTATTATGTTTCGGTTTGCATAAAAGAATAATTGGATTATATTTATAAGCCGATTGACGAGAGATATTTGAGTGTTTGAGTTAACTTTGCTCGTCAAAAGGAAAGCATAAAAGAAAAATATTTTCGTGTGCACAAATAAAAAACTTTATAAGGGCAGATTTTTTATATGCAAAAATAAAATTTATACGAAAAATTATGAGCATTTTGGAGCACAAAATGTACACGCGATGAACGAAAATATATAGTTTTTTACAATACAATAAATAAAATAAATAACTTATGACTAAACACAGTCGAAACATACATATTATATTTACATATGTTACATACATATACATGTTAGGAAACATTTATATGTAACGAAACATACATATAAGTACATGTTAGGTAACATTTTATCGGACTCATTTTTAAAATTCTAAAATTCTCCGTATCAAAGAAATTTTCAAAACCTCACTATTAATGGAATTCCACTTACAAAATATCATTTAGATATGAAATTTGGTTTTTTGTTTATACTTTACAAAAAAGATTCACGAAGTTCGGGCTGTCTATGTAATACATATTACTCATGTGGGTTGGGTCTTTTTACAGAACTATGTATGTATATACTTCCATTTGTTGTTTTTTTTTCTATGGTATACAAGTATTTCTATGGTATACAAGTATTTCTATGGTATACAAGTATATCACGTATTCCATTTTTTTCTATAGTGGACAATTAATCAATGGTATACAAGTTCCAAATGAGTCCCTTACAAATCCTCCAGCACAAATACATCCTGGAGTAGAACATATTGGAATACAATTGGAAACCACTGTTCTAGTGCAGGACGGCTGACAACCGTTGTTACCACACACTGACAAAATTTCATTTGGTAGAAGACAAACTGGCGAAGCTGTGAAAAATAAAAACAAATTTGACAACAGATAAATGAAAATCAAGACTCCAGTAATATGATATATAGAGCTTACGACATTGATGTGGTAAAATGCAAACTCCGCTCGAATCCTTCAAGTATCCAGGATTACAAATGCAAGATGGAATGGAGCACACAGGAATGCATCTAGACACATTAGGTGTGTTGCAAGATCGTTGACAGCCGTTATTTCCACAGATAGAGAAGTGCTCGTTAGGTCCAGGACACGTAAGCGCTACATTGATGAAAATTATTTATTGACACCTAATTGGCATTACAAATTTTGGTACAAAAAAATTTATTCTTACGGCAAGCAATCGGCAAGATGCAGTTTCCTACTAAATCCTTTACGTATCCTGGTTTGCAAATGCATCCTGGAGTATTGGTCGTAGGAATGCATCCAAATCTGTTTATATTTACGCAAGTGGGTTGACAATTATTGTTGCCAGTGCTAGTAAAAACTTCATTTGCTCCCGTGCACACCAGTGGCCTGACGTCTATAGAGTTTGTGCAAATTTAAGTTGTTAGAGTTACAATATAATAACGAGGTAATGATTATATTAGATATGTAATTTTACCACAAGCTGATGGTAGAACGCAGTGGTTTTCCGTATTTCTGATATATCCTTGAGCGCAGATGCAGCCGGCAATGCAGCTTCCAACACACCCCTCGGACGCCAAGGGGTTACTACAGGTGTTTTGACAACGGTTGTTACCGCAAGGTGAAAATACTTCATTCACTCTGCCCGCTATGAACAATTGAAAAGGACATGTACGCATATTAAAATAACATAAAATGTTTCTTTGAATATACATATGTATAATGAAATTAATTACCTAAGTAGCATTGTGAAGCATCTATTATTCCCACTGCTTCAGAAGTCCAAAGCAATGCAATAGAAAAGAGTAATTGTATAGAAATGATTTTCATTTTGATAAATATATGTATGTAAAGAGTCCTGCTCTTGGCGAGCGTTGAATACTAATGATTGTAAAATTTACGTTTTTTTCGTTTTGTAGTAATATGCAAATGTGGGATCGTGGATCGAATATCCTAGAAACCAACTTGTAAGCGTAATGAAACTGGTTATTTTTATTAAAAACCGTTATAAAAATGATTGAAAATATGCAAAAATATAACGGTTTCTTATTTTTAAACACGTACAAATTTTACACGCGAGTCTAATAAATTATTTGATTTTAATAATCATTAGAATAAATTATCAAAATGATGAATTTCTTTCACATTAATAAAAAATAAAAATATTATTTATGTTTGGGAATTTGTTTAAGAAGCATGAGCGTTTGGAAAAATTCATTTTTCACGATGTCATTGTCGCAATGTGTATACGGAAAGTCGAAACATCCTTAAGAGGCACATCCTCGAGGCAGATATTACTCTCATGGAATAGAATTTTCTCCTGTTGGAAAATGCAAGCCTACTTAACGTCGTCCCCTCCGTGAACAGTCTCGAAACTCTTCCACTTTTCAGTGTTTCGAAAGTTTCGAGTTTTCTTCGAGAAACTTCCGGCAAAACGGGTCGTTTCGTTATTATTCCCGTGGAGGACGTATTATGCATAGATTTGTTTGCGAACATTAAATACCCGATTGTTTAGAGTTTCAAGCACGTATATTGGACAAAAGTGAGGATATTACTATGGGCTTAAAAATTACGCGATACAACTATCGAGTGGTTTAAATTGTTAAAAATTTATGAATAATTTTATGCTAACGTGCTTGTATTGTGTACTATAAAATTCGTTTGATTTTCATAATATACCGATTCATATGTTGATGAGTAAGAACTTTTAGAAAAAAATAAGGAAATTTTTTAATGTAATGTTATGTTAAGAATTTGAAAGTTTTAAAGACAACGTATTTTTTGCAATAAATAAAAACGGTATGTCTGCTGTTAATCATGACTTTATGCGATAAAAGGAGTGTACCATAAAAATGTATATGAACCCATTGAATTTTCGTACAAAACATTATAACTTTACGAGCGAAAGTTTAGCAACTGCTTCGCCGTAGCGTTTTTATACATCTGTATGTATGTATACGATTTTTTTTATTTTTATATTTTGACTTTATCAAACTTTCAGGTTTTGCTGTGGCTCAAATGGCGCATTTTTCACGCTCTAGATGACTCGGAACCCTAGATGATTATATTATATATTGTATAATTTAAATGATTTAGACGTGAATATTTTCCAGACGCGCATATTTTCAGCTTCGATAGTTCGACTATGCATGTACATAGAATCGAGTATTATATTTTATAAATGGAAAAAAAAGTATCATACTTTCTCGAGAAGACCGAGTAACTTACTTAAAAAACTTGAACGATATTTTACAAGCTTGTAAGAAGAGCACTTTATTTTTTTCCATCGCAGAGTAATATTGCGTATAAATTAAATGTCACATTACGGCTTAAAATAGCAAACGGCTATAATTCAATTATTTGTAATTGGGGCACTATTAAATTTTGACAATCGTTGCTGATCGCACTGAAAAAAATTCTTTCGTTAGTTTGTGTTTTCGTTTCTGCTGTGAACATTTGCATACATTAGATGCGGCATTGAGGGACTTGGTATATCGAGGCTGTGTCCCATCAGCGAGCTCAGCAGGTCTTCTAGTGTCCCATGTAGCTCAACAGTTTATTGCGTCATTTAACGTTCACAATGGAACGACAATTGCACTGTCTCTTTGTAAGGAAATTCAAAAGTTTCTCAAACTACCGAAGCGCTATCGTATTACACGAGTGCAAAATGCCGCCGAAAGATTCGTTCAAAAATCTCACGTACACGTGTTTAATAGGATGTATTCTTGTCGCAACATTAAATTTTTGCTCGAGTATACGTATGTACATGTACATATCTATGACAGAACGTAAAGGTTACATTTATGATGAAATTCAAATACTATTTTATCATCTTTATTGATTCAATATCTCCTAATATTATAACTTTCTTTGTGCATTTTAACATCCTTTAACATTTGAGTTGAATGAGTTTTATTTATACTTAATATTTATGTAGATATGCATTCAACCACAGCGCAGTGCACTGGTAGAGCTATTGCATACCAGAAGAGAGGTTATGGATTCAAGTCCCGGTCAAGTACGATGCTCGCGAGATCTTGTGGTTATTTAAAAACAGATAAAACGTCTCCTGAAAATGATTTTCCGATTTTTTTAGGTTAATTGTTGTAACGGATCTCTTCTTCTTCTTCTTCTCAATACCCTGTCCGTATCTTTAAAATTAAAATTTTATTTTATTTAAAATTACATGCGGAAAAATACATATTGTATGTTCATTTTTGAATTTGTATCCATATTTAAGTTTGTACATGCTGGAATATTTCAGGTTTTTTCTTTCAATGTAATTTATGTGGTTGAAAGGATAAACCTGAATTATTCCAGCATCTACAAACTTAAAATTTGATACAAATTCAAAATGGACCCACAATATATGTGAACTAAGCCATTGATATGATATACATATGTATGTACATATGTAAAAAAAATGATTATTTGTATTTTCAATATGTAAATTAAAACAAATAAATGATCATCGTAATGAGATCTTAATGTGCGTGCGTATGTATGTACATATTTCTTTATCAAATATAATAGTTGTATCGTTGTTTTATTAAAAATATGTATGTGGCAGCAGTTTCTTCCTCAGTTAATAGACCGTAGTATATTATTATGCGTCGAAAAAATAATTGGTTACATTGATTGTGTATAAAACACAAAATTGTGTATATGTATACACAATAATAAAATAAAATTTATTTATACCAAATTATATACATATGTATGTTGAATGTATGTATGTATGTATGTACGTGTGAAATTAACGATGTCGCGACATTAGTGTTTAACGAATACATTATGTCAATTAAGAATGTAGAGAGAAAGAGAGTTAAATAAATGGAAAATATTTGAGTCAACTGTCGTATGCAAATGTTTGAGAAGTGGCGAGAGACGACGCAGACAGTAACTAAGCTTAGCTATTCAACTTCCTCTTTCCCATTGTGCTAAACATATCAATGAAACGCTCAACGGGGTTGTATCACAGTGAAAACAAATGCACCCACTTTTGAGTTTCCGTTACTAAATATATCACACACGCGAAAGTAATACTTTAAATGATTGGAAATGTCCAAAGTTGGATTCGAGATATGATATGTATGCATGTGTAGATTATAAAGTTGAATTGAAATATTTGGGAATTTTTGATAAATATTGTATGTACATCGTGTGCCAACCCTAGACACTCATTAAAATGCAATATACATTTGAAAGTTAATATTCTCGACTACACTATTGCTAAAGTAGCCGAGTCCTGATGAAGGAGCGAGCCATTGTTTCGAAAAACTCGGTGTTTTGTCATCCGCTGATGTCTCCCGCTCCCATTCAAACGTCATAATTTATTTCTCGCTCAACGAGCGCACGAACGGACCATTCTTCTCAAACTACTGCAGGGCCAGAGATGCTCAACTGGATTGAGACACACGCAAAAAATTAAATCCCGAACTTGTCGCTGTGAATTCAGATCGTTACATAATTGAGAAGTTGACAGCCGCTGCAGTTGTTAGTGTGTGAGGCTGCGGCTAATATATTTACGGTTGTGTTTATGCATTTGTAAGTGATGGCCTCGCAGCAGTTTCACGTGGTATTTGCTACATCCGAGTCGAGTTTCCCCGTATCGAGGCCGGATGAAGATGGAGGGTGGGTGGGGGATGGGGATGCTCGAGGGCGAGGCGTGAGGGGATGGTGGGATTCGACGGGCGCGCAAGTTGAGTTTTCCATGAAAAACGGAGTAAAAGTTTTCCACGAAGGCAGTAAAACGACTGTTTCAGTTCCCCTTGTTCGAAAGTGTACTCAATCACATTTCGTTGCCGATATATCAGTCGATCACCCCTTACTTTATAACGACCCCACACGCATAGGTACACAAATACGCATTGAGAGGTGTATAAACAGTTGTAGATACAAGGCTATTTTGGAGAGACGCACTGGATTGTTGGGTTTTTAAGGGTTGGATTGAGAGGTAAAAGTTCCGATTGAGGGCGAAACTATTGCGGGGATGCGAACGGTAGCGTTTTACGCGTTGAAAAATGTAGGTGTTTAAATTTTATTTGGGTATTTTATCATATCTATGTACATACACGTACGTATGTACATATATACATATATATGTAAATGTTAGATTAAAAAATAAAAAGCTTGTTTTTAAAAAACTTTTTTTTTACCATGCATATTTTATTTAATGCGTTTTAGAGTTCCAGAATTTTGTGTTTTGTCATTTAATTTCAAACAGTCTAATTTTCAATGCGCAGTAATTTCACTTTGCGAATGTCAGAGTGGACTGAAGAACTTCCCATTTTAAATGCCTGTGCCTGTGACTTATGAAAGAGCGGTAGAAATATCCATTTTGGTGGTGACCTGTCATCGCTTTGATTTGACACAAGATTCCGATGTAATTTTTTATGAGTTCTTTAATGATTAAATTACTCTAGTTTCATATCAGAGATATTAGTATACTTCAATGTTAGCTAGTCCGCCTCATATGTCGGTAAGATATCAATGCGACCTGAAGAGTGGAAGTGGTTCAAAATCAGATCTAACAGAGTGAGGATAATAAAAGTCTTGAAAATATCACTAAGTTTTTTTTTGTAAATTTTGTACGATTGTATACTTTGATTTATAATTGTAATATTTAGTTGATAGGTTATATTTTATATGTAGACGTTGTAATTATTAAATAGCTACATATATTACTATATATAAATGGAGATGTATTTAAAATCATTGCGATGGCTTTTTATTAAACGTAAAGCCATGTTTAAAAGCTCAGTACTTAAAGCGCTATTTGTTTTAAAAAAAACGTCAACACTAGACAACTGTTAATTTCTGAATCTCAACTAAAATGAAAAGTTTTTTGAGAATAAATTCCCACCTTGTATTAAAGGAATGAGATAGAGCTTTTGTCTGGAGAGAAAAAGATTTTTCTCCAGTAGAAATGATAAAATGTAATGAGTGAGATGCGATTTAATTGTACTTTTAAACAGAGAAATTACGGTCGGAGATTATTTGTTTATTTTTGGTATTATTTTACAGTGTAGTTAATTAAATCTTATGCTCATTATTTGAAATAAAATTATTGTATTGTATCGTCTTTATTGGATGGCTCCTGTTCCAAGAGCTATCCGACTTTTCAATGAAATCGTTGCTGCTGTGCCTGAATGTGATATTTTCCACTTCAGTGAGCGTTGGTAATCGGAGATTATGTTAACCTATCTGTCTGGTAGCCTGCGCTAATCATTATTTTCATAATTGTATGTGATGTGTGAGTGGAATTTTGATCTTATTTCTTCCATTTGGGCTTCGCAGGGATGTTTGGTATTTACGGCTTGTTCTTATACATATGTACATATGTAGGTGCTGGCTGTAGATGCAAGACACTCTATATTCATATCTATTTTATTATTTGATATTTTTACGTTATATCTATTATTATAATTTTATTGTTTTTTTATGATTATTTATAAATGTATAGTTTTTTTCTCTTATCTGTTACATTTTTGACCATTGTGGGGCATTAGGGATTCCTGTAATGCAACGATGGTCCAAACTTTAACTTAAATAAATAAATAGTAACCGGATCAAACATAACACGATAAAAAAGAACACTCTTTAGAATAATATGTCCAATCAGAACAGTGACAAAATAGAAAAATGACAATTCAGAACAAATAAAAAAAAAATTATATATATTTTTGTCGTATCGCGATGTGTCTAGTTGGCTGCCATATTTCCGAACAAGAATAACTGCACTGAAGTCCTACATCATATCTTCACAACCCATATAAATACATACATCGAAGGAGTTGGAGGAAGATCATTTCTGTTTCTAATATTAGAATATCGAATCATTGTGAGGCAGCAGTTGAGAGATGTCCCAAGACTACAAATTGTTGTGAAGGTTTTCACTACGTTGCTACATACATATGTACAAGTTTAAAACTATAGGGTCGTTCAGGGATATAACCCGTATGTATAACAGCAGCATGCGTTTTAGTTCAATAGGACGAATGGTGTGCAAAAAATCCCCAAATACACAGACACACAAACGGATAAATGAACACAGACGCACACACATATTTTCTAGATCATGAAAACGTTATCAATGATCGATTCTGAGTTCGAATCAATCATAATGTCGAGTTCGAATTTTCGCATGATCACAAAACTTCATCTATTATTTAGTACGTACATAGAGTAGATAAAAGTAAAAATATAAACAATAATTTCCCCATTTATACAAAATTTATTAGATACTTATAATTTTGCGATATAGCAATACTGCGAATTATATTATTTCAGTTACGAAGACTATTCACGCTCTGCATATGCATGCATGTACATACATGTATATATCCTTTGCAAATACACGCAGTTATACATCATAAATTGGAATCATCATGTTACATGTATACCTACGTATGTACATATGTGCATACATATTTACGTACTTGCATAGTGTCAAATCGGATGGACTCGCACGGGACAGCTGTCATCGGTCGAATGTAGTCCTCCAATTTGAAAATCGAAAGTGGGCGGGCGGGTGGGTGGGATTTTCGGTGTGTGTGCCACGGTCCACCCTCGGTCAGGGGTAACGTCTCTCTCCCGGATGAGGGTCGCGTAATGAATTTAAATCGCGACGTGCCGCGAATCGCGCCGGGCCGGCTCGTACGTCTTGCGGCCACCACGCGCGTCAAACTTGATATATGCGGCCCATCTATCAAGTCCCGCCATACATCACGCCCACCGCCAGTCATTACACGCCAAAGAATATCACACCGAAATACAACCCCTCTTTTCTGAAAAGTAGTCTGTGTGTGTGTGTGGTGGTAAAAGGTGAGATCGAGTGGTGATTTTTTATTTTTATTTTTATATGTATGCATGTACATACATACATATGTACGTATATATTTTTTATTTTTGCCGTTTCAGGATGTGGTCGTGTCAGGTGTGTGACGATTGTTGACGTCGTCTGTCGTCGGATAGGACGTGTCGTCGGTTGACTTTGAAGGAAGGTTCGATTGATAGCGGTGAGTGACTCTTTTTTTTTATGATGTGATGCTTCAGGTGTTGCCGTCGAAGATTCGGTCGGTTGCTCTCTTCTGGATTGAGGCTTCGCTTTCGGCGTGAGTTTGATTCGGCTACTGCTACTATATTTTATGTAAATAAAAATCTTTGGATAGATGCGCCTCGATGGGGGACGGGTTGATGGGACGATACACAATTTATGGTAGGGTTTGTTTTTGTGGCATTTATGTTCGTTTATCTTGGATGTATATTTTGGATGTATCTACATATATATGTTTGTACATATATACTAGGCGTATGTTAATTTTATAATATTACTAGTGATGCTGCCTATGTAGCTTGCTTTGCTCGGTAAATAGAAATGCGGTCTAGTAGTGAGAATACCGTCGAGCCGTGAAAAAAATCTTAGAAAGAATCGAAAAAAATTAATATTATTTAACGACCGACCATACTCATAAACGTCAGTCCAGCCAATCAGAAAGGACTTTGACGACAGCCAGTCAGAAATGAATTACAGAAAAGTTTCGGTTTTATATACATATAAGATATCTAAAGTGAAGCGATTTTGTTTTATTTTTTCCGAGTCGTGTACTTAAAGTGAGTTTAGGTATTTGTCAGTTCGTTTGCTCATACAATTTAATATATAAGTTTGAAAGTGGCTTTGTAAGGCTTAATGTACATACATATGTAACTATGTTAGGCTTGGGTGGTAGAATCCGTGACGTTAAATTTAATAGAAAAACAAATGATATATTCAAATAAATTTAAATAAATTTAAATAAAATAAAACTATTCAAATAAGTTTAATAAAATGTTTACTATTAGATAAGCCATATTTAAGCGGCTTTTATTACAAATACCGAGCGAAGCCAGGTAAAACCACTAGTAAATCCATTATATTAAAAAGTAATATAGGTGTGTCAAATACTAACTTAGCCTAACCTAACCGAGCGTAATATTTGCGACGGCCCGCTTTTATCGCACCGAATTCGACCGTCGCAAAAGCGACGATCCGGTGCCAAAGGGTTTTAATCAACCTATTAAATAAGCTAAACCAAATCGACACATATTTCAATGAATATTTTGGAACAGAAAATAATATGAATGTATTTACATGTTACAGTCCATGTGTTCTCTCCAGTTCGTTTAGGAACATACTAGTTTGTTCATACACGAATTATTGGTTTTAGGCTATGTGCTTACAGTCAAAAGCTATCTACAAATAAATTCATCGGGTGTCGTATAAAATTTTTAGCTGTCACAGTTTTTGAGCTGACGAAACCTATAAGATGTCAAAACGCTCAGTATTCAAAAAATAAATCTATTGGAAAGTATGTACATTACAATATTGCTTTCATTACCGATTCAGCTAATATTAAAAATATATGTACATATGTATGTACATAAATAGAGGATGGGACAAACGATTGAGAATACTTAAACTAGTATTAACTATTAAATATTAAATACTTAAACATTAGTTTAAGTATTTAATAAATGTTTAAGTATCTAAAATTAAACTATTAAAGTATTTAATAGTTTCTGCATAAAAAAAACAATTCCTTGGTCAATTTGTTCTATTGTGTACAATATAGCTGGCCAGATTAGTTCGCATATGAACACACTAGTATGTAAATGAACGAACGAAATGTACACTTGGACTGTAATATATAATATACACAATTCCCGACGGAGAGCACATTTTAACTGATGTTTAACAGTTTAATTGATCAATTTAAGTTATGAAGCATACATATGTAGTTATGACTTTAGGTAGAGATTGAGGTAAAATCGTCGACGAGCTACACATAATAATAAAAGGAAAAATGTGTAGGCTTCCAAAGATTTTCTTCAGAAAATGTTTTGAACTACATATGTACATATATGCGAAAAAAATGAAAGAAAATATACATAGCCAGCAGCATAGCTCGGACGTTAAGCTTCTGCTTACCGTCAAGATGGTGCCGGGTTCTATCCCTGAATGAAAATGAATTTTTCAGAGTATGCTGTTGGTCAGACCTGGATTTGTGACTCCAGGTTGATCGTTTCCTATCAGAGTTTGCCAATTTTCTCTGATTTCATTGTTGAAACGGTTCCCGGAAAATAAAAAATTGGCTAAAAATCCTTCCTACCTACTATGTCACCACTATTTGAAATTTGATTGATGTACAATAAAAATTTATGTACAATTCATAGATGTCTCCTTAATTTGCGAGTTTTTTCAGTGTCTCGAAATTCAACGACTTATAATAAAAATGCTGCATTTGTATTTGTAATTGGCCAGGAAGGCGCATTGGGATTTACCTGTAAGGCCTTCCTGGTATATATGTAAAAATAAAAAAAATAAAATAAAATAACGCAACAGTGATCGTTAAATTTAATTTGTATTATAATAGATAAAACGGCCTTTTTTAAACTAATTCCAGTCAAGTTTGTGAACTTTTAATGAACGAAAAGTTTTGAATGATGATGGAGTAAAATAAATAAACTTTCAATGGTTGTGTTACATATTCTATATATGTCTATGTATTACATATTCTATATATGTCTATGTATTGTTACATATTCTATATATGTCTATGTATTGTCACTAAATAATTTTTCTTTTTTAAAACTACTTGGTTAACTTACCGAGATTTCCTTATTATTATTAAAATGTTACATTTATCTTATTGGTAGAATTTAATTATGGAACGGAGAATTTAAATGAGATACGTAGAACTGTTTCACTTGAACTTTGCTTCACTATTTAACTTTGTTCTGCTGCTGATGTGTTGACTGCTACCCTCGGAGTCTCAATGGTGATGACTACCACTATCGGAGTCTTGATGGTGATGACTACCACTCTCGGAATCTTGATGGTGTCGACTGACTGTCACTTGCGGACTAACTTATGTGATCGAACCGTGATCTATATAAATGATTTTTATCTTTTGGGTGGGGCAAGGTCCAGAATTCCTGGGTTGGGCAAAGTCCGGCACTCCTGTCTTATCTGACTATCCCTTTACAGGAATTTTAATGAACTTGTCACTCACGTATATGAATGTGAGAAGGTGAATTTGATTATTGTGGGAACTAAATTGATAAGCGAGGTACATTACAGTTCAAATGTATGTAGGTTTGGTTTCAATAGTTAAGGTGTATGTAGAACGATTTTAGCGGAAAATTTGAGTTGACTTACTCGCACTTCGAGGATTATCTAAGAGTCGTTGTCATTCGTTGGCAGGCAGTTGATATAACCCTTTGCGTGCCCCTATTGTAAGCGAGAGGAGGTGTTCCCGTCGACGGGAGAGGCAACTCGACGTCGGGACGTGACAGAGGCCCCCGGAGGACGTCTCGTGGGACCTCGGCGTACCCCGTGCGACGAAATCAACGTACAAAACGCGACCATAAATATTTACAGGGGCCAAAATCAATATGATCCGACCCTGGGGATCGCCCAACTGAATATTCCAAACGTTTTCCCTTTTCAAACACTCGGACGGGGAGCGGGAGAGCGGTCTTCGACGAGCGGGAGGTGGGGATTTTTCCTCGCGCCCTTAAGTAATTAAAAGCACTTTTACTTATTGGACAAAAAGTGTGACGACGACGATGAAGAAAAAAAAATACGCACCGAGGAGACAATTCTTCGGAAATACTTTAGTATTCGTTTTATGCGAGAGAGTCAATTAGTCTACGGCGAAAGTAGCCGTGTTTTCCTTTTCGTTACGTTGCCTCTAAATGGGAGGTTTTTAGAATATTTTTCAATTGAGGGGTTCTTGAAAATTCCTCTAAATTGTTGAGAGAGAATTTAACTTTCTATGTGTAAAGAAATAAGTATCTACTGGTTGTTTTTTTTTTGTTTTTGAGAAAAAAATGCATTTCATTTTGAAGAAATAAATTGGTCCTTACGAAATAAAGAAAAAAGTGCTTCATTAAACAGAACACATTGTTTCATTAAACAGAACCAGCAGCGTGGTAGCATACTAGTGGTTACTAGTGGTTAGCATATTATGCTTTCGGAGTGGTCACGGTTCGATTTCCACCAGTGGCTGTTGGCCAGACCTTAGTTTGTGACTTCACGTCGATCGTTTCATTTTAGATTTTGCCAATTTTTCTGATTTTCATTGAAACGGCTCGTGTAAATTGGCATTTGATTTCCAATCTCTCTCGCAAGTCTTAAGTTTTTCAGCATCTTGTGGTACACCAATTTCTATTATAAAATGCTGCAAAAATTTCTCTATGGATGATGTTTGTATGAGTTCTCATTGTATACAAATGCTTGTATTAATTATATTGTATTACTCGTTGCTTTGGAGCGATCTTTAATTAAAGGCGAGTTAGATTGAAATAGAAATAAATATAAAACTGTAAAAAATAAATTAAGCAGCGTCGTTGATGAAAGTCGGCACACAAATGTATGTAGTAAATAATATTTTAGTGATAATTTTATGAAAGAAAATCTACTTAACACCAATATTCGCCCAGTAAATGTTTAATTATGACGATCGTAAAAATTATGCACGTACGTACATAAGTGACGGATAAAATATTCATAATCGATTTTTTGAAAAAATAAAACGAAACCTGGAATGCCATCCCTAATTTTAGGCCTATTCGCAATTTATTTTATTTATACGGTACAATCAATGTAAAATAAAATCCGCGTGGTAGAGTGTAAATCACTAAAACAGACTCACAAATTGGAGCCATTTATTTTAATTGAAGACAAGGGAATTCTCCTCGATTTCTTGCCCTCCAAATTCTTCAATATCCCCCAAAGAAATATATGAGAATTCCTTAAAGAATTTATTTTTAAAGACCAAGGGGATATTTAGCGTGCAAATCCCGCTAGGTATTTATTATACATTTTGGCGATTCAACGTAATATAATTACAGTAGAATGGTAATTTTCAATTTAATACGTTCGTATGATTATTTTTTGGATGTAACGCGCGCACACAATGGGGTTGATTTAATGCCGTTTTCCCGCGAGATTCGATAGTGCAAAGTGCATATAATAATATTATGTTATAGGTATACGCTGGCGTTCTATTACGGTATAAAATCCGGTCGCAACAGTATCCGTCATGGTCGTAAACCGGATAGCTTTCGGTTGTGCGCTCCGGCTGCCGGTTTTAACACCTAGCGCGCGTCGCTCCCGAATAATAAAATTCCAATAGCGCGCAACAATGCGTGTGAGTAAATCCTCGACACTAAAACGTTTTAATGCGAGAATAATCAAACGTTGCCAAAAATTGCGATTGTTAAAAATTCGATTACGCTGGCGAAAAATTTTATTTCATTTTATTGAATTTCAGTCAAAAAAATTTCAATTAATATCAAGACTGTAAAATTACATATTACAATTAAAAATTACATGATTACAATAAAAATTAAAGTGGCAGAAGTCAAATTTTAACTTATATTATAAAAACACTATTTCTGTTTAACTAATTAAAAAATTGTTATCACTTATTTCAATTCGATATGTCCATAATCTCGGTAAAGCAGAATAAACGTATTCCAAGCCACCAGTCTTTGTAAATATTGATAAACTTTATAATTAGTGTTTTGCGAAATATTTCTCGAAATGAAGAAAAATGGTCTTATGCCACTTTCAAATATAACGGCTTATATATAAGCTGTTTTTCCACGACTTTAAAGTTTTATTTTGTATTATAATTAACCAATTCTGAATTTTTCGAATAGTAATATAATTAGTAACTCGAATAAAAGCTCTTAATATTAGTATACGATGTTGTATAAAATCAAAATCATGTATGTACATGTTATTGTGAATAAAATTATAAAATCCTCATTTTCATTAATTTTACGCCCTTTCTCAATAATTTACATACACATATTTATATGTAAATATGTATCGTCGATAAATAAACGTGATGCATATTTTATGTGAATATATGTATATAATTTGATTAGGTTGTAAGGTTCTGATATTCGCAAAAAAATTAAAATCATATTTCTTATGTACTAGATTTGATTTTTGTAGAGAAGTAATTTTACTAAAAGCTAAGATCTTACTTTATTTTATTTACGTATGTAAAGTATGCATGTGCTATGTATCTATGTACATACATATGCATGTTCTCTACGATCACTGTAATAGTTTTATCGTGCTCATTAAATTCGCTGTTTAACGACATAAAATTTTGCAATATAATTTTCGGCATAAAAAATGTTTTACCAGCGTAATGTTTGAATAATTTAAGAATAGTTTGGCTTATCGGCCATAGATGTCACTTAATTCGATTGAAAATTTAACGGACAATATCAAAAATAAACGAAACTTTAATAGCAACAGATATTGCGCATTTCAGGGGTTGTAGTATCTTATATTCCAGTAAGTACCGAATGAATTGCAAGATTCTGTGCGATTAAAGCGCGTACCGACTTTATATAGAGCTCTCCTGGGACAGACGCCCGGACATATCTTAATAGCTCGGAGCGTTTCAGTCGCCTGAAAATGGGTCATAAACTGACCGCAAACAGCCTCTTGCAATTACAGCCGGATTTCAACGCAGAAGGAATCCCCAGTCAAAAATAGTCGACTTTGGGGTGTGTGTGCATTCACTTTTGTTCGGCAAACTGTCGTCACGGTCTAGGATACAATAATTCCATTACACTAAAGTCGTAATGCCTCACTTAGGATTGTAATCGG
The DNA here is from genome assembly GCF_051622035.1 of Arctopsyche grandis. Classification (NCBI taxonomy): domain Eukaryota; kingdom Metazoa; phylum Arthropoda; class Insecta; order Trichoptera; family Hydropsychidae; genus Arctopsyche; species Arctopsyche grandis. The sequence continues at coordinate 11,075,727 of NC_135357.1, forward strand.
AAGTATCTTAGGATATGGATCGGTGGAATGTTCCGGGAAAGCATCCTCGATAATTGTGTCTTGTCATTGTGCGGCGGGAACGATGGTTGAATCTGTATGGTATATTTATGAATGTACATAGTACATAAATATATCAGTGTGGTTGGTTTGATGTTGATTTTCGATTTTCAATCGCTCGTTTGGTAGTCGGAAGCCTTTCCGTGGGAAATTTGATATGTGAAATTTTCGCTTTGCTGGAGCTCTGCGGAGGCCATAGTGCTCGTCGTAAACTTTATAGCGAGCGTCAATCGTAAAGGCCGGAGGTCGATGCGAAAAAGGGTGCAATGCCTCGCACAGCTCTCGCACTGTCTCCGGTACCTTCTATCGTTTCGGTTTATTGTGGTCGGTTTTAAAATAGAACGCACGTCGACGAATTTTCGCTGAAAATTCGCAGATCGACTCTATATACATACATTTATGTATGTGTACGATATGTATGTATGTATATGTATTTTTGTTACGGTAAAAATTTCTTTAAAATATTTGGGATTTCTATTGAACGTATTGTTATGCACTTTTTATTACTTTCATTACATGTTTGTTCGATGGTGAATCGACATGGTCTAAATGATCTTGAAGTTGTACACTAGTTCATTTATCTCGAATCAACGTTATCGGACGAAGACGACTGTGAGACTTGAATAAAATGGCGGATTGGCATGGCGAAAAGCTCAATATCGAAACTGAGCAAAAATTGGAAAGATCGGGGCATCACTGTGTATGTGAAAATGGTCTGGGCCGAGCTTTGGTCTTCTGCATGTTTGTATACAGAGTGGAGGCATGGACGGTGTGTGTTCGAGAAAGGCAGAGAATAGACGCTTTTGATGTTGGATACAGATGCTTAGAATCCCCTGAACAGCGAGAAGAACCAATGCCTATATTTTGCAAGCGCTGAGGGTTGTTACATTTGTCTTTTATTCTCCAGTTCTTTGGACACAAAACAAAGTGAGATCGGGACCATTTTTTGAAAAAATTGGTCGTTCTGGCAGGCGTTGAGGGGAACAGAGAAATCCTTGGGCTAGTTTTCATGTCAAAATTGACAAATATTATATATTTGTCAATTTTATATATTACTAGCTGTATTACCCGGCTTCGCTCAGTGTTTATAATATAAACCGCTTAAACATGACTAAGCTAATTTAATTAAAAAAAAAAAAATTTAAAATAAATTTAAAAATTTAAAAAAAAAATAAAAAAAAAATAAAAAAAAAATCAAAAAAAAAAATAAAAAAAAATAAAAAAAAAAATAAAAAAAAAAATCAAAAATTTTTTTTAAAAAAATCAAAAAAAAAAAATCAAAATTTTTTTTTGCCTTCTAGGGCTTCGCCCTCGGCGCCCCCCTGAGCCTTTGCCTTCTAGGGCTTCGCCCCTCCACGCCCCATGAGCAATTGCCGTTTAGGGCTTCGCCCCCATGATCAGTTGCCTTTTAGGGCTTCGCCCCTCCGCGCCCCCATGATTAAAAGCCGTCTAGGGCTTCGCCCCCCTAAGTTAATGCCTTTTAGGGCTTCGCCCCCCGCGCCCCCAAGATTAATTGCCGTTTAGGGCTTCGCCCCCCTTAGTTAATGCCTTTTAGGGCTTCGCCCCTCCGCGCCCCCATGATTAATTGCCGTCTAAGGCTTCGCCCCCATGATCAGTTGCCTTTTAGGGCTTCGCCCCTCCGCGCCCCCATGATTAATTGCCGTCTAGGGCTTCGCCCCCCTTAGTTAATGCCTATTAGGGCTTGCGCCCCATGAGGCTGGGCCCCCCGGGCCCCCTTCGGGGCCCCACGGGGCTGCGCCCCTTGTGGCGCCCCCTTTTGAGCCCCATGGGGCTGCGCCCCATGAGGCTGGGCCCCCCGGGCCCCCTTCGGGGCCCCACGGGGCTGCGCCCCTTGTGGCGCCCCCTTTTGAGCCTCATGGGGCTGCGCCCCATGAGGCTGGGCCCCCCGGGCCCCCTTCGGGGCCCCACGGGGCTGCGCCCCTTGTGGCGCCCCCTTTTGAGCCCCATGGGGCTGCGCCCCATGAGGCTCGGCCCCCCGGGCCCCCTTCGGGGCCCCACGGGGCTGTGCCCCTGTTGGCGCCCCCTTTTGAGCCCCATGGGGCTGCGCCCCATGAGGCTGGGGCCCCACGGGGCTGTGCCCCTTGTGGCGCCCCCTTTTGAGCCCCATGGGGCTGCGCCCCATGAGGCTGGGCCTCCCGGGCCCCCTTCGGGGCCCCACGGGGCTGCGCCCCTTGTGGCGCCCCCTTTTGAGCCCCATGGGGCTGCGCCCCATGAGGCTGGGGCCCCACGGGGCTGCGCCCCCCGGGCCCCCTTCGGGGCTGCGCCCCTTGTGGCGCCCCTGGCGGGGCCCCATGAAGCTACTCGCCTTGCGCCCCCGCGGGGGTGAATCCATTGAAACGAAAAAAAAAATCGGCGCCCATGGATCGAAAAAAAAAAAATCGAATCACGTGTTCGATGACGTCACCGATCTACGGACGACGACGACGACGAAAACCAAGGATACATACATACATACAAAGTCTCTTTCCAAATTATAGATTAGATGTATTATATGTATGTATATGGTGTTTGTATGATAATAAAATAATAATTGCTTGTTCGATAATAAAATATAGGAATGAATACAAAGTGTATTGCAAATCTAATAATCGCTGATACTTATGTACATACATATGTACATTACGTATGTATGTATATAAAATGAATTATTGTTTGTTTATTCGCTTGTATATTTGCAATTTTCAACTTGGAATCACCAAATCACATACTATTTCAGTGCTCAAACTTAGACTGTTTGTGTATGAAACTTCCTGAAAATTTTTTTCTTTTTTTTTCTGATTTCTAATTTGCTATTTTATTATCCCAAATTTGACTCGTTTAAGCAACGTTGGCAAATTTGAATAGTTTCGAATTTGTTTTATTTTCCGCTATGCAAATCTACAATTATAAATTCCGGACCACCGAATTTGCTGTTAGATCTTTTGGAAACTTACCCAACAAGGGTACCCAACTTTTTTGAGGTTGGCAGTTTCTTTTTATATAAATTTTCATTGCAATCGACTTTTTTGTTGTTGCTTTTTTAATATTTAAAAGCTAAGAGTATTCATTTTAAAAGGCAAAATATTGTTGAATAACTGAGAAACAAATTAATATTAATATTTTTGTAATTTTTTTTTTATAAATATGTCATAAGCGTCCTTTAAATATCAGTATTTTTCTGGATTCAATACATTCCATATACATACATATGTATAAGAAGATTTCAATTGTGTCAAAATAACTGTGTATGTATGTACATACATACACAGTGCCGGTTTTAGGGGGGGGCTGGGTCGGGCGGCGCCCAAGGGCGCCGCACGATGCGCCAGTGGCACTTTAAAATTTAAAATTAGAGCGCCAAAAGCCATACAAATTTTTAGATTAGAGCGCCAAAGGCGAACGTTTTTTCTAAGGGTGTTGCCCGAAAAAATTGCCGGAGGGCGCCATTGGGTATAAAACCGGCACTGTACATACACAAATAACTACTTTAGAGCTTAACTTTCATCTGGCAGTTTATTATAAGAAACAACTCAATATTTTTTTCCTACTCTTATTTAATTTTAAATTATGTATGTACGGCTAATTTATTGCTACCCCTAGTGCTATATTTATGTAAATCTAGCTCTCTTATCAAATATCTATTGAAATACCTATAATATAAATATAGGTAGCATTCTCTGATCTCTAGGTAACTTATTTATTCATGTACATACATATATGCCAGGAAAGTCTATTACAAACAATTATACATACAGTATCATAGAGAGAGTGGGTAGCATTTTATAATATTAGCAAATTCAAGATGCTTATAAACTCGAATTTGTGATAAATAAATTTAATCTAACTTATTAATAAAAACCAACATACATCCAATTCAATTCCTTCAACATTGATCTTATACTTGTATACCTATTTACATCTTAGATACTCTAAGTAACTATTGCAATTTTTCTTTAATTGAAAAAATCATCAAGTACATTTGCTGTATACTCTTTTGAGACTTAAACCATACAAAAGTTTCACCTGCCCAAGCAATGCCCAGCGATTTGACCAGTATCTAATCTATAATTTGGAAAGAGACTTTGTATGTATCCTTGGTCGTCGTCGTCGTCGTCGTCGTCCGTAGATCGGTGACGTCATCGAACACGTGATTCGATTTTTTTTTTTTTTTCGATCCATGGGCGCCGATTTGTTTTTTTCGATTCAATGGATTCACCCCCGCGGGGGCGCAAGGCGAGTAGCTTCATGGGGCCCCGCCAGGGGCGCCACAAGGGGCGCAGCCCCGTGGGGCCCCGAAGGGGGCCCGGGGGGCCCAGCCTCATGGGGCGCAGCCCCATGGGGCTCAAAAGGGGGCGCCACGAGGGGCGCAGCCCCGTGGGGCCCCGGGGGGGCCCAGCCTCATGGGGCGCAGCCCCATGGGGCTCAAAAGGGGGCGCCACATGGGGCGCAGCCCCGTGGGGCCCCGAAGGGGGCCCGGGGGGCCCAGCCTCATGGGGCGCAGCCCCATGGGGCTCAAAAGGGGGCGCCACAAGGGGCGCAGCCCCGTGGGGCCCCGAATGGGGGCCCGGGGGGCCCAGCCTCATGGGGCGCAGCCCCATGGGGCTCAAAAGGGGGCGCCACAAGGGGCGCAGCCCCGTGGGGCCCCGAAGGGGGCCCGGGGGGCCCAGCCTCATGGGGCGCAAGCCCTAATAGGCATTAACTAAGGGGGGCGAAGCCCTAGACGGCAATTAATCATGGGGGCGCGGAGGGGCGAAGCCCTAAAAGGCAACTGATCATGGGGGCGAAGCCTTAGACGGCATTTAATCATGGGGGCGCGGAGGGGCGAAGCCCTAAAAGGCATTAACTAAGGGGGGCGAAGCCCTAAACGGCAATTAATCTTGGGGGCGCGGGGGGCGAAGCCCTAAAAGGCATTAACTAGGGGGGGCGAAGCCCTAGACGGCATTTAATCATGGGGGTGCGGAGGGGCGAAGCCCTAAAAGGCATTAACTAAGGGGGGCGAAGCCCGAAACGGCAATTAATCTTGGGGGCGCGGGGGGCGAAGCCCTAAAAGGCAACTGATCATGGGGGCGAAGCCCTAAACGGCAATTGCTCATGGGGCGTGGAGGGGCGAAGCCCTAGAAGGCAAAGGCTCAGGGGGGTGCCGAGGGCGAAGCCCTAGAAGGCAAAAAAAAAAATTTGATTTTTTTTTTGATTTTTTTAAATTTTTTTTTTGATTTTTTTTTTATTTTTTTTTTGATTTTTTTTTTATTTTTTTTTAATTTTTTTTTTAATTTTTTTTTTAAATTTTTAAATTTTTTTTTTTTTTTAATTAAATTAGCTTAGTCATGTTTAAGCGGTTTATATTATAAACACTGAGCGAAGCCGGGTAATACAGCTAGTACACAATATTTATAAACTCACCTAGTATTTATATTCATCTTTTACTGAGGGATCATTGGTCGATGGGTCGCGAGTCCTTATTGGCTATTGTTGACAGTTTGTTGATACTTTTTCATACATTTTGACGTGAACGCGACATCAGGTGATCAACGCTAGTACGTTTACAATATTACTTCATTGATCCAAATCAAATTCAAATTCAAATTCATTATAATATTTGAGAGCGTTTCAAATTAAAATTCAAATTCATCCACTATCTTTGCTGTATACTCTTTTGAAACTTTAATCATACAAAAGTTCACCCGCCCAAGCAATGCCCAGCAATTCGGCCAGTGTACATACATATGTACATACGTATGTACATGAGCCGTTATATTGAAAGTGGTGGAAGTCCGATTTTCAGTTCCAAAAACACTATTTCTGTTTGATTTAATTCACAAATTGCTATCACTTATTTTAATTTGATATGTCCAGAGTGTCGGAAAAGCAGAATAAACGTAACGTAAACACCAGCACCCAGCGGCGTGGACTAGTGGTTAACATATTATGATTTCGAGCAGAGTGGGTTTGAGTCCCACTAGAGTCCCGCTGCTTGCCAGACCTTGGTTTGTGTCGATCCAGGTCGATCGTTTCTTATCAGAGTTTGTCAATTTTTCTGATTTTCATTGAAATCTTCTTTCCTATCTCCCTTGATAATCTCATGCTATCCAGCGTCATATATATATATATATATATATATATATATATATATATATATATATATATATATATATAAATATATATATACATATATATATATATATATATATATATATATATATATATATATATATATATATATATATATGTATGTAAGTATATATATATATATATATATATATATATATATATATATATATATATATATATATATATATATATATATATATATATATATATATATATATATATATATATATATATAAATATATATATATATATATATATATATATATATAATATATATATATATATATATATATATATATATATATATATATATATATATATATATATATATATATATATATATATATATATATATATATATATATATATATGTATATATATATATATATATATATATATATATATATATATGTATATATATATATATATATAATATATATATATATATATATATATATATATATATAAATATATATATATATATATATATATATATATATATATATATATATATATATATATATATATATATATATATATATATATATATATATATATATATATATATAATATATATATATAATATATATATATATATATATATGTATATATATATATATATATATATATATATATATATATATATATATATATATATATATATATATATATATATATATATATATAAATATATATATATATATATATATATATATATATATATATATATATATATATATATATATATATATATATATATATATATATATATATATATATATATATATATATATATATATATATATATATATATATATATATATATATATTGTATATATTTATTATTTTTATTTATTAAATGAACAGAGAGAAACTTACTGCTAAAACAAAGATAGTAAAATAAATAGTTAAACATAAGCCAATTAAAAGTTTCTTCAAATAGCATAAAAAATGAAAAATGGAACTTGCTATGAAGGCCAATAAAAAAGAAAAAAAAAATAACAATACAAAAAGAAAATAATGACAAATTTGAAAATAATAGTAGAAAGTAATAGTAAATTATGGTGAGTAACAGTAGTGAGTAAAATTAAGCAAAAAGGATTAAGGTAAAAAAACAAAACAAAAAAGAAAGAACGGGTTAAAAAAAAACAATCTTGCAAATAAGTTCCTAATAGTAATTGAACTATCATGAAATAGGTCAATATTCACATCTAAGTGTAAAATTTGTAAAAATTGCACATTCTGACGATATAAGAGTTTCGACGATAATTAGTAGAGGAAATGGAAGCACGCAAAAGGGGTCATTTGCGTAGGGACCGATTTGGTACATATAAAGAAAACTTACTTAAGATAGCAGAGCAGTCGATGTCACCTCGTAGTATCCATGAAAGTAAAGTTATATCAGCTACGTTGCGTCGATAATACAAGGAAAGGATATGAAGGCTACGACATCGGGATTCGTAATTATTTTCTGTTATATATTTTAATGTTTTAAGAAAACGTTTTTGAATAGCTTCAATACGATCAATATAAATAACGTAATGAGGGTTCCAAATTTGGCTGGCATGCTCAAGATGGCTTCTAACTAGTGCACAGTATAAAATTTTGATGGTTTTAATTGATAAAATTCCTTAGAGCATCGGATAATAAAACCTAATGCTATAGATGCCTTCGCAGCGATTTGATCAACATGCATATCAAAAAGCATTCTAGAATCATTTATTACACCTAAATCGTTAAAAGAATCAACTCGTGGAATAATTTGATTGTTTAGAAAGTAGACAGATTTAAGAAAATTTTTTTTACGCGAGAAAGTCATTATGGCAAACTTGGAAACATTAAGATCTAATTTATTGCATAGGCAATAAGTAAGTCTGTCTAGATCTTCTTGTAAAAATGACATATCCGTAATCGACTCAATAGTTTTGAGAATTTTCATATCATCGGCAAATAAGAGCTAAATGGAATTCTTGAAGCAATCACCAATAACATTTATAAATAATACAAAAAGTAAAGGACCAAGAAGTGAGCCTTGAGGTACCACGTATCACATACATATGTACATATGGGGTGACCGTCACCGCACCGACAGTCAAAAAATCGAAAATGTTCGTTTACCATGCATACATATGAAAAACGGTAGTATATCGTATATATCAGTGGCGTGCGGTAAAAATCCCTCTCCCCTCGCCATACATCCTCACTTAATTTGCGCCAGCAGGATACAAGAGGAACAAGAGGATCAGGCTTTTCCTCCCGTATCCTGCGCGCGCACATTTAAAAAGGCTGTATGACAAAAAGAGAGATAATTTCACCGCATGCCTCTAATATATATATATATATATATATATATATATATATATATATATATATATATATATATTATATATACATACTACCGTTTACCATGCACCCTTTTTTTTGATCTTTCGACTAAAGATCTTTCGATTTTCGATCTTTGCCTTCCGATATTTGCTTTTTCGATCTTTTGACTTTCGGTGCCGTGAGGTCGACCCGTACATATGTATGGACATACATACATACTAAACATACATATGTACATACGGATGCTGCACGGCGTTTTCTCATTTCGAATTTTCTCACACGCGACTCGGTCAAACGTGCGGAGGGGAAGGTCAGTTCAACAGTTTGGGCCGCGGCGCTGGGCGCGAATCCGCGTTATATCTATTTACGAAGACGACGACATTATTTTCGGTACGGCCATGTATACAGTGCGTGTGGGGGGCGGCAGGGGGCGGAGATCCCGAGGTGTGAAGGGGGGCTCCCTGGCGGACCCGGAGCAGCGCTCAGTCGCGCCCGAGCCGCCGCGGAGCCCTCACGATTGACGCCTGCGCCCCGCGAGGCGCCGGCGCCCCCGAACACGACTACCCCTCAGACCCTTCACTCTCTCACTCTCCTCTCGTCTCGTCTCCTCCGATAAGGACCTCCTGGCTTCGTCTCTCCACGACAGCCGCCACGTTTCTCTACTACCCTTCGTACCGATTTTCTGGAAAATTTCAGTAAAATCGGCAATGTTTACAACACGCACGTCTGACAATTGAAAGCTGCTGTCAAGTTGACTTGCCGCTTTAAAAGCTCGTACTGAAAAAAATGTTTTTACTTTCTATAAACCATATATATGTATGTACATATTAAACACTGAGCGATATATAGCGTACGTATGTACGATCCATTTTAGAATTTGATTTGGACTATACATAAATTTAAATTTAAAAAAATTTCAATGTCACATTTGAAGCGTGACAACAATTGTTTTTCAATCGATTGATGTTTAGTTAAAAATTTTTAACATATTGTTTTTATTTTGTGTACGTATGTAGGTTAAATTTGATTCGAGTTCAGTATAAAAATCATATATGTATTTGACTTTTGAAAATCAAGATTGAAAAATCATATATGTAACTTGAGAAGGAACAATTTTGGACGTTAATAATATATGGACTAATTTGTTTGATAAGGTGATTCATTTGACAGTACTTATTCATATATTTAAATACTCGTAGTACTACTGGGATAAGGAGTTGCAAAGTCTACTTTTGAAGCGAACTTTATGTGAGTATGTCATGTACTATTTATAAATATATACATTTTTTTATTTATTCATTTATTATACCTGAAAGTTGTAGATATAATGTCGTGAGATTTTTTTTGTATATATGTAGTTAATGTAGGTTTTTTGGACAGTTTTCGCGGAAAATTTTGATATTTTCACACGTGCGCGGGTTTTCGAGATTTCGTTGTTTACGCACTGGAGTGTTTGCTTTCGCTTGTTCGCATGTTATTAAGGTTTATGAAAGTACGCTCGTAATCTCGATTGTGAATTTTTGTTTCAACTATCCATAGTGAATGTAGTCGGTTTTGGTACTGAAATAACGATAGGGAATTGCTCGGTTTGAATTTGTTTTATGTGCGATAAAGTTTCTTTTGATTTATTCATCCGTAGTTGTGTTGATGTAATATTTGCATTGGGTACTTGAAATTAGGGCTCTTTTCGGTAATTTATTGGTGATGAATATCGTAAATTTAAAGAAAACGTCAATGTGGAAGGAAACACTGGAAATTCGATTAAAATTCGGACAACTTTGAATTGGAAAATTTTCGTGTTGTGAAAATTCTCACAGAAATTTATATCGAACTTGCCACTACGCTCTTGTGCCGAACAACTTTGTTCAATGATATCCGAATAAAAGTCAGGCTTTTGATGTTCACTGCGAATAAGTTTTTATATATGTGTAGTAAGAGAAGGCGAAGGATTTGGGTATACATACATATACGTATTTTTATGTACATTATATTTTGAAATTGTATATTTGTTTTTGAAAATCAAATATTTTTATTATGTGTTTGCTTTGCCATGTTGTGAAGATTTATTAAAAATGATTTTTCTTTAGTTATTTTTTTCTTACCTTTTGGAGCAGACAGATTGCAAAGAAAAATGAGGGATTTTGATGGTTTCATTTTTTTGTAATATACTTTTGGTAATGTTTTGTTTTCAATATTTTTATACACTTTTATTAATCGAAAATAAAATAAAAGTGTGCCGCTTCGGCAATTCACATATAATGAACAACACATAATAAAAACATATATGTACATACTTATATACATATGCATATGTACATACTTATATACATATGCATATGTACATACATATACATATGTATATAAGTATGTACATATATGATCAAAGGAATCAATTTTAATTTTGTAAAAATATTTCTCTCGGGTTTCTTAAGCATTGAAATTGAATTATATAAAATCATATTGTATTGAACAATTGGAAGAGAATTGAATTGATTTTTTATAAATAAGTGTACTTTTATCTCAAATCTATAAGTATATATATATATATATATATATATATATATATATATATATATATATATATATAAATATATATATATATATATATATATATATATATATATATATATATATATATATATATATATATATATATATATATATATATATATATATATATATATATAATCTATGTATGTAAATAAATATAATCTATATTTTTTAATTGTTCGTATGCAAACCAAATGAAATTAAAAATTCAAATCAAACTTTGAATCAATTTACATTTGGAAAAACACGCTTGAGATTTACAAACCTTTTTTTTATACAGTAAAATAATGTTTGCATTATCCAGGAAGTATTACAAAATATTAGTTTTAGTAGGGGTGGCGCAGATGAAAAGGTGTTTAAATAGTGAATAAATTTTATCTTATTTAATTTTTTCCATAATTTAACTCTTAATAGTATTTGTTTTAAGCAATATCATTTAACTATTATTGTTTCTATTATATTAGAATTTTAGATCAGTAGTGTGATTAGTAGTGTGATTAATTCACACACACATTCATTTTTGATTTTTCTCTAAGTCTTACTCTAAGTCAATTTTCATTACTAACTTGATAAGCAAGTTATTTTCATTAAAACTCTTAATGGTTTATGCCTCATAAATATGTTCTTTATGATAAATGAATTCTTCATTTTATCCACCCTTTAAATCTTTGGGGTTTTGAACTTATGAAATGAACTAATTCGTATTATTCATTTATATATATTTATAATTATGTCACATGATTTATGTTACATGTTTTTTTTTAAGAGACGTATCAAGACATTCCGCGGAATCGATGATGCGATTTTTAAAATGCGAGCTTTTAAAATTTAGAGAATAAACATACCGACACAGCCGACGGTTAATGGAGGCGATAAATCGTTTTTTGCAGAGCACCCTGTACACACACGCCCTGTACGATCGTTACGCGAGTCCCGAAATTTAGCTCCATTTCGGGAAGACAGCTAAAGCGCGCACTAATTACCCGGCACACGCACGTATTTTACGCGACACGTAAACCGAGGCCCGTTTATCCCCTGGGACTCTCTTTTTTATTTTTACTTTTTGAAGCAGAACGGGATAGCGAAAATGAGCGTGTATGAGCGTGTGTGTATGTAGCATTAGCCCTAGAGTTCGGAAGCTCGACCTGCCTTCGCTCTTTTGTGCGACAAACCGAGATTACTTTCGCGACCGTAAAATATACGCGAAAAGCTATATGAAAAAAAAGTTTCACACGCGAACGTACACGTGTACGCGTGCCTGGTTTATTAAGTTTGTTTGTACTCACTTATACGTAAGAGAACATTCGAAGAAATTGGCTATTTTATTATTATTTTCATTGCTCACACGCCAAATAGTATGTGGGTGTTATTACGGTGAATATTAAAGCAATGCGTATGTGTGATTTTGTATGTATCGAGATGCTAGTTGAAGATTTTGACAAAAATGTATGATATTGAATGGGTGTGTCGAGTATTTTCGATCCTCCCCATGTGTATTCGGGATAACTCGAATCGAAAACCGATGCTGCATTTATATTGATACGTTCATATGTATCCACTATGTATATATTTTCCATTTATAAATGTATGTTAGTACGTACATGTACATATGTTGTGCTGTATCGTTTGTAATGTGTATGCAAATTTGCCATCGAAGTATGTGTGTATGTACATATGTATTTGTTTAGTGGAAATTGAGATTTCGGTTGGTTCTGTCTCGTGATGAATCATTCGATCCCTTGTCATCCTTTAATTCGTGGAAGTAATGATCGTTCATTCGTGGGAATGGGATTTTATTCCCATGACATTGCGAACGTTTTAATTAAGAAGGATACTCGATTTGTTCGCGCGCACGCGTTATAAATGTGGAATAATTTTAAATTTGCTATGGAAATGTTGGAGACTTATATTTTTTTTGTAGTACTGTATATGAAATGTACATATATGAACCGGCGAGTGCGGAAATGAAAAATAACATTTTCGACCTGTCACAAAAATTTTATGCTTTTGTATAGTATGTATGTATGTATGTATGTGTATATTTTTAGATGGTTTCTGAAATTATATTTAATGTACATAATTCATATGTAATAAAAATGATATATTTTTGCTGATATGCTAATTATTTCTCATGAGACGCGACATCGTTTAATTGGAACATTTGACAATGTGATTCAAAGGCGAAATTTGTTCGCTCGTGTTCGTTTCCTATGGACAAAATTAATGTTGTACTTAGCAGTTAATAGACACATCTGTTTCCTGTTAACTGCCTGGAATACCGAACAATGAACGACGTACACGTTTATAATAAACAATATATAAAGCATTGAACGTATGTATTATATACGTTTCTGTTATTATTGTGTAAATATGTAATTTAGGTTAATTGAACAAGAGCTTCTCACAATACGCACGAGTATATTGAAGATTTGAATGCTTCATTCATTTGTTCTATATTTTTCACAATTAAACTGTATGAATTATCTCGTTATATGTTGCACAAGTTGATGTTTGTTTTTAATTATGACATGAATTTGTGGACTTCGGATATGTTTAGATTAAACACGTGAGCTGTGAGTCACGTACAGATGTATGTATGTATATAGTAATATATTTTAGACATATACGAGTATGTATCCACAATGTACATATTATTATATTGGTTTCGAAAATGGCGACTTCTTAGATTTACGATGTCATGATTGCACATAAAAATAGGCTCACATAGGTGTGTGTAAAATTTCCTTTTTCGGGAAAAGCGGGAAATGGCCCAACAATGAGTGATTGTAAACATTCGAAAGATACCCATTGTCGCGGGAATGGGGGTGAGGACTCTATCCACAGCTTCGCAGATAGAAGAGAAGAAGGAGGAGAGATAAGAAAAAAATGGCAGAAGCGGAACAGGCAGAAAGTCTACGGATAGAAGCGGTCGCGAAAAAAATTCTGCGTTTCGCAAAAAGTAAACAGGGCCGGACATTTTTCTTATTTTTTTTCTACACTTTCGTCCCACCCCTCTAGTCCCTATAGTTCGTTCGCTTTTCTTTCGCTCTACGTTTCTAAAGCGACTTTATATTGTACTATGTGTGTGTGTGTGTGTATGAAAAAGTTGGTCTTCGTGTCTCTATTGTCTCTGGGTCGTCTCTTTTCAACTGAATGTCTTGAAATATGAATGCAGACCCCATAAAAGTGCGCAAACGTATCCCATAAAATTGATAGATAAAGTGGTAAAATTTATACGACTCTTATCGAATGGGTATTTAGTGCGAGCACGTAAACTCTCCTACGTGAAATGTTGCTACACAACGTAGACACTCGTAAATGTTATAGGAATTATACGCGTTTCTAAACCATGTGATAATAATGCAACTATTTAACAAGGACTAGATCTAACTTTGTGGATCAAAAATATGGAAATAGTTTTTTAGTCATTGTATCTAGATAGATATTACACAAAATTAGAAAAAAAACATCTAGATTAAAAAATTTGTTTCAGATAAAATGAAAATCATTCATAATATGCAATATTAGGTCTTTATAGTATCAGAATAATTATTTCACTTTCATCGTAAATTCTCTTCAAAATGTTTTTAGGATAATAGAGTACTATTACATAGGATAATTCCTACACGTGTGTGTATGTACATGTTATACAAAATTCAGCTGTTTGAATTGTTATTAAAAACTGTAGGTTTATATAGTGGAAATACAAACATTCACTCTTTTATACATTATTGGTATATATTAGATAACTGTACGTGCATCAAAGCCTAAATTTTCATACAATATTGTTTGCTTTATTAAATAAAATATGTATACTCGAAAAAGTATTAATAATAATTAGAGGACCAGACCATTCGTTTTATTATCAATAAAACGAATTTAAATTTGTATTATTCACTATTCATTGGAAAAATATACGAAAAAAGTTTAAATATAAAATCAAAATTCAGATGTCGAAATTTACCGATCGAGCACTTTGAAGCGTACAAAATGTACATACGTTCAAATCGAACGTTCATTCATTTCACAGTTTTTTATTCATTCGATAAAATTAGCCGGTGTCGAAAACGAGCAACATGACAGCGCGGACCGTTATAAACTAAAGCGTTTATATATGAGGATGATCCAGTTGCGAACACATGTGTGTTTATTATGATGAGCGTGGAAAATATTTCTAAATATAACGCGGTATCACACGTACATAGTTGTGCATCACGGTCGGCTGCATAGCGTAGATACGAATGTCTTTTATAATTCGGGGAAAATTTAACGGGTTAAATTTTCCGAATTTTCCCCCGGCGGCGTCACCCGGTTATCTAAATTAGGCTTATTATGTCGGGTGGTGGTGTTCAAAGGGGGGGGGGGGGGGGGCGGAAAATTCGACGCGGGTGGTTCAGATGAGGATTGGGAGGCTTCGGGGGTGATTTTCCCACCCTAGTGAAGGCTATAGCCTGACGGGAAATTGGGGATGAGAGGCTACGGTCATTAGTCGGTCACCGGAAGCTGGGCGGCGGTCACCGATGATGGAAACTCATATTTAAGACGTTCAGAACGGCGAGGCCGGAAGTCGTTCTACACAGTTTCGCAACTGGAAGCTTGTGTATTCGGTTGAGAAGCAATTTTATACAGGGTGGCACCGAAGCGTCAAGAGCAAAACTCTTAACGGGCTTAAGATATGTGGTTCATTGCATTCGATTGCACGATGCGATTGTTCAAATACCACGCTTCTTACGCTTATATATATATATATATATATATATATATATATATATATATATATATATATATTTATATATATATATATATATATATATATATATATATATATATATATATATATATATATATATATATATATATATATATACATAATAATGTCAGTAGTAATTGAACTTCTACATATATTGAACTTCGGAAAAAAGGAATAATTTATCACGTAACAATCGTAAATGCACTGTCCTGCATGCTATATTCAAGTAAGATATGTCGATCTCGTATGTGATGTTTATGGGTATTATTGAGTGTACGCACCACCTCCTCCCCTTTCCCCTTTGACATACTCTTTACTGCTTTTCTTCCATCCTGGGGGAATGGAACTTCTTTTGAAATATGACTCATGATGTTCTTTTGTACGATGAATGCCAATAGGTTTTATTTTCTCGCGTTTGGTTCTTACAGTCAGTTGGAAGTGCATTCATAGCAATCGTTTTCTACGGTTATATTCAAAATTATGTAACAGGTTTGGGATAAAAATTAACGATAGTACTTTTTATTCAATTAAAATGAAATTAAAATTTATTTATTCATTCTTTTACTCATTCTAAAAATGTAATAATAAAAGGAATCAAAAACTGATCTTCTTCTAATGCTGAATCCATATTTGGACGTAGGCGAGTGCCATGGTCAGACATCGTTTATGGCCCGTGCGAATTCCTCCCTATCATGGAAAAGCCGAAACGAGTCCCATCCATGACCTGATGTTTCGGAGCCAAGAGAGCTTCTTTCTCCCAACACACTGTTTGCCTTCTATTTTCCCCTGTATGATTATAGTGTATTAAAGATGCAGCCGATGAAAATTCTATTGGAACATTTGTTAAAAATGTTTTGACCAAAAATATTTGGTTGCTGAACTATTGGCCGAAAGAGCACTTGGTCGAACAGACATTAGGCCGACGGATATTTGTCGACTGAAGTTCTTAATTGTTAAATTTATCAAAAATATCAAATTTTTATGATAAGTCGACGTCTGAATAATGTATCTGTTTTCAGTGAGTTTTGGTAATTTTGATACACAATCAGCCAAATTTCCATTCGGCCAAACGTTCGTTGCCATAATATCCATTCGGCCAAGTGTCCATTCGGCTTAAAGTCCGCGCATAAAATACTCGACCATTTTAAACAGTCAATACCTGCATTGCACCTTACTAGGAATTTCCTTATTGTTTAACCTTACTTTCTCTCCCTTAAAAAAAAGTAAAAAAAAACTAGTCCTTTTTACGTTAATCAGTAATGAGAAATTCGAGGGTAATGATTTCTTCGCGTTGTTTTATCGTTTCTGTTTCTGTTTTGGTATTTTTTAAATGAAATTGCGTTTTATTTTATTAAAAATAATGAAAAATGGAGTGAAAAAGACAGCGTCAGGATAGATAAAAATATTCAAGCAACCGAAATTATCGCGATATGCGGTCCAAACCACTTTTATAAGATACAGTGAAATTGTTTCTATAAAAAATCGATCAAAAACTCGGAGAATATAAAAGAGAGCACTGTGTCAGGTGATATTTAAAATTTAAAAAAAAATTCCCTCCTGGTAAGCTGGAGAAGTGAAAAGGGGATAGAACGTACAATTTTCTTCACTAATCGTAAGACGGCTTACAGAAGCTGGATTATGGGGTTTCAGAGTCAGAAAGTAACCAATTCTAGTACCGGAGTATTTTCGGTCAAAAGCATTTTTAGCAAGTGGCGTAATACATTTGTTCACTCCTGTAATTAAACTTAACGAAACATAATTAGAGAAAATAAGAGATATAAAAATTACCACTAACACGAAAACCAAGTGAAATGCAAAGGAGGTATGTAAAAATTACGCAACCTTAAAAATAACAAAGTATACCCACAACTATTGCTTTTGTTTTGAACCAGTTCTATATACATACATACGTACATATATACGTATATCTAAAAATTATTAGAGATAAAATCAATATTTATATAATTGTGGCTTCTAATGAAAATATTTGCGCTCAATGATTTGTGTGAATATGTACATACATACATATATCATTGATATATTTTATGTATGCTTACATAAACAATAAATTTATTATCTCAGCAGCAATTGTACGGTTTAAAAATAAAATAACTGTATGTATTTAGAGTACAATGTTAAATTCTCCGTGTGTTTTTCTTTTCAATTTACTTTGTATCGTTTTTACAGTTTGATTTTATTCAATTGAATACAATTAATAACTGTAACGTTCGTTGTCGGATTGAAACCATAATAGCGGAGGTGGAGTCACTCTGCGGAAAATCTCTAGAAAAACATTTTCCATCGCAACACTTGTGATTTTTCCGAACAGATTTTCCGACTCGACGTGCACTGCGAAAGCTTGCTTGTTTGAAGTTTGCATCGCGGAAAAAATAGTTAAAAAAACGGCCAGTTTTTATTTCACGGCGAATATTTTTTTCCAAGCTCGCTCGACGTGCCCCGGCTCCATGTCCGTTTACATTACACGGTTTTTAGCGCACGTACGAACCGTGCGATTAAATCAATCGAAAAAGTATCGGCAAAATCGACGGTGTTCGCTATATCTGCATACCTTCATACATACATCAACACGTATATGTATTTGTAATACGTGTACGCTATATCTGTTTCAACCTGTGTGCGATCATTCGGATAAAAATAGTATGCAGAGTATGCGGGACTTGCTTCACTTCTTCCAGATACATATTCTAGTCTAGTGGACCCCTTTTGGTTAGCATTTCTAGGAAAAACGTAAGTGGTATAGATATAGATCAGTATTAAAGTGGGTCATTGGAAGAAAATATTTTAATAATACTTTGACAAGATCTTAATTACAGTCCTCATACTGGGTAATAATGTACTAATGTAATATCAGTCGCTTCTACTATATAGATACAAACTGATTACTCGTTTGGCAGCATTCAAGTTACACATATGTATGTATGTATGTAGGTTATTCAAAATGTAGTCGTGTAATCCTGAGTAATATGATACGGGTAATAATAATATGAGTAATATGATTTTTTTTAATGCCGTTATTCCTATTTAACTGAAACTTTGTATCAGTTACTGAAATGCTATCTACGTAACGTTTTTTTTCAAATATTTTATCTGACTGGAAGTGGTACATATTCTGAAGTTGTGGCCCCTTTTTTTTAAGTTTTTGGATTCAATTATCTCCTAATCCTAAAATGAAATTTTTTTTTAAAAATATTTCTACTCAACCAGAGGTAGTACTTTTACTATATAAAACCGAAGTTTTTTATGTTTGTCTCAGAAACCAGGGTGTATTGAACTAAAATTTCATAATTATATACATATGAAGAAGTTTAAGCCGAATACCAAGTAATATATAAAATTTGGTGATGATCCGTTTACAGAAAGTGGCGGTTAACTTTTGTTTGATATTTGATTTTATTCAAAGGTTTAGTTTTAATTTTATTGACAAATTATTTTTTTTGTATATTTAATTTGAATAATAAATTGGAAGATGGGCAAAATTTTCAGCCTATAAAATGAATGAAAATATGATTAAAAAAAAACCAGTATTCCATAAAATACACATTCTTTTCCGATGCACATACATTTTTTATAATATATACCAGGAAGGCCTAACAGGTAACTCCAACGCGCCTCATTGGTCAGAAATATTGTACATTTGTATAAAAATTGTACATTTGATACAAGTATTATTAGTATTAATGTATGTACATATGCTATGAGACGTTGTTCACGTGAATCTCATATTTCTTTATATTTTTTTCTTATAATAAATTTCGCTAATACGTTTAGGTATGTACGCGCATATACTGGCGGATTACTCATTATGTCGACGAGCATAATCGTAAACGTCTGGCCGCGGTCCAAATTTTATTTTTGATCGACGCTTTCCTTTCACTTCCGATGAGCGGGTCGACGTTTTGGCCAAAAATAATAATAATACATATATGTATGTATGAGTATATTATACACATATATATCATATGTATGTATGTACATATGTGTGTACATATTATAGTGAGTCAACGAACGATGCCAGGTCTTGGACAGTGAGAATCATATAATATTGTTATGATACAGTGACACTTCTGTTTTTACCTGTAATTTTATCACTCGATTTACCAAAACACACAGTAGATATTTGGGTTAGCGGGAATGGAGTCGTATCATTATCAGGGGTGCGTATGACTCGTATGGGGTGCGTTCAACTCCCTTGAATATCGATGTTATGTTGATGACGCTTTCGTTTATTTTTTTTTTGCCACGTTTAATAAGTGGCACGATGCCAAGTGACTTTTCCGAAATAGAATCATATTCTGACGTTCGGCCTATAAAAAAAGTGTTAGTACACACTAAATGTATAATATACGTAATGTATCGATTTAGTAAAATTTATACCATAAAAGACGTAGCTCGGCTTATATTTTGAAGTTATTAAATTTAGTATGAATCTACCGGGTATATGTATCGACGTAGTGTCTCCTTTGTGGTCAATTTAATTTTAGTCTTTTGTAACATCGCCTTTATTAAAGTACATGTAATGAGAAGAGTGTGTGTACGATGCTAGAGATAATTATTCTAGTTGAATGTGTTCGAATTTTCCCATGGTTGTTTTAATTATTATTTAATTTTATGATGAGCACAAAATAGGAAAAATATATACATATATATATATGCGTGAATAGTTAATCAATTTTCAATTAAAATAATGTACATACATATATCATTAAATGAATAAATATGTATGTATTTGTATAATATAACAAATTTTACAAAATTATTCATTTGTTAAAAAAGATAATATTTGTAAACAAAATAAAAAAATGATGTATGTTCATACTAATAAGAGATTAATTTTGAGTGATTGAAATTTTTAAAGAGTATTTTTGTTTTTAATAACAATTTTATAATTAATAGTAATGGAGATAAAATATGAACTTTTATATTGACTTTGTTTATTTGCACTTATGTACATACATACATACATGCTTAATTTATAAATTTTAAATTAAGTCTAAATTTTTACCGTACTGAATATATAATATAAAACAAAAAAAGTCCATAGAGTTCTAG
This sequence comes from Arctopsyche grandis, assembly GCF_051622035.1. Lineage (NCBI taxonomy): Eukaryota > Metazoa > Arthropoda > Insecta > Trichoptera > Hydropsychidae > Arctopsyche > Arctopsyche grandis. The sequence goes on from NC_135357.1 coordinate 11,096,587, forward strand.
TAGTGTATACGAACGGGGTTTTAGTATCCATTCGAAGGGACCGTAAATTTTATGCTACCGAAATGTGCACACGTAAATGTACGTATAAAACTCACTATAACCCCTTCGTCGCAAAATACGGTCAATTTATTTGGAAAATAATTTCCAAAATATATTCGAAATAAATAAATGCACTGGATCAATGTTTGATTGCTTTATTTTTTTCTCATTTCAGATTTACGTGCACAGGATCATCACGCTTGAATGTCAAGAATTGGCGAATTTTGCAAAGTAATAATCACGTAACGAATGCGAAATCGCGCGCGTATCGATGTCCTATAATAAGTGTTTAAAAATCGTAATTTTCAAAAGTAATTAGCATTCGCAATGGCTATAAATCGCGTGTGTGTGCTAACTGATGTTGTGACAATGAAGAAAGTCGTCGCTGTGATGTTGCTGCTGTGGAGTTTCACAGAGGCTGTTGCCGATAAAGGTAAATCTTCATTGATTAAATTTTTCTATTATACATATATGCAAATGGAATAAAGGTGAGTAATAACCAACCAACAAAATTACAATATATTTCAGACTAAATGTTGTGACACTATTAATTTCTGTATACAAACTTATTACAATATAACTATTACTATATATATATATATATATATATATATATATATATATATATATATATATATATATATATATACTAACGTATAAAATTAATTATATATTATCTTTGAATTTCAATATGGCTATTAATTTATCTTGGTTATGTCAGCAGTTGTTGTAATGACTTCTTCCGGTATTTCAATTATATTTTGTATTTTTACAATTATCAGTATATCAACACTTGATTCATAGCTACATATGGTCAAAGTGAATTGATAACCTAGTTAACAGGATGATTTAAATGAGGGATTTAAATAACGAAATGCGCAATTGTTTAAAAAAAAGTAAAATTGAATAATATTGCGTTGAAACATTATTTGGTACCAACATTGATTGAAGTAAGGTCTTCAACGTCTAAACGTTCACAAATATGTTAGTGTTTTCTTTAATTTAGAAATATAAAAATACAATCAAAACTACATACATATGTACGTATATGTATCTCCGAAAAGGATTGCTTTAATGGTATGAAGCATTTTATTGTTTACATTCGTTGTTAAGATTTTAAGGGAAGATAAAAAGTCGTGAAAAGATTGATAGACGTGTGTGTATATTATCTGAAATTCAACGCATATGAAAATTTTTGGTTTAAGTTTTATGATATTTATTTTTGTTGACCCTCGACCACTATTTGGCCGGAAAGCGTAAAAATAAAACAATCAACGCTTTTTCCATGCACGCGTGATAAATCAAAAGTGAGTTTTAACAGATTTTCGTGTTATATTTTTCGCGAGTAAAATTTATAGACTGGCGATGGAGCGAGTTTTCACAATTAAATTTTTTTTCAAAGCACGTTTTCATTCACGTCCGTACACATAGTTATGTGGGTGGAAAAGCTTTCATACTTTTTTCCGCACTTGGGGGTCAACGAGGTGAAAATAGTGAATTCGGGAGAGGGTCGCGAACGTGTGACGGAAACTTTTAATGATACATTAATGATTCGGAGCATGCGCGACAAGCGAATGATTTTTCGTTCACCATTAAGAAGGTAGCGGGGGGACGGGGAGGGAAATTTTATACTCACACTTTGAGTACGGGTGAGGAGTGGGGGAGGAGGAGGCGCGATAGAGGGAAGGAGAGGTGGTTTTCCGCGACTTTTCCGCGCTAGGGTGGAAAAGGTTCGTGAATTTCCGCGAGCGGCTTAATTGCGCTCGCTCTATATGCTGAAAAGCGTTCGCGTTTTCATCATAAGTGATCGTTATATTTTTCCGGTGGAAACACACGCCTATCGGACTATGACGAGAGAGAGAAGGAAAGCTGAATGTGCGGAAGCTTGACATGGGAATCGGGAAAATCTATTTTCGAATTCGAACTCAACATTTAAATGCCAAATTGCGCGAGACGCAATGTAAATAGCGATATTTACATACTCATTTACATTTATTTGTGTACGCGCGCACATACCGCGTCGCTTATTGTGTTCGCTGAATGTCACATAATAGAATCAATTTATTTTCAGGCTTTAGTCACCGATACCTACATATGGCTGGGGCTCGTAATTTATTCGTTTGATTAAATTTCGCCTTTTTAAATAATCATCATTGAGTCAATATTGGAGTATTTCATTTTCTATTTGTCTGTAGCCTGTACTAGTCAGTGGAATTTTTTTTGTAGAGGAACTGATTTTAATGGAAATTTTTATCATTTGTCAAAGTTAAATTTGTTTTTAAAAAGAATTTTTGTATAATACATATAAATGCACTAAAAATATTACGTAAGGTTAATCGTGCTTGCAGTTGAAATTGAATAAAAATTAAGGTATACAAATTTTTGAAGCAATTGAATCATGAATCATTTTTTATATCAGTTGTTAGGTTACTAATCTAAATAAATCGTTTAGTAAGGTTACTAATCTCTGATTTTTTTAAAATTAGGTGAGTTAGTCTAGCTTGGACGTGAAATGAAACGCTTTGGGATCAGTGATTCGCAGTGGCTACGCCTGTCGGTTGTTTTGAAAAAATCATAATGATGTTTGGCCTCTGTTTTGATGCGTTTTGATGCGCAAAGAGTATTCATGTGCTCTTCGGAAAAGGGGAAAGTGTGAGGAGTATCGCCAAGTGGCATAGGGAGAAGAAATGTCTGGTTTTTAATGTCAAATTAACTAGCAGCATAGATCAGAGGTCAGCGCGTAATGCTTTCAATTATGTGGTCACTGTTTCAATCCCTGGCTTTGTGCTGCTGGCTAGACTTTGGATATGTGACTTCAAGTTCGATCGTTTTCTATTAAAATTTCCCAATTTATCTGATTTCATTGAAACGGTTCCAATAAATTGACAACCCTGTCATATTTCTCGCAAAATTCACGTTGACAGCATCTTGAATTTGTTGATTATTAAAATGTTGCAAATTTGTCCATAGATATCTCTGGTTATTCCGCAAAAAACGATCTCTCGCAAGTCACTAAAAACTCGATCACGGAACATCTGGCACTAGAGTTCTCGTTAGTAGAATATTTCGGCGTGGGTAGCTTTCTATTGATGGAGCTTTTGGGTGCCAGATGTTTCATATCTCTATGATTTTTAATCGATGTTTTTATCTTCAATAATACTCACAATTATGTAAAATGTATAACCATTTTTTTAAAAAAAAGAGCCTTGTAATAAAAAGGGGTATACATATTTATATATTCCTTGAACAAATAAATAAATGTGTCATTTTAAATAAATAAATAAAAATGTTCGATATTATTTATCTCTTTAATGTGATTAATGACTTGTTATATATTAACCACCTTTTTTGACCCAATAATTTCCAACCGTCCAGCAGCATAGCTTAGTGGTTGAATTAATGTTAACCACCGAGAGGTTGCCAGGCTCGATCCCGTGGGTTGACCTCGTTTGAAAAAAAATATTCCAAATTTTTCTGTAGTGCTGCTGGTCTGACTTAGCTATTTGTGAGTATATGTAAGATGATCGTTTCCAATTTATCTGATTTCATTGTTGAAATGGTTTCTCATCAAATTGGCAAAACCATCCTACTCACTATGTCACCACTATTTTAAATATGTTTTAAAAAATTTAAAAAAATATAATTAGATAGGTGTATGTCTGTAATAAAAAATAAATAAATGGTAAAACACTAAAAAAAAATGTTGGATACAATATTTATTTTTCTACGAAATAGCACGAATAGACTAAAGCAAAATAGTCGTTTGATGATCGGCTTATAATGTAAGATGAATTCACTTACTAGTGTGCTTGGATTTACCTTTGTTCAATTGTTGCCATCGGAAGTGACTCGCACGTTCGATATATAGTATTATTTTATTATATGTAAATGTAGTGTAATATATTTTATTATGCAAAAATAGCTGACGAATAGTTCCCATACACCTTTTCCGTGTGTGAAAAGTTTCGATGAAAACGCCACAAAAAAGCAATAATTGTGAATAAGTGCTGTTTTGGATTTCTTGTGTTCTGCAATGCGATTCGGATCAAAAGCCCAACCAGCGACAAAAGCGAGTCAACGAGCACTTTGCGTGACCATTATTCTGATACACACCGACACACGCGTGTACGTACACACATATATTTAAATGTGTGCTTGTGCTAATTAGTATAGAAAACTCTCACTGAAAATTGATAACGATACGATACCAGCTCAATTAGCATATTGAATTTAATAACGCGCTTGTTAATTCAATTAACATAAACGCCGGCAGAATCGATATCCACCAAAATTTTGTTCGAATTGAAAATGTTTTATTGGTCAAAATGTATTTACATATATTATGTATTTATGTATATATGTATATATATATATATATATATATATATATATATATATATATATATATATATATATATACATACATATATACATATATATGTATATGCATTCTTTTTTTTTTGTAATTTATGTGTATTTAAAACAATAGCTTGTAATATACTATATAGTACTCGATATTGATCGGGCACTTTCATTGATGATTGACGCGTGAAAAAACCCAATAGAAATCATCATCATCATTATTTACAGCCATTCACTATCCACTGCTGGATGAAGGCCTCTCCAACACGCTTAAATTCGTTTCCGTACTGCGCAATTCTCATCCATTTCATTCCACACATTTGGGGGGTGCCATACCATAACGCTGTAAGTGCCGCATCGGCTCAAATGAATTTTATTCATGATTTTCGATATTAATATGTATGTATGTATGTGTCGGCATTTACTTGCGCCCTTAATTTTTTTTTGAAATGCCGCTTCCTAGGGGTAAAAACTTGAAGTAGCAAGTCACAAAACTGTGAGTGCCTTATTATACACATAGTTGCACCGTTACTTGTACTGCCAGTTTAACTTTGACTGGATGAATATTTAAAAAAAAAATGATTGACACCAAAAAGGTGATGATATCTTCAGCAAGTATGATCAGGGTAGCATCTGTGAGACGAGAGAGATGACGATATTATACATTGTAAGTTGTCCATTTGTTATAATGAAAGTGGTACATACATACAACGTTTTTATGGCATTTAAAACGGTTTTTTTTATTTCTTATATTTAAGATTTATTGATTGCTTGTTGTTGATTTATTGATTATAATACCTCGCAAAAGGACTACATAGGTATATAGTTTCGTTTAGTATAGTTATTCATTTAAATAGTTTTAAGTCTCCATTTCACCCTTTTACAGTTTCTCTTTTACCATTCCAGCACTTATTTTTTCCACCTTTCGGAAATTCTTCTAGTTACGTGTCCTATCTATTGTAAATTCAAATTGTTATCATAATTACCCTTGTTATATTTCTCAGCCACGTATTCCGTTTCCTATCTCTCCTCACTATGCTGAGTTTGCAGCGTTTCATATTTCTTTGAGTGCATTGGATTTTGTGTAACATTTTGGCGTTCAATGCCCAAGTTTCATACCGAAGATCTTTTTCTTCAAACAAAGTGATATTTTTGTTTTTAAAACGGTGTCCATTCGCTCAAATGCATTCAATCCTAATTTCACGTCACCTTATTACCATTTTTTTTATTTATATGCATTCAACCCTTAACATATATGTACATATAAATATCAACTACTTCCATTGTTTTATTTATGTTGAGATATATTTATATTAATGAGTTCATTGATTTAGAGCTATATTTATTCGTTAACGTACATACATATATAGCAAAGTAATTTAAAGCAGCAAAAAAGAGTAATCCGTCTGTAAACTTTAGATAATCACTTGCTTACGAATAATATGAAATTTATATTGTTGAATAGAATAAGAATGACGTTTTTATAGATTTGCTTGGTGATTTAAGCTGTGAAAACCGGAATTATAGTTAATTCTAATCATTTTTATAAAGCAATTGGACAATACAATAAAAATAACGATGAAAATAATGAATCTTTGTATAAAAAAGTTAGTGGTATTTTCACTTTCACGGGAAATTTCAAGGTAGGTCTTTCGTATTTTTACGTTTAATACAGCACGCTAATCCGATTCGGCCTTGTTAATTTTATAAACGTATGTATGGTGTACAAACATTTTCCGACCGTCTTTTGAAAAGTGATATAATAAAAGAAAACTCTATGGTCACATAACCTCCCCCTCCTCTCTCCATTCAGCATGTGGGTCCTACATATTAAATTTGCCTATTTATTATCCGACATTCGTCCGTAATGTGCCCGTGGCCGTGCAGCGGGTAGACCTCTCTAGATTTCGGGGTCTTTGTTCTTTATTGGCGGCCATAACTCTCCTCCCAGTGTATTTGGAGAAGTGCGTAGCCGGCACACATTCCCATCATTCGCCCACCCCATGGTCTCGAGCAACTGTCAATGTGATTTAACGGCAATACACCATTGGAAATTATCATAATAATGCGATAATTCAGCCGCCTAAGTGTATATAATGTAATAATTCGATATGCGGCCAGGTGATTCGGCGTATAAGCCGATATCCCACCCCAACGCTCCCTCCCCCCGCCCCTCCTGCCGGTGTTATATCGCGAAATTTATGACACACCCCTGGAAGTATCCGTTTCGTTGAGATGGGCTCTGGGGAAGAAATTAGGGTGAGAAAATATATCAAGTGCGATGAGACGTTATGCGTGCGTAAAACTGTCATTCGTTTCAAAATATGTATGCAATATATTATACGAGTATATTTGTTTTTTGTGCATGTATTTACATATGTATGGATGAAAGTTGCTGGATGATAGTGTAAATTGGTTGACGTTGATCGATGATTGTGACACGGTCAAATTATTTTAACAGTTAAATCTTTTGAATTTTCGTGAAAGTGAAAGTGAAGTGGGATCAAGTATTCTCAAAGTCTCACCCCCTAAGTGGTCTTTTGTCTCGATCTATGCAATTTGTTAAATTATAATCAAGTCGAAGCTAAATCTGAGTCATTTCAAGGAATGCCTATTTTAAGTTTCTTCCATATTTTATCTACCGCTTTTTTTTGTTCAGAATTACAAACATAATATTTCTCGAATTTTTTTTTGATTTAATTAATTTGAATTGTAATTAGACATAATTCGATGTTTAGCCCTTCATTATATTCACATACATACATATGTATGTATGTACATACATATATAGATTTCATATACAATTTAGAACTTTTCAGGTACAGAATGAATAGTAGATAAATTAATCAACACTACATAATTTTACGTACGTACATACATACATATGTATGTGTATATGTGTCAGTGATTTGTTTATTCACAAGCACTCAAAAATCGTGACCCAAATAACACTCTTTCGTAAATATGTACGTATATGTACATATGTATAAGATATCTGGGTTAAGATTTTTTCTCGAGTCCACCGTACACACTGAACATCCACGCGCACGCATTAATTCAGGACGCGTCTTCGCGGAAGACTTTCAGCTGAAGCAAATGATTAATTTTCAGCTGCTGTCAAAATGGCCAACCCGTTCATATTTCACATCGTCAAGCCATCGCACTTTTTCAGCGTGCCACCGATTTAAAACACAATACACGTCCTTTTTTCATACGTTTTTTCACCCCACATTGCCTCATCCCCCGGTTCCGAGGTCGACTTCTTTGTTTTAAATTCATTTTGAAAATTCAACATTAGGCGCGTGCACACAGAGATGCGCGTACATTAATCACGGCGTGTCATCGGATTCGTCCCCTTTACGCAGTTTTTCGCCTTTTGCAAAACGACACGGGAGGGATGAAGGGGGTGGGGCGTCGTCGGGGAGGTTTGCGGTTGCTTTGGCGCGAGAAAAATTGTGCGAAATGAAAGGTGAACGATAAAGGGAATCGGTGAAAAATGGCACGAATGTGCGTTTTTTAAGTTGCTGACGAGGCGAAAGTGTTGAAAAAGTCTTGTTCTGGGTGTTTTTTTTCTTTATTTTCGGATTTGAGTGTTTTTCATTTTAATTGATATGATTTTAGATATGTTTTTATAGATGTTATGGATGAATATTCTAAAGCATACTTCTGGACTATTCATTTATAGCACCAGTTTATTCCTCGGTAAAAAAAATCATTCTTCTTAACACTTGCCTTACTGTGCTCAAATAATACGCTAGCCACTGTACTGGACTTCATACGCCCAGCTAAAATGTGTTTATGAAAGTGCTAAGGTCTTTAGTGATAAAAAGACCAGACTCGATTTGTATACTTTATATATTGTATAATGTATTGTAAAGCATTATTGGTCGATTAATGCACTACATAGTATTTTGGAAATGAAGAGCTACATATATAAACTAATGACAAATGGAGTATTGCCAGTTTGAAAGAGTAATTTTTCACCTGTCACAGTTTGAACTGCAGTTATACGTCGTGTATCTATTTATGTAATAAACAAAATAAACTCACTTTTAAAAATATACCTCAATTTTTCATCAATGGTACATTCAGCAGTGCGATATTAATATACTGAAATAACTCGAATTCTCCACTCTCATTTCTCAAAACCAGAATGCCGATCAATACATTTTTCTAATACGAAAAATGTGTATTAACATATAGAGCTTATGGATCGGATCGTTTCTTCAGTTATTTATCGAATGCAAACGATAGCAATGTGCGCCGATATATGTACATACATATATTATGAAAATACATATTTTTGTGAAAACAGTTATAATGAGACCAAGTTGTAGGGACTTTTACTACTACCGATCCGATTTCGGACCGACTAGCCGTCAATCAGATGCTGCAGAAAGGGGCCGAACTGTACAAATGCAAATTGGACATATCCGTTACATTGTATTGACGTTGACGCATACGTCCTCGCAGCGTGCACTCGTGACGATTTTATTTGCATCATAAATCATGGCGAATAGTGACGTGCCACCCCTGAAAATGCATTAACCATTTTCCGAGCGGAAGTGGAACGGGGGGATGGGGTGGCTGCGCGGGGATGCTCGGGGCCATGGGACCTTTCGAATGATACAAAGATGTGCACAAAGAATTAAAAATGCTTTTCCGACATTGCTGTGTAATATCTTTAAAAAATAAATTCTTAATGGTTTCTGAATTGTACAAGATGTAAATGTAGTTGTATGGTATATACATATGTACGTATGTATGTGTATAAAATTGAATGTACATATGTTTGTTTTTTTTTTGTATTTGTTACGTATGGGGTATTTTATTTAGGGTGAAAGTTCGTTGTTATATTACGTACTTTTGTGGGTGATCCAATTAGTGTCGTGTTCGTAGAAATTCAATTTCGGATTTTCACTAACAAGGATTTTCACTTTCAACCATTTTGTCGCATAATTTTTCTAAGAGACCGTTTTTCATGTTATTTTTTGAATCATTTCCAAATTAGATATCGTTATAAAAAATTTGCCCGTGGCTCTATTTATCGAAGGTATTAGGTTTTTTCATTGTAAATAAATCTGTTTTTATTTTTAGCCTGTGGTGTAGGCTTTTACTTTTATGATTGTAACAACATTTCGAAATTTATTTATTTATTTTTTTATTTTTACAAGGCTGTTTTTTGTTTTTACAACTATGATCAAAAATTGTACATTAGTATTGTAAGTACATGTATAATTACCTTACTTTGAAAAGGCTCTATTATTATTACATTAAATATTACAAACATCGGTAAACAAAAATTATGTGTATACAGTATCATAGAGACATCTATGGACAAATTTGATAGTAATAATATTGACAGAGATATTTGAGATTCGAGAAACACACATTTTACAGAGTGGGTAGCATGTTTATAATATCAGCAAATTCAAGGTGCTATAAACTAGAATTTTTGAGAAACAGGAAAGGTTATTGACAATTTGTTGGAGCCTTTACGATGAAATCAGATGAATTTGCAAATTCTGGTAGGATACGGTCGACCTTGAGTCACATAAATATATACAACATCTAACTAGCAACACCGGGCCAGGGAATGAACCCATGACCACTCAGTTGAAAGCATTATACGCTAACCACTGAGCTAATGTTGCTGATTAACAGCCATTCACTGCCTTCAGCTTCCATTCGTCCATCTCACACCACACATTTTTTATTGCATCCTTGTAGTTTTAATTTGTTATATATGTACATATATTATTTAGCCAAAAATAATTTAATTAGTAACATTAAATACATACATATTTTGGTCAGTTATTAAATACCTGGTAATTAATTATAATAAATGGATATTTAACAATTACAATGCCCAGCAAAAATCAATACAATAAGGCCAGTAGACAAATGATCAGTAATTATAATATATTTAACTGTCAGTTTTATATATTGATTGGGCTGTATTTTACTTTTAACCGTGAGTATTTAAATTTATTTTGACAGTAGGAAGTAATGTGCATAAAGAATGGCTATTTTTGGCGAGTGATTTTGAAAGTTTATATTATAGAATGAATATAATAAAATTCCAATAAATAAGAACCAACTGCAAATACAAAACATCTCTGTGAGGCCTAAATGGAAGATAGTAAATCAAAATACCACTCATAAATCACAATCAATCATGAAAGCAATGATGAGCGCAGACTACCAGACAAACAGGTTAGAATAATATTCGACAATTTACGCTCACTAAGTTGGAAAATATTACATTCAGACTCAGCAGCAACGATTTCATTACGAAGTCGAATAGCTCTTGGAATAGGAGCCATTCGAAAAATAGCTGTACGAGCAGGAGGTACAACCATCAAATGATGATTATAACTAGAATAACTAGATACATACATATGTACAAATTATAACTTATACATACATAGCACTTTTAAAACTACTAATTATGAAAGTTATGAATATGAAACGAGCTCATTTGAGCAATACTAGCACAATTCAACGAAAGAAATTTCTCGTAAGCAATTTCTCAAAGAGAGCCCCTCCTTTCTCCTCGGTTCGGTACGTTCACATTACGTTGATTTTAACGAGTATAATCGTATGTATGTCAATATCGATTCATATTCGTACACACATCCGATAGTACATAATATGTAATATTGTGCAAGATTTACACTCTCGTCTCGATCGGATGATATTCGCGTAGTCTACGCGCGATAAGTGTAGCGTGGGTGGCCTAATCACATTGTTCGCAAGCGCTCAAGGACATTTCGCTGAGGGTTACCCCTTTATCTCGACAAAGGACGTGATATATTGGTATTGTCATGCAGGATCAGATACTGCGGCGCGGCTGAACTTACATCGCCAATTAGGTGGGCCAAACCCCGAACTCCGCATACCCAATAATGGTGTTTATTTTATATTATATAAATTATTATCGACTTGTACGATTCATTCAGGCTCACCCTCCCCATCCCCCACCTCATCCCGCTCACGGTCCCTTATCTCAGCGCACTGCAAACTATGGTGCGCGTACCGGTGTTGGGGCTCGTGTGTGAGCTATTGCTGAATGTATGTAGGAATATGTGTACTAGAATATATTTTATATTGAATTGAGCTAATATTTGTTTTGTTAAAATCTTTTCACTAGCTTCAATTTGTTAGTTCAGTGACATTCCTGCCCGTCAAAAATTTTGATTTGATTTTGAAGCACTCCTCTCTTCAGCTTGCTTTCATATCTTACTGACATACTGGGGTTAGCTAACATTGAACTAAGTTAATGTCTCCGATATGAAGCTAGGGGAGTTTAATCATTGACGAACTCATTAAAAATTACATTGAAATCTTGTGTCAGATTTAAGCGATGACAGCTAAGCTATCCAAATACGTCTTTTTACCACCCCTTCACAACTCGGAGTCTAAATAGGTAAAGAGTTAAACAGTTATAACAGTTTCTTTTTTCACTCTCATTTATTTAATTGATTTAATTCGTGTTTTTATTATCAAGTTTTTTTTTTTGATAGTTTTTTTATTTTATAATGGAAGCATATGTATGTATGTTCATACATTTGAAAAAAATTATGAAAACAATATTTAAATTATTTTTTTATGGATATACATATGATAGAGATCTAAACTTGGGCTTAATGAAGAGCTGGATCTGTGTAAGAAATCGTTACGGAAATAGTTTCGGTTCAAAGGATATGAAATGGAACAATGAAGGATTTAAAAACACAATGAATGGATTCGAAATGGTCGTTTTTAGTTTTTTTAATTATTATTTTACCATGATGCCATTGTGGGTTGCCACTGAGCGACACCTATGGTATAAACTTGTGCATATATAAATTTGAAATCATATTCAAATAGTGGGTAGAATGGTTTTGCCAATTTGAGGAATGAGGAACCGTTTCAACAATGAAATCAGATAAATTGGCAAAATCCGATAATTGAATACTCAATTGAAAAAAAATATTTTCAATTGAGGTCATCCTAAGGCTCGAATCCGGGAGTTGGCATTCAACCGATTGCGATGAAACTTACAGAAGTTAAGGCGCTCTTCCACCGAATACGTTGACGCAGACGTATCGTTTTTGTTCATACGAATGCACATACGTCGCGTTGACGTATGTTCTGTCGCGGTCGTCAGTTGCGACACGTCTGCGTCAACGTATTCGGTGGAATGGCGGCTTTATGGTGTGTATGCCCTCAATGGTTTCTGTAAAAAAAATTGCCCAAAAACGGAAACGGAAACGGGAAAAACGGGACTGAGTGGCATTGCAACGCAATAATTTCAAATGTGTTCGCGTCACCACCTGGGTTGTTAGGGTAAAATAAACAAACACTTGAATAATTTCAAATTTCGACAAATTATCATTACTGTAATTTAATTTGATTGCTAAGTATTAATTGGAAGCCGAAGCATTCACTTATGGAAACACACCGAGAAACGGGAATGAGAATTGCTTGCGTTATTGTGGCATTGCAACGCATGCCGGGCTCAGCTAGTGTTTAATAAAAATGTTGAAATTTCTGAATCTGTGCATTAATATATTTATATTTCTATACATTATTGTCTATATGTATATATGTATATCTAAAATATATCTCATCTAAAATTTACACTCGCATCAATGGCCGTGAATTGCGAAATGTATCTACATAATATTTATACAATGGCCTGTTATTTATAGTTGCCGGAAGTTGCCGGACAATAACTCAGAAATGGGACACCGATGTATGTAGTATACGTTGTCACACACTATATGTACATGTATATATACGTATACGTATATACAAATGTAGGTATACGTACATATTTACGTCTATCGAATCGTGCAAGCCTTTGGGTCGTCCTTAAGTGGTTTGGTCACTGGATGCTGCGTTGCGGGGAAAATCCTGTCCCGGGCAAAGATGGTGTTTGCATAATTAATAAAGCGCAATGGCCGTCCACAACGTAAATTGCGTTTAAGCGATCGTAATAAGCGTAATATTGCATTAGTGTAACGTACAAAGGATCGAGGATAGACTCGATTAGTACGGCTCCGAGGGTAATACCATCGTGGATTTTTTTTTCATTAGGATTAATATGTTTACTCACCGAGCTCGGAAAACGGGTTATTTTATTCAATCGATCGTGAAATTAGTTTTGCAACTATATATTTTTTTTACTTTTCTTTTACGAAATGGCAATGATGACATTACATTTTAAAATAAATTTATACAGTGGCATTTAAGGATTCTAGTTATTATACAATGAAACTTTATTTGTTTGTTTATTTATTATTTTGAATATGTTTTTAAATTAATTACATGATATCTAATTTATATGAAAGATAGAGTATATTTTCATTGAGTTTATAAGCAAGTGAAAATAAGTGTTCACTTTAATTTTGATTTCTATTTTTTGATTAGAAAAAGAAATTTCCACAATGCCATTACGGGTTGCCCCTGAGTATTAAAATTGTACATACATATGTACATATATGAATTTATTGATTATAAATTTTAAACTATATTCTAATTGTGGTGATACATACATATATTGGGTACGATGGTTTGCCAATTTGATAAGGAAAAGTCTAAACAATGAAATTAGATAAATTGGCAAATTTTGTTAAGAAACAATCGACTTGGAGCGCAAATATTCAAGTCTGACCAGCAGCACCACGGAAATACTTCCGAACAAATTATTTTAAATCGAGGTCAATCTAGAGCTTTAATCAAGGAACCTCTCAGTAAGTAAGTATTAACTCAATCACCGAGCTATATTGCTTATAATTAAAATCAATAAAAAATTGGATACTTAATACAATATTTTTTTTTTGTTTTAATTCAACGTTACTTAAAATGTAATTGTAGTTGATTCTTACTATAAAAATAATTTAAAATACCATTGCGTTTTTTATAAGAATCCATGTTGTACATCGTTGTCATTATTGTTATGTGGTTTGAGAATATCAACATAAAGTCATTACATATAGGGACTTTATACTTTTCAGCTTAGCTTGTCAAATAATTACTGATTGTACATAAACTCTGTCGATTGCTTATTATTTTCAATATAATAAGTATTACATATCGCCATGCAAGAGATGATCTCGAATTTAGGGCAGTTTTAAATGTGACATATATTCGTGTCGCGATGTATTCACGTAGTTGTATGAAAAATGGATATAAAACGTCATAATTAAGGGTCGTGTATGTGTCAAGTCCGTTGAATTGTTCCTCTAGGGATGTTGGCCGTTTGTCTTAGCGGGTCCCGGGTCCCCAATCCGCCACTATTCGGCCGGTCTGGCCGCATGATGCATGGCGTAACAAATGCACCAGAAATGCACTGTGTTTCAATTTGTTGCGCGTTTTGTCGTCGCGTGGATTTACATACATACACTTCTACTCGGTACAACGCAAACCCCACTGGGTGAATGCCAGTGGTGTACACACACGGTTGTTTTTTTTTAATTTTATTTTTGCCAGTTACAATTAAATCGCATCCGTGTACATATGTATGTATAATATTGTATAAGGCAATGTCACCGCACACTAATGACTTTCGCACAACTGTTCAACTATTGGGCCGAGTGCTTAATTGGCTCGTTTAGCAACTCGTCTTGACGTCGAGCAATTTACCTTTCCAGAGGCTTTGAGGCGAGAAGAAATATGACAGCAATTATATGTTGTTTGTGTGAGAGGCCTTGTCCTATTACATACATATAAATGAATGGCGAATAAAAGTAATGATAATAAAAATTTGATTTTGAACGCTTTTGATTAATAATACCAGACTTAAACAAATAGAATGTCAGAAACGTTCAAGTCAATATGAATATTAGAAGTTTCAAAATTAAATTTTCTTTTTTTTATTTATAAAATGTTAGGAGCTATGAAGGTAAATTTTTAGTATGCGTAAATCTAATCTGATTCGTAGATACATACATTTGTTTGCGATGATATATTGCATTAAAATTTTTCTTCCGAGCTATTTCCATCGTTCATAACGCAAAAGGGGGTGACAAAATTCAAGTTCCGATCGAAAATCAACCCTTCCGTCGTTGTAAAATCACATTTCAGATAAGCGGTCGTGCGTCATCCCGGTATCTGCTGACCCGAATCTAGCCAGAGGGTTGACTGATGAGCAAGACATTTTCCGAAGTCTATTTTCTCGCCGGTGTATAATTTTTTTCGGCTTTTCCGGCCGGAATTTTTCCGCTGTCGGTCTCGAAAGTCGGCGGTCTTGTTCGTCGTATTATGGCGTGTTTAACGGCTTCCTTGATCGTTCGACGGTGACGATATCCTGAAACGGGATTAGTTCCTGCCATTTTAGGCACCTCGACTGGAAATTGTCGGCGCTGCGGAAGTCTGGAGAGGCCTGGAAACAATTAGCAACGTCGAGGATAATCCGCCTGTAATGAAACCGTAAAGGAGTGCTACAGGACAAATTTCAGCTTGACCTTGTAACATGATATTATGAAAGGGGATACTCAGCTTACATTGTGTGTTGGTTTTGTCGAGGGAATCATTTCAGTATAAAGTAAAGGAAGTAAAATAATTATATAAACCAACTATCAAGTGGGTGAAATGTGAAAACTACTTAATCACAAAACGTAATGTATTGCTATAGATAAAGTAAAAAGTTGAGAAATACCACTACTGTTTACATTTAGTGTGATTGGTTGGGTGAAGTTATAGAATAAATTTAATATACATACATACATATTATACATAGGTAGAGGCTTCCTTTAAATTGAATTGATACTCGTACATATTAGGTTTTAACTATCATTTTATATTTTATTGAATACTTCAGTGCCTAAGGTTTAAATGGGGTGATACATGCTAGTTATTTATTTTATGTTATTTAAATTTTGCACATATGCATTCATACATTGGTGTGCAATTTAATTGAATCTGGCTCGGCCATATGGAGTCCTAATTATTTGAAGTACACGCTCATGTTAGAGAGAGTGCAAAGAAAATTTCTACGCTCTCTCTATGTATATGAGAGAGTTTGGGCGCTATCCCTACTTATTTCTCAGTAAGTTTGTGATGGGCTCCTTGGGCTTTGAATTCTTAGCCTCACATATGAACAATCAACTTGGTAAGCTTTTTCTGAAAATTCTAAGGCGTGAATGTCATCTTCCAGAAGTTCTGTGTAACCTAAAATTTTGGGTACCTGGGAAACTGAGAGAATCTCGCTCCAGAACTCTATTTCTGCCAATTCGGGCCAGAACTAATGTGCTTGATGATTCACCCCATTCAAAAGCCATTCGATTACTTAACCTGCTTTCTAGGAGCCTTGATGTTTTTACTGCATCATACAGTTCTGTCAGGCAGCATATTTTAAATAGCTTCTAGCTACATATTTACAAATGTTGTTTTCATTTTTTAATATTATTATTTAGCATAATGTGTATGTACGGTAACCTGCCATATTACTTGAAACTCTTGCCATATTCGTAAGCTTTCACATTTTTTTTCTATTTGAGAACACCCTCGTCAACTGAATGCTTTTTTTTGTATACACCAATTAGTCCTTAATTTATTGCGTGACTTCTGGTGACCATAAAAAAAAATCAAACCCTTTTTTTCATTATGCAAGAAATGTATCAACTGTGTCGTCGAAACAGTGTTCGAGCG
The DNA here is from genome assembly GCF_051622035.1 of Arctopsyche grandis. NCBI lineage: Eukaryota > Metazoa > Arthropoda > Insecta > Trichoptera > Hydropsychidae > Arctopsyche > Arctopsyche grandis. The sequence goes on from NC_135357.1 coordinate 11,113,627, forward strand.
TTCGCTGAAGAAAACACATCCACATTGTTTTTACGCGAAATTAATTGCCGATTTTAATGATTTTATATCACTCAGTGTTGTTTTTGAATATTTCTGTCGAGTTAAATTTATTTTATCAAATGTTATTTCTCATTCTGTATTAAGTAAAAAATCGATTTTCAAGAAGAAATGGGTGGTCCAGATATCTCAGATGATAAAAAAGCGGCCATTAAGGGACTTTTAGATTCTGGGAAGCTATCCAAACGAGAAATTTTCCAAATAATTGGAGTATCCGTCATTTCTGTGAGGCGAATAGCGACGAAAGCATTTATGGCACCTCTTGAATCAAGAAGGGTCAAAAAATGTGGCCGCAAAAGAAAAACAACCCCCAGAATTAATCGTCAAATTGTAGCTGAGGTTCGGGAGGATAGGACAACAACCACTAACAAAATTAAAAAAAAAATTGTGACCGTGGAGTCGAAATATCTGGATATATCGACAATGCACGTTATATATATATATATATATATATATATATATATATATATATATATATATATATATATAAATTGAAAAAGTGCAAACAGGATCTTTTCTTAGGCAAAAACCAAATGATCGCAATCAGATCAGAGAGCGGAGTAATAATTAGGAATAGAGAAGAAATCATAGACAGAGTTTACACGTTCTATGCAAAACTATACGAGAACGACAACGGCCAATTCCCCACTCTGGAATCGACACACGGCCAAAGGGTTCCTGCAGTATTGCCTAGCGAAGTAGAGGCCGCGCTAAAAACTGCAAAGAATGGTAAAACCCCAGGGGAAGATAATATTCCCATCGACTTACTAAAATGTGGCGGCCCCCCCCTAATTAATATCTTAGCTAGGCTTTTCAGCAAATGCATCCAGAACCAAGCTATACCAGAAGGATGGAATAACGCAACTATCATTTTAATACACAAAAAAGGCGACAAAAGCGATATCAAGAACTACCGACCCATTAGTCTACTTTCAGCGGTCTACAAGCTCTTCACGAAGGTTATTACAGAAAGGCTGAAGAATATCCTCGACGAGAACCAACCTATAGAGCAGGCAGGGTTTAGGGCAAATTTCAGCACAATGGACCACCTCCAAGTAGTTGGCGAACTAATCGAGCGCGCCAACGAATATCAACGGCCACTGTGCCTAGGTTTCGTCGATTATGAGAAAGCCTTCGATACAGTTAGTCATAATGCAGTACTTAACGCTCTAAAAACACAGGGAGTGCCGGAACCCTATGTGGGACTGTTAGCTACAATATATAAGAATGCCACAGCTTCAGTTAAAATTTTTTCAGGTACAGATAGATTTAGCATAGGAAAAGGAGTAAGACAAGGAGATACAATCTCGCCCAAGTTATTCAATGCGGTGCTTGAGGGAGTTTTCAGGAAATTGGATTGGGATACAGCCGGAGTAAGCATCAATGGTCGCTTTTTGAGTCACCTTCGGTTCGCAGACGATATAGTTTTAGTAGCTCGTGATTCAGCTGACCTACTTATCAGACTAACACAGCTGGACAGGGAAAGTAGAAAAGTAGGATTAAAAATTAACGTAGATAAGACTAAACTAATGTTCAATAGTTATTGCATGCCTGATAGCATCCCCTTAGATGATAAACCAGTAGAAGTAGTAAATAATTATTTATATTTAGGTCAAATAATTGACATGTCTGGTAGTAAAAATGAAGAGATAAAGAGACGTATGAAACTGGGGTGGAGTGCATTTGGACGGATGAATGCTGTTTTTAAATCAAAAATGCCACTCTGCCTGAAGAAAAGGATCTTTGATCAATGCGTTTTGCCAGTGATGACGTATGGATGTGAAACTTGGACACTGAACGCCAAGATGCAAAATAAAATCCAATGCACTCAAAGAAGTATGGAACGCTGTATGCTTGGCATAACGAGGAAAGACAGGAAGCGGAACACGTGGGTGAGAAATATGACAAGGGTAGTGGACATAGTGGATAGAGTGAAGAGATTGAAATGGCAATGGGCGGGTCACGTAGCTAGGAGGATGGACGAAAGGTGGACAAAAGAAGTGCTTGAATGGTACCCGAGAGAAGGCAAAAGAGTAAAAGGAAGACCGCAAGGAAGATGGGTGAACGAAATTAGGAAAATGTGCGGAATGAGATGGATGAGTGTTGCGCAAAACAGAGACGAGTGGAAGCGTGTTGGAGAGGCCTTCATCCAGCAGTGGATGGCGAATGGCTGTAAATGATGATGATGATGATGATGATATAAATATATATATATATATATATATATATATTATATATATATATATATATATATATATATATATATATATATATATATATATATATATATATATATATATATATATATATATATATATATATAACGTGCATTGTCGATATATCCAGATATTTCGACTCCACGGTCACAATTTTTTTTTATAACGTGCATATATATATATATATATATATATATATATATATATATATATATATATATATATATATATATATATATATATATATATATAAACATATGTATGTATGTGTATTTATATATTTATGTATGTATGTATGTGTATTTGTGTATGCATGTAAGTATTTGTGTATATATGGATAGTGTATATGTTTAAAGATTGGCCAGGAAGGCACATTGGGTTTACCTGTTAGGTCTTCCTGGTATAAATTAAATAAAAATAAAAATAAAATAAATAAAGCCGTGGACAAATACATATATTATGCCACTTGTAAAAAATGGTTTTAACTGAAAATACTCGGGTATTTAAAACGACCACTAACTACCTGTAACGCATCTTACTAACATTTACTTTATTGTTCGCCGTTTCTGTTTTATTTATTTTTAAATAAAATGAATCTTCTTTTATTAGAAAATACTTAAAACGTGGGAATAAAGTGAAGGGAACAGGGCTCAAAGATAAAAAAAAATAGATAAAAAATTTCCAAAAATCGTGGTTCAAATGACAAGTTCCTGAAATTTTTCAATAAAATAAAATGTACATACTTCATTTTAAAAAACCAAAAAATAAATAAACGATAATAACGACACAACGAAACTTTTTGTCTCAAAACATTGATTTGCGTAAAATGGTTTCATATTTTTTTTTAAATAATAAGTAACACAATGAAGAAAAAGTACGGTTAAAATTAGAGGAATTGCTGGTAAGATGCGTTGCAGGTAGTAGCTGTTCTAAATACGTGATTATTTTCGATTAAAGTCATTTTTACAAGTGGCCTAGTACATTTGTCAAATTTTTTTGTTTTCTGAACTGATTCGGCAAATTTCAATCACATTGTACTATGAAGTATGTACTTATATATGTAGTTTGATAGTTGTGTGTGATTCGTTCATGTAGAAAGATTGAATTGTTCCGAATTAGCGATCCGGTAAGGGTTTGCGTGTCGTTTCGTAGGCATATTTTTTCGCGACTTCAAAGCGAGCTTTCACGCGGTTTTGACGGTTCGGTTTTGGGGGTTGCGTCGCCCGCGGGACTGTCGCTTCGACTGCTGTCAAACGTGGAGATGGTAGGGGCTGGGAGACACACGACCCTCGTCACTGGCGGGAGTTTTCCTTATCTAGATTTCCTCTGGAGACTTTTCCGCGGAAAATTAGAAGGTCGAATTTCTAAAGAAAAACAATGCTGGTGAGTTTTCATGCTTCTTTGCCGACAGGAAATCGCGCTCCTTTGAAATCCCATAATCGTGTGTTTACTATGTTTTGAGTAGTTTTGTGGCAATGACAGGTTTCAGTGGATGTTTAAAAAATCAACCCAAGTGTTAAATATACTGAAATATTTACAATTAAATTTATCCCTGCACATATTTTAAGCACGCAACCTGTTTTTTTTCGGCAAATCTTTCTAACAAAATGATTATTCCAAATTAATTAATAATCAATTGAATATTTCAAAACAGTTTTGTATTCTTATCAGGGCTATGGAGTGGCATCAAAATTTACCGACTCTGACTCTTATGATTCGACTCCAACTCCGACTCCAAACACCAACTTGAACGATTTCAGTAAAATTTATTTCATTACCAAATTATTGAATTATTGATAATGAAATAGATATAAACCAAAAGTAAGTACATATGTACATTCATAGAAAATTTGTATGAATTTCATACAAAAATATCTATTTTTGGACGGAAGAAACAATTGATTTTAGCCACAACACATCAAAATAAGTGCATGTCAACGAATTTATTTATGGTGTACATATGTAATTTCAATTCATGATTTTTATAAAGAAATCATTAAATTTCTATTTATTGGTGGATTTAAATGAGACTCTAGTTGATACATACTATACTATTAATTAAAGAAAATTATATAAAGGAGTCGGAGTTTTTTTGTTTTTTTACGAATTCGATTTTGACTTTTATAGCATTTCTGTTTGTGAAAAAAAGGAGTGATATTTTAAGTTTTTGAACGGTGTATACGTTTATAGGAAAATGGGGTCTTCGATTTGATAATCTTGATTAAATTCGCGATAACTAATATAAATATGAGTTGTTTAGCTATAAAATTTAGTAAGTTTTCAATCGAATAGTTAAATTCGGAATCTCAAATGTAAATATTAAAATGAGTATATGTACATATATGTAGGTAAGAGTAGATTGATATGTATTGAGTTCTAGATCATTTGAATTGATTGTGATATTCAATTCGTATGTAATAATGTTATCAGACTTCCAGATTATTATATACATATGTACATACATAGTATGTATCATACATATAGAGATAATTTAATACGACTAGATAGTATTTCCGGAATTTGTGTGACGTCTTTGTGCGTATAATCTGCTTCTACCAGTCGACCAATTATGGTTTTCTAGATAGACGAATGTAACGCCAATTAGTGTCGTATAATGAGGCGAAAGGTCGTCTCCTGTGGTGTGTTGTATGTAATTAAACAGCGTAATGCTTTTAATGAAGTTTGCCAATTTAACAATTCAGTGCCTTAGTTTGTGCATTTGGAAATGTTTATAATAAATGTGTATGTTTACAAATTTATATTGAGTAAAAACGTCATATTTTTTCCATTCTGCGAAGATTTTAAATAAAACAAAAAGCTGGAAATGAATGCGTTACATGTAGTAGTAATGTTAAAAAAGTCATTCAAAAGATTGCATGTAATTAGAGTTAAACGTGAGTGGATGTTTGTCGTATAGTAATAAATACACACCTGGTTGTTGGCAGCAGAGAAAACGAGAACGATTCAACCCTTAAAATGCCCTAAGAGCAATTTGAAAATCATAAATAGTCGAGTGGCACGTGAGACGCTAACCCTGCTGGGGGTATTCGAGACCCCCACGTCTCCCATTCAGTTCAACCCTACGAGTCCACTTGAAGCCGCCATTATGACTTGGGGGAGTTTACTTTTTTTAATACTAAATATTACGAGGGTTGCAACAAAACTCGCCGGGATGAATGCGTTGAGTTTTCATGGCATATTATTAATTTTATTGAGCGTATCTTTCATTTTCGAGCAAGCTTTTCACTCTGAGTAAATCTTAATGAGACATCATTTTGTAAGTGGGCTGTTTGGTAGTTGGATTTACGTGATTATTTCAATTATTAAATAAATAATGTATGAATGTAAGTCGTGTGTATATGCATTACTCGATAATGGGTATCAATCTATATAGCTTTTGGGTGTATGAAATTGATCTTTCGATTGAAACTTATTACTTTCCCAAGTGAAGAAGACTTTTTGAAGTGAAATCAGAATCTTTTCTCATGTGTATATGAGTGTGTGTTGAAACTTTTCGTAAAGTGACCGCTGGAGGCTGTTCGCTTTACGTGTTCGTGATTTTTTTTTCCTTTTTTTTCTCTTCGTCGGTTCGCTCGTTCTTTTACAACCTTTTAGCGAATCGTTCGAGCGAGTTCATCGCTTTGATCTCGTTTTTCCTTTGGATGTTATTTTTTTCTAGAGTCCCCTGTGTATACACTTACACCCCGTTGTATGCGTATTGTTGTTGACGCTTATTAAAACAATCTAAAAATTAGGCGACAATAGGCCCTCAAAAGCGGTGCTCTCATTTCGGGGATGGGAATTATGTCGGGCTTGAGATAAAATTGTAACGTAAAATTTAAGTCAAACGAATGAAACGCTTCGGTTATTTTCATATTATACTTAGAATTTTTTTTTATTAAAATACAATTTTTTTGAACATATACATATGTATGTTTTATATAAATTCGTTGTAGTACACTCAATCGTAAATAATTAATAGTATAATGAAAATATAAATATGTACATAATATTCGAAATGTTGAATTTCATCTTCATTAACTGCCATACAATTTGTGACGGATAGTTTATTTGATTAATTAAATGACTGGATATGACAGATATCAGTTTTGATAACTAAAATGACTAGATTCGACAAAGAATTTGATGGTTATACCTAAATTAAGCTGAAGCATTTTATGTAAAAAAATTATACGTAGCAAATCACATTCACATGTAGTACTATGAAAGGGCCATTTTTTATAAATCGATTCTTAAATACCGTTTAATCAATCGAAAATTGAAAAATATATTAACAAAATATAAAAAGAACCTTTAAGAAGGAAAATTGATAAAAAAATATTATAAATTGTTTTTACGGTTTCGTATGCATAGGATTTTAAAAAACATTAAATTTGGCCCTTTCATGGAAACCCGTCCATGAAAGAGCCATTACTTCCCATGAAAATGCCATTGAAATTATATGTGAAAAATTTGTTTCTGTTTATTAGTATGTGTTTCGTTTACAATGTCATATTTTCGATCTATCTAATTTATAATTATCTTTAACATTTTAAAACAATGTCATTAAAATATTAACTTGTACTAAACATTGAATATAATATTTCAGTATAATTTATTGAAATGAAAAAAAAGAACAAAATTTTAGTTTGTTTCAACATCTGAAAGAATAGAAATATCAAAGAATATAATAAATCAAAGAAAACCGAATTTCAAAAGCAAGATGCTTTGATTTTTTTCCAGGATTTCTTTAACAGTATTTTCATTGTCTGTTGGAGATTTTCTTATTTATTTCGACATTTTGTATCTAAAATACATAATAGACATTAATAATAAAATAATTACTTAAAATACTTTACGACTAAAAATTCTGAAATGATTTATAATTTTATTAATTTTCCACAAAAGCCTGCCTTTTCATGAACATATTGAATGGCCCTTTCAAGGAAATACTTTTTGAGAAATGACCTAAAAAAAAAAAATATATTCACACAGTTTAGAGAAAATAAACTTACAGAGCTTAAACCTGATAACTAGGGCAATTAATGATGTTCTCAAAAAATTACACACCAAATAAATAAGTACAGTTATTTGCTTCAGCAGAAAACAGAAAAAAACACTTCACCAGAAAACGGAAATAAACTTTTGCACAAAAGTCCGATTTTGTTTATATCTAAAATTTTTTCAAGATATATTTTTATTCTTTTAGCCGTAAATTTATTTATCAATCCATATCTGATCCAAAATATACAAATAAATTTATATTCATATGTAATTTTAATATTACTTGATTTTTATTTGATTGATACATATAATACATACTAAAATATAAACATTTCTATATATGAACGTGTTCTACAATATGTATTTATGTATATATAATATGTACATTCATGTACATATGTGTGTGTGTGTGTGTGTAACATTCTAAAATTCAATTAATACGTATGGGAGACAGCGAGGTCGACTTTCGAATGATTAAATTAAAAGTAGCGATGGAAAAAATTAGCCGTCTCGTGAAAAATGGGCCATCCTTCAGGGGGATTAAAAAAATAAAACCGGGATGTGTCACGCGTGTAACCGCAGATTTTAATTTAATTCAAGGTCGCGTATGAAATTTTAATTCACACCGAACGAACTGAGCAAGCCTAACTTCCCTTAAATAATAAAGTCAGACGGTGCGAGTGCTTTAAGAGCCTATTTAATGTTACATCGGGGTACGAACGACCCCGGAGAGATAATAGGGATATGCTCTCTTTCAGAGGTAAGCGGGGGGCGGGGGGTGGAGGGGTTATGGAGCAACGTAGATGTGGAGGTCTCCACGGTCCCTAAGGACGCGTTTCGTACCTGTGCACCGCGGAAGGACAGTCAGTTCAACACTTTTCCAATAAAACAATAAATCATCGCGGAAACTCTGCACGTGCGATAAATAAATCAGGGACGGATTAAAACGACCCCAGCCTCCCCCTCTTTTTCTCTCATGGAGGAAAAAAAGCGTAAAAGCATTAGCGGCCTATATCCCACGTAATAAATAGGGCCACTTGCTAAAAAGGTTATCGGCACGGTTATGAAAAATGTGGCAAATTATGCGTAGTAAAACCATAAAAAGTTAGGTGCGTATGAACAAATATGTATATGTACATATGTAGTACATAATAACTGGTGAGATTCTTTTGAGGTTTGAATATTATGTTTACCAATTTGAAGAGTTGGTGTTGTTGTGCTTACCCTGTTTTGAATGTTATTCAATGTACATATACATATGTACCTATAGTATAATTTTCATTAAAATTAAAATTTGGGAAAACTTTTGAAAAGTCATTCGATATTCAATTATGATTTCTACTATAAGTCTTCATTAAAATTTTATAATGAATTCATTACATTTCAAGTGAAAAAGGAATTGAAAAAATATATTTTTAAATAAATCAAATTTTATATAATATTATCTCATAAACGCGATTCGTGCACATAAAAGGTGGTGTAAAAAGTTTTTACCGACTCATATAAAATTTTATGGTCTACATATTTTAAATATTATATACTTTGTAAATAAAAAAGAAGTTCTGAATGGTTCTCACGGATGAATTATAATTTTAAGAATTTATTTAGAAGTTTTCTGCGATCGCATTCAGCTATGGTGGCAATGTTTTCTATAAATCTTACAACTCTCCACGAACAAAACCAATAGACGCTGGTTGTACTTTTATTTGTCGTCGTTGAAATTTCGTAATTTGAATACATATTTTCGTTCATTTGATCTGATATAGTTATTGAAATGAATTGGGTATAAAAATATTTCGAAAATTAAAATGAAATTTAACGGGACTAAAAATAAGCTATTTTAAGTATTCCTTTGATAGACGTAATATGTTTATTGACATTCCTTAACCTTGAAAACGATTTAAATATTCTTTGAACATACATATGTATGTATGTACCAGTTGTGTGCCGTGACTTTTAAAACAGAGAACTAGGTATGTAAAATATTTTTAATTTTTGAATTACAATAATCTGTTTTGAAGTGATGAGTATAATTTTTAATCTTTGTGCCATCAGAAATATCTTAAGTAGCTTACCTTTCTGAATAACATTTTATTTGTTTTCAAAACCTATTTTTATGAATGATTTGTTGAACAACCGATTGAGAATGCAATTTTTCAAGGCTTCGTTATTTGTTTCCATGCGCTCCGTACTGTTTGAATCCATCCTGAAGGAATCGTTTCGTGAGCTGATTCTCTTGCCATATTTATACTCTAGAAGTTCTGTTTAAATATGTGTTATTTTAATAAAAAAGTACATAGTTCAGAATGATTTTTGATAGACACAAATCAAAATATTCTAAGTGAAAATTCTATAAATGCTTGAAGAGACGAGTAAATAAAAAAATATTTTATCTTCGACGGAACGTCTATATATAAAAATTTACCAGTGCCACGAAGGGAACAGAATTGAGACGGTGAGTGCGTGTAAGTGAACGACTCGGTGGACCATATCAAAACAATCCACTACCAATATCATAACTTCAAATAGCGCCGATTCCAGTTTCTGAAATTCGCTAATCCGAGTGAAAAATATCGATATGAACAACAATTTTAATATATTGTATTTGAATTTTTGATATTTTTAAATTTTAGGTAAACGATTTTTTTGGACAATCCTAGTCAAGTTACGGCAAGCCACTGAAATGTATGTCAATAAGATAAAAAAAAATTCTTCAATGCTTTGAAAAAGTGTAACGTTTGAAATCAAATACGCCCTGCCCTGTAAATAAATAATAAAATTGACATTTCACATTTTACGATTTAACCATGCAAAAGGCGTCGTCATTAACGCGACCCATATATTGAAATTAAAATACGATACTATTCCCGAGCGCAAAAAGGCGCGTCAGCGAATCTCGACACGGCGTTGACCCGGATTCGATTAAATTCGTCGCAGAATATACAATATAAATTTTCAGTTCACCGAAAAGTAATCCTCGGGATTAGTGCGACGCCTGGTAGGTACATACATACATATATTAAATCCGCGCTCGGTCAATCGAGGGTTGGGACTTTATTGCCGAGCGCACGCATACATAATGCGGGCTTATTTCGCCGAAGTGGACCCCGGTAAGCCGAACGGGGTTGTTTTGTTTATCGCATTCTAATATGTGTGTATACATCGTATATATGTATGCTCGTAAGTGTTTGTGTATATGATGAGGCGAGGGCGTGCAAGGGTTATACACCTGCCGATCGTATAATAGAGTAGAGGGGTCATCCCCATAATGGATGCAGATTGCGGGGGACTAGGGTATTGTATACCCCTCGTCTTTCTCTCCTACTTGGTTTAGCGTGTCGTACACGGGTTATAATAATGAAAATGTAGTCTATGCTAGTTTTCATGTTTTTTATGATGTGTATGGGGAGGGGAGGAAATCGAGTCGTGTGATTTAATTAATTGAGTTGTTATGGATCTTTTTTTCTGTAATGGTATGCTGTTGAATAGGTTTAGAGGAGTTTTTTTTTTTGTATACGTTGATGATTTTTTTTGTATGTAATGTGAGAGTGTTCGCTCTTGATCCGTGAGATCTATATCTTTTAATGGAATCGCGACTATTAAATCTGATGACTCGTTTCTAAGCTTTTCTCAATTGGAATTTTCAGTGGTTGTGTGTGTGTGTGTGTGTGTTTGGACTTGGAGAAAGTTGCCGTATATCGATTTTCACGATAGAATGTTCTAGTGAAACGATTAATTCTCGATGAAATTATTTTTCGATCAATTTGTAATTTGCATATGCTAATACGATCAACGATTTGTGATATAAATGAACTAGATTTAGTAAATTGGTAACGAAATTATGTACTAGACGTTTGATTTGAAATATGAATCAAATTATTATTGGGTACGTTCCAAATATTATATAATCGGCGTTTGTTTGTAGTTGAAGCAAAATTTGAGTTTATTAGACGATTGAATTCATAATGTAAACGTTTAAATTTAATTAAGAAAACATAAAATTAAATTTGTCTACTTCAGCGTGGACGTATAAAGACGCTTCCGATATTTTAGTGAAATACGTAGAAGTAGATTATTTTAGTGGTGGTAGAAGTAGTTTATCGTTGATCCGTTGGCCTGTTAGCTCCGAACGAAGTACGAACCAAAACCGCCCAATATTTATATTCATCGGGTACTGAGGGATTATACATAGGTCGATGGGTCGCGAGTCCATATTGGCTGTTGTATACAACTTGTTCATACGTCGAGGCCTTTTTGGCGTGAACTCGAGATCAGGTGATCAGCTTTAGTAATCCAGTGGTCGATGAGATCTTCCCACGTAATCTCTATATTACAAAATTATTTGATTTATCATAATCTACAACATATAAACATGTATAGTTTGCAAGGATGTTGATATATTCAATATTTTTCATCTTTCATGTTCAAATTCATTATTATATTCGAGAGCGTTGTTTTCGATTTAAATACATATTTGAATGTGATGGAAGTCCAATTTTTGGTTCAAAAATCACTATTTCTGTTTGACTTAATTCACAAATTGTTATCACTTATTTTAATTCGATATGTCAAGAATATCGGAAAAAGCAGAATAAACATATTACAGGCCACAATTATTTTTAAATTTTGTTTAACGCAAAACATTATATTTAATATTTTGTGAGATTTTTTCTCGAAATGAAGAAAAGTGGACTTATGCCACTTTCAATTTCATATAACGTTTCATTTATTTTCATTCCGAAAAAAATTCCACTCAAATCAAACACTTGCCTTACTGTGTTAAAAAGAACTGCTAGCCACGGTGCTGGACGTCAAGCGTCTAGTTAAAAATATGTGATAAAAGCTAAAATACTCCAAAATCTGTGTGATTAATTATAGTAATTAGCTTTAAAAATCATTTTATCATGTATTAAACGTCGAATATATAAAATAAATGCAAGAAATGAAGAAAATGACAATTGAGTTAGAGCCGCCATTCCAAGGCAGCTATCATTCTCACACTGAATTCCGCATCTTTTTTCACCGCATGCCACTAATATATACATATTATGTGTAAATAGTACCGTTTACCATGCACCCTTTTTTTGATCTTTCGACTTAAGATCTTTCGATTTTCGATCTCTGCCTTCCGATATTTGCTTTTTCGATCTTTTGACTTTCGGTGCCATGAGGTAGACCCATTTAATTTAAATTTGTGAGCTTTGACAGAATACTGTCTGTTTTAATTATCAGCAAGTTGCCAGTTTTTTAATAACATTTTCATGGACACGATGTGTACATATTTTGTGTACTTGTATGTTGTATTGCGAAGCTTTTTAAGAATGATGCGCATTTATATTTAATGCAATCAATCAAGTCAGGGCTGGTGCATAATTGGACGTGTCACTCCATTGCATGATTGGACCGTATCGCCTGTCTGTCTGTCCACTGGCTGTGAAAGTGGTTTCAGATTGGCAAAGGGTGCTTTCTCCCGCAGGAACGATAACTCTTTCCAATCCAATAATCTCTTGTCTCAAATTAGCACTCCACGGAAATTGGCACTGCGGTGAACTAATCTGACTCAAATGTGTAGTACCCACTCAACATCCAATCAAAATTCGTTAGTGCACATCCAATTGACATTAGAGATAGGGTTTCTGAAAACCCGGGTTTTCAAAACCCGACGGATCCGGGTCCAATATTTTGAAAACTCGACGGATCCGGGTCCAAAGTCAAAATCAAAAACTTTCAGATTTTAAATTAAAATTTTATTTATTTTTTATTTTGTTTCATTATACAATACTAAAAACATATAATAAACAAATAAAAATATAATAGTGTAATAATGTAATAGTATATGTTTTGTTTGGATATAATCAGCTTCACTTCCGCACTTCCGTTGCGGGGATGAAACTGACCACGCGATCTCCAGGACGTCAAAGCCGCGTCCTTGTAGCGAGAGGAAGGCGTGTGTTTGCAGATGAACTTCCTTCATTGTGGTTGGATCCGTTTCAGCACGAGTTTAACACGTGGTTAATCTTCGATCAGTTCTTCGACGCGTGATAAGTGCTCGTTTCAATGGAGTGCGGATAAGTCTTGGTGACTCGACTCCATAGTCAATATAAAAGTCACGAAGAGTTGGAGTATTTTTTATTACTTAAAATGATGTACAAAATCATGGCGTCAGCCATGGAGGGAGCACGAAGGGTCAAACATGACTGTCTCTTACAAACGTTAGATGCCGACTAACTTGGTCATAAGCGACAATGCATATACTTGCTAAGTGTCAAGGTTGCTAGGCGTAAAAACGTATAAATAATTGATTCCCAATAATTCGTAATTACATAGTTCGGACGTTAATTTGACTATGGGCAACACTCTCTCAAATGTCAAAGTGTAAAGTTTTGTAAACATCGCAAGTGGGTAATAACTGTCAATAACTGTAATAACTGTAATAATGAACAGTATATGTATACTCAATTCATTTTCATTTATTTTATATTCAGAAAAAAATCATTTGATAATTTACCTTTAAATGACTGATGACGGTTGGTGTATTGAAATTAGTAGCGAAAAGTGTAGTTTTTTCTTCTTTGATAATATATCTATATTATAATATTCAAAATAGACTAAAAATAGGTTGTTCGATGTATTCAAAACATTTTTAAATAACTAAATATATGCATTTTATATATGTAAAGTAATGTGAAATATTGTATGTTATAATTAATTAATAAAACGTCAATATGTCTACCTAATCTATGCCATTTTGATTTTTTGCTAAACTCACCCCTAGAGTGTTTTCGGTGATATTTCATTATTTTTGACGGTGATCGATAAAGGTGCCATATTTGAAGAAATGTATGTAGGAGAAACTTGTCGAAGTAATAAGATCGCACAAATTAGCAATGACATGAAAACACGCTGAAACACTTTGAATACGCCTTATGCTGCGTATGCACCAAACCAGCAAACGGCCTCCAGTCAAACTTTTAAAATCAGTAGGTTACAAAATATCGAAATAAAAATTAAATTAAAAAATTGAAATTAAATATCAAAATTAAGCTAAAGAGCGAGATTGAGCTAAAATTAGATCATAGTTGATGTTTTGAATTACAACAATGTTTTGAATTATGACGATACGCATTTACAACCAGAGAAATATTATAATTTCTCTGCTTACGAGCGAAAAAAAATCATATTATTTATTAAAAGTCGTCACTATATCCATTGTCCTCTGGGAAAACAATTATACGGCATCACACATTAGCCTATATACGGTTGTATGTAAATAAAAGTCAGTGATGAAAATGGCGAAATAAATACATCTTTGTAAATTATTTAACTAATATTTTTTCAGAATATTTGGATTAAAGATTTTAATTGGATCGTTAAAACATTGATGGAAGCTCAGTGATTAAAGCAATCGTCCAATATAATAAAATATTAAAGTAAATATGGACATACATAGAAATAAATACTATTAAACAAAGGTTTTTATATTTTTTTTTTTGGTTAAGTAAAATTGCCTAAAACATTTATATAATATTTATCGTAAGAAAAAAATCAATTACGTAATTGCCAGTATATGAATATAATTTTTTTTTTGTAATACGTGTTTATTTTTGTCTTAAAATAATATAAAACAATTTGTAATTTCAAAACTTTGTTAAATCTTTCTTTAGTAGTTGAAACCTTTTAAAAATGAAGTAATGTTTTATTTTGCCTGCTGTATTTATTCGAAGGCATATCGATTGATGGCAAAGATGTCTGGTACGCAGTGTTGACGCACGCTTACTGAGTTGTGTGTAAACGTGACTAAAATAAATGTTTTGATAATATTTTATCGAAATAATGTTAATGTTTCTCTTGCAGACGTTTATTTAACGTAAAAAATATATATAGAGTAGAATTTCGTAATATTCATCAGCGTAATAAAGACCAGAAAATGCACGAATCCATTTGTATATTTAATACGGTCGAGTATGTACATACATACAATGTACATATGCCATTGTTCTATGGATGGTGAAGTATAAACACGCATGTTTCGTGTGTCAATTTGGATAATGTCAGTATATTTGAACTACGGAATGTAACTGATGTGTATTGTAATATACCAGGTGTCAATTGTAAAGGTCAGGTTTTGACGAACGAGGGGTTGTCGTGTCCCACTTCACGGTTTGTATCGAGTTAACTCGACTAAAGTGAGATAGAAATCCAATTTGAAACGTTTATAATAACTATCGAAGTTGCCGAATAGTAGAAGGGAAAGGTTACACGTCACAAAGAAAATTAATTGGTTTCGTCAAGACGCGAGCAATACGGCGCGAAACGTATACAAAGCGGCTGCGATGATTAAAACTTGAACGGATTTTCAATAGGTTTTCCACGGCTGCAGTGGAAAATTTAATCAAATTTCCATTGAGATTTCTTTGTATATTTAATTTATATGTATGTGTACGTAGGCGTTTTCGTTAATATAGTTCGAGGGAGTTTAATGTTGTCTTCTAGGGAGAGGGTGGGAGGGGGGGGGGGGTATTGCTTTCCTACCCCTCCCATCTCTGTACCGGTTGAAGGGTCGGGTGCTTCAAAGCAAATTGAATATTGATTGGCCCAATGGTTTTATGATGCTGAAAAATACGTTCAATGTCGGACGAAAACTTTTTAAGCGGTCGATCCTGTGATTTTTTTCAACGTTTAGATCAGTCAAGCAAAACCTTTAGGAATTATTTAATTTATTATAAATAAAATGTATAATTTAAAAATATGATTATTCATATGATTAATAGTGTCGTTTAAGGAATGATATAATTGTGGTCTGAAATATGTATATAAATAATTAATTAATTTTCTGCCTATGTAGAATTGCACAAAACCCTCTCCATTGAAACTGATTAATTATTTTAGAAAGAACATAATGAAATAATGATTAAATGTATAATGCAAAAATATATTTTTCAGTTGTAAAAATTGTAAATTTAAATGTATGTAAATATGGTTTGATTTTTAAATGCTTTTCATTATTACTAAATTATGTTCACAATACATATTATGTATATTTTAATAACTACTCATCTACTGATTATTTTTTATTTTACAATTTTATTTTATTTTCGTTAGTAATTATAGTATTACATATATTATTCTAATGTCAATGTACAGCATAATAGGAAAAATAGCTCAAAAACCTACTTACAATTCTTTTTGTATATTTTGCTTATAATACATACATCTAATAGTCGTCGATCTAAAGCAGATTGTGTTTAGGTAATATATTTATACCTGAAGGCTATAGACATTTTGTTATAATCACCGAGAATCTTCACAAGTGTGTGGTTATTAGTGATTCTGTCATAGAATCTACTGGTTAGTTTGTTGGTAATTTCTGTGACTAAATATTATTTATGGCATGCAGTTTTTTCAAGTTAGTCTACGTGAGTGTGTTATAAATTATTTTGAGTGATGTAAATATGGCTATTTAACGATGAAAGTTCAATATATGGTAAGAAAGTTTTAAAAGTTTTTCAATGAATACCATTGATCTTTTACAAGAACTTTAATATTCTTTGAAACTTAATGTGATATTTATTTACATATCATTATTAAATTTGTTGATATACAATATATTATCCGACGTCACTTGGGTGCATGAAATTTAGAAAAATAAATCTTCAAAGAACTTGTTTCTATTATTTCAAGTGGGATATATTAGAAATAAAGTTTATTTCGAAAGTTTAAATGAAAAAATACTTTATTTTAGTAGATGGTTGATTTATTCTATTACGACTAAATGTTGAGAATTACCGATGAAAGCAAAAGTTGAATTGATTTCCGACTTGATTGAATTTTCCGCGACGCCTTTGCTCGTTTTTTCCTCGGAGTCCCGATCGTGACGCTCTGATTAAGACGCGTAAAAGAAACCGGAAGTGGCCAGGAGGGGAGCCTAGAGCTAAAATCACGCTAGACACATAATTAATGGGTACGAGTCTTTAAAATAAAATCGGCCATTTAAAAAAGAATAAAAAAAAAACAAAACAATCCGCTACCGCCGTTTGACTCGATCACAGCGTATAGAAAATTCAAAGGACGTGACCGTTTAACCTTTTCCGAATTGCGTTCGTCGATTTCGTTTTGTTGTTTGAATTTTGCACGAAACGCATTATTATTATTATGACGATACACATACATATTTTTTACGTGTTTGTACTAGAGCGGTGCGTAAACATGGTCATGTTTACATGTTTATACAATAAACACGTAAAATAAACAGAACTAGCGCGTATTGAAAAGACGAATCTTTGATACCGGCGTATAAAGGATGAATGCGATTCCGGTCGATTTTCGGCACAATAAATGTTTATGCATACGAATCGCAGATTATTATTGTACGATATTTTATAAAAGCTTTCTTTATAATATACGCCATGTATGTATGTATTATAAAAAAAATTATACTAGGTTTTTAAAAATCGGATTTTATTTATAAGTTGTTTATGATTATTTTCTATTTTTTTTTTGTTTCTGATCAAAATATATTGAAAATTTGTGTGGTGTGGTGTATAATAAATTCAATGTTTTTATAATTTATTGAAAATCGTGAAAAATAATGTTTTATAATAAATAAATTGTGTTTTATTCATCACATGAATATGTGATGAATACACTTTCAGCAGAAAAGGTTTTTAATGTTATTTTTTCTTTGCTTTAATGCTAAGTAAAATACATTGGATAGACTTTTGATATTTGAGCCGTTATACATATATTTGAAAACGGCATAAGTTCATCTTTCTTCATTTCGAGAAAAAAATTGCAAAACATTGAATACTATTTGTTTTACCCGGCTTCGCTCAGTGTTTGTAATATCAATAGCTTAAACATGGCGAATCTAATATTAAATATTCATTTGTTTTTTTTTATTAAATTTATTTGAATCGAAAAAAAATCGAATTGAACCATAACGAATCGTCGTCATAAAAACATTGATTTGTTTTTTGATTCCCAACCAACCTTACATACATATGTACATACAAAGTGTTTTTCGAAATTATATATTAGATAATCTAATAATATTTTAAAATACTGATGGGCTGTAATACGTTTATTCTGCTCTTCCAAGATTCTGGACATATTGAATTAAAATAAATGACAACAATTTGTGAATTAAGACAAATATAAATTGTGTTTTTGGAACTGAAAATTGAACTTCCGCCACTTTCAAATATATACGCCTCATATACGCATATCTGTATGAACACTGGCCGAATCGCTGAGCGTTGCTTGGGCGGGTGAAACTTTTGTATGGTTAAAGTTTCAAAAGAGTATACAGCAAAGGTACTTGATGAATTAGAATTATATATTATATATTATTTAATAATAATAAAAATAAATTTATATTCAAGATAGGGAGAATAGTGCAATCTCCATCGTCCATATATGTATATACATATATGTAAATATAATAATACAAGTGAATGATAAAATATATAAATATAATGTAATGATATAATAAAAATGACAATAATAATATGTGTACATATAATAGTTATATAAAATAGTAAACAATTTATTTAATTAAATAATACTGTAAAATTATACACCGCAAATATATTTTTAAAATTTGCAAGTGAAATTTTCGGGTTCATTAATTGAGATGATATTTCGAAAACACGCCTCAATTCAGAGGCAAGATCTCAATAGATATTCATCGTATTTTTTTATGCATATTTTTCATCACTGCACACCTCATCTCTCCCTTCCTAGCGCGATACATTTTAATTAATTATATTTTTTCCGTCCGAAAGGTGGAATGGAGAGTAATCTGAATAGAAATAGGGATTTATATATATTTCTTTGGTATTATTTTTTAAGGCACTTAGAGCTTCGCTCCTTTCCATTCTGCGGCACGTTTATTGAAAAATAGATTTAATATGCGCTTCAGAATTTCAATTTGAAACGTCGCTCTAATGCTTTCGTCTCACTCGCACGACACTTTTTCCGCATACATTTCTTCCATTCTACGCCATTGCCTTCTACCAGATCAAGCACTTTCTTGTGAAGATTTATTGTGTGTATTTATATATATTTTTATGTTTTCATCTCATTTGAAAAGCGCGGTGAAATAAATGAGCGTTGAGAACGGCACTGCTTGCAAAGGGTGTGTGACACTATTACTTCGCAATATTGTTACGTAACGTAGATGTACGTGGTCGGATTACGTTTCCGATCTTGATTTAGTGCAGTTGAACCATTGTGGTGATAATGATGCAACGTTGGATGTATAAGTCCGCTTAATAGCCACTTAACATCGGCCATTAAACGGGGATGAGTGGACGGGGTTAATCCAACTGTGACCGTTATTATTATTATCTTCACTGTCGTGTCGTATACATTATATTATGTTATTATTTTGTATGGAGATCGATCATAATTTGTGGGTGAGGTGGAAAGATGCAGTGTCGCAGTTTTAGAGTGGAAAACTTTCCGGGGGAAAAGTTGGGATGCGCAATAATTGCAGTTGAAAGTGCAGCGAAGAACTGGAGGATGCATATTCGTTTCCGATATATCAATGTGTGTCGGGAAATATTCCGAGATTGAACTATTGATTTTTATTTGTTTGTTCGTGTGGTTCTTTAACAGTGGGAAAATTTGAAGTAACATCGATACGGTGGATTCTTTCGGATCCATAAATGTAGTTTGTGCGTCTTGAAATCGGCACTTTTATACTAATTTAAATATAACATACAAATTTGAACTTCAATAGAAACATATATGAACTCTGAAAATATTATATTAAAGATTATTCTTACCTTAACCGTCAATATATAACGTCATATTATGTGAAGTTTTTACACTTTAATTTTTTTTATATTTATTGTTTACACAATGTTATTGTATTCACAATTAATCGAATATATTATATAATTTTCAAATATTATATATATGTACATGAAGTTGAAATACTCGGCTTTGTATAAGTCGGGGTAATTCTATTGATATTTTGTTACTATAATTAATTTAATTGCGACATGTATGTACATATGTACGAGTATATTAGGATCAGCTGTAATAATATGAATGTTTTTCTTGTTATATTTAATGTTTATATATTATTAAATTATGATTTGCTTGATTAATCTTCTCAAAATATACAATTCCACTCATCGGGATTGCGATCGTATTACTGTTTAGTTTGTATTTTGAATTCGTTACGTGAATAGCATAATAATTTTAAGGTTTCGGGACTCGTTCGCTTTTACGTATGCGGTCGAAATTTAAATTCGACCGCTCTTACACATTTACAAACACACAGTTTTTCCTTGATGAAAATTCGGCTAAAAGGTTCAGGTAGTTGCGAGGTCCCGCGAGAGGTTCTCAAAGGTTTATTTTGTCCAAATTAATTTGCACAACCACCGCTGTGAACCGCGTGTGGGGAAAATAATGAGCCGCACTAATTAGTCGGGCCCCTTTAAGGTTTTTTTACCCTCGAAAATTCTTTGTAGTCAAAAACACAAAGATACTGAAAAAAAAATCTCCCCCTTTGCACTCAGTGGAAAAACAAACAGAACCTGGTGAATTTTGGGTAATTTTATCAATTTAACGTTTGCTTAGGGTTAATTCTTGTTTTAAACGCTTTCATTATACAAGGAGGAAATGTAGAGAGCTTTCAGTTGCAAAAGGCTGGGGATTAGGATGACGTTGAAATGTTGTGATTATCTGGTATATTATTGCTTGCTTTGAGGCTACATGTATTAATAAATTTAGAGAAAAATTTGTTGATTTACTATTAAGTAAATAATATTAAACACATACATAATATACACAAACAGCAGTATAACGCATATACAATTGTAAAACAAAAACATGTTTTTTAAAATCAATAACAACAATGAAAGAAAACAAAAACATTTAATAATGGTAGATATAGGATATATGTACATATGTACATATGTACATATGTATGTATTACGATAAATCCGTGTTATTGCCTATTACATGTAATCGGCAAAAATTACCGAATACGTGAAAAATGCAAGCGCGTTTACGAGTTCACACATTCGGCAAATTCTTTGCCGATTATTTTAAATCGGCAAGAATTGTTTTGCTCATTGCGTGGAATCGGCAAATAGACAGCAGCGCTCCGGTGTTGGTTTTTTATAACAAAACAATTGTCATTAGTAGAGACAAAAATGGAACCGAACTACAAAAAAATGGGAGTTTTGGGCACCGAAGGCAACTACTTATTCACAGAATTATTAAAATTTATAAAATTCTTCTATTTCTTATTCTCGCTTCCAGCCTCTCCCGCACAACAACTTCATATGTTTATTTGACACGTGATCCTTTGGATTCATCCATCCATTTGGTCCCGGTCATTTAATATTATATTTATTTATGTACCGTTTACCATGCACCATTTTTTTTTGATCTTTCGACTTAAGATCTTTCGATTTTCGATCTTTGCCTTCCGATATTTGCGTTTTCTGTAATTTAACATTATATATATATATATATATATATATATATATATATATATATATATATATATATTGTTACGTAAGGGTGGGTGGAGGATCCAAGTAAAAGCCAACAGTCGTATCACAGCATTTATTGATGATTCAGGAGATACACGCACGGTCACTGCTCCGTCCAGAATGCCTTATATCGCCTACGTACCGCCTTATAAAGGGTAGATCTCTCAGGACGCCTAATCTGTTTACCTGTTGTATAGTCACGTATTCGGATATGTATTTCCAAGACATTGGGTCTTCCCGTACCGATTCTGAGAAATAACTAATAACGGTCATTGTTTAGCCTAAATGCACTTAGAGTCCAGATATAATCTTTGGAAGTAAGTGCATGCATTTAGTTAACCGATAACAGATATCCGTTGGTCTAAGTACAATTCGCTCAATCCACGGCGTACGTAACAATATATATATATATATATATATATATATATATATATATATATATATATATATATATATATATATATATATATATATATATATATATATATATATATATATAAATGAATATCTGTGTGTGTGTGTCTCGAAAAGGCCGCTAAACCACTGAACCGATTACGATGAAACTTTCAGGATTTTTTGTGTACATGTGCGAAAATATTACCGTGAAAAAAAAATGGGAACGGAAACGGGAAAAACGGGAATGAGTGTCATTGCAACGCAATAATTTCAAATGTGTTCGCTACCTGCGTTTTTCCGACAAATGGGAACGGGAACGAGAACGCATGCCGGGGTTCAGCTAGTATAATATATATTAGTGGTATGTGGTTCTCTCTTTTTGTCGTACAGCCTTGGTTAATGTGCACGGGTAGGATACGGGAGGAAAAGTTCCTCTTGTTCCAGTTGTTCCATTTGCGCTTATATGTATATGTATATACTAACGGGTTTTCATATGTATGCATGGTAAACGAACATTTTCGATTTTTTGATTATTAATGCGGTGACGATCAGCCATATATATATATATATATATATATATATATATATATATATATATATATATATATATATATATATATATATATATATATTTATATATATATATATATATATATATATATATATATATATATATATATATATATATATATATATATATTTACATATATTTGTTAATTATTACATGTATGTATGTTTGCATACTACATACATTAATGCACAACAATTGATTTTTCAACTTTTCGATGCGGTGACGGTCACCGTCATATAGAAAATTCCGTTAGTATAATATATGTATATTATCCACTAATAGCTTGTTATTAAGATATAATACACAAATTGAGACTTGAATTTGGTAAACAAAATTTGGTTAAAAGAAAAAAAAGGCTTTAAAAATTTTGGGTCGAAAGACGGTCGGTAAAATGTTTGAGAATAAATAAGTGCGTTTAGCTATATATTTACATATGTATAATACATACATATTTAGAGAAGGATGTGTATTTCTTCTTATGTGGTTGAATTGTGGTGGTGGTTCTGTTTCGCTTTAATTAAGTTTTGTAACAAAATTAACGAAGCTCTTGGTAAGACTCGAAATACAAATTCGAGATGTTGGCATATCACATGTTTCACAGGGCAACAAAAATGTCGGCAATCCTTTTTGAAATGTATCTTCTCCTCGGAGAAATTCGCAATCCGACACCACCCATTCCATTGTAAAATAAATAATTTCGCCAAAGACAAAACATCGAATGGTGTAGTCCTTGAAATTATTTTCAGAAAGTTCGTATCTCGTTTGAAATTTGAGTCGCGCTATTAAAATATTCCGGAGCGAATCTCTCGCAGTAATCCAACAATACAAAATTAGTAATCATTCGGAGTCCCTTTGTGAAATAATTGAAATAGCTCGGTCGATGATGAAGAATTTTTTATGAGTTCAGAGGTTGTTGTTTTTCCTTTGTTAGTTTTTTAGGCTTCGAAAAAACATTTTTTTAATTTTATATTTAAATACACAGTTAGAATAGTACCTAAAACGAGACCTACCAAATAATTTTGCACTTTTTAGTCATAAGTGCTAAGTAAGCTCTGCTGACTGAATTTCATGTGATTTTCATTTATGATTATGGATATAATACACGTTTGTCAGATCTCAAACGGTAGGTGCGATGATACGCGTGTGAATTTTCCGGAAGTTGGCAAAGCGCTCGCGCCGAGAGCGGAAAAGTCTCGGTGTTTGGGCGCGTCCCGTAATTATATGTGCGTTCGAATTAATTAATTCAATTTAAGGCTCTCGACTCCATAAACTTGGAATTGACTTTGGAGTTGAGAATTGAAACAGTAAACACGGGGTATAAGGGAACTACCGAAATTTAATTTAGGTAATAGTTCGTGAAATCCCATTAGTTTTGTAGTGAGACAATCCAGACGACGAGTTTACAAGTGTACACCAGCTCGCTCTTGTTATGCTGAAATATTGTATTCCTTAGACACACACACACCCATACACATGTACATGCAAATTTTGTGTAGACTTGTATACGCTGTTCGTATCGGGTACAATCTAAATTCGAACCGGAACATATCCAAAATCGGAACGAAACATCCATTTTCAATTTGCATACCTAGTACGAATTGAACATTTAAAAAATCGAATTCTTTCCTAGAGTGGAATTGGGTCAATGAATTCGTTTTAAATCTGCCATAAACCTATAGAAAGAGTAACACAGTGACTCCTAAATGAAATTAGTAACTAACTGCGTTTTGTGTATACATATATTTTTAGTAATTTATATTGATGCGGGGCATAATTGAATGAAGGTAGATACATACTTATGTTGGTTATGTAGCCAGCAGTACAGCTCGGTGGTTGCGTTAATGCTAACCACCAAGAGGTTCCGGGTTCAAGCCCTGGGGTGACCTTGATTGAATATAACTTATTCGGAAGTATTTATGTAGTACTGCTGGTCAGAATTGGATATTTGTGACTCCAAGTCCATCGTCCATAAGAGTTTACCAATTTATCTGATTTCATTGCTGAAACAGTTCCTCGTCAAATTGGAAAAACTATCCTACCAACTATGTCACCATTATTTGAATGTGATTTCAAATTTATATATGTACAAGGTAAATATCATATGTAGGGGTCGCATTGGACCAACCCGTAATGGTATCATGGGAAAAATATACATTTTAAATTTTAAATAAATGTACGTAGAACAAATATTTAACAATTTGTTTGTAGTAGCAGTTTTTATAGACCAACAACTTATGTTTCTACGAACAAATAAACACAATACATTCGATTGGGTAATATTGGTTGTTTTTGTCATCTTAATAGGATGCAAATGAGGATTATGATTTTTTATATTAATATGTGTATTACGTAAGGATGAAATTTGGATACGGAAAATGTCATGACAGTCAGAACAATCTCTGTATGAATATTTAGGCTAAGTAATGTTGATAGAAAGTTCTTAGCCCCGTCTGATTTCGTTGTACTCGTAGACTAGGGTTTGATGTTATACTTTAAAGGGAGATCCGTCGATCGGTTTAAAGGAAGATACATCATTATTTTATAAATGTAGAAGAGATTGAAGAACAGGGTAGAATGGACAGGTAGATGGATAGAAATAGAAGAATGCCATGTCTCGTAAACGCAAATTTGGAGTGTTGACACCGTTGATACCGAGCAAACTTTGAACGTGGAGAAATTGAATTCGCGCCAAGTGTCAAGTTGTCACCTGCGCACCTACCTGCTAACTGCAAACAAAGGAGAAGAATCCTGCGAACTTCGACTCGTCGTGGCTTATTTATTCGCTGATAAATATTTCAGAAGCGGAGTCGTTTAATTACGCGAAAGGCGAGAGTGCGACGCCAACTCCTCCTGTTCCCGGTTAGCGCACTCGACAGGTGTATGGAGGCGGTTGACGTTCACTTTCCAAATTAATTTACGGATTCAAAAGATACGCTTGGATCATACATAAATTTATTAAGAATTGAAGAAGAAACGAGGCAATTTTAATTACCCGTGATATGTGCTTTTTTTTGGAAAAGGTGCATTTTCCTCAACTTAACAATGATTTGTTGTTGCATGCATCATGCTATGGAAAATTATCTGTAATTCATTGATAAGAAAATTATCGTTTAATCGTTAATTAATTTTGATACAGGGTTGATTAATACCAACGAACATCAAACAAAAATTGAAATGAGAAATCTGTATACTTTGTATTTGTAAAACATATATGAAATTTTGTCATATCGCGTCGCTTTATTATATATATGTATGTACATTGTATATGAGTAGAGTGCAAATGTGATAATTTTACTTATTTGAATTAATGCAGCTTTGTTTTCGATTTTATGCTTTATTAGATCATTGGTAATTCAGTTTAGTTTTTCCTTTGCACTTTAAGAACGCTTTACGGTAAGAAAACGAATATATGAGTCGTTATATATGTAAGTCCACTTTTCTTCATTTCGATAAAAAATTCATAAAACATAAAATGTGTTTTGCGTTTAACAATATTTAAAAATATTGGTGGTCTGTATTACGTTTATCCTGCGTTTCAGAGATTCTAGACATATCGAATTAAAATAAAAAAAAATAAAATAAAAAAAGTCGAAGAGAAATAGTGTTTTTGGATTTGAAAATTGGACTTCCACTACTTTAAAATATAACTAGAAGCTAACCCTATGTAGTTCGAATATATGTATGTTTGAGAACTTAAGGAATAATTTTTAAGCAACATTCCGTCTTTTGTGAGTCCGCAGATTTGGGCTCCGATAAAGCCGAAAAGCTTTTCAAAAGCTCACCATCCGAAAGCTCCATTAGCGTCGAACCCAATTAGCGAACTAGGCGTAACCGGGCGCAAAAACGAGTTCACAACGTGTTCGAATATTATATGACTTATATAATTTAATATATACGCAACGTGTAATTATGTAGCGAGTAGTTATATTACACGGTCCTAAATAATCACGCAATTTATTAGTTCAGGCTGATTATTAATTATAACATAAATTGAGTTTATTATTCAGAACTTGAGTACATAAACACGCCGCGATGGCTCCGTGTCGTTATTGTAGTTAAGTGATGTTTAATCTGTAATAGTGTCTTAGAGGGAGCGGCACGGAGACGTGCGCGTGAAAACTGGAGATGTTTATGATAAATATTCATAAGTGCGTTGTCTGGGTGATTTTCTCGCGAAGAAAATAGATTAAATAAAGGCGTGAGATTTTTACTTAATTTCCGAGTGTCTTCCGTCAATTGTGACGGGCGCTTTGCACTCATAACAACGGTCGTTACGTTGCGCTCTTTTGCGTTTCGCGAGATCGAAAACCAATTTCGTGTAGGTGAAAAACTCGACCGTGGACCGAATGGCCCAAAATTACATTTTATTGTACTGGGGAATTGATGGCGAGCGATGTAATCGAGTAGTGGATAACAATCGGCGAAATTGATCGTTTTCAATCAATCCAAGTATAAAATGAATAAAAAAGAAGAAAAAAATTTGCGACGAGTGAAACAATCAATTTTAGTCAATTTATTTGGGCGTCGGAAATTGGATGATTTTTATTGCGATGAAAGGTGAACGTGAAAAGTGGCGGGAATACATCTCACGCTGAATACATACATATGTACATATGTACCTATACTTATATAACGAAAATTCAATATCGTCACATTGTCACGGTTTGATGGAGCACAGTGGGAATTATTATCCCCAAATTACGTATAAATGAATATTTTGAATCAGTAAACCAATTTTCTGGTATAGTAATCAAAGTTGTTTGTCGTAACAATTTCTATATTTCAATTCCGTTTCAGGATTGAACTAATGAAAATCATCGAGTTAAAACTTTGCAACTTTGCACGGGCAATGTCTCTCTCACCATTTCAGTAGTTACGTGTACGATGCAGTTTCAGAGAGTATTGTTTAACTAATGTTGAATTGTCTATGCATTTCTCAATGTGTAAACTTAGTTACATACACATATTATTTGTCATATTAATTTAAAGTTTGCCATTTAATTAGTTTTGAAGATTTAGGTATTTTATGCGTATTATTGTACATCTAATATGTATCTTTGGTTGGGAACTTCGAAAACAAAATAAAATTTCCATGACGACAATTCAATGGTTGAATAAAAAACAAATAAATATTTACTATTAGATTCGCCATGTTTAAGCTGTTTATATTACAAATACGGATCGAAGCTGGGTAAAACAACTAGTATATAATAAAGTTCAATATTAAATTGAATTTCATAAATGGAATTTTATACATTAAAAAAATGTTTTAGTTATAAAATAACTCCACGACACACACCGGTTGAAATTGATTATCTATGTGTGCAAAAGTCCAAAATAAAGTAATGTGTAAATCCCAAAACTTTTTTGTGAGCGACATTTTGTATTGACTTTTTTGATTTTGTATTGCTTTAATTTGATTTTGTATTTCATTCATTTTTCAAGTGTGGGTGGCTTTCCTTGGTTCATGTGTGCTTAAAGATAGCTCTAAACATGAAAATTAAACTTGGAAAAGTCTTTGAATATTACCAAAGACTGAAATAACGATTGAACTAATAAATCTGGATATCTCTGGCAGTATGGGTTGTATTGCGGGAACCATAAATTTTCCATCTTGATTGCTCGTCTTAAAAATTCTGTTTGTATTCATAATTATTGGCATAAAATGAGAAATCAAATAATTATCTTTACAGATTGATCCTCTTTCTAGACGACATATACTATTTATTGCAAAAACTAATGTTTCCTGTAGACCGCCCGTATAATCGATTGCATTAAATTTTTACTTACTTTGAGCTTAGTTCATTACGAATTATATTCCTTAAAAGTTTTTAAAAATAACATGCTTTACTTATCTATGAACGTAGTAACAATAGATGAAGTTTTGTGATCATGTGAAAATTCGAACTCACAGTCGATCACTGATCACGTTTTCATGATCTAGAAAAAATGTGTGTGTGTCCGTGAATTTTGGGGATTTTTTAATTTAATATAAAACTAAAGAATTGAACAGCAGGCCGGATTTATTAAATTGTCACTGAAAATTTTATAAAGGTCTGTTTCGAAAATATGATATAAATCTATTCAGTAGCCACAGCGCAAGTTATCGAATTATTTCCGCACATTGAAATTCTTTTTTACGAATTATTGAATTATTTTCAATATATTGAAAGTATAAAAAAAGTATATGATAAAAAGTTATTCAAAACTGTGAAAATTTTTATTATTGTATTTTTATTTATGGGGTGCCGAAGATTGAATAGAATAGGTTATTCGAGTCTCCATTTTTGGCAGTTTCATATATGTATATGTATGTATGTATGAATGTACATAGTTGTGTGGTAAAGCTCAGCACGCCAGAATTAAAACGGTCATTTTCTTTCGCGCGTAATGCAGTTTTCCAGGTGCCATCAGAGCGCCTTAATTGGATCATCAATTTCGCGTCATCTCTTTCGCGGACGCTTTTTCATCCCCTTCGCGTTTTTTCCGCGACACCTGGCTGGCCGAAGACTTACCTTACCTCGGCCTCTCACCTTGGTCGCTTTTTATTATTTCGGGGGATGTGATTGATGGGGGCAACGACGATACGATATCGTCGGACGGACGCCATTAGTTTTGAGGCGCGAGGACATCCACTGAGAAATGGCCGAACCGCTCCAATTGCGACCGCTCGTGATTTATCTAATGACGATCTCCTTTTTCGCGGGAAATGCGGACGGACGGACGTATTACATGACAAAAGGCATGTTTTTCTACATTTATCATTTCGAGTGGGGGGACCGGGAGGTATTGTTCGCGCACCTCTGCTCCCTTTCGCTTTCATCCCGCGCGATCATCTCAAACGTATAAAATATTTTTATATGTGTATGTATATGTTTCTACACACATATATGCATACATATATGATAAAAATGAAATTTAATTTTTAATAATTTAATGGAATTTATACACGTCTGCCCGACGTTCTCTTATTTTTCCCGAATTTCCCGATGCCCGAATTTCTATTAAAACGGAATAAAACATCGGTAAAATATAGTTTTAATAAAAAATAAAAGCGGATATGTATGAAATTCAACGAAATAATTAAATATTAAAAATACATACGTGAACGTTTTTATTTATAATTGTAGACACAAAAGAAGTTGTGTAATATAATCAATGCCGGCAGTGCTTTCAAATATCATAAAAAGCTTGGTCGCTTATGTACATCATTGTATTTACATACATACATATGTGCGTTTACGTAAATCTATATATTTGAATAGATATGTAAGTCCGTTATATGTGAGAAAAAGTATTAGTTGTTGAAAAATACGAATAAGATTTTTCCATTTCCATATCTCTTTACAATTTGTATTTATATCCGAATTTTTTATCCGTGTTTATATAAACCCTAAATATTATATTAAGGCATAAAAGTTTGTACCGACAAATTCAGTATGAGTATTATATTATATATTCGAATAAGAAACGTCTGTTGCCATACGGTACGGCTATAACTATTGAGGGTACGATCGGAATGTTTTACATACTTTTTTTTCATTTTTAGAGACGCAATGCGCATCTGAGCCAATTTTGACGTGTCGAATAAAAGGAATCAAACGACTGTTCACATCCGAAAGTTTTCACATTGTGAAAATGCTCAATGACGCGACGCACGCATACGTTTATGAATCTGTACGGGGATGGAAATGGGGAGGTTGAGAGCGTTACCGTCCCCACATCCCCATTTCATCTCGGAACCATCCCTCTCCCGTTTGATTTCAGACACAAGCCATCCGGAATTGATAGACAATACGAGTGACAGAAAGACAGATGAACAGGCAGAAAGTTGCCAATACACAACGCACGCATCCACGTAACGTATTTAAATCTGATTGCCGACAACAAAAGTGCCCCACCCCTCCTGAATCCCACCCCACCCCCGACCCCCCAATTTCTCCCGTCGAAGATCACAACCGCTGCCATCCATCCGTCACCTTTGCCGCTTTGCTTGGGGGTGAAATTGTTGAGAACAACTGTTCGAATCGGTTAACTTTCTTCGACAACGCGATCTCGAGCCATTTCCATACATTTCATACAAGTTTTAAGTGAATCGCATGAAATATGTAACGTTTCTAGAAAATCATAAATTCGAACGAGCGTAATAAAAAATGAGAAATGTCAAATTAGGTTATTTATGAGTTCCTCGTGTTATAATATGATTTCGGCAAATCTCTATCTATAATATTTATATTATAAGATATTTGCAAAAATAATTCGTTTCATGATTAGAAGATTTACTAATAATTCAAAATTAAAAGCCAAATTGGATTTGATTAACTTTCCCATTATCAAAAATAAACAGTTTCAAAGCTATCAATTTTTCATTGCTTATATACAAAATATTTAAACTATAGACCAAGTACTTTTATATTGCGTTAATAATAAATAAAAATTCTCTAGAAAATTAGTAACTATTGAAAAATTTATACCTACATATGTATATGTATGTTTATAAATAATTAGTAATGATTTTTTTAATCCTCTCACTTATGAACCTTTTCTGAATATTAGGTAACAGCAGTTTTATGAAAAGCTTTTATAATATTTGAAAACATTACTAAAAAATATTTATGATGTTTAATTCTAACGGTAATAATACCTACACATAAGGCGCAGACACACATAATCGTACGGTGCGGCATGTCTAGGTAGACGTCAGCTGTGAATGGGCGTGTCGTCATGTCATTGTTAATTCGTACGATTTTATTTCGGCAAGTTTCTCCTACATACATTTCTTCAAATATGGAAATCACCGTTATCGTTCACTGTCAAACTTATGTCAATATAAGGATACAATATAACCGATAACACTAAGGATCGCAATGGTATATAGATAAGGCAAGCTAGCGTCTTCTTTTGCATGAGCAAAACTATCTAAAAAAAAGCACGTGACGCTTTCCACTTTGTATGTCTACGCCCCTTACATACATATGTAATTCTATGTAAGCCAGCAAGCAGCATGGCTCGGTGGCTGGGTTTTTGCCTAGCAACGAGAAGTTGCCGGGTTCGATCTCGTGAGTTGACCTCGATTGAAAGAATTTATTCTGAGTATATTATCTGTAATTTTGCCGGCCAGGCTTGGGTATTTGTGACTTCAAGTCGATCGTTTCCTATCAGAATTTGCCAATTATTCTGATTTCATTGTTGAAACGGTTCCTTCATTTAATTGGTTAAAAACCATCCTACCTACTGTCACCACTATTCGAGTGTGATTTATGTACAATAAAATTTATGTACAAGTTAAAGTTCATAGATGTCTCGTGTCTCGTAACTCAGCGATTTATATATAATAAAAATGCTGCATTGTTTGTATTGGCCAGGAAGGCGCAATGGGGTTTACATGTTAGGTTTTCCTGGTATACATATATGTATATAAAAATACATATGTATGTATAGTAAATAAATAAATTCTATCTTTGTCAAATTAATCATAAAATACACATTAATTAAAATTAAATGTGTATATATTTGTTTTATATTTGTATATGTACATACATATGAGCCGTTACAATTGAAAGTGTGACAAATCTAGTTTTCTTCATTTCGAGAAATATCTCGCAAAATATTGAATATAATATTTGCGTTTAACAATGTTTAAGAATACTAGTGGCCTGTAATACGTGTATTCTGCTTTTCCGATATTCTGGACATATCGAATTAAAATAAGTGACAACAATTTGTGAATTAAGTCAATCAGAAATGGTATTCTTAGAACTAAAAATTGGACTTTCAAAGATAGTGGCTCAATTTTTCAAAATGTCTCTGATACTACATACATACATGTAAAAGTATCGACTATGTATGTATAGGTATACCCGGGCTTAAAGTATACATTTATGCATTAGCATACACATTTTTTCTGTAAATATATATTTTTTGTAAGAATATTTCCCAGTGAAATGGGCGAGGTTATCGCGATAGGTCTCGTGTTTTCTTTTATTACAATATGCAAATATTGGAAAAATATTGGAAACTCTCACGCTTCATGTGACTCTTGCATTTCGATCGCTCACACACGAAAATGCCTTTGGCGCTTGTACTCGTACATAGTACGAGCTTAAGCGGAGACGCGTTTTAAAAGTTTTTATAACACTTAAAATTGATTTGGCCCTTTATACTATATTTACGGTGGTATTCGAACGCGGTCAATTATCTGTTCGATGCATCCAATAGCCGAAATAGCGATTTAAATAATTAATTAGGGAAATTTGTACAATGAACATGCTCGATGGTAATTCACAAACACGTTCCATTTTCAATTAATACAGAACAGTAGAAATGACACACATCGTACTCGAATTCGATAATTATAAACGATGTGGACGATATGTTTCACTCGAAAAAATTGTGAAATGTATTTATTGTACCGAGGTGGAAATATTATAATTCAAAATCGTTAATTTAATTGAATAATTCAATTAAATTGTATCATTCTACACATTTATAGTATAATAATGTGTCCTTAAGATTATTTAATCAATGCTATAACGGAGAAGTGAAAGAAAATTTCCGTAGAAAATCGTGCCGCTTGTATGATAACAGAAAAGGCCAATAGGGTGGTCCAGAAGGACTTGGAAGGGTCAATTGGTGGCGGAACAGTGACAAAAGGCTGGCGATTCAATGGGTTGCTATTTAAGAGGTGGCTCTTCTGGAGGATGCGTGTAGAATTCGGGAATACGGGAACGGTAAATTCTAATTCAAAGCAAGTAAAAGAATTATGTAAATGAGTCATATTTTGGAAACTTAGGCTATTGAATTTTTAATATATGCATGTACATAGATAGCTACACATACAAGCTTTCAGTATATGGCGTAGTTATGTATATTAAAATTAAGCTATATGAGAGTATTACAAAGGACGGTCTTTCAAAATCAGAAATTTTTTTTAATTTGATGCTGTAAGTTCTACAAATTTGCCTATCTTTGAAACATCAAAAATTTCCGCTTTTGCTAATTTCAAAAGGCGAAGATTTCGAAATAAGACCGAAACACTAAATAAAGTTTGAAAACATAATTTTCTCACAAATTGAAATGCGCTATAAGAATATTGTAAAGTATGTAATAGAAAATATAATATATTCTTTCTGTAGCTATAGAGGTTAGTTTTAAAAGAAAAATATTGGTTTACTTAAAAAATAGTTAAAAACAAATTGAAGAAATTATTCAAATTATTTTATTAATCAAAATCACTATCAGTATTATACATACTAAATATCAAGAAGATTAAAATAATTTTAAAGGTGAAAATAAAATAATGAAATATTGTTTAAAAAAAAATACTACTTCCGGTTTGCGAATTCTGGCCAAAACCTAATCAGCTCTAAGTTAGTACATAAAGAATTCAGATATAAATTTGTGTTGACAGAATCGTGGTTACAACATTTTTGACCTTTCTAAGAGGAAAAAATTCCACTTTCGGCTTATAAAATTTATTATGTCATCAAAAAAAATTATCAATACCAACAGAAATAATTATTTTCACGGGGAGCCCCTTGTACACGCGGGTCAATGAAGCGAGAGAGAAGGAGGATTGATATCGGCCTTGGAATGACTCTGCTACACCCGTTAATTTTTGCACTTATTTTACATTATTCGATTTTTAATACACAATAAAATGATTCTCATAGCTAATTACAATAACTGACCTCGTAGATTTTGCATTATTTTTACTTAAATCACATTTTTAACTGTGTCTTTGGTGTCCATCACATCGACTATCGGATTTTTAGCATCGTAAGGCAAGTTTTAAGATGTGCGTATGTGCTATAAAATATTTGATTTTAAATAATAATTTTTAAGGCTTCTCGGACTTGGATCACTTTTGAAACGATAGAAAACCGGAAATTCGACGCGTAATTACTTGTCTCTTACGTCGTCGCAATTTGGCGAAAGCGCGCACACAAACGCTCCTATTATAACGCACCTATTTCCTAATCTGATATGGGAATAGATTTAGAGGGGGAGGTGAGTGGGTGGGAGGTGGTTTTGATGCCACGGTCGAATCACCCCTCGGGGAATACGATATGTAGGATTTCATGTCGCTAGATGCGCCAGCGAACGTGGGCGTCCCACATTTTGAGAAGAATCCTGCACACACGCCCCCCTTCTACCCCCACACTATAGTGCCGTGTTTGATTGACTATTGAATATACATATAAATATATTAATTTACAAATATGTCAATTTTTCTTATTTATTATAATGTATAATATAAAGTGAATTACATTAAAATTTAGCTCATCGGGATGGGTTAAGTTAAATTTAATTAAAAGGAGATAATCCTTTATAAGCTTTTAAAATTCGTTGATTTAAGCATCGAGTGGGTAAAGTAGGGTGTTAAAAAGTGATAAATTAATTTTTTGGCTGTCCGCTTCGATCCAGTTAAATAGTGATTAACCGTAATAGACTGTGCTCATTAAAATTCATGGTTCGCAGTCTAACTCTTCGGCTAAAGTTTTGCCAGTTAGCTGAGAAAGATGCTGCACACGCTCTTGGGGTATATATGTATAAGTATGGATTTGTATATACATACGTATGTATGTATGTAAGAGGTTACAGCTAGTGAAGAACTTTAATATGCTATTTAAGCAGCCGGTACTCTTGTTCGACAAAAGTTTTAGCATCTTGAATGCTGATGCAATTATAGGTGAATCGCGAACCCATCTTCAGCAATTATTCGCTAATGCTTAGTATGCCTTAATATAATAATAAATCCCTGTGTAAGTTTACCATGTTTTCAACTAAATAATTATAGTGTATGTAGATATATTTTGCGTACTTAAGCTTAGGTATGATAGTGTCTATTGTAGAATAAAGTGTTTTTTACAAAGTTTTTTCAATAGTTTCAATGACTACACGTGGTCCAATATTTGTGAGCTGATTTTGAACGACTCTCCGATCGTTTTGATATTTTACCAACGTATGGAGGTTAGCTTTAATTGAAGTAAGCAAATTTCTCTAACATAACGTTAAGATAATTTAATCATTAACAAAATCATCAAAATTTCATCAGAATCGATTGTCAGATCGACATGATGACAGCTGTTTATCAGATACAGTTGAATAGTTATAACACCTACTTTTTTTTGCACTATTACATATGAACATGAAATTAAAAGTTTTCAAACTTCGTCATATACATTTTTAACTCACTAATAGATTATATATGTATGTGTATAAATAAATAAAGTTAAAATGTTGAAATGCGTGGTGTGTGTATCGACGCCTTATGGCCAAACGCCGTTTGTATGCAACTGTCAAAAGTTTTAAGTTCTCTATTAGTGTATGGTGTCTGATGTTGGAATTGGAAAGGATGCGAAGTTATCATCTACTTTGGTATTTGAAATGGTTGATTTGGAACTCCATTGAAGAGAAAACATAATCGTAAGGATAAAAACTTTTTGCAGTTGGACAAGTCTCGTCGCCTGTGCTGTGCATTGGAGATTAGGAATTCCTTAAATTAAATGGAAAAACATTTTACAATAAATTGAATTGGAAAGGATGCAAAATTATAATTTTATAAAATTTTGAAATATGTACTAAAAATTATAGTAAAAAAGTTTTTTTAAAACAAACTTTTTCTGAATTGTTTGCTATGGTCAAATTTTTGATATGAAAATGATAGTATAATTTAAAAAATAAGTATTATATTTAAACAACCTTCAAATAACAGTGAAAGGAGATAGAAGTGTAGAGAAAACACATTCTAACTTATATTATACATATGTCAGTGAATGCATTTGCATGTGAGATGTATAATAAATGTTGGCTTTGATCTTACATAAGTGTTTCAAAAGTTTCATCGCGTGGGATCTCATTATTCAACCGTTGAGTTTTAAGTTATGGTAGGTGCGTTTTGAGTTATGAACTTAATTGCATTCGTCGGGTATCTTGATTTATTGCACTGCGAAAAGTTGTCGAGGAAACACCCGGCTGATAAGTCTCAGCCCGTAAAATCTTATATGCACTCGGCAAAGTCATAAAGTTTTGTTGTGTAGAGTAAAGCCGTTAGCTTTCACGTGCTTTCTTCGCCTTGGCAAAAAGCTCTCCACTCCACACGCGCGGAATATAAAGTATACGACGTGTGTAAACACCGGCGTAAGCCTAAGATCATGCGAGACAGTATGAATTTTGACAAAATGGACTCATGCTTATTTTATCAAACAAAAAATGTGCGAAATTTCACGCTCAAAACGGAGCCACACCCGTGTAAAACAATTTTGCGAGCACACAATCACTATAACTTGCGTGAATGTAGTAATTATTATTCGTACAATCTACATAGCTTCAGACCATCATATGACGTATGTATGTATATGCATGAGAAAATAAATTGAGCTTTTTTTATTATTTTTTATTTTCTTTGTAATTAATCATACATACATATATTATACTACAAACATAGTAGTTTGTTCACATTTAACAGTGGTTTTGGAAAAATATGATATTATATTTTATATTTCATTTCAATTTTTTTTTAAACCAAATTCGTTTAGAGAATCCTTTCTATGATTGATTTATTGACGAAAGCGCTAAAAACCCAATTAAAGCTATCTAGTGATATTGTTTTAAACTTTTTAACAACAAGATGCGTCTTCTTTCCGGACTTCAGCTTCCCTATATTTTGCCTTGCAGGTCAGATGTAGTATGTATTATAGATGGTATTTCGGGATATAAGTACATAGTAACAGTAATATCCCACTAAGATTAAAAAATTGAGTTTTATATGTCAATTATTGATGGTTTTACATAATTTTTAATATCATTAATCTGTTTGTCTATAAATAACTTTATTTTTATTATGATTACAAGTCAATATATTGAAAATGTATGCCTCGATTTGCATTTCAGTCTTAATAAAACTCATTTGTCAGTCTTAATAAAACAAGATAAAAGCACTCGAAATACATATATCTGAACCATACGTTTGATAGATAGTAGTATGTATGTACTATACGTTTAATAGATAGTTAAAATATTGTGATGTTGAATTAATCACGATCATATTAGTTAAAGTTTGAAAGTGAATATTACATTAATTTGAAAGTGGCTTTTCAAAACTTCACTTTTCTTCATTTTGATAAATATTTTACAAAACACATTATATAATGTTTTGTATTTAACAATATTTAAAAATAATAGTGGCTTGTAATACGTGTATTTTGATTTTCCGATATTCTGAACATATTGAATTAAAATAAGTGAAAACAATTTATGAATAAGTCAAACAGAAATAGTGTTTTTGTAACTTAAAGTTGGACTTTCAAATTTGATGGTTCATATATTGGAATCATGTGTTTGATTTGTATTCAGTCAAGGCTATATGTAAAGTTTCAACTTTCTTATAAACTTTTGTATTGATTTTGTTTCGATATTTACGCGATGCGGTCGTGTATTTATTACGATATGTATAAAAGGCATGATTTATCCCGGTATAGAGAACATTAACGTTATCTGTCTGTGATATTTTGATACATTTTCCAATTTGAATAAGTGGAAGCAAACAGAGACGGCGTTTGTCGCTCCGCGGCCTTTTGTATTATCGCGGAAAATTCGGCGAACGTTCGTCGCGAGAAAATACGAGAGTTTTCCCGGGCGTCTGAAAGTTTCTTCAGATACACCGCGAGCGTATCTTTTGTACGTTTGCGACATAAATAATAAGGCGCAATAAAATAAATAAAAAAGCGGATCACTTACGCAAGTGTGTGTGCTTACATACAGAGTGTTTCTGAAATGTATATAAGGCAAGTACATAAAGAAACTTGAGGATTTCTGCTGCCGTACTGAAAAAATAAACACTCATGTTTATAGAATATATGTATTTATATTTTTATAAGGCTTACGTATGTAAAATTATATTCATAATATAATCTTACGTATTGTTTGTTTTCATACAAAAACATGGAAAATTTAGGATATTCGCTTAAGTTAGTAGCAATCATAAATTCTGATGCTGGTTTGTAGTTGGTATTTGTGTGTATTTTGTAAACACTCTGTATACGTTTGCTCATATGCACATAAATATAAATAAAAATATACGAAAGAGAAGAGATAACGGTGGCACGTGATGTTTATGGTGAATTCAGACTTTGTCACTTTCATAACTCACTACTTATTCGAGTTACGTTCGTGCGTCTAAGACTATCTGGGTATAGAATTATTTTCTGAATGAATTTTTTAATCAGGTTAATAGAAAGGTGTGCGGTTTTACGGAAGTAGAGTGATTCGTATTCAGGGTCAAGTTTTGGAAAAAGAACGTCGTTATTCAGCAGCATCATCATCATTATCATCAACATAATATGAGTGGTTTTCCTTTATTCATTTTCCCCGGCGAAATAAAGTTATAAACTGACTGACGCACATAAGCCTCCAGTCGCGTGATTTTGAAAGATAATATCCGAAAATGGACGCGTTATATATCGAGGGTGTGGCACACGAACCTTTGATACATTATCAATAGAAAAAAATCACGAAAAAAAGTAATCAAAATCTTTCAAATAAATATTTAATGGAAGTACGTACTCAGCACTTTCGAATTATCACATTTTCGAACTGCGCAATTTGGCTATAATGTTTTAATCAAAACGAATAGTACCTACTTCCCGTTAAAATTCGTTTAGACACAAATTACATTTTAATTGTTCTTTATGTCTTTTGACACGGGCCTGAAAAAATTGTAATTGGAATGAATTTTTCCTCTCATCCACTTTTGCGCGCCCGCTCGCGCGCATAATCGACGAAACAAATGTATTTAAAAAAATTTATGTATATACAAACAGTATCTATACGTCCGATTTGCATACGCAAATTGATTTACGACATTTTCAGCTCTCATAATTCATTTCTGAAAAAATAAAAATTGTATAAACAGGACCGCTTAATTCGGCTCGGATATCACGAGAGCGAAAATTGCATACGGTGGAGAAGCGCTGGATAAAAATTATGAACTATCAAACTTTCGCTGGCAGCGCCGGCTAAGAAAACTTTCTTGAAATTATGATTAATTACGGGCAAAGTCCTGAAGTTTTTTCAATTAAATCTGAAAATTTTAAATTACACTCGAGGGTACGTCTGCTTTACCCATCCTCCCGTTTTGCTTTACAACGATGACGCCGAGGAGGTGTACATTTTTTAAGTAGTTTTCCTAGTCGTTTCTGTTTGCCAAAGCCTTCGACATTCACTACAGTTTTTCAAGTGCCAAATAGAGCGTATTTGTAATATTTAGTGTTTCAACGTGAACATTAATTGAGTATAAGTTGAATTTTGAACACATTTTATATAAATCGATTTACATAAGTTGACATAAAATTTACATAGTGCTTGTTGTTGTGCCGTCAAAGTTATTAATGCATCCTTTTTGTTTTTCTTTTGCAGGTATGTAGCAGTATAACTACTTGTTTACGTCAAACTTCACTAAAATCAATCGACTAGACTGTTAAGGTTAGTTTTTACACATAAATTAGAATAATTAGTTTTTGATGTAAAGCTTGCACGTACATACATGTACCGAGAATTTGTAGGGATATATGTAGCTTATGGTGTCATAAAAATTACACTAAGGGAGTTTATAAGAGTATTTGCATACATATATACTAGCGCAGTTGAGAGAAAATTAACATTCAGAAATTTACGTACAAATTTGTGCATTGGTTTACCGTTTGATTAAGTAATAAATTAATTTCAAATATAATTAGGTCACGTATTTAATTCAAATATATTATTTACATATGAAATATGTATGTATGTATGTATATCCACAAGGCTACAGACGTAATTTCAAATTGAATACATTTTCAAATCTTTCTTTGAACGTTTATTTTACTCACGATATTTCGTATTTTTGCTAATTAATTTTTCTTTTGATTATTTTATATTAACGAATTGAATGAATTTACATGTAAAATGTATGTAGTATATATATATATGTATGTACATACTTAGCTGTATATAGTTTTTTTTAAGATACGTATGTATTTCATATATATATATATATATATATATATATATATATATATATATATATATATATATATATATATATATACATATACGAATAGGTAATGTATACAAGTATATTAATTATTTGCGAATTATTTAGTAAGGATTTGTTTTGTGACATCTTTGGAATTAATAGGTACACAGTTTAGAATCATCATCTATGGTCAATCAATCCATCTAACCTCACAATGTTTGTATTTCGTATATTCATCTCACACATTTTTTGTACTCTTTTACATTCATTTAGGTGCAATTCTAGCATTTGTTATGTCCACCTTTAATCCATTCTTTTCACCAGAGTTCCCCCATTGCCACTTCAATCTCTTTACTCATTTCAATATGTTAAATTTCTTTGCCACATGAGTTTCATTTCATGTTTGTCCTCATTCTGCTGAACATACAGCGTTCCATATATTTTTTTTTACTTTATTGGAATTTCTGTAGCATTCTAGAATTCGCCATAAGACATCACCGGTAAAATAAATTTTATTCAAGGAAGAAAAACTTTTCAAAATACATATGTAGTAGGATTTTTACTTTAAGAACTTCATTCATTCACCTAAATGCACTTTGTCCTAATTTCAGTCACTTTATTTCCTCTTATTTGATACCGGACATGTAAATGATTTGTTATAAATAAATATTACTATTAAATTACAAACTAAGACCAATTCAGTATACTATTTAAAGATGAAAGTATTATTGTCTACAACAGATTTAAAACGATTGCCTTATTGTGCTGGACGCCAAGCGTCCAGTTAAAAATGTGTGTATTAAGTTAAAATAGTGCAAAATCTGTGAGGTTATTTATTTTAATTAGGTATAAAAATCATACTATCGTTGAATCATATAAAATAAGTGCAAAAAATGAAAAAAAAATAACAGCTAGAGCAAAGCCGTCATTCTCAGGCGGATATCATTTTCACACTGACGGTTGAACGGGGTAAATATCCCCCCCTCTCTCTCTCTCTCTCTCTCTCTCTCTCTCTCGCATCCGTAGTTCTTTGAGGCACGTGCACGTGTACTTGAAGGTGGTTTCCCGCAAAAATAATTATTTCTGTTGATTGATCAATTTATTTTTTTTTTAGTTTTTGTTTCGTAATGACGTAATTCGAATCATCATTGACGAGGAATACATACAATATAAATACTCTACATTTAGTATACCGAAATAAAATAGAAAGTCCTATTAGCTCGCTATCCATCACAATGCGGCAAGTGTTAAAAGCGACAATTTTTCGTAAAGCAGCTACAGCCAGATTATTATATGTATGTATGTATGTACATATGTTTATATGTATAATTATATTTTTATTCCATATATTATGTGTTTTCACAATACATCTTCAGTATATTTTAATAGCTACTGATTTAGTGATTATGATCTAATTTACACATCATTTTTATTATTGTATATATGTTATGTTACAGTGAAAGCATATTTCAAGTGAAAATCTATTTTTACTAGTGAAAATATATTTTCACCAATTCAAGTAGTGAAAATGTATGAAACAATGAATTAACAACGTTTAACTCTATAAATTTAATCCTTAAAACCCAATCTTAAATGAATAGGACCAACCCTTACTTAACCCAACCTATCCCAACCCTTAAATAATTCCAACCCTAACAATATAATCTTAAACGAATAAAACCAACCCTGAAAATGTAACTGCTTATGATTTCACCGAAACGTCAGTGAAAATATATTTTCACTTGAAATATAATTTCATATATAATATATATAAAAATTATCTTATTTGAATGTTAGTGCTTAAAGCATAATAGGCAAAAAACGGCCCTAAAGTATATTTGCAATTCTTATAAATGTTCATAATACGTTTAATAAATATATGCTATTTTTACATACCTCCTTTACGTTTCACTTACTAGGTCATCGACTTTAGTGAGTCTTTAGCTAATATTATGTATTAGATGTATTATGAGCATTTATAAGGATTGTAAATAGGTTTTTGAGCTCTTTTTCCTATTATGCTGTAGATTAACATTAGAATAATATAATACTATGATTACTAACCAAATTAAATTAAATTGTAAAATAGAAAATGATCAGTAGATCAGTAGCTATTAAAATATATATAAGATGTATTGTGAATATAATTTCATAATAATAAAAAGCATTTAAAAATCAAAAAAATCAAATGTTTTCATCGAAAAAAAAACTTACTATTACAATTCAGGAAAAAATTTGCCTCTTATCCGATCGTTTTCATACTTTGCCATATTGCTCATTTTGGTCATCAATATAAGTAAATGGATCCTCCGCCATTCATTACGATGGTGCAAAAATATCGTGTAATTAGCTTAAGACTCTTTCAAGTTGACAGCCAACATGGATCTTCACGTATATATGTTTTT
Source organism: Arctopsyche grandis (assembly GCF_051622035.1). Classification (NCBI taxonomy): domain Eukaryota; kingdom Metazoa; phylum Arthropoda; class Insecta; order Trichoptera; family Hydropsychidae; genus Arctopsyche; species Arctopsyche grandis. The sequence goes on from NC_135357.1 coordinate 11,156,805, forward strand.
CTATATATATAAACAATATTTTTTAAGAGTTCATATCAGTAAGAGTGATAGGGTTCATTAATTGGCCAAAACATACGTGTTAAGCCACTCTCTGCCGAACAATGGTCTGGTTGTTTTGAGGGTAAATGAAATTTTTATGAACCGCTCGCGGGCGCATTATTAACGAGGTTTAAGTATTATTTGCGCCGGCCGCACTCGCTACCCGTTATTACCGCTTATGAAATATGCAAGGCTACACCCCTGCATAGTGAACACAGCCTATGTCCCTATACATCCCTGTATAGGGGCATAGGTTGTTCCACCGTCGCTTCACTAATAGCCGATAGACGTTTTCTGCTCCCGAGGCCATAATTTATGTACGCGGGATCGAAACACTTGCGCGAGCGAACTTCGCCGTGTACGGGGAAAAACACTTTTCCGGACGATACCGGAAAAATCCTCCTGGCCGCCGCGATCAATTTGCATTTTTATGAGGTCGCCTTTTTAATAAGGCCTCGTAAATTATGCCCTTTCGGCGGGAGAGAGCACGCGCGCGCGCAGCCTCTCGGGCAATTTCGACGTTGTTCCCTGATAATTGGGCGGCGGGAAAATTTTACCGGAATCGCTTTGAAACGACACCGGAAATTCAGAAAAATTAATATCGTCGTAATAAATTATCGCTTCTTTAATTATATATTGGCCAAGTTTAATTTTTCCCAGTGAACGAGCGCATTTCTCTCAAAGCTTAGTTCATAAATTTATTTAAGAATAACTTCGTTCTGGAAAAAGTTATAAATTCAGATCATTATATACAAAAATACATACATATATTTTTAACGGAAGTTATATTTTTTAATTTTTTATACATACATATACATACTTAAAAAAAAGTAAATTATTCATAAAATTCTACTCGTTTAAAAGATACCTATGTAAGATGTAATAAAAACAAAAATATAGTATCGCTTTCGAATTTATAAAATAAATAGCTTATAAAATCTAGTGTGATAAAAGGTTTGTAAAATATCGCAGCTCAGATTCCAGAAAGACGAAATCGTAAATAAAAGATCAGTCTGAGCTGTCAATATGTAGTTTTTAAAATGTGACTGTAGCACGTACATACATATGTACGTATTTACATTTGTATATCAGCTTTATATTATAAACATTTAACGTTCATTATATAACCTATTAGTGAAGTAAAAATACATTAAGATATTGAGAGCCTATAATTCAAATTTTATAAGGTATAGTGTGAAAAAGATATGCGTTTAAACAATAAATTAAAATCTGACAAAACGAGGGCGTGGCGGAAAGTCAAACATATAAGGCTACTGGCTACTAAACTGTCATCGTCCTCAAATATTTTGGATTCTTAAACGTGTTTATTACGATTATTTTTCACCATCGAATTAGCGGAAGCGATTTAAATTTCTATCGGTGATAAAACCGTGCAAAATGGTCAAGTTTCAAGCAGACCGGAAGAATGTAGGATATAGTGCCAGACCAAAAGGCGAAGTAAAACTAAAAAGAGCTTTGTAAAAAGTATATGTACATTTTAAAAATTGTATTAGTATTGTAGCGTGGATGTGTATAAGGGTTTCCAAGATCGTAGTGAAAGATGCAGCCAGTATGGTAGAGGTAGTTTATTGTTCTTGATCCGTCAGCCCGCCAGCTCCGAAAGAAGCAGCGTGTACACTTAAAACAGATCGCGAGAACTTATTTGTTGTTGTAGAGGACATTTTTAGCACGAACGCGAGATCAGGTGATTAGAGCTAGCAAACCAATGGTCGACAAACTTATCTCTACGTTGGAGTACTATTTAATCAAAAAATGAGCTACTTACAAAAATCTTTAACCATATGACGTCTACCGAAATACAAGTTATATTAAGTACCGCGTTTGAATATTATATTCTACTTCATACGTACATTAAATTATTGTAAATTTGTATTAGTTACAAAAGTCACACATAAAATCTCATAAAATTTGATTAAAAAAAAACTTAATATCAGAACGATTACACATATTAAAAACGTTGAGAACGTTTTATTGTTCGCATTTACCTGGAGCATTACGCTTTGAAGTTTGGGGTTTGCGTGGAAAATATAGCGTGATTAAATATGATTACTTTCTGCTGTTAAAATTAACTTCATAAGATATATTTTTTATTAAATTAATTGATAGTTTTAAAAATTTTTGTATATATAATATAGTTTTTTAGAAAATCACATTTTATCCCATCGACATGTTTAAGATGATTAACTTAAAGTGATTAAGCAGATAATTAAATCATCACAACGTAAATATTTATAATAAATAAGAGAAGTTCGACAATTTCATTTCCATTAATCAATTTATTTCAACAAAGAATTTCAAAATTATTCAATTACAGCTCGCTAATCCGAAAAGTCGTAATTCAATAACTCGATTCTGTCTTTCAGCACACGTTCCAGGAAGCAAACGATCACTTTGATATTCAAAGGTTTCAGCATAATCAATATTCGTTATTTAATCTTGTGAATATTGTAACAATTCTCACTTCCTTTCCATTGAATATTGGTATGTACATATTCTCGGCATTAAATCCAGTGACGTATTCGTACATACACGTGTATAAATAAATAGATATGAAAAAAAAGCGTCGCATTATTCGCACTTAAGCTCATAACGTGCAGAAAAAAAATAAAGTTAACCTCAGATTTTTTTAGATGAAATATTTTATATGAAGGGATCCATCATTTTATAATTTATCTAAAAAAAACAGACCTTCTAAAAAGCATTGCGAAAAATTTAAGGGAAGAAATACGTCATGATATCAATAATGGAAATACGCCAATAACATTCATTTACATTAAATTAAATTTTGATAATATTATGATTGAATCGGTTAATAATAAAAATGTATATAAAAACGGACGAGATGTTTGTATGTGTGTTTGTATGTATGTATGTGCGAGTGCATCGACAAGTATGGAGATTTACATAGCGATATTCGTGATATGGCGTATGGAGGAGACGCGGGGATGCAGGGAAGTGAGGACCTGGGGAACTGGTGCTAAGTGCCTGACATGTGCTCCTAATATTGAGTGCCCGAGTTGGAACGGGTGACGTCAGCGTCAGATGCCCCTACGCATGCGCGAAAGCGTACACACATACATATCTACGAATAAATACACACACACACACACACACACTCATTCATCAATTGGATGTTGGCGAACGAACTGAATTGGCGAGCGTATAATGAGGACTCTCGACTTTTTACTATCAATACGTGCGCGCGCCTATAAATTACCTTACATTGTATTATATATTTATATATAACATTATTTTATTAATTCACGTTTCAATTCTTTGCCGAAACCACTCAATGAAATATCAACGGGCACAACACTAGTATAATATGTATGTACCTACATACATACATATATATAAAATGATTATAACTAATATCATTGAACCTGGTATGGATAAAATTTGTTTGTACATACCTCGCAAGTTTAATTACAAAATATGTGGATGCATTTTCTATTTACAAGGCTTTTTTGTATATTTTTCGTTATTTCAACAACGAAGTTTGGACAGATCTAATCTTCCACATGTGGGCACAAAAACGAAATAGGATGACTTTAAAATGACTTATAAAATCTAGTATGATAAAAGGTTTGCAGTATAAATATATAAAATCAAGCCAAAAAGAGTCCGGGCTGTCAGGATTAACGCGCTTAAAATTTGGCCGTAACACGTACATACGTATGTACATATGTATGTACACACATATATCAGAATTATGTATAATATAAAAGTTTAAAAATTCATTATATAACCTTTTAATGAAGTAAAAATATATATGAGTGATAATGAGAGCCTATAATGCAAATTTTATAAGATACATATGTATTTGTAGTGTGAAAACGATAAAGATATAGGCGTTTAAATAATTAAAATCTGTCAAGACGAGTGGGGGGGGAGGGGGCGGAAAGTCAAACATATAAGCCCACTAGCTATCAAACGTCACCGTCTCCAAAAATTATGAATATTTAGTTGTGTTGATTATTTTTCACCATCGAACTATCAGAATCGATTTAAAATTCGGTTAATGATCGGAAGACTGTAGGAATAGATCCTGAATCGTTTGCGAAATAAAACATAAAAGAGCCTTTTAATAAAAATTACAACGTATTTTGTTATGCGTACAATTAGTTTATTAATGTTTGGTAAAATAATACGTGTCTTATTTGAATCGAACGATATGTGCATATGTACATAAATACCAATGTACATATGTATGTAGGTACATTTATTTGTTAGCAAATATTATGATTGTACGCTATATTATGAATACCACTGTTGATTTTTCTATTTGGTAGAATCCGCTAGGAATTTAATTATATTTTATCGACTTAACACATTCTTTTAAATACATTGCACGAAAGTTTTCCAAGCGTACACGTAAATAATTATATACGTCATTTACGAGATGTATTCACCCTTCAGTGCAATTAATCAAATTTCCCCAGTTGCCGCAGATGTCGTATACATTATAGTAATCCAATACACGGGCAACACGCCGTTTTAGTCTTGGGTTATATACGCTTCACTGCCATAACTTAAGTCGTGCGTACGAATTATACCATGAACATACAGGGCATATCTATGTGTATTTTAAGCAAGTGTGGGTTTATAATTCGTGTGTGTCTGTGTGTAAAACGGTTAATTGCCGTCGCGGCTATAGCGAATTCGTATTAGTAGCGATTAATGCGATAATTCGGCGAAAATTAATGGACGTCGTAATGGATATGTGTCGCGAACACGAAGGCTTTTAATGAAATAAATGTTTATTTTGGCGCGATAACGAAAAATAATAAAAAAGCGACGGGGCAAAGCTCTGGCTTCGAGCTTATACATGATCTATGAATGTGGCTGGTTTAATAAAATATTTTTATTAATTAAATGACTTACGGTAACATGACGATTTATTTTAAAAATAGTCGTTTTAGATTGCGCTGAATACATTTATATTCAGAAAGTGGTATTGTGTATAATTTAAAGTCTTTTTTTTATTAAAATAACAGTAACGTGAACGTCCTTTAAATAAATGAAAGTCTTTTATTTAAGACTCGTTTCGTAAGTAAATGGTATTAAAAAACATTAAATTTAAATTATTTTTGATTAATTTTTCTTTTAAAAATAAGAAAAAAGAAAACAAGATTGTCGCAATATTGTATTGAATTTAATGAAATATTTGAAACGTGAAAAAGTTAATTAATAAAATGTTTTCAGAATTGTGTAAAAAAAGGGACTACGCATTTTTCATAGATAAATACAATCACTGTGATTGTGTACAAGTACTATATTAAGGTAATGTAGTGTACTTTTAAAATGATTATACTTTAAAGAGAGGGTAGCTTAGTGTTCTTGTATTACAATCATGTAAATTGATGTAATCTCGGCGGGTTTTTCCACCCCTATCCATCCATTTGTCGTTGGAGACATTTAGCGGGATGATTTCCTCGTTCGGCATTTTTCACTTTTACACTCCCTCTACTGTCCTCGTAGCTGTATTTTACCCTCTAGGTCGTTCGTTGACAAAGCGCAGCAATTTACCATAATTTTGCTAACCTTTCAAAATGCACCCTCGCCCTCTAATTCCCGAATCGACAGGGGGTGGTTAGATTGAGGCTCGGATTCGCGTGACGCGTGCCGGATGAACTTTGGAAACAAATCGAGTGCTGAAAACTCAAATTCAACATCGGTATACCCGCATGAAACGTGTTGAAAAATGTAAAAATTGCATTTTATGCACACCGCATAATACGATCGTTGCACGTTCCTGAATCGTGCATTGTGAATTTTCATTCAGTTCTTTCTATTTCTTTCTTTCTCTATCACCGTCTAGAGATTTTCACGAGGCGAGCCTGCGTTTCAGCGATACTGTAAATTCCACATTGTATTATCATTCAACAGACTTAAACTCCTATGAGTAAAATCTATGTACATATATGGTTCAGTTTTAAATCTAGTGAAATATAAAATGTGTTTGTTATTTGCTTTGAATATTAAGTGCAACTTATTTATATTTTGTCGTTTTTAAAACAATAATTAAGATTAAATTCAAACGCAATTGAAGCTTTGACTACATTTGAATACTCAAGTAAAGTCTAATAAATTTAATAAGTAAATAAGTCATTAAATATTCTTTGACGAAAGATTTTACAGATTTTGATATTTAAAAATTAATGTTTGATTATTTGTATAAAAGTTTGGCACTCTTATAAAGCTGTTGATAATATAAATTTAAATCAAAAGATTCTTTGAAGAGAAGAGTTGTTTTATCTTATTAATTTTTGAAATTTAATAAAATACAAACTGCGATAGTAAACTTCTATATGTAGGTACCTACATATATATATTTTTTTATTTTATTTCTATAGATACCACCATATTTTATATATTAATTTCAAAAACAGAAACTAACAGCATACCAACGTATATAACATTGATACCAAAAAAAAAATTATAAATAACAAAAATGAAATAAAATAAAAACAAAGAAGAAAAGCATTGAATATTGGTAAATACGGGACATTAAGATATTAAGTGTGATACTAAGAAAATTGATGAAACAATATAAATTGAAAGCAAAAAAGGAGACAACAAAAAGGACCAATATGAAGTGGAATTATGTTAAAAAAAGAGCAAGATCTATGTTAAAAAATAATTACAGGAATAGTTGGTAGAATTGGGATTAATGTGAAATAATGAAGTATTACGGAGAGATCTGACCAGATATTGGAATAGGATGTTACTTAACAAATAAGGACTATTAATTATATAATTCAACAGCTTAAACAAAAAAACATAAATCACAAAATTTCCTCCTAGATTGTAAGGAAACAAAAGGATCATTGTGAAGAAATCTGGAATTGCAGTTGGAATGGAATATTTTTTATTTATACGATTCCAAATAGTAATAGCAAATTTCAGATTTATTATAAATTAATAGAAAATATTTTGGAATTCTATATGAATATCGATATGATTTGTTTCGACTATGTAAATGATATCTGGATACGTTTACAAAGAAACACAGTAATTCATGACCTAGGTGTGCTCCATGATTCGCACTTACTGTTTGATAAACACATCGATTATATCGTCTCGAAGGCGCTTCGGTCATTAGGATTTATCTTACGTATTTCTACAGATTTTAAATGTTTAAAATCCATCAAAATATTATATTGTGCCTTCGTTCGAAGTAATTTAGAATATGCGTCTCAGGTGTGGAATCCGAGATATGCTACCTACATTGATAGAATTGAGAACGATCAAAATAAATTTATTCGCTACCTTTGTTATCGCACTAAAGATATATATCATTCCAATAATTACTTAAATTTATGTAAAAATCATCACATTTTTCCACTCCAGCATAGAAAAGAAATAGCAGATATTACATATCTTATGAAATTATTATCAGGCTTAATCGATTGTCCGTTACTCCTATCTAAAATATATTTAAAAATACCGAGAATATCGTCGCGTACCTATGCCCTAATTGCAATTCCGGATGCGAGCTCTAATTATAGACAAAAATTTTTTATGTGGCGAGCAAATAAAACCTTTTTTCGATTAGCGAGAGATCATAATCTTGATATTTTTGATAATACGCATGATCAAGCAAGGCGAGCAATAGTTAAATTATTTTTTGAATTTCTCTGTTTTTTCTTATGTTTATTTGAAATTTCATGTATGATTACGTGTATGTTTTAGTTTATTACTACCAGCGGAAACTTATAATTGGTCTTTTGTTATGTATTTTATTATTTGTTCTGTTTTGAAATTAAGACTGTTGGTTTTCCTTAAATAAAATAAAATAAAAAATAAAAATAAAGTTCGCACGCAAGGTGTATACAAAAATATCCTTTAATTGTTTCAAAGTTTTTCATGATACGTGGGAAAAAGTGTAAATTAGCAGTGAGTGCAAGTTATTGACATCAGCAGATTTTCCAACAAGCGTCGTTCGGCAAACGTGTGTGTTTTCGCGATGCAACTCGCCGTGTCGTTCGCGATATTTCACGGGATGTCGGCAATTTTCCCGGGAAATGCGCAATAATAACGCGGTTAATATGCGCACAGGTGAACCGTGCATCAAGTGCATTCCCCGTTGCAGCGTACACGTGAATATTCGCAGGGAAAATTGAATGCAATTTTAAAGTTATTTAAAATACGCGAAACGTTATCGTTAAGCCGAGCTCATTCAACGGGATTAAAGTGACACCTTGTTTCAATGCCAACCATTAAATTATACTATCATTTATAATGTTTGTGTAATTAAATACATGGGTGGGTTTACCTTGGACTGGACGTTAGTTGTTTTCATAAATTTTCCCTATGAGAGATTCAAACGCATTGTTGTCGGTCAACAAAATGCTATTACGTTGTAAGGTAATGTGCTTTAAAAGCTCGTCATAATAACATCAGGAGAAGCTCCGAGAGGTTCTACAGTTTCCTGTTGATGTTACGCTTTTACGCCAAGTATAGACACACACATGGAAAATACATACACGTATAATGTAACCGATATGGGGGAAAGACGTTGAAAGCTCCTCGAATTGCGTATTTTCCTCCCTATTGAAGTTGTGTGATGTAATAATTGCACTCCGGTCTATATACGACAGTATATATTATATAATTGAATTTCAGAATGTATGTACATATGTATGTAACGATATCTTTCGTTTTTATTTCGTAAAGATCGTTTTCAATATTTTACAAGAAAAATACATTTGAAAAAATTAAACGAATATTCAAGATAATACAAATTAAAATACTGCTTTCTAAAATATACTACTCTTAATACATGATATACTACATAAATATACTACTCTTAATACAATAATAATTAATACTTAATACATGTACCACGTTTGAAGTTAATCTACTGAGTGGTCTATTTATTTTTTAAAATAGAAACAAACAGCATTACTACGTAGATAACTTAAATTAAAATCAAAAAAGTTTCTAAAAATAAATTATAACAATGAAATAAAATAAAAACAAAGAAGAAAAGCTTTGAAAAGTGAGAGATATGAGATACTAAGAATAATGAAATAATAAAAAAATAGAAATTTAAACACGAATAGGAGTAACAAAATGCACCAATATGATGGGGAATATTTTTAAGACAAGAGTTTATTAATATATTATAATATATATATTATATTATAATATTATTAATAAGAGATCTATATTAAAATTAATTACAGGAATAGTTGATAAAACAGGGTTTGAATGAAAATAATGAAGGATTATGAAAGGATCTATGTAATTCGACATGATAAAATCTTGCTTAGAAAATAAAAAAATAAAAAAAATCATTTCCAGTTGTAAAAATTAAAGATAAGCATTTCATTAACCAAAAAAAGCTTACGTATGTTTACGGTTATTGTAAGATGAACTCAGCAGTAGTTTTCATGTTTTGTTTTTTAAATTATACATAGAGTTTTACTTTTGATATCATAATTTGATATGAAATTTGGGTATAAATCAGAAAAGTTTTAAAAATTTATATTAGTCTGAATGGTTTAGTGAAAGTCTCGGTGTTAAGTATCAAAACACGCACTATAATAATCGAGACTGAGAAAACTTTTTGTTTAACCCCTTCGCGTCTTTGTGAAAGTTTTGATTCCGTTCCATTGTCTCCTGTGTTGTAATAAATTATTCGAGCGTTTGCTCGCTGAATTCTACATAGACCTATTGTCATCGTTTGAACAAACTAGCCGTCTCTAACTAACATAATTTACGAATATACATATAAACATACAATATATATGTATCTGTATATAAAATAATAAATTTATAAAAATTAAATTGTTTTAAAATAGTGTAAAAGTATGTCCATATGTATACAGGTTTAATATGTTTGTGAGCTCCCTGCAGTTTAGTGTTTTTCGTATTAGCGCGTCTTGTAAATCAATTTCCTTTCAGAAATTGCTTCGCAAAACACCTCGGGCATTGCTTATTTTTGTCGAGGTTTTTACCGAGAAAGGTTTCGCACAAAAAAATCTCGGTTATAATACGTTTTATTTCCGTTTAATACATTTGTCGGAAAGCTCCCCGTCGATAGATAACGATGGGGTGAGTTTTAGAACACGATTCGAAAACTTAAACGCAGGTTCGCTAACAAAGGCTTTCGGCGTTCTCTTGTTACTCATCCACCCACTCTGTAACAACCCGACATCTTCTATTTATTTTATTTTTCGCAGTTCGCTCAATTACCCAATTCTTTGAGGGCTCATCGTCTAGGAAGCGGATGGGATAAAGTACTCGGTAGACGCGGAAGAGCACACGGATTGATACATTTTACGGCTACAATTGCTTTTCACGTATATATAGGCGTATATACATATATATATACGATAGAAGGAATGTTTCCAAATTGAATTTCAAAATTTCTGTTTCCATATTCATATTGAATTTGGATTTTATAATAAAACGATTAAAAGACGCGTTGTCTCTGATGCGCGATGTCGCCCATAGTAATTTTAGGATATTAAAACTGGAACAGTTTAATTAAGTTTGTGTGCCGTTTCGGCAATCATCCTGAGAAACAATAACAGAAGGAGCTGGGCGCGGGAAAAGCGGAAATAGAAGGTGAGACCTGGGGTGTTGTAGGGGAGGAGAGATTGGAGAGAATGAACGAGAAGGAATGAATCCGGTTAAGGGGCGAGTGTTGGAAAGGGATGAGGAGTGTGCAACGGCGGATGTACGCAAGAATGGAAAGTCTCTCGAAAATTGCTTTATTTCTTTAATTTCTCACCATGCAACGGAATTTGAACGCTTTGAAGATTTTCTACGTCTGAGATGGTTATTATTAATTTCCTTTCTGCAGGAAATTTAGTTGTTGAATCATATGCATAAGAAAACTCACGCGTCTCAAAGGAAATTTTAATGTAATCATATTACACCAAGTAATATAATATTAAGTTCACATATGAGTATTATTTGAGAGATACAAAAGTCTATATACATATTATACAGCACTGAAAAACAACAGCCCGCAATAGCACAGGAGTGCACGTAAAAGACTGCATCTATTCATACTACACAGAAGCATACTATACTATTCATATTATAGAACGCAACGATACGGTGCAATACAGCTTGCGTCGTATCGTCAAACCAATATTGTGACAATATTACGTTTACGAAAATATTCATACGCGTATGCGAACGCGTGCACTCGCTACTATGACGTGACGTTATGCGCAAATATTTCCATAGAAGCCGAAGAATATCGGTTTTGCTTGATACGTGACGGTGACATGCACTGTTGTATAATTGGCTACTGCTGTTAGGTCTACGCCACGTATATATTACGGAACTTGTAAATGTGTCCATATATGTAGATTGTACTAAAGAATATTTTTCGTACTGCTGTTTGCGTGCAGCTGCCAGTATGTGCTGTGCCAGTATGAGCATACTTTATTACGTTTTCGTTAAAAATAATTTCATTTATGGTTTAGTTATTGTCACACAACTATTTAGATAATGTTGCACGACTTTTTCGCTTGTAACAAAACTCAGTAATTAAACGGAATGAACATTAGTAGAAATAAAAGTGTTATGAATGCATTAAATTTTGATCCCGATTAGTGAGACGTGATGTACTGAATGTTATTATAAGAAATTACTATTTAGCTGTGTTCAATATACAATCTTTATGTTATATTTGAATGTATGGTACAATTCATCGTTTTTAAAGTCACCGTTCATGGGCGTCCGCAGCGACTTATGAAGACTGTTTTTTCTCGTTTTCCCCCGCTCGCATTATCATATATTCTCGTAAAGGAAAAATATATTTTTCCTTGCACTTAAACCAGATTTATCGGCAACGTTTTTGCTGGGAAAATATTTCGCCGAAAAGTGTTTGTTTTTTCCCATCCCGGTTGCGAGTGTCTCGCCCTGTCTCGGCCGAGACGCTAAATCATTTCTTTCGTCGTCGAAAAATTTGCCTGCCCGTGTGAAAATGTCATCATTATATGCGGGGGGAAATAACAATTTTCTCAATTTTTTCAACCGCAGTTTTCGCAGACTCTTTCAGCTTTTATCTGACGCGCTGACAATTCAGAACTAGGGAGATATCGCGCCATCAAAGGAAACGCAGATTGATTCGTTTGTATCGAACTCAGTTTTCAATATTTTCCCTTCCGGGAATATTGACAAAAGTTCTACACTTTTATTTATTATACATATTTATATATATGGAATCAAATCCGTATCGAGGCACAGTTTAATGTTTTCCTCCCCCCACCACAATTTTACGGCATTTGTTTTACTACTTACGGCCTGTATTTTTACGGCGATTTTTTCCTGCCCTGAAACCCTTTACGTGCGATTATTAAATACGCCAATAAAACGATTTGCGAGCATAACGTCCCATTTATCCAGCAACCCTTGAATAAAATCTTTAGATCCCCGTTTTCGAACCCCCTCTCTCGCCCTCCTTGGGCCGATAAAAAGGTGACAGTTTCAAACGCGGATTTCGCGAATAATTTATCCTCCATGGGGGAGGGTAGAAGAGGCTAGTAGAGCAAAGGGGTTTTAGACGATTCGCATTTTCCACGTAAAACTTTACAAAAACGTGACGCGAATACGGAAAAATTACGACGAAACGCGTAAATTTCACGTTCGCGGTTTTTATGTAAACGGAGCCAACACACTTCAAAAGAAATAATAAATCGTTGTTTATATTAAAGATAAGTTATTGCAATATATTAAGAATTGGTTTTTATATTTTTCCATAATTTTGTCATGAAAAATGTCGATATCTATGTATATGAAATATTTTTATTGGATGTTTCACGTAATTGGAGGAGATAACACTAGGAAAAATATAATAGTATGTTGGCTTTGACACGTATTTGATTTGACTACAAATTTTGTATGGATATATGTTTTGTATCATACATATATATAAATATATGTAAGTATAATAATAACTCACCGTAAGTTGATCTGGATTCACTAAATCTTATTAGAAGATAAAAAAATCACTTGAAAATGTCTGAGAAAGTCAAATAAAGATTTCGAATCCAATTTGGATTTGAGGCATGAACCATTCAGTCTATTATACAAAAAAAAGTAAGGGGTTATCGTTGCCGCTTAGATATACGGAAAGTCAATGTCAATTCATGTGTGTAGATTTCGCACAAATCGCAAAATCTTCGTCATCAAAGTACGTCGATCCCGATTTTCAAACATCAATAGCTTTTCGCTGTAGTATTTTCAGAAAATAAAATAAAACGCGCGCATACACACACACACAGACATGAATAAACGAGTGCGGGATAAGTCAGTCAATCAAGTATAGGCCTCTTTTCGCATCCGCACTGGGTGGTCGAAAAAAGCCACCCCCGTCGTAAAATAGCCGTAAAAAGACCCTAAAACGCACAATCCACCCTTTCCACCCGTACTATCCCTCGATTCTACCAAGGCAAAGATGAAGAGTTTGTATCGTAGACAAACGCTAGAATTGTGGCAAATCTGGACCGAATTTCGCTTTCACGTATGCACGTGTGTGTATGTACATGCATACAAATACAAACTGGGAAATCGATCATCTGACGAAATGCTATAAAACACAAATTCGAATAAAATTAAAATCCTTGAATTCGAAAGTGGAGTGTTTGCAGAAGTCATAGTGTCATATAAACATTTATTGCTCATTTTTTGTATCGAAATACTAACAAAATTTGAATTTTATGTATCATACAATTCAGAAGTAGTTGTTTAACAAAACATGTATATGTACAAATCAAAACATTGCGATTATCATATGCGAACTCTCCGAGGACTGATTATTGTTTATTTACATTTCTTAAACCAAGTTTTGTGAAAGGTTGTACGATCTTCTACTTACACGCGTTAAAGCTTCTTTAATTTCTCTATTATGATTGCGGTAAAAAGCATTAACTTATACCATTCTATTGTTCAAGTTTTCCCAAGCACATTTTCAAATAGTTTATGATAATTGTTACAGCACCATTTTCAATATCAGTGAAAAATAGCAAACATTTTTATAATATGAGGGTTACAATTTATGAAAATGGGCGAGTCAAAAAAAAAGGTTTATTTATTTAATATTAAAACTGGCATAGCCGATGGACACAATTTTATATTTCGTGATGTCATCGTCGGGTTGCCCCTGAACGACATATGCATATAAATTTTGAAAACATATTAAAATAATTAGTCATGATGACATAGTGGGTAGGATGGTTTTGGCCAATTTGATGAGGATTCTTTTCGACAATGAAATCAGATAAATTGGAAAACATTAATAGGAAACGTTCGAATTAGTAGTCACAAATATCTACGTCAGACTAGCAGCACTGCAGAAATATTCTGAATAAATTATAAACCGTGCTGCACTAGTACGAGTTTTTAGCTCACAATTTTACCGATTTAAAATTCAGCACACTTCCAATTAACCATTTTAAACGAAAACAAAAAATAATGTGGCCAGAACACTATCTCAATAAACATGTTTCAATAGAAATTAACAGTGGGAAAAAATCCCAAGTGAAAATACGTACTTTTGACTTTTGATTTGAACTGGACGACTACTTAGAGAGATTTGAAAGCTGAAAAGTACTACAAAAGAAAGATAAAATACCCGACTATAGATTCCAATATTTATTTTGAACAGGAAATTGACAGATTTTGAGATATCGACCGAACAACACCAAGATATAGAAAAATCGCGCGATTTAAAAAACATATATCTCCGAATATCGAGCCAATCAACATTTTTTATTACCAACTTCGTATTTACTGGGCATAGATCTATAAGAAAAGTCATATCCCGTCTCTGAAACATTTTTTGGGTCGAACAATGTTATCGGTCACGCCTTTGTTCTATACCATAAAAGCAAGAACTAATGTTCTTGATTTTTCACCAATTGCTCGGACCTTACGTTTTTTAAATTTGGCCAGCGATCACATTGATATTTTCAATAATTCACCGAATAATCTATCCACTTCTTATTGGTTTTTACTTTTAGTTTAATTTAAAACTACTTAGTTTGGTTCAATTTTTAAAAATTTTCAAGTTTTAACTTTTAATTTTGAATTTTTATTGATTTTTATTTTTTTTCGTAAAATTTTTTGGGTAGCATGTGAATGTTAAATAAAATTAAATGTGTTTTTTATATATTTTATATGTATGTATGTATGTATGAGTGTTATTTATGTATTATCTGGCCTGTGTCTAATTGGTGTAACCAGTGAAGTCACTGTGGTATATGTTTATTAAATTAAATTTAATTACAAATGAAATACCTATGTTGCCAGTTAATTAAATTGAATATCAGAATTAGCCACAACATAAAAAGCAAAAATAGATTTCATAATTGTATAGGCTTTGCTTTCGTCAGCTTTCGACAAAAATTAATCTTGACGAAGATATATTATATTTAGACAGTGAGTTGTAAAGCGTTTCGGGGTCGAAATTCGTACGACCCTGTTATAAACGGAATTGACTCAATAATTGGCGGTTTTGTCAATCGGAAATGAAATATGAACACCAAACAGAATAAGTTTAGGCGTAATTGTATATTATTACACCGCGAGGAAATACGATTGTGGAGATAGCTGGCGATTATGTAAACATTTCGTTTTAATTTTGACGAGCGAGTCGTTCCATTGAATTGCGGTCTGAGATGCTTTTTAAAGGCGAGCTTCGGTCGCAAATTTTTACGAGAAAAATAAATTCGGAATTGCCGAAATTTACAGCCGAGATAGGCTTTTGTTTTCGCACAGACACACACACACACACAAATATAAAACACACACACACACTTTTAGCGACAGGGACGAATAAAACGCTTAAATTTTCATTACGACCATTACGGTTTACAGCGTAAACGTCGCTCGCCCGCGAAATGTCTCTGTTAACTCGAAACAACTAAAGCCTAAATTCTTTTATTATGCGCGATTCTTACGTATAATGTGTTTCGCTGAATATGTATGTGCTGTAAATTTGACGCAGATATACTCGACTTTAATTGCTATTAAATTAAATTAAATTAATTCAAGTGGGACGGGTAGTTTTTCCTGCGGTGGAACTTCACAGAAGCTATCGTCCGGCGTTTACTTCTTATATTTATACGCAGTTTAAGTCGAAAAGTTTTTTAAATGCCCACTGGGAGCGAACTGGCGAAAAACTCATGTTTTTATGGGGTCGTAAAGCGCACCCCAGGGCTGGACTAATAATTAATTCCGTGACATGCGATTCAATCAATAATCCATTCGACAAGTTACCGCCCCAGTTGACCCCGACTCGGGGTTTTTTTTGTACGCGTCACTCATACTGAACGATTTTTTCGCTGTTTTATCGCTTACTTAATAATTTATTCGAATGAAATATGTACATAGGTGGGTCGGTACGTGCGCTGCGGGATGTTAATGGGTCATTTGTGATGTTTTTTTGTTGTTGTTTGTATTTTGTATTCGAATATACATACACACATACATAGTGTAGTGCGGAATAGATCGACGGCTCGATACAAAGGTTGTGCTAATATTAAAAAGTGAAAATGTTAATTAGGTTCGTAAGCGATGTGTGTTTTGTGTCGTTCTATGTTTAGATTGAATTTTGAGTGGGCCATTATAAAATGTATGTGCATTTCTTATTTAAATGAGAAACTTACTATGGACTTGTTTACTTTAAATTAATAAAACACGTGTACTACTTATCTTTAAATCTGAAAAATGCAGCGATAAATTAAAAATAATATTTTATTTATTCATAGAATACCTAATTTATAGTAATGAATACTCGATATTTCGAGAAACATTGTCAGAACAAATCATTTTCTTAAAATGATTTATTATTAAATATGTACATATGTATGTATGACAAAAATAAAAATTGGATTATGTAATTGATATTATACCTATTAAATGTATAAAGTTTTCATGTGATTTTTGAATGGTGTAGTTTAATTGAATCTAAAAATTGAAAAAACGAGAATACCTATAATTAGGGTGATCATAATTCCTAGGACTCTAAAAGGGACACTTTTAGAGTCCGAAAATTGTCCCTAAAAATTGTATAATTTTTCCAAAAATAACCATTGATATTGTGAAGGAATTTTTATATTTTTTCAGAATGTGCAATTCTTTTGTACAAGGAACATAGAAACATGATAAAAATTATTATAATACGTGATTTTTTTCTGCAACGTAAAATTAACGAGTGAATTAACTTTATGGTTTCTTTAAATTGCAAAAATTATGTACAATTGAAAATTTACGTTTATTTCATATTCATTCCTTCTTTTATTAAGTAACATATTTTTTTCCAGAATGTACATTTAATTAAAAGAAAAAAATAAAATAAAATATAATAAAATATTGTATTTTACAGTTATTTAAAAATAATTATGATGAAAAAATTAGCACCAAGCTATTGTTTTTTCAAAAGGATTCTTCTGTGCATCACTGAAACGGGACAAATTAAACAATTTTACGAAAACGATGGTTCGAACGCAAAGCATGTACATACATACATATGTACATTTAAAACGGTATATATATATATATATATATATATATATATATATATATATATATATATATATATATATATATATATATATATATATATATATATATATATATATATATATGTATATATGTAATCAAATATCATTGATTATGAATCATTCCACTGGTTAATTTTGATCCAGTAAATAACGAGGTAGTTTTATGTTGAATTGAAAAAGTAATACGATACATTATTTTCAATTGACGACAAATCATTGGAAACGGTTGACACAAATTATCAATTTTTTCATCGTAAATTTCATTCAAACGTTAATTGAGGCACTCATTATGTGCTCGGCATAAATCAACATACCATTATGTATAAAAAGCTTCAACTCGACATATTTCAGTTCGTATTTCAAAGCTATGCATATTCTAACTAACGAGTTACTCTATAAAAATACACAAATATATGAATATCTCATGTTAAAAATATATAAAGAAAATATATACATATAGAAAATATAGAGCATAGGATACTGATTAGAACTGTCTTCAAAACGAGCAAGTATCTGTGGTTTATGTACGAGTATATATGTACCTATTAACTACCGTGATATTTCCCCTCGTCCAGATGGTGGTGTGCCAAAGCAGATGTAAATTATGATTACCGTCGGAAAAACGAGCAGGGTGTACGTTTGGCCTGCGGGGAAAACGGAAAAACGCATTCCGGAAAAGTGCACCGGGGAAATTTCTCGGGGGACCGAATAGCGCGTCGGTTATTACGCTAATTATTTTCATTAAAAATATACATTTATCACGTTTTTTAATAAAGGGAATTGGGGGCTTCCAGTCCCTACGCAAGCGCAAGTGGCAATCGCGTTTCGCGCATAAAAATAAATTGCCAAAATTTACATATGAAAATATTTAATCGTTTATATAATCGTAATACAGGTGTGTGTGCGCGCGCGCGTTAATTTATTTCGAATTGTTTCGTTGATCATTAATTTTCACGCACGTGCTTTTACACGTATTAGAAATGTTGTTCAAGCACGTGAAACGATCTCACGTGTAATTGAATATAGATTTAGTTTTTTTTTGTACATCTGTGAAAACAATTTCATCGTTTGATTTAATATTGGGTATCCAATTAACGGGGCCCTAATGGAATGGTGCCCGTCGTTACGTTCTACTATACTTGTTTAACATAATTATGAATCACAACCAATAAATTTCCATTGTATGAGAAGAGTTCTTGACAAATTGGGGTCATCACGCCCTTTTGCTCCTGTCTTATCGCCGTTTTCCATCTGCCGTCGTCGGGCCAAACGTATAAATTAATTTAATTGTATCTTGTACTCGCCCAAAACTAACGTTTCATCTTATTCACACGTACGATTCTATTTACACTGTGTATACAAATGTGCCAGCTGTATATATGTACGTGTGTTTTCATATTGCAGATGAGGTGTAATTGAACGCGAAGAAAGAGTGATGATAGATAGGCTTTTGGGATTCCGCGTCGAACGTTCCGATTGGATTAATTGACTCTTTGTCTCCATCAATCAATTATCGCTGATTTGCGATTCGGTTTTTTTCATATTTTCCAGATCGGAAGAATATATTGTGGATTTATATTACCATATTCTGACGTCATGTTTTCCGTAAAGTACATATATGTATGTATGTATTTTTATATGAATCAAATGAAAAAACGAAATACTATTTGATTTTTTTTAGATTTTGCTTTTGAAAGTCTCTCCATGTAAAGTTTTATATTGGAGATGATTATTTTTTTAAAGTAAGGAAGGTCTTTCAAATGGTTCGAAATCGCTGCAAACGAGGCGGAAGCTCATCCCTCGTGGATTATTCCGTTTTGAGTATAATTTACAGGAAAAGCGGAAAACCGGTCGGAAAAGGCATTGTATACGTATGCTTTGGCATTTGGGGCGTTCTTCATTTGATTTTCTTTTCTCAAATTGGTTCGTATAATGCGTTATCAAGTTAAAAGCCTCCTTCGGTTCGAGTCGCGCAAATAATGGAAATCACGAAGGAAACTCGTCAGTGAGTCGATTTGGAAAATGATCGATTGTTTGTTTGAGATTTTTTTCTTTAGAAATAATTTTCAAATGTTAAATATTCGACTTCATAGTCATTTTATATACGTTTTCATTACATTTAAATATCATTATTTTGGTTCTGCATATTTAATTATATTTTCGGAAGTAAAAAAACATTCCTAATATAATGTAAACGAAGGCCTAATGAATTTTTCATAAGAATAATTATTCCTCGAGTTTTATCGAAAGAATCCCCAATTTATCCAGTACGAGAGTTATTGCAAAACAAATTTGATGAAATATTTCAATTAACCGGTGGGAGAGGGAAAGGGGGTTGTTTCCCTCGTCCTCTGCGGATCCTTAGCCCTTATCTCGGCCACCCCCTTTCCCAGTTCGACCACTTCGTCTTGACGTAGCCCTGATTTATGTTTTTGTTTCGGCTGAAATTCGCTGATTTTCGAGCGGTTCAATCAGCAGAGTCAATCTTTACCCAAGAAATTAAAATTTAGATTTCATCGTTTTCGCATTAGGGACGTGCGAATAAGAAGTGGACGAGACTGAGAAGAGGTGATAATTTTTCCTCTCAGTCGAGCGTTTCCGTCGGAAAGTCTTCCAAGAAATTACCTGTCACGGCTTTGTTGTCTCACAGTATTTCAGTTTGCCGTGAATTGAACAAGCAAAACACTAATAACGCAATATTGAACTTCGAAGTGTGGTGCGCGGCGCAATATCCTACCAGGTTTCTCGGATCGCAAGGTATGCGCGCAGAAACTGTAATAGCTTTTGAGGATATACGCGATTTTATATTCAGATATGATATGACTATGTGCTCGCATAAAATTCTGCAATGCTGGAAAGCAGCAGGGGCTGAATATTTTCATACATTATTCTTACTGTAATAACTGTGATAATTTTATTCAACATTAATTCCACTCACTGAAAATTTACATTAATTCCACTCACTGAAATTTTATTTTTTAACACTTTTCAATATTTATATAATTTGTTCAAAATACTTCTTAATTCTATCCACTGATCTAGTAATCATTATGAATTTCATATATTACTTTTATTATTAGTATTTACAATGTTCTTTTTTGTTAATTTTTAAAGCATAGTAGGGCAAAAGCTCAAGATCTACATATGTATGTTCACGAATTCACTGAATGTGAGAGTAAAGTATGCGTGTATTTTATATTGGAAAAAAGGAAAAATTTTAATATGTTTATACGTATACATTAATTGAAAAAAAAATCACCTCTTATAGGCTTGTATAGGCTTTAGTAAGCGGTAGTTATTACATAAAAATATGTCTTATAAGATCATATTAAATGCTAGATGATCTCTTGCTTAGCAATAATGCTCACAGCATTTAATAGAGCAAAAATTATTCTTCATTACTATATTTAAGTAGCAGCATAGATCAATGGTTAGCGTGTAATACTTTCAATTATGAGGTCACGAGTTCAATCCCTGGCTGTGCGGCTGGCCAGAACTTGGACTCCAAGGTCGATCGTTTCCTATCACAGTTTGCCATTTTATTTGATTTCATTGAAATAGTTCAAAAAATTGACAACCCTGCTCTATTTCTTAAATTCAAGTTTACAGTATTTTGAAATTCGGCGATTTATAAAAATAAAAAATGTATCAATAGATGTCTCTATGATGTTCTGTAAAATTACTCTATAAATTGTTTATCGATGTTTGTAATCGGCCTTTGCACATATGTATGTATGTATATGCAAAGTTCGTTCGTTGGTTCGTATTTTTTTTCGATTCATAGGCGCCGATTCGACTTTTTTCGATTCAAAGGATTCAAAGTCCCCGGGGGCAAAGGTGCCGAGGACGCAGGCACCTCCGGGGGCGAAGCGCAGGCACCGCTGGGGGCACAGGCGCTGGGTTCTGGTATACATATAATTTCGAAACGGACAGTAAATGTATATGTTTGTTTGTTCGTGACAATCAATTTAATGAAAAAAACAAATGAGTATTCAAATAAATTTATATAAAATAAAACTATTCAAATAAATTTAATAAAATGTTTACTATTAGATAAGTAAGTCATGTTTAAGCGATTTATATTAAAAATACCGAGCAAAGCCGGGTAAAACCAATAGTATTATATATATTAATGATTAGTTGGCCTGATGATTTGAAGCTAGTTCATAAAATTACGTTAAATATGCGTTAAAAATATATCTAATTTAAATTGTTATTTGAAATTATGTTCATAAATCAAATGTGCAAGTGTTTAGTGATGGAACAATGAAAAACAGAGATTCTATTATTTTTATTTCCACAAAAAATATTTCAAGTAGTAGTTCATTACAAAGTTAATTTGAAGTTGATAAGAAGTAAATTTTAAATTCCTTCATTGTATTTTAATTTTGGTTTAAAAGCCTTTATTATATATTTCATGAAGCTTCATATTGAAATAATGCAAGTAAAATAATGAAGGATATGAATTCATCTGTATTGTACAGCTTGTGAATGCGACATAGTATTACCAAAGGACCAAGCAATGAGATTGGGGAGAGTTTGAACGGGGTAAAGCTGGGGTTAGAGGGGGTAGACGTCGCTGTTGAGGGGCGCCTCTAAACAAAAGATCCAAAAGCGCTGATTTATGAAATAAACTTCCATTATACTTCCGCGGCATTCTTTCCAGTTAATTTCGTCGGTGATAATCAAATTCGGGGGACAATGCGTAGCGGCCATAGCCCAGCCGGGCTCAGAGCGGCCTCCCCCGGGTCGTCGAAACCCCAGTCAGCGAGTGGGGTGAGTAAAACCCCAGTGGGCCAGGACCTCAGTCCGTGCCATGACGGATCCGATCGCACGAAATGGGAATTGGAATATCGTCGTCGGCCGTTTTGGTAGGGTTTGAGGACGAGGGGGTGGAGTCCTGCCGACTGGTTTTAGGGGTGGGAAATGGTGGTGGGGGGTTGGAAGGACAAAAGCCTGCGAGGCTGTTTTGTGTTGTGTTACGAACACAATGCCTTCAACCCAAGGGATAATGAAAGTAATGCTCGCGCGGTATTTGCTCGACAAACGCGGGCAAATTTTTGCGGAATTCCGCGCCGTTTGCGTTTGCCGATCCGAAGGGTAATCCTCGCCCCCGAATTGGTTTATTTTTTAATCGGATTTCGGATAAAAGTTTGAGCGTCGATGATCCGACATGTGGTAGACGAGCCAAAGCACGCCCTCCCCTCCCCATCCAGCTGTGAGCCTCTTGTATAGGCAAAATTCCGAATGAGAATTTCGCTCGAAAAGTTATATCTATGAAATAACCCAATTTGGGGATTATTTTAAACCAATGTCTAGTATAAATTCGGTGATTGTTGAAAGAGCAATAAATATGCAATAGAATTTTCATAATAAAAAGTTAGTACTACAAAATAACATTGATACACTTAAGGGTTCAAATTTTGATGTTTTTTGACTTTAACCATTGACCAGATAGATTTAAAGGAATTATTTGTGCTTCTTTTTTATACAGAATTGAAATTTAAACCAGGCGTCACTCGTTTCTTCAAAGGGTTCTAAGCATTTCCAAAATCTGTGATCCAAGTACCTTTATACCAAATTTGGTGATCCTGAGTTGAAAAATGTGGATTTAAATACATATTATTCATAAATCCAAACATAAATATAGATAATTTGTTTCGATCGTATTTTCTGAAACAATCTGGAGAAAATCAACTGGAGTATCAATGGAAAATCCACTGGAGTATTCTTGAAGAAAATAACAAAGCTCAAAATGCCACATCTCGATAAATTTGGAATTGAATAAATTAGTAAGTAAATGCATTGAGATTATTCAGAATATGTATAATATAATACCTGTTAATCTACCGGACAAAGTCTACCGAGTCTATTTAGCTTCGTTTCAGATATTTTGTCAAGTCGTATATGATTGTTAAATGTTTCGTTTAAAAGTGTGTTCGTTCACACGTTCCAGCTTAGCTGCGGTCGTTTAATGGAAAAAAGGAAGTCGGCTTTCGTATCTTTTAGATTTTAAGCCTCGCAGAGATAGAATCGTCTAATTGTTGCCCCTCGCTTTTGTTGTTATCCTTTTAAATGTGCGCGCATATTTGTACAAAAGCCGAAAGATAACGGATAACAAAGGATTTTGTCGGGGAAAATTTTATTTTCGGGGCCGCGGCGGCGATAAAAGTAAACAACAAGAGTAATTTTTTTCTCTACAGGCAATTTCCAAGCCCGTCCGGGTAATTGGGCCCTTCAGAAGAGGCCACGGGGGTAGGGAGGGGTGTGGACGAAAATTTTTAGTGACTTTAGCCGTTTAGAACAGCCGAAATTGGTGAAATTGTTGTTGTGTAATTGTCTCGATTTACCTTAACGGCCGCTGTAGTCCAACTTGTAGTGCCATTTAAGATGCTTCAAAGGGTTCCGTATTGTTTGATCTTGGGAAAAGTCAATGGCGTAAATTTCATGGATTGAAAATATCTGATTCGATACTTTGAGGGAATCAAGAAAATAAAATCTTTGATCGAATTCTGAAAACGTTTATTTACAATATTTTTAAATAAAATAAAAATGTACATGTATGTATTACTTAAGACATTTAAATTTTTTAAAACATACTAATTATATTATGATCAAAGTTCACTTAGGCATTGTATGTTCATACATATGTACTCTGATATTACGCAGTGCTAAAAAAAATAACAACGATAATAAAAAAAAATAATAACCGTCCGCCCTCGGCACTTTTCCGGTCAGTGATTTTTCACAGATTTTTCTCGCGAATAAATTTTCAGTTGGAAATTATTCCTCCCCCACCCGTTTTCCGACGAGGGATTTCCATAAAAGTTATGAAAAATTCATCACTCTAATTCAGGAATCGTATTAACCGCGAAACGTTTCTTAATATTTCATCATCGATCCTTTTATTTTTCCGGTAAGCCCGGCGAAATTAAGTCGACGTCTAAAAATTCGCAAAAAAATTTTGTACACTAAATTCATTTTATCAATATTTTTAATACGATAGGATACGCAGTATCTACGTAATTTCAAAAGTGTACGCCGTTTACGAAACAAAAATATTTTCAATATGTATTATAATGATAAAAGAAACCTTTTCATATTTTGACGTATCTCAATTTTCATCCGCAGTTCGCTCTTATATAATCTCTGGAATATTTGATAAAATATTAATACACAATGGACAGAGAGCTGTGCGAGCACATTTTAAATAATTTCAGTGTTTATATGCGCAGTCTATAATATTTAAGGGTCTATAACTTTTGGCGCGTCTCAATTTTCACTCGCAAAATAAGTGCGTCGTTCGCCGTGGTCGCGGAAAACTCCGCGTGTTTTCCTTTTCTCGTGTACGCGATAACATCTCCGGGGGATTTTCCCGGAGGAGTCGTATGCAAATTTGGCGGTAGATTGTCATTTTCCTTTTTACCTGAGCGACGCGTGCGTTTTTCATATTTTCCCCGGCGAAGAGAAGGGAAATCGCTTAACCCGCACGGGTGCCGAAATATGTTGCGAAACCGCGCCGGGAAAACTAGACGCATTACTCAAATTTATAGACACTGTAAAATTTGCGAGATTCATGCACGCTAGCACCGTATACAATGTTAGGTGTTCACACCCATTTTTATATAAAAAAAAGTTTTTGTTTATGAACCTTTTTCGATGTAAAAACTCTGTTCATATTGGACATGGTAATAGTACCCACATATATTTTGTTAACAAGCGGGTCTCTTGTACATTTTTTAGAACACCAAACCCTTTTAAAATGTCACATATTTAGTTAACTTGCAATAATGAATTTTATAAAATAATATCTGAAAATCGTTCCTCATGTCATAAATTATTCTTCAAAACCACACGTAATGAATGTTTATAAAATATATTCTTGAAGTCAATTTTCAACGATAAAATATGTTATTGCAATTCTCTCCTACTTATTTTATTTATAAAATCTTTGAATCGTTAGCAAGATTTGATAGCAGTTGTGTTAAAAAAGAGTATATTTTTACATACCTCCTTTACGTTTCACATAGCTTTCGTGTTAGTGGTCATTTTTATCTTTTATCCGATCGTTTTCATACTTTGCCATATTGCTCATTTTGGTCATCAATATAAGTAAATGGAGCCTCCGCCATTACGATGGTGCAAATATATCGTGTAAGACGCGTTTGTAATTTGCCCGCCGACATTCTATTTGACGTTTACGGTTGACGTTTGTTTGTTAGTTTCAAACATAGATGGCGATAGTAAAAAAAAAAATATTGGTGTTTTTATTCAAAATAATAATTTTATATACAAATTATAGAAGAGGTATGTTTTTAAAAAACTTTTTTACAAGGTGTTTTTAATTACTTGGCTAACATTCATTAAGTATATACTGTCACGAATCCCGTGCCGTATAGTCATATATGGAAATGATAACAATAATATATAAGATAATAATCGCTGTACAAAAACATTGCCTTCATCAGATTCATTATTTAAACCGTACCGAAGTACTAGAGTCAGTCAGAATATTAGACGCAATTAATTAATTCAATTAATACACAGATCGGCATTAGATGGATGTTTTTATCACAAAAAAATGGTTCACTTTTGTCAATTTCTTAGAAAAACCATGCTTTTTTTTTCTCTTGCTTTTGTTCTCTTGATTTATTTTTATTTGAAAACCATCCTACTAACGCCGTTTTTACTAACCTCTTCATACTTTTTTGGTCATAACATCCAATTCAGTACAGTGTGAGCTTTTAATAAACAGTTCTACGCGTCTCTCAAGTTCATCGTTCCAATATTAAATTCAAATTTAAAAATCAAGTTTAAAATTGCTTTATGAATGTACTAGATGTATTAAAAAGTGTACCATGTTAAAAAAAAGATTCAGTGTTAAAATAATCTCATTCATTACATCTTGTAATAGAACTTTAAAAATGTAATTATAGGTAAATAAATATTGAATGGAACGTTGACTGAATTGTCATAATCCTAATCAAATTTTTAAAGATAAACAACCTCTAGATCGTGACAATAAATATATATGTATGTACTTGATTTCAAACCGTTAGCTTTAAGCGTTCTTACACGATATTTTTGTTTTAAAATCTACCCTTTTTAATTAAGAGCTAGCGTGTGCTTCATCGTGTACCTTTGTAATTGATTTTTAGCTTTCAGCCAACGCCGATAAATTCAGCTAGAATCATTAAAAATATATAAACGAGGATCATAAATTTCTAAAAAATCATGGCAAATGTATGCAAATCACATTTGGAATATTTAAGATGGGATATGTATATAGAAAGTGCTCAAATGGCACCCAAGAGGACAGACGTATACGGGAGCAAAAAAGTGGGTCACATGTTGGGAGATAAACTAAGGAAAATGCGTTGAATATAATGGATGAAAATAGCATCGAAGCGAAGATGGAGGATGAGCAATCAAATGACAATAAAATTGAAATATAAATTGAGCATCGATGAAAGTACATAGTATAAAATTCAAATTGAATTGGCGGTATATTCGTACGATGCCTTTAATAATATTTAAATTCATAACAATATTACAAAATCAAACAAACATACGGATTTATGGGGGCATAGTTTGAATGTTCATAATAATAGACTTAGTATTCGTTTTTTGATGTATTTGTATGTAGTGAAATATGATAGAGTATAGGTCAAAGAGCTTTATTTATATGATGGATGATATATTTTTATAATTTTGTAAATTTGAAGAAGAGATTTGCGCGTGTGTCGGTGTTGGTGGTGTGTTATGCGTGGTTTTGGCAGAGCACGTAGCGGCACGCCCGCGGGCCGCAATAACATTTGGCAATCCTTTGCGCTGCTGGAGAGATGGTATCGCAACCGGGAATGTATTATTTATGCAAGAGGAGAAATTTTTCCACATCTTTGCCATTGTGCGTTTGTCTTTCCATTATAATTAGGCGGGACCGAGCCGTGGGTCCGCGGGGAATCGTGTACTTTTCTTGTACCCCCCGAGTATGTGTCTTTCTCTCTACTTTAACATTCGCCCCACAGCGACTGACGTTTAAAGGAAAATATTTCATTTTCCGCTCGTGCGAAAATTTCCCGCCGAGCTCTCTGTGCGCTCCGCGAGCTTGTTTTATTTGGAAATTAAGTTTTGCAAAACGGTAGAGTTATCAAGAGAAATAAACGCTTTCAAAATAATACACTCAAATGATTTTCATAATTTTCGTTAAAATGTATTTAAATATAAAAAAATTTAAATAATATGCTAGTAACAATATTTTATTCAAAATAATGAATAAATGTAAAAGTTAGTATAATTTTTTTCTCAGAATCCTTCTGCTGCTTGAAATACTGATTTATTATTTTTTAAATTAACAACCCAATGAATTTTGATACGATTTATGTTCATGAAAAAATACCACATAAATGTTAAGAATTTACGTAAATTTAATTTTCAAACGTACATTTTTTTCATGTTTTTTTCGATCCAATATATTTTTTAAATTTTGTATTAACCATGGTGCCATTGCGGGCTACCTAAGCGACATCTATGCCCAAAATATATACATATGTATATACATGTGTACTATATATAAATTTATAATATTATTGTTATAAATTTAAAATTAATTTGAAATAATGGTGACAAATGAGGGTAGGTAGCTAATTTAGTAGGAATCGTGTCAACAATGAAATTATGTATAATAATATGCAAACTCTGATAGGAAACGATCGACCTGGAGTCACTTATATCCAAGGTCTGGCTAGCAACACCCGGTCAGAGATCGAACGCGTGACCCCTCGGTTGTTTGCATTATACGCTAACCACTATGTTGCCGTATAAGATTAATATAATTAACCATTTTGAAAGATTTATTATGTGGTTTAATTATTAAAATTGTATCACCAAGATTCCATTTGAAGATATGTAAATAAATCTTGATTAAATGTTAGTACAATTGTTGAAGTTATTAAATCATATATGTAGTTGTGTTTATTATATTTAAAAGTGGTTTTATTTCTGTTTCTATACACACCATTTAAAATTAAATTATATTTAATATCTATGTATGAAGTTTTTCCTCTTACTAAAACACTTACTTTTGAGTACCATTTTGAGAAATTTACGGCATACGGCATTATAATTAATGATGAAAAGTGAACATTAGAAATATACACGATTGTTTTTTTTTATTTGTCTTTGACATGTCAATTCCCCTTTTGTTCACGATAACGCTATCCATATAAACTAATCACAATTAAAGTTGTCATACAGTTATCTTTACTAGGTATTTTGGCGTATGGCGTGTCGTATCGTCACGTGTATAATATCACTGAGACGCCTTCGAACGACATATGAACACGTAACAACCATTAAAAGTCACTTCAGTAACGACTTTAAATAAACACAAAGGTTTTGAAACAGTAACCACTACCTTATGGTAATAACAGACGTGGAAAAAACTTTATGGGTTGACTTCAAAACTTACGAGAAGATGCATGTCGATGAATCACACGGTTCTCAAAAATTCGTTTTGCTTATAAAACAAAAATTCGAATTGGTATTTTAGATGTAACGACTTGAGAAACGTCCTGAATTCTTTTGCAGCGACATTGCTAGCACTTCGAAGTAGGTTTAGGAGATGGGCATCATGGCTGGGCCATTAAGGGGCGAGCCCTTATTATAAAAAATGGGGCAATGTTTGACGATAAAAGTGCTCGATGGCACCCTGGGGGACGTTAAAAGTATCGAGAAGTATCGAAAAGGCGACAGGTTGATGAAATTAGGCAAATCAGCTACGAGAACTCCCCGGAAGGCATTTAGACAAACCTGGCGTAATAATAATAAGCTGGAGTGTAGAAGGGGTGTATGCTGAAAGTGTGTCAATTGTGTAACAAGAGTTCCACTTAAGCAAAGCTGCACGCACACCCTTAAAAATGCATAAAGTTGATGATGCTGTTTTCCATTGTATGAATTTTCATCTGCATTACGTCTATTGTTTCGAAGCTTCCATTTGTGTCGGATACATACGATTTTTATTTAGGTACCGTCGGGCGCCGATTTTTATACGTAATTAGAATTAAACATGAGGTTAATTTAAGTTTAATTAAATTGGCGGTTGAAATTTTATAATATTTAAGTATTTCTTTTACACAGTTCTTCTGTGGCATCAATGAATTGTGAATATATCGGAATTAATCGTTTTGACTTTTTTTTTAGCGAGGGGTAGTAAGTCTAGGCTGGATGTGAAACGAAACGTTCTAGTGAGTAACAGTAGTGACAAAAATCGTTTTGAAATGTATTCTATGTTCGTGTGTAAAGGGGATGATTAGTGAGGATTGCTCGCCTCAAGACACTTTAGTATGAAATATGTATATGTATGTATGTATGTGTTGCGCTAATGATAACCACTGAAAGGCTACCGGGTTCAAGCCCTGGGTATAATTCAATTGAAAATAATTTATTCGTACTATTTAAGTATTTCTGTAGTACTACTGGTCCTATCAGAGTTTGCCAATTCATCTGATCTCATTATTGAAACGGTTCGTCATCAAATTGGCAAAACCTTCCTATCTACTATTTTAATACGATTTCAAATTTATAATTTTACAAATTTAGATATGCACAAGTTTAATACCATAGGTGTCACTCGGGGGCAACTCATAATGGCATCATTGGAAAATATAAATAAAAATTATCTACATTTACAATATTCCTCGCATTCGATTTTTTATTTTGTCGTATTTAATTCAAAGTTCAATCGTTTTGAATTTAAAATAGATTTTTGAATCTTTGTACTGCATATGTATTTTGAATTTGATTTAATATAACGCAGATGTTTTTGGATAGTTGTAAAGCATGAGGAATTATCGTCGAACAGGATTTAACCTTTAGCAGGTCAATAAAATCGAATTATAGTTTCGGCAGAGTCGGGGCAATTTTTCGCCCTCGCAAACAAATTTAAGTGCGAAAGAGGCCGACAACGAATCATAATAAAGGTGACATATTGGGGATGTGCGGGCCGCGACAAGGGAAAAGGGCGAGGCCAGGCCCGGGTCGGGACCGGGCTCCAAATTAAAGTTTTACGTTTCGTCGCAGTACTAGAACTGGATGCGAGAGGCCAGCTGGGCCGGGAGGGAGGGTAGGAGGGGAAAATGGAACGGAAAATTTCCCAGCAGCGGCATTTCTCTAACGGCCCTCTTTATGGATTGTAACAAGATTTAAGAGGGAAACCCTCACCGGCAACAGTTTCACCTTATGGGAAACGGTCCCCCCGTCTGCCACCAGTCCGTTCCATTTACAATTTCGATTATTACCCAGAACTGTTCTCGCGTATGTCTCCCGTAATGGGCATAAAAAATAATTGACGAATGGCGGCCATAAAGGGTTTATGTACATATCAAAACGTCGGATGTTTTGCCGAAGTTTGTGTGCTCGGTTGACAGGTGTCGGTCGATAAAACGCCCCGTTCGCAGAGTACATGGCGCACGCTGTGGCTCTCCTCCCGCAGCCGAATCTGTCATTGTTCTTAGGGCGAACATCATTTATCCAGTTTGATGAATGCCACACCGTGCGTCATCCGCTCTGACACAAAAAGCGTGCGACACACGCGCTTGTACGGATGTAATAGTGTTACACGTATGAAAGCATTTTTTTGCGATGACCGCAAAAAACGCGTTTGCCATTGTTGTTTTTAATGGAAACAGACCGATCGCGTTTCGCCGTTACTTTTTCTCGTTTTATTTTTATTTTCTATGTACGTTGTACGGTATCGCGAGGCAGGAACGAGCACGGAATGTTGAATATGTATGAGAATCAAATTGATACACGATTCCGACAAAGTGGAGTGAGACACGCGCAGGTTCAATATATTACAATTTTGCGGTGTGATATTTTCCAGTGTGGAATTCGCGTATATGTATGTTACGATACTAATAAACGTGCATTTTATTTCGATCTGGGCATGTATCGGGCGCTTTTCACTATTGCATATCAATTGGGTGTTCTGTAAATGGTTTTTGATTGAGGTGAATTGATTTTATCGCTCTGATTTGTATACATATGTATATATATATTTTTTACATATATACCAGGAAGGCCTTACAGGTAACCCCAATGCGCCTTTCTGGCCAATTACAAACATTGCAGCATTTTTTATTATACAAGTCGCTTAATTACGAAACACTGAAAAACTCGCAAATTAGCAAGACATCTAAGAATTGTACATTAATCAATCTCAAATAGTGGTGACATAGTAGATAGGAAGGATATTTAGCCAATTTTACCGGGAACCGTTTCAACAATGAAATCAGAGAAAATTGTCAAACTCTGATAGGAAATGATCGACCTGGAGTCACAAATCCAGGTCTGACCAGCAGCACTACAGATATACTCAGAAAAATTCTTTTCAGTCGAAGTCAGGTCATGGGATCGAATCCGGCGCCTCTCGACGCTAAGCAGAAGCTTGACGATCGCGCTATGCTGCTGGCTTATGTTTATATATGTATCTACATAACATACAATCCAAGCTAATTTTTCTTATACGAGGGTTGCTCTAATTTATTTATCTAATTTTATTAATCTAATTTTAATATCTAATATTTATTAATCTAATCTAAGTTTCTGGCCTAATGATGAAAAAACAAATATTTATCATCGAAATTGGTTTTATTGTTTTTATAAATATTCTCCATGAAAATTAATACACTTTTTTTATGCGTTGGAACCAATTTTCGAAGCACTTTTTCCAATCCGATTGAGGTATCTTCAAAACAAGCATTTTGAACGCATCAACCGCTTCTTAGGGCGTCGACAATCGTTGACCACGTAATTTATTTTTGATGTGTGGGAATATAAAGAACTCATTGGGTGCCAAAACAGGGCTGTATGGTGGATAACCCATCAATTCGATGTGTTGAGTGCTCAAATAGGCGGTTGTTTGATCTGATGTGTGAGAGCTCGCATTATCATGATGGAGAATGATTCGTCTTTGGCGGTTGGTTTTCCTTATTTCTCCAAAGACTTCTCGCAAACAAATGATTGTGTACCATTCAGAATTGACCTTTCTACGTTCCAGCATTGTTACGGTTGCGACATGTCCATTTTTTCCGGAAAACAGGTGACCATTTACTTCGAAGTGCTTCTGTTGGGTTTGATTGACTACTGTAGATTAAATTTATTAGTTTCAAATGAACTACTGTAGATTAAAAAAAAAAATTTACATAAAAAGTATTCGAACATTCGGATTTGGTTACAAATAGTTACAGAAACAAGATTGTGAATTTAGTACATTATGTATTCCTGTATGTACCTATACATATGTAGGTACATATGTGCGGTTCTCTGATTATAATGGAAAAGCTCCAACGTTACATCCGTAAAATAAATATACTTTATTTTTATATTTTAATATTTTTATACTTTAGTTTAGTTATATAATGTGCTATTTAATCATATTATAGCTTTCATTCTTTTCCTTTTCATTTGTTTATTTTGTATTTACCTTTTTCATTTGTTTTTTATTTGTAAATTTCAATTTCTTCTTATATTCTATTTTATAACCTTTTCCAAATATTTTAATACTATAGTTTAATTATGCAATGTTCTACATATTTTGTCATGCCTTTATTCTTTACTTTTTAATTTGTTTTCCTCATATTTATCTTTTTCATTTTTGTAAAAATCTATTATTGGACTCGGATGTTACATATATTATTTATTAACTATTTGTTTTTTTATACATATCTATGTACATCCTGTCTGTTGATTTTTCAATTAATAAAATAAAAATAAATAAATAAAATAAATGAAAATCGGAAGAATGAAAGCTTTTTTTTAAATAGTATTTAGTAAGGGATTTTGTCACATTTTACGAGTATTGGTTATCAAAAATGGTTATGTAGAAAGGCAAGAAAGACAGATAGATGGCTAATAATGATGATAGTATTATTTTTAAAATATTCTTCATACACGAGTAAGAAATTGTGTATGTTATTCATTTGAAATTTACTTAATATAATAACTTTAATGCTTTTGTGGAAGTTTTGGCTCTTTGCAAAATATATATGTATATTATGAGCATTTACATATATGTATATGAAAGTGACGGAAGTCCATTTTTCAGTTTCAAAAACACAATTTCTGTATGAGTTAATTCACAAATTGTTATCATGTCATTTAAATCGATATGTCCAAAATCTCGGAAAAGCGGGATAAATGTATAAATAACAGGCCACCAGTATTTTTAAATATTGATAAACGCAAAAAAATATATTTAATGTTGTGCAAAATATTTCTCAAAATGCAGAAAAGTGGATTTATACCACTTTCAAATATAACGGCATATATTTAGGTATAAAAAATTTGTAAGTACATACATACATATATCTAGAAAACGCTGACGAAATATTATTTTTATAGATTTGATACGTCAATTCGCGTGTAATGTATTTTCATAAAAAAATATATGTGTGTAAAATATTACTACGGATAAAACAGTTTTAGCCCAGTCAGTGGTGTGGCGAGAAAAAAATGTTAATCTTCGATACGCGGTTAGGGGTTATCGTCACGTATCCCATCACGTAGGCTTTCTTATCCCCAATTTTCACCCATCGCGGATTTTTCCCAAAATACCTAGTTTTTCCTCATTCGACGTGTGTGCCCTCCCTTATATATAGGTATGTATATTTGTATATATCTATATATGTATATATGCACACAAGTTTGCTTGTATGTATGTGTGTGTGTTTTAAATTCAGTCTACATATTTGAACTTTTCCCCAAGAAAATATGCCGGGATCAACGTTTTCATTCATTTTTTTATTCGTTCGATCTTCATGAATTTGAATTCTTCAATAGGGCGTGCGCACCGAACCCTTTCAGCGCGTGATCAAAAGTATACTTAAAATAAATTCGACGCAGAACTTGCAATTTTCCACGATATAGAACTCAATTTTGCTCAAACTTTTCAAATATTATGTTTATTTTGGAAAACAAACATCAATAAAGTGAAATGAAGCTACAAATATACATATACGAGAAGATAAATTTTGAAGTTATGTATCTTCTCTCTATCTTTGAATTGGAATTCTGTTTGATTAATATTGACTATTTGTACACTTTACTATTTCTCTTACACAAATGCGGTAACCGAAAGTTTTTTTCTCCGAAAAACTATTATAACAACTATACCGACTATGAATTATCAAATTTAGTTTTCAATTGCTTAGTTATAAAATATCATACACATTAAATATAAACATCTGTTGACTTATTTTTAATTTTGAAAAGGAAAATCTTTTCAATTATTCATAAACATAGACAGCGGAAGAACACATTAAAGCCAGGTACAAATGAAAAAATAGGGATAAGGATTTGTCTGAAACAAAGATATTTCTTTTTGTCTTTTTATTTTAAGAATGGTTCTTAGATGGTTCAAGTAGATGTAATGCCATGACGATAAGTTAATTCAAAGAAAAAATTAACTCCTTGCTTATTTAGCAAACGGAAACGACCTGTAAGCTTTGTACACAATGAGAGTATGTGTATGTATTCATGAATACGCTTTTATGTATGGTGGCCATATTACCAGGATGCAAAACGGGACGCTTCACAAAAGTAATTGTCCCCCCCCCCCCTATATAAATAGATGTAATTTTTCCCTTAAAAAACCTTATATTAATTTATCAAAGAACCATATTTTGTTTTCAAAATTTACAATTCATGAGAACAAGGAAAGTAGAAACAAGATTAAAAAATTATATTTGACGTTCATGCGCATCAATTATGGATGATTTTTATGGATACATGTAAAAAACAAATATAATAACTAAACAATTTTCAATAAGATATTTTCGGTTTATTTTAATTGCAAATATTATGTGCAACTTCAAATTTTTTTTCTTTTGTAAAGTAATATATTTTTGCCAGATCGTACATTTCTTTAAAAGAAGAAATTGAAACAAGATAAAAAAATAAATATAATATAATATTGAATTTTAATGTTGATTAAAAATAATTGTACAAAGTATATTATATTTTTTCAGAAAAATGTTAAATGAATCATGTTACAAAATATTTAAATGTTAATTTAATATGAATATATATTTGTTTTTGGGAATCAAATTGATCTGGAAACATATGAAAAAACAATTCTTTTGTGCATCAGTGAATGGACAAAAAGGAGACAAACCAAAAAATTTTACGAAAACGATGGGATGAAATCAAACCACGTAAAAAACGGGATTGTCCCGGCCAAAACGGGACGTATGGTCACTCTACTTATATGGTTATTTTTAATAAATAATATTTTTCTTTCAATTCAGGCATAAAATACGAATATTGAAAAGATTTATTATTTGTGTCAATATTTGTGAGGGTTTCCACGTGAAATTATATAATGTTAAACATGTAAACATACGATCTTACACATTATTAATGTAAGAGCGAGAGCATACAATCAGCTCTTGCCTGGGCAATGAATCGTTAAGCAGAGTATTCCAGGTTTCTCGGTAAAGAATTGCGCCTAATAGATTCTTCTCCGTACTCTCCACTGTTTCAGTAAACAACTAGAAAACTAACAATGCAAAGTGCAGTGTTGATTATTCAACATGGCATGTCGTACGGTGTATTCTCCTTGCCACAGCACCACTGTTTCTGCAATACTTTATACCCGCTTATAACGTACGTACATATGTATAATATATGCACACATATTGAGGTACACGTTTTGTACAAGAGAGAGTTGTTGTATGTAAAATATCAAGTACAATACAAAAGGGTACTTCAACGTATTACTCCTACGGTGGATCGTTGCAGGGGAGCTTATTATGTAATATTGTATTCGCTCAAAAATGCATCAGCACTGCATAGCTCTTGCCATATTCGAAATTTCCAGTGCCGACTAAAATTAATTAGTGTTTGTATGAACATTATGAAAATATTTATTACTTACAATACATAGTGTAAATGTATTGTTCCATTGAGAAAAGTGTTTACTTTTGGCCATAGATACAAAAGTTTGAGGAATATAATGTAGTAACTCGACCGGTAATTGCGTTAGAAAGGCTTTCGTTGGTGTCCGTATTTGTGACGCATAGCGTTGGTGCAAGCTAAATGGCAAGTAGTCCATCTCACAGAGTGGACTACTTACTTACGTTTAGATAAATAAATAAAAAAAAAATATATTTTTGACTTTTAAAATTCACTAGATAATTAATTATAAGTATGTATTTTAAAGCAATGAAATATTACAATCAAAATTTCATTGCCTGACATCTGACTATTGATTCCAATACTCATTTTGAACACAACAATACTAAATTTTGAGTAAGAGACCGCAAAAGCCAAAAAACTGTAAAAATTGCGCATTTTTTTAAATGCTCATATCTCGTAAACAAGAGCTAACCAGCAAAAATCATTATCATATTCGAATTCAGTGGGCTAAACTTAGTAAAGATTGATTAAACTCCGCTCTGGTAATTTTTTTTATTGCTTAGTGCTATATATATATATATATATATATATATATATATATATATATATATATATATATATATATATATATATATATAGATATATATATAGCACTAAGCAATATATATATATATATATATATATATATATATATATATATGTATATATATATATATATATATATATATATATATATATATATATATATATATATATATATATATATATATATATATATATATATATATATATATATATATATATGTATATATAAAATATAAGTTATTTCTTATGTATTATCTGGCCACAGTATCATATTGGTATAATCTGTGAAGACACAATAGTATATGTGTATTAAAATAAAAATAAAATAATATAGCTATATAAAAAATGCTTACGAATGTACACACACACGCATAGGTAAAAAAATGAATATGTTTATATTACGTACAAATATTGTATTCTGACGTGTTTGAATTTTATTTTTAAATAATATATACATACATATATATGTATTTAAAAAAAATATAAACGATTTTAATGTGAATTTTTTCATGTTTGTTTCAGGTATGTGACAGTACCGTGAAAATGGCGCATTTGTTCGAATTCCATAAAAATGAAATTACGCCACGCAGTCTAAAGGTTTGTAGGCATAAAAGTACATACACCCACTCGGATTATTTTCGCCGGCCGAAAAAATAAACAATTGCTTAGGGTGTGTTGAAAAAATAAAAAAAAACTTCGTCGAATTTAAGCGAGACTCGCCGTTCGCTAAGCGGCGATACACAGCGAGAATGTTGAACGACGAAAATTACACATTTTCCGATGATAATAAGAAAAGTTCACTAACAAAGTTTCGGCGAATTCCTACGGGAGTTAAGATTATCATTCAATTTATGTTACTGCCGAAAGCTTTCACTGAAAGCTCGGCTACGCTAATTTTCGACGCGAACCAATCCGCCAAAAAAGCTCGGGATCCACTCTCAATTAATATTTTTTTCGCTTCCGAACGTAATTAGTGGTTTTTAACCGCGGATGAAATCGGATATTTGGCGTATAATAGGTATTAGAATTACAAGAGTGTATCGTGTGAACTCGAGGTTAAATTGGGAATGCTGTGTAAACTTGCTAACAAAACCGTGCTCGGAAGCTTTACACGTCGGAATATGTACATATTTATAATAGTAAGCCGATTAAATCATTACATTGTATTAAAATTACAGTTAATTCTATTAAAGAGTATTATACAACTTAAGTATAGGTATAGTTTGTAAATAAGTATATTGTACATATATATACATACATACATATGTATATTAATTCTTAGTTTAAATAAAACTAAATGGTAATGAATTATTCTCATTTGATAAGTAAGATTTTATGATGTGAAAATCAAAAGCAACCTGATATGAGGCTTGTAAAAATTTTATAAAGGAAGTGGATTTATTCTTACAATTATTAAATATATTTTTCATAACAGTTTCTAAATGGTACTTAAGTTTGTGTAGTGCAAAAGCTTCACGGACATGCCGATAGCTTAGTGCACAGATATTGTATGTTCATTTTTGAATTTGTATCGAATTTTTAGTTTGTAAATGCTGGAATAATTCAAGTTTTCCTTTCAAGATAATTTTTGTGGTATGTATAAATTAACTTGAAACAAAAAACCTGAATTATTCCAGCATCTACAAACAAAAAATTCGATACAAATTCAAAAATGGACATACAATATATGTGTACTAAACCATTGATATGTTTCAACGATTAAATATTCACGACAAAAGATCTAGCCGACTAATGGTAAGAATACACTCAAAATTACGGCACGGCAAGTCGACTCCAGCTGCGATAGGCATGTCTTCGCGTCAATGTTAATTCGTAAGATCTTTTTTTTTAAAGTTTCTACATGGAATCACCATTATCGATCTATCAATGGGAATCACCGTTATCGATCACTGTCAAACTTACGTCAATACGACGATAAAATATCACCCAAAATACTCCAGGGGTGAGTTTTGCTAAAGATAGCGATGACATAGATAAGGGATGCTAACATATTTTGCATGTGAAAAATTATCGAAAAAAAAACACGTGCTGCATACCGTTCTGAGAGTCTGTGGCCTTAATCGAATAGATCTATTTTCGGCTGGATCTTTTGTCGTGGATTTTTAGTCGTTGGACTACATGTCCAAGGAGCTTTTACTGTGGAATCCTATAGTTTTATTCGTGCGTGCACTTTTGGCCGAATGGAGACTTGATCGACGGACATATAACGCCGACAAACATTTGTCCGAACGGACATTTGGCCAATTTTGTATCTAAACTAGTCAAAACTCACTGAAAACAGATACATTATTCAGAAATCATTTCGACCTCATTAAAATTTGATATTTTTGATAAATTTAAATAATTAAAAATTACATTCAGCCAAATGTCCATCAGCCTAATGTCCATTAGGCCAAGCGTCTTTCGGCGTGGTATTCGTCGGCCAAGTGTCAATTTGGTCAATAGTCCGTCAACTGTATATATTGAAAGATGATGTAATGGACGATTCTTTTAACCCAATCAATTTTTGACCCATTTAATAGAGCTATTTTGCTTAAAAATTTCTAAATATAGAATTGTTCGATTACAATAAATTATTATAACAAAATTTAAGTTCACCCAAGTCTTTGAATCGTTAGAGAGAGTTGAAAACTATTATTATTTAGTTGCTTATTATTTCAATCAATCAACATTTAGTACGTGTATTGAATATGCTGTGTTTCTTATGAGCAAACTATAAAAAAAATTACTTAAAGTGAGATTTTACGCGATATTATTTTTACATGATGTTTCTGTATTAAATACATCACTCACATGAGTTACAACACTTTTGCCGAATTTCGCCTAAATTATGCATATTTATACAATGTATAAATTAGTATAATTGTAACAATCATTGAAATAGTTAACGATAGTTAAGGACAGTTTTTAGAATCGAACGCAAAACCAGCAAAAGTTACAAATCGTCCGCAACCCAAACTAAACGATAATCGAGCAACGTATCAGTGATGCAATTAACACCTGATACCGGCAATGTCCCAATTAAAA
Organism: Arctopsyche grandis; assembly: GCF_051622035.1. Classification (NCBI taxonomy): domain Eukaryota; kingdom Metazoa; phylum Arthropoda; class Insecta; order Trichoptera; family Hydropsychidae; genus Arctopsyche; species Arctopsyche grandis. Next base: position 11,196,947 of record NC_135357.1, read on the forward strand.
TTCAGTCCGCATTTTTCGAACGCTTAATTAGGCATGTCGTTCGACTGCAATTGCACAACGGCAAAACTGTCCCATCGCTGTTTTTTCCCTCTGTTATATTCCATTTTTATTCTACAAGTTTAAATCGCTAATTCGAATTTATCGCCATTTCATCGCGTGATTTAATGGAATTTCAGCTGCGACCCAATTGCAAATTTGTCCGATAGCACACACACACACACACACACACATACATATGTAGGATGTACATTGGGATTTAACGTATCTATCTACTATAGAAATGTATGCGCATTTGGAATCGAGGATAATGCGATTTTGTACGGAGTTAATCACGCGTTCGGACAATAAATAAAGTGAGCCTTCCGCTCGGTAGAGTGTACTCGCGGCGAGCTCGCCGAACAGTTTCATTGATTGAATCGCTGTACGAGAATGGTCTCGGAAAGCGTCCAGAATCTACTCCGATATATTAATAAACTCAATTTATATACCTGGTGTTACATATATTTAAGTCAAATCATTGTTCCGACATATTGGATTCGAGTGGGAAATTTGTTTCTCTCGTGTGGATCGATCAGGAATCAAAGTCGAGATTTGGCAAATATTTTCGCCTCGAGTGAGAAAGGTTCGGTTAGAATCGGTGTACAGTGGCGTGCCGGCGGCTAAGTAGCTTAAAACTTTGCAATTGGCCTCGGGGCGGCAACCCGCTTTATCTTTTTTAACCCCCTCGCAAACCCACCCACTCTCGCCGTACCTACATGTATTCCCTTCGACTTGTGTAAAACGGATTTATTTTTATAATGTGACTCCCCCTCGCTCTGTGCTCCCCCCCTTCATTTCAAATTGAATTGATCCACAAAGTAAATATGGGGCAGGCGCCCTTCGTCACACTTGCAATATTTCAACGAAGGGATTAGCGCACGCCACTGGTTATCCATTCAACGTGTACACTTTTCCGTAAACAATGCCGTCACTTTTTTTCTCTTATTTCACAGGCTATATCCAGCCATATGTAATGTATATTACAGCTGGAAAATTTTTTGGAATAACTCGGCGAATACAATTATTTGAAGTCCTGAAACATTTGTTTTGTATTTTTCTTTGTGGTAGTCATTCAGGTTTTGTTTTTCATATTTTATTATCAATTTAACGATGTTATATATGTATATGTTGATACGGATTCGTGTGAAAATGAATGTGATCTATTATACATAAATGTGTAAAACACAAGTATATGTAGCTTCAAATCCAAAGCGAGAGTTGATATTACATATGAGCCGTTATATTTATAGTCATACTTTTCTTCATTTCCAGAAATATCTAGCAAAACATAAATATAATGTTTTGCGTGTTGAATATTTAAAAATACCGATGGCCTGTAATACTTTTATTTTGCTTTTCCAAAATTCTGGACGTATTGAATTAAAAGAAGTGATAGCAATTTATGAATTAAGTCAAACAGAAATAGTGTTTTTATTTATTTTATGTATTTATTACTAGTAGTTTTACCCGGCTTCGTTAGGTATTTGTAATATAAACCGCTTAAAAAAGACTATTCTAATAGTAAACATTTTATTACATTTATTTGAATAGTTATATTTTATATAAATTTATTTGAATACTCATTTGTTTTTTTTTATTATTATAAATTGACTGTCACGAACAAACAAACATATGTAAATATATACTGTCTCTTTCGAAATTATATGTATGTATATCAGAATCCGGCGCCTGCACCCCCAGAGCCTTCCCTCGCTAGGGCTTTGCTCCCTAGAGCTCCGCCCCCCGCGGCTGCGCTCCCGAAGGCTACGCCCCCTAGGGCTTCGCCCCCGGTGGCACTTGCGCCCTAGGCGCCTTTGCCTCCAGGGACTTCGAATCCTTTGAATCGAAAAAAATCGTATCGGCGCCTATGAATCGAAAAAAATAAAAACGTGTCGTCTACGAACGAACCAACCAACCAATGTTACATACAAAGTCTCATTCCAAATTATATATTAGATTAAATAGCAAACTGCTTATGAATTATTCAACAAGTAACAATTAACAATTACATTTTGGAGCTAAAAATTGGGCTTTCACCACCTACAAATATAACGGCTCATAATTTGAATAAATGTTGTCTGTTTAATTGGTTACCATATCAATTAATTCAAATTTAATATTTGTATTATAATGTGTATATTTATGTTATATTATAAAATAGTCGAGAGATTAATAATGTGTTCGAAGAGCTCCAATCACCTAATCACAGTTTATAAGCTCAGATCAGCAATAATCGCTGATCTGATCTCGCGTTCGCATCAAAAAGGCCTCGATGACGTCCACGCAACAATATTTTACGAAATTGAAGTTTAAAGGTCTGTTTATTTACATTAACAGCTAGTCACAAAGCTGCACGAAAAAGACTACTTCAATTCGTACTATACAGCACCACTCGTTTTCAGCACGTTCAAGGCAAAATCGGTTTACATATACATTACGGATATCGCGCAATATGACATGCGTCATTCCGAAAATATTCATATGCACATGGCAACACTTTTTAAATATGGGCGCACTCACCACTATGACGTTACGTCATGCGTGAATATTTCCATAGTTATGCTTGATACATTTCGGTCACATGTATTGCTGTATGGTATGAATAGATCATGTCGGTTATTACTGTTTCGTACACATTACGGAATATATGAATGTGTTCATATATGTATGTAGAATGTTTTTCGTACTGTGTTTTCGTGCAGTTTCCGGCTTTAGCTGTACTGATTATAAACGAACCTTTAAGAGGAAATATTTTTTGTTTTAATTGCAGGACGGTATTATGTATAACATAGTTTAATGATATACATATGTAAGCAACTATGAATGAACGATATTGACAAATTTTCATCAAATTATTTGTATTATTGGGAAATCGTTTTTCTAAAGAAACGATTTTGGTCGAATAATTTAGCTAAATCATATATACGAATGCGTACATGAACATTTATTGGAAATGTTTCCATTACATTAACGTGAAATAGATTGAATGTATTGAATAAATATTAAATAGTTTCGATTTATTTGTGCGTACATATGAGTGAATGTGCTGTGTAATAAATTTCCAATTCCATGATTGGAAAAGTTGATGTATGTACATATGTACTAACATACATACATACGTAGATCGTTTTATATATCGATGTAATTTTAAGTGAATTATAACAAAGTTGATCGGATACTAAACGCGATTTCGTTTTATGTAACTTTTGTCCGGTCGGTAAACTAGCGTAACTTTGTATTGAAAGGAAATATAAAAGATTTTCGCTTTGGAAAATTCGCTTCAGCTTTAGATTTATTTACCGTAATATTGAACTTCAGACTTTTAGAAAGACAGAAAGAAGAAGTTGAATTTTATTCATATTTATACTGCACACACTTATAGAAAGTTTCAAGTAAAGTAAAAGCTTCAAGAGTACTATTGAATTATATGTAGGTATGCTTCGAAGGCCAAATTTCATCTCGTTGAAATTACTACATTAAAACTCAAAAGAAGATTTTGTTTTTTAACATACTTACATACATACATACATATGGTCATAACGAAATCGTGTTTTCTTGTGTGAGTAATTTTTCTCGGTGGTACGGGAAAGATTCGAGAGGGGTTGTGGGTTCGGATCGTTTTGATTCCCGTGAGGGGTCCATTAGTTTGCCGGCGGATAAAAAATGGATAAAAGATAGATTACAGCTGAAGAATGAAGAGCCGGGGCCACTTAAAAAAATATCTCCTTTATCTGGTGATTGTTCGTGCCGGGAAAAGCGGTGCTGTGCTCATCAGCACGGCCGGAAAATCGATAGTACTGAAGCTCCGGAAAAAAACGACCATCCGCGCAAGGACGAGCCAACACACAATGCCCAAGAGATGGGCATTTAATACAATATAAATATGACGTTACGAAACTATATCGTACGCTTAACGAAATCCGTTAAAAAAAGTCGTTCACTGTAAAGTTTGCAAAATTAATGTAAATGTGATATTTTAGCGACATACGGGGGCTGACTGTCAATAAATAAAGTAAATGTTTCCATCGTGACGATAGTGGAATTAAATCTTTAACGAAATCATTAAAAATTACATGGAAATCGACTTTTACATCGACGCGATGTCAACTAGATGTTCAGATTCTCGCCACACCCGAACAACTTCACATGTTACGTATTTGAACAGTTATAACCAAAGATCGGCGTTAGAATGATGCTTTTAAAATAAAAATAGACCGCTCCATAAATGTTCAAAGCAAGAGAGTTAAATGGCATGATTTTTCTAAGAAATTGACAATATTTTATTTTATTTTATTTTTTATTTTATTAATTGAAAAATCAACAGACAGGATGTACAGAGATAGGTATAAAAAAAAACAAAAAGTAAATAAATAATATATGTAACATCCGAGTCCAATAATAGATTTTTACAAAAATGAAAAAGATAAATATAAGGAAAACAAATTAAAAAGTAGAGAATAAAGGCATGACAAAATATGTAGTACATTGCATAATTAAACTATAGTATTAAAATATTTGGAAAAGGTTATAAGATAGAATATAAGAAGAAATTGAAATTTACAAATATAAAAAACAAATGAAAAAGGTAAATACAAAATAAACAAATGAAAAGGAAAATAATGAAAGCTATAATATGATTAAATAGCACATTACATAACTAAACTAAAGTATAAAAATAATGGAAATATTGGAAAAATAGAATAGAAGAAAAAATGAATCAATCGGTCAAGATTCTCTTGATGTTAGACCTGAATTGATGTAGGGAAATACCAAACAGATCAACCTCATTCAGCTCTCCGTTAAACATACGATAAACGCGCTGCAGATAAAAATATTTTTGGGAATTAGTATTGAAAGGATCAAGTGAAAAGAGTGCAACGCGTCTAGAGTATCGAACTGGGATTCTGAAATTAACCTTATTCAGTAAATCAGAACAATCAAGGAAACCATTTATGAGCTTAAAGACGAATATAGCATCAGAATGTCGTCGCCTGACAGAAAGATTGTTAAAAGAAAGGATTTTTAAAATGTCGGAAACAGTAGAATGGGTATAGGTAGGAAAAAGGTAGCGTAAGGATTTAATAAATTTAAGTTGAACTTTCTCAATACAATTAATATGGGATAAATAAAAAGGTGACCAGATAATTGAGGCAAATTCAAGGTGAGACCTTACAAAGGAAAAATAAAGTAATTTTAGTACATAAGGATCATTAAAGGGTTTTGTTGAGCGGAGTAGGAATCCAAGAGATTTAAATGCTTTGTTGGTAATAAAAGAAATATGTTCAGAGAAATCTAGTTTATTATTGAGTATTACACCAAGATCCTTAATAGAAGATGACGTGTTAAGGATTGAATGATTTAATTGATATTGATTAGTAATAATTGACTTATTTCTAGTGAAATTTAAAATAGAGCATTTTTCTAGATTAATAAAAAGATCATTATTTAAACAATATATAGAGAATCTATCTAGATTTTCTTGTATCTTATGACAATCGTCTATGGTGTATATAGGTTTGTAAATTTTTAAATCATCAGCGTAAAGAAGTATAAAGGAATGTTTGAAGATGTATGAGATATCATTAATATAGAGTAAAAAGAATAAGGGACCTAAATGCGACCCTTGTGGGACACCGGAAGGAATATGTCTAAGTGATGATCTAAAACCATTGAGAATTATGATTTGGTGACGATTTAGTATATACGAAGAGATCCAACGAAATAAATTTCCTCGGATTCCGAGGGACCAAAGTTTATTGAGTAAAAGGTTGTGATTGATTTTATCAAAAGCTTTAGAGAAATCCGTATAAACGACGTCTATTTGGATTCGTTTGTCCATATAAGATGTGAGAGTACTAGTGAAATTAAGCAGGTTAGTCTCTACCGATCTCCCCTTAAAAAAACCATGTTGTTCAGGTATAATGTAGTTTTTGAAATTGGAGAAAAGGAAATTATAGATCATTTTTTCAAAGATTTTACTAATGACAGATAGTTTAGATATAGGACGGTAATTCTCAATAAGATTCTTATCACCTTTTTTAAAAATAGGGGTGATGTAAGATAATTTCCAATAGTCAGGAAATTTACCGTTCGACATAGAAAGATTGAAAAGGATTGTTATGGGAAGAGATAATGGGACAGCACATTTAACAAGGAAAAAAGAAGGCAAACCATCACAACCCGCACCAAGATTAACATTGAGAGAGTTGATGTGACTGAGTACAGTAGATAAGTCAAAATGAAAAGTAGATAAGTTACAAGAAGAAGTATCTGTATTAGAGATAGAAAGGTTAATGGTAGAATCACTATTGAAAGTGGAGTCAAAATAGTCAGCAAAAATTGAACTATCTTTCGTGTATCTAATGCCAATCTCAGGTTATGACCAGTATTAGACGGCCGAATGAATGGCTCTCTTGCTTTGAATATGAATCTATTGTTATTTAAAAAGGATCATTCAAACGTCAATCTTTGATTATGACTTGACTTGGTCTGATGTTCCGACTGAATCTCGTACTTCGGTACGGTTTAATAGTGATTGTGATGATATCTGGTTATAATAAGTCCTTTTTTTTTTCACACGATCTCATATAACATACAAGCTTTTATACTTCTTCGTATACATTTTTAATTCACAAATAACTTATATAAAGAATAATTTTAAGTCAAAATGATGAAATTTGCGGTTCGTGCCGTTTGTATACAACTGTCAAAAGTTTTATGTTTTGCTGTCTGGTGGTAGAATTGGAAAGGATGCAAAGTTATAATAACCAAAAATAATCATCTATTTTGTTTGAAACGCTTTCGAACTCGAATGAATAGGAAATATAAAATTAAGGATCGAAAATCCTTGTAGTCGGCCAAGTCTCGTCACGTATGCTGTGCATAAATATCGTACAACAGCGCTTTATCCGATTAGGAAAGGATGCGAAATTATAATTTATTTAAATTCTGAAATACTAAAAAGCAAAAAACAAAAAATATATATATATAAAAAAGACTCAAATTAAAAATAATTATGATACCGGTCTAAATGATTATTTTAACTTCAGGGAAGCTTTATTTATTTCGCTGAAATAAATTTCGAAGAATATCATAATAGGGTTCGCTCGGGTATGGGTAACTTTTTATGAAGTCTTCAATGAAAGCCGTAATTCAATTTACTGTTAACTTAACTAGAATAGATTCCAATTCAATTAATTTTTTACAAATCGAAGGAATAGTCTAGTTAGCGCTAGATATTTAATTAACGTCCGTTACACTCCGGAAAATTTTCCGGTAGGTCGAATTCTGCAACATACTCGAACCGAGATTCACTTCGAGATCGACTGTCTTCATCACTCCCCTTAATTGGTTTAGTGTCAGGATACTCTCGTCCGGTTTTTGATGGTTTTTTTCTCTCATCCGGAACGGAGAAGCTCGCATCGGTAAATAAATCGAAGGTGAGCTCGCTCCCGGATTGAAACATCGCTCGTGCCAATTTCCGGATAATAATTTAAACGGAATTTCGACGAACGGGTATGTATACATATTGTATCATTTCGCGTGAAAAATCGGCATTGTTTTCTGATTAACTCCCATGGAGGTAAATTATAACACGGTACGCAAATGTGGAAAATTTAGCAGTTTAACGTTTCGCATTCATTAACATTTAGAATTCCATTTGAATACATTTTGAAATTACACGTGTTTTCCATTTCAAGTGTTAATAAAAACGTAATTGCCATTAAAAGCATCGTATAAATTGTACACGCAACTGGCACGCATGTACAAATTTAATGCGTCTTGTATGAATATAATGCCATACGATAACACCTCTATTTAAATTGTAGAATACATATAAAGCATTGGTTTTATTTTTTTTAAATAAGTGTGGATTTGTTGAGAGGAACGGTGGCTATGCATTGCGTTCAAGAGCATACGATTTCGGTCAAATTTGTTTTAAATTTTTTTCCATAAACTTTTTTTTTCAGTTGAAAAATGTTCAAATGTTATTTTCGAAACGTATTTTTTTGCAGCAATTAAAGTACCGGTCTCGAGTGGGTACTGGAGAATTTTATTCGCGTAGACAAATTAATAACGTGCGACCTGCTTTTCAAGGCAGTTTTTTTACGAGTACATTTATAATTATAAGTGCGTACGGATTTAATATTTTTGCACGTGTACCTATAGATTGGGCGATGAAAATTTCACTGAAAAATTCGCTATCATACCGCACTGCATACTTTACGGTTTTGACTATCCGTATCTGAAAAAATGCTATGCTTAAATTTCATAAAGTATGTATGTAGTGTACGATATATGTGATAAAATATTTTTAGGCTCGCTGAAATTGTTACGTTGTAAATTTCAGTGTAGGATTTCGGTGTATTTAAAAATTTGCTGAAAAGCCTCGAAGCGTTAATAATTTAGAGTTCGGTTTTAACGAAAGCTTTTTCTCAACAACACGATTTTCCTTATTGCTGTGTTGCGTGTTCGTGTCTTAATTTTCTCATTCTTGAACAGCATATAAAAGTTGCTCTTTAAGAGTTCCTACTATCGTTATAAATGCGTGTAGCCGTTTCTTCCCCATATACGGCTATACCGCTGAAAATTAGAAATGATTTTAAAATTCTTTCTTTGAAATAAAATTGAAAAAAACATAAGCTGAAAATTTTCCACTGAAACTTTCTAGTACTCTTGACTACCGTTTCAACTAGGAAAAAAATACGGGAGTCGAAGTGGATTCGCCTGCTGCTTTCATTCATACAAATATAAACATACGTGCGGCGTAGCTTAAGATTTCTTTAGGAATGGAAAATATTAGAGTTGTCCTTTTATAAAAATTATTTTTTTTAAAAACTGCTTTTTCAAGTTTCGTTTTTATTTTAATACTTCTTAAAATTTGTATTGTACCATGCCACAACGGGTTTTACCCCTGAACTTCACATAAAGTATAAACTTGTACGTATGTACATACATTCATTAGCCATCAGTATTTTTTTGATTTATAAATGCTTTTTATTATTATGAAAATATGTTCACAATACATCTTATATCTATTTTAATAGCTACTGATCATTTTCTATTTTACAATTTTAATTTAATTTTGTTAGTAATCATAGTATTATATTATTCTAATATTAATGTACAGTATAATAGGAAAAAGAGCTCAAAACCTATTTACAATTCTTATAAATGCTCACAATACATAATATTAATTGCACATCTAATACATAATATTAATTAAAGACTCTGTGCCATCAGTATGGGTTGGTGGTTGCGTTTATGTTTAGCACCGAGAGGTTACCGGGTTTGATCCCATGCTAATATTTAATACTGCTGGTCAGACTTAGATATTTGTGACTCCGAGTCGATCGTTTCTTATGAGAGTTTATCAATTTATCTGATTTCATTGTTGAAACGGTTCCTCCATCAAATTGGCAAAATCCATACTACCCGCTATGTCACAAATATCTGAATTATATTTATGTACAATATGTAAAAAATTATGTACAAGTCTAAATCTATAGAAGTCTCTATGGATTAATTAATTAATTAATTAATTGTTAATTTCGTGTTCTTCAGCATTTCGAAATACAGCGATTTATGTAATAAAAAAAATGCTGCAATGTTTGTAATTAGTTTTCTAGGAAGGCGCATTGGGGTCTACCTTTTAAACCTTCCTGGTATATACATATCTATGTAAAATAAAATAAAATAATATTTTGCATCAAAAAATGTCATTTTGGCCTTTTTATCCATCTATCTACATATACATACATATGTACATATATATAAAAAATCAATGTTTGTCTGTTTTTCTATCTGTCACGTATGCGTTCCTATACAATTCAACCAATTTCGATGAAACGTACAGGAGTTATTGTTAGGAGTTATTCTGTAAAAAAAATCACCCCAAAACGGGAATGGAAACGGGAAAACGGGAATGAAAACGGGAACGGGAAGTTAGTAAAAATTAAACAAACAATTCAATAATTTCAAATTTGTTCGCCGCCTGCGTTTTTCCGACAAATTATCATTACTGTAATTTAATTTGATTATAAAGTATCAATTTGAAACTAAAACATTCTCTTATCGAAATACATCGAGAAACTGGAACGGGAATTGCATGCGTTATTGTGGCATTGCAACGCATGCCGGGTTCAGCTAGTATTTCATAAAATTCGTAATTTTTTTGTATTTCGATTAACGTTATATACTGAAAGTATGTAGCTCTCAATGACTTTAATTTTCAAAATAATCATGGGAACAAGCAAAATTATCAACTTTTTGAAAATAACTCTTTCCGAATAAAAACATGCATGGCGAGTGCGGCGTGCTTTATATGGGGGATTTTTGAACCAAACGGTGACTTTGAATTCCCGTCTATCAATCAACTTATCATTATCGACTCGAACAAACTTCAATAGATGAATATTAAACGTTTATTTTTTTAAATAGTTAAAAATATGAAAAATATTCTCAAAATAAGAGATTAATGAAAAATAAGAGATATGAATAGTTTTTAAGAAATTTAAATTGAAAAAAACATATTCGTCGAGTAAATATATTAGTTGGAGGCACAGGGTATTATTTAAAATCAATTATTTTTATTACTTTATTTTATTCAACGCTCCCTTGATACAACAAAAGTTTTCCACAAGGTCCATCGTTGAAAATCCAAAATTCGCATTTTTCACTCCAGTCTAATGTATGTACATACATACATACATACATACATAAAATGAAAAGATAATGTTTTTGAAATAAGTATTTAAAAAAAACCTACGCTCATTCGTTTTGTACGCATTTGATATATTGTATTATACATGACAAATAGACGTGATCGAATTTATGCTTTTATCTTCAGTTTTGATCACTCTCATCACATAACCGATTTAGTTTGCGTCGTCCCTGGCAAAAAAGAAAAGATCACGTCGACTTTTCAGCCGCAAGCGATCCATACAATATCATATTAAAGAAGAAAGAAATAAAGACTCCCGGTGTCGAGATTAATGACGCACTCGATTTCTTCGACGACACTCCGACAATCGACGTGCCCGTTAAAAGGTTTTGATAAATGAAGATAAATTATTATCACGTCATACAACTATCCGGTGGCTCCTCCTGCATCTCGCCATCTTGCACAACCAGACTCATATATCTACTTACTTACGTACGTGCAAGGTCGGGGAAAGGGGTGGTGCCGAAAAAACCCCATCAAAGTGAGGTTTTCCCGTGGATGACTTGATGAGATGTTCGAGTCATCCATCACTGGCGCCCTGGGGCGATAAATAGCCTGACGTCGAGTTGACAACGCATCATTAACTCGACTTACAGCGTCAGCGAAACGCTGAGGAGAGACCCTAAAGGAGAGGCTTCGAGGGATCGACGAAGCGCACAGTTTTCCCCGCGAGACGCTAATTCGAAAGCCTTCAGCGTGTTCCGCATTCAGAATGGCTTTATCTCGCAAACGTATTAAATTCGAAGACTCGCATATTCGGCGAAACTCGCTTATGGCCTCGTTCGACGTGTAGCGAGACGTTACGCGAGTTTCTGCCGATGAGACATTGTGTATTTGGTGAACACGAAAGTGCTGAAAGGGTTACGCTGGCTGTTTAATGTGTTGCTTAAAAATGATTTTAATTCATATCAAGTATGCTTTGCCATATTCTTAAGGTTTGAAGCCAATATATAGAACGTCATGGAGCGAATTTTTAGATCATATTTTGATTTTGATTTTTAAATGATTTTTATTATTACTAAATTATGTTCACAATACATATTTTATCTATTTTAATAGCTAATGATCCACTGATCATTTTCTATTTTACGATTTTAATTTAATTTTATTAGTAATCATATGTACAGCATAATAGGAATAAGAGCTCAAACACCTATTTAGTTATGATCATATATGTATGTATTGTGATTATATATGTACATATGTATGTATGTAATATGTATTTATTTATTTAGTAATTTTTATTGGTTACCTTTTGAGAGTGCGTATATAAAAATTGTATTTATAATAATATGCTTATTGTTGTACCCGTTGATATTTAACATATTCCATGAGTTGAATAATAAAAACAAAATTATATAACCTATGAGTAAAGTAAAAATATAAATGAGGGATAAAGAGAGTGTTAAATTATATAAGATATAGTGTGAAAAAGATGAAGTTATAGGCGATAAGTCTGACAAATCGATATGGTGGCAGAAAGGCAGATAGCTACGGCATCTAATCATCTGACGTCAAAATTGTAGCATTGTACAAACTTGTATATTACGATTATTTTTCTCCGTTGAACTATCAGAAACGATTTAAATTTCCATCATTGCCCAAAGCGCACAAAATGGCAAAGTTACAAAACGATCGAAGTTTGAAAGTTAGAAGTGGCTCGTAAAAAAGAAAATAACCAAGTAATATACATGTGGATATGTTATATTATATAATACAATAGGTATTGATTGTTATTTTAATAAATGTATTATATTATTTTAATTTATTCATTAATAAATGATATAATGATTTATGATTAAACTCCTCTAGCTTCATGTCAGAGACAATATCTTACTTCAATGTTAGCTAACTATGTATGTATGTCGGTAAAATATCAAAGCGATCTACAGAGTGGAAGTGGTTCAAAATCAGATCACATATTCCATGGAACTAACAGAGTGAAGCTAATAAAAAGCTTGTAAACGATTGGCAAAGTGAAACTAATAATAACCTTGTAAAAATAGCGTTTTTCAAACAAATGCTCATTCAAACACTTTAAAGCAATTTTATAGGTTTCCTCTAAATACATACCTACATATGTATATATAAAAATAGTTTTTTTAAAAAAAATCAAGTTTAAAAAAATATTTTTATTATTTCAAGAAATAAATATTTAAATGAAACAATAAAAAGTTTGTAAAAAATAAGCTTAAGTTACATACATACATATAAATATGTACATATGTATCTGTGTATGTATGTAATATCGTATATTGGTAAATTTATGCATACATACATACTTTCACATTAAGTATAGTATATGTATGTATGTACGGCAGCTTGGGATACTATAGAGTTTAACAAAATTTTAAAATAAAATTCTTCTTATTTGCATAAATGTACATATATTATATGTATGCATATCTTTATCATAAAAAAAACTATTCATTCTCCATTTTAATAAAAGATTTAATAAAAGTATTTAATACGTAGCTAGAAGAGTGCATACATATGTACATATGTATATATACATAAGTAAATAAAAACGCTCGAATGACACCGGAAATAATGTAAATGCGTGCATACATACATATGTAGGTGTAAGAGAAATAGGTGGTTGAAATTAGAAATATATGTGTAACATTTCCGTGTATGCTATTATAAATGTGATGCAAAAACCAACGTGGCTTATATAATATATCTTATATATGAATTATTCGAGTTTTTGCAAGTCAGTGGGAAGCGTAGAATATTCTTTTTGCTTTCGTTATATTTTAACCTCTATCGCACCGAAAGGTCTACATTTTTTTTATAGTGGTAACAGTGTCGCAGCGGCGGGCCACGTTATCTTAATTTTTTGTCCGGGAAAAACTTTCGATAAAATATATTTGATATTTTTTTCCAGCTTCGGTAAAAAGTAGGGACGTGTGTCAACGCATTACACATGCGACGGTGGTGGTCGCTTAGTAAAATCCTTGATCCTCGAGCAAAACATTGCGAAAGAGGCTTTGTATGTTTTGCAGAATGGGCGGGGGCTGGGAAAATCAACCCGCCACCCTACCCACCCTCCGTTTCCCTACTCTGCTCTCAAGGAAACTAAATTATTTTCACTACATATGGACATATAACTTCGATTATTTTACGGAGATTACGCGACAAAGTTATCCGGGAAATAATTGATTCCGCTCTAATACCCTTTTGCAGCTTTCGATCCACTCTAGTGTATACAGCAAGTGTTATTTCAACGGAAACCTTGATTAACTTTCCATTTGTAAATAAATCGAAAAATAAATAAGCTTACGTCGAACAATTCTTTTTTTCTGCCAAATATGCACACTAAACATACATATGTACATTGTTGGACAAACATACAGTGCAGCTTAAATTCGTCCGATTTGATCAATTCATTTGATGATTCATTTACATACGTACATAAATTTATCTACTTTATATTACGTATATGTCCTGTCACGTTCCAGGGGTTGTTTGTATTTAAAAAAAAAAGCCATGTGAAACTAAAGGAGGTATGTAAAAACGTTGATTCGGATGATGAATATTCAGTCAAAAATTTCTATATTTTTATAGTATTTTAAGTTTTAAATTTCAGAATAAAAATTTCAGATTCCTCATATTACATTTAAAAAGATGAAATTTAAAACATAAAAAACTATAAAAATATAGAAATTTTTATAGTATTTTAAGTTTTAAATTTCAGAATAAAAATTTCAGATTCCTGATATTACATTTAAAAAGATACAATTTAAATTATCACTATTTATTTATTTATTTATACAGGTAAAAACCTATTTAAGTAAATTACATAATAAAAACATATAATGAAATCTTATAATAGATAATTAACAATAAAAGAAAAAAGAAAGTAATATAAAATCAGCAAATCAGTAAAGAAAAATCAGTAAGTAAAGAAAATCAGTAAATCAGTATATCAGTAATATATTCTATATATTGTTATATATATATATATATATATACATTTTATATATATATATATATTGAGTGTTATTTTACCCTCGTATTGACATAGTGATCGATAGCGGCGATTCCCATATTTGAAGAAATGTAGGAGAAACATTTTGAAAAAACAAGATCGTGTGAATTAACAATAACATGAATACATGCCTATCACAGCTGGAGTCTACTTAAATGTGCCATGCCGTACTTTTGATTGTGTTCTTACCATAACGGTCGCATAAATATTTCCTTTTACACACTATCTGCATTTAGAATAGGAAAAACATTTAATTTAGTCATATGATTTCGCAAAATTTATTTGAGAATGTATTTGATATATTGTAAAAATCGATGAATATGATTTTTTTTGGTATTCGAATATGAATTAAAATATTTGGAATATTTTTTTTACAATTCACGGCACAATGGTTTTTATATGTATTCATATTCTTTAACAAATTGCTATGCCATAATTATAATTTATTTTTATTCAATTTAAATATGTTTGTACCGAATAATGCTTCATATACTTTCCATTGGTGTGGTGGTTTTGATGATTTCAAATTTTCTCATTTAATACCGAGGGACTTAATTAATTAAAATTTAGAATATTTTCACAGACAACGTAGGCGGATATATATATATATATATATATATATATATATATATATATATATATATATATATATAATAGTTATTATAATAATAGCAGTTTTGTAGTATATAATTATAATTCTGAAATAAAAATTAAAAAAACAGTTGAGGCGGTCTTTCTGATATTGAAAGTTATATTTCAATGGACAACTTTTTCTACCTGTATATATTATACATACATAAGTAGAAATGCTTAACCGAAAACAGAAATCATTACGATATCCGTTACCCGCTAGGGAACTTTTCAAAGTTTTTCTAAAGAAAGTTTATTAGTTTGTGTAATGTGTGTGTATACATATAACACAACGAAAATAATGGACAATACAACATACAATAAATATAGTCGTATTTTGATTTTAATATATAAATATTATGTAGCAATGCTTTTCCATTTAGGTAAATTCAGATCGATTTCCCTAAACGTATTACTGGCTGAAATGTCAAATAAATAAATAAATACAATGTGTGTCAATATTGACACACCTTGAGAATAGTTTTATTAATTAATAATGTATTTATTACATCCAGAATCAGATTCAATACAATATATAAAATAAAGCTTTATAAGTATTCATTCAATAAATAATAAAAAATAATAATAATGGGAAATATTATTAAAGGTCATCATCTGTAGAAGGCATTATCACAATAATAGGAAGAGAGTCAAATATTAAACCAGATAAAAAGTGGTAGACTATGATAGGATATACATATGTGTGTACATTTTTCTTAAACATCGTTCGCTTTGAGGCTTTATGTTTGATTTGGCTTATTTAATCCTCGTGTACAGTAATGAGCGGATCGAGCGTGGGGCTCACAGCTTACAAGGGCCCAGGGTCCCAGGACCCCCGCTAAGCCCTTGATCGGGTCTTCGGGGACCCTGGCGTTTTTTGTCGCCCGGCGAGTGTTTGGTGCGAAAACAAAACCCTTGTTATGTCCAAGGATTATGTTAAACACGACGTCGTACGAAATTTCGAGGTGTGGGGGAGGTGAATGGGTTGGCTCTGGTGGGGTTCGGGAGGGGGGTCACAGACTCCTGCTGTTCCCTACCAGGTGCCTGGATGGGGTACCTTGGTAATCTGCGCCACACACTGCTCGTTCGTTTCTCTTCGGGGCGTTTGTTCAGTATTAATATTCTGAAGCCTTCCAGAGATTTGCCTGCGCGTAGTTCAGACTAAGACTTTTGCTGGTGTTGACGTCAACAAACCGGCAACTGCACATGAACAGCAGTACCAAAAATATTCTTAAGTACATTCTATACGGACGGATTAATATGTTCCGTAGTATGTACGTAGCGTATTCGAAACAGCAGTAACCGACACGGTCTATTCATATTATACAGCAGTACAGGTCACCAAATCGTATCGAGCAGAACCAGTTTTATTCGACTATTGTGGAAATATTCACACATCACGTGACGACATAGTGATGAGTGCACCCGTACAAACAAAATTTTGCATATTAATATTTTCGGAAACGTCATATTGTGTCAATCGATGATAAAAATCAAGAAATATTGCGCCATATCGTCGCGCCCTGTAATGTAAACCGATTTTGCCTTGTATTGTATGAATAAATATAGTATTTTCTGTGTCGAGCTGTTGACGTGCAGTGCTGGATAATATAAAAGGACCTTAATTTGTAAAGAATAATCGGAGATGAGAAAATGTATGTACATAATTTTGGCAGTTTTTCTCACTCTTTATAAATGGTTAAATAACAGCTCTTTAGAAATTTTCTATATGTGCATATGTATGTATGTATGTAAACATGTAATTAGTAATTCTGAAAAATAAATGGAAGCGAACATTTTATAGTTTAGAATGTATGTGAATATCGTTAGGTAAGCGTTTGAATTTATTCTGTAAATTCTATAAATTTATTTTTTTTAAATATTTTTGCTGCTAAATTTAATGTGTGAAACTTTATGGAAGGAGAAATAAATTAAATGAGAATTAAAAAAAAATTCTCAATCGAAAAAGGGAATGATCGTAAAACAAAATAATATTTATAACATAGTATAATATTACATAAATTTACGCTACAAATTGAATTTAAATAGAAAACAAAACTGCATGAGTGTTAAAAATTACATTGACATATTTTTTAATATATTTGAAAATATTTCTTTTAGGTTATAAATATTACATAATATTATTATTTCAATCAATCGTGCACACTCGTTTTAACAGATTGCTTTAAAGCGACGAGTGGTGTAAACAGATTAGGAATTATTAATTATATATACAGATATACACCCATATGCCTAACCACTAGTCTATGCTACTGGTTATATTTTGGAATAAAATTTTTGAGATTCAACAAATAATGTTAAAAAATATATATTTTTGAATATAAATCTCTTTGTAACAATAAATTTAATATTCAATTTTAAGCTGAAAATTTTCGGTTTCATAATAGCTAGTAGGTACAAACAAAGAGAAGTAATTTTCGTAAACAAGAAATCTCTTCACAAAACACCAAAGGTGGTGAGAAGTTTTAAGCCCTTAATGGACGCGGACGAGAGCGAAAACGACGAGCTCGTTTGTTGCATATAAAATTGCGCTTTCGCTTCGTTACGACGACGGGATGGAACGAGAAAGCATTATTAGGTACATATATTATACATACTTATTCCATAGCCACGTAATATGTACACATATATATTCGTGTAAAACAGGGCGTTACGAATATTTTCGTCAGTCGCGTGTTACGTATTAACTAGTTTCGTTTGTCCGCAAAAGTTCCGCAACTGGGGGATTAGCAACTTGATTTATTGGTAGCGAAAAGGTTCGACCGGAGAGGAAGCCGCGTGTGACGTCACGCGTTCCGGAAAAGCGAAGGAAACCGACGCGGTTTTTCAGGGAACGCCAATTAGTCGCGGGGTGAGGCAAAAACTCGCACAAAAGGCGTAATGAAAATGAGCGGCCAATTAGACCGAACGTGGTCATACACTATGGCCACAACCGGGAAATTTCTCTTGGAAAATTCTCCGGACTTTTCTGAATAGAGGTGTACGTTCGCTAAAGTTTACGCACTTATATAGATACCAAGGCAGCCATGGATATACATATGTATATTATAAAGTTAATCAAAGGTTACTTTCAGACTCACATACATACACTAAAGAACCGATGCTTAAAAATAATAAAGAAAATTAAAACTCTATTCGCAATTAATTTAATTATTTTTTTCATTATTTTAATACTACTTTTTCCACCAGTATCATCATCGTAAGTATGTATGTACTTAAAAATTAAATGCAAAGAATAAGATCAAAACGATGACTCAATTTAATTGATATACATATGTATAAGAATTTCATAGTTATTACTGTTTCAATGTACTCATACATATTATTATTGTATAATTTACATACATATATCTGAATAAATAGAATAATTGTTGAAATTAAACTACATATTTTAGTTTTCGAATAAAATAAATGTAATTATTAAATGCAATGATTTATGTATGTAGTAAATTATGCAAACTTAATGCATATGTATGTACATATTATAATATTTAATGCTTGAATAAATGTAATTAGGTTGCCTAAATGTTGCAGCATGCAACTGAATATGAGAGCATGAAAACAGAGAGATTGCAAAATACTAGTATTTATTTAACTAATTACATACATACATTTGTATGTACATACATATATTAACACTTGCCGCACTTTGATGCATAGTGAGTGACCAGTACTTAAATTTTAATTAATTACTCCAAATATACTGAATGCAGGGTCTTCATATTTTCAGTATTTCTCATCAAAACCTCTATGATTCGAAGTATATCGTTACGAAATAAAAACATTGAAAAAAGTATTTTCGCGAGAAGCTTCTTGTACACATGCCTTACAGATGTGAGAGAGAGAGAGGGGGAATTCAGCACGCACCGCGCTCAATGGTCAGTGTGAGAATGATATCCACCTTGAAATGACAATTCTGCTTCGGTCGTCTTTTTTTTTGTTTTTTTTTTTTCATTTTTTGCACTTATTTTATATTATTCAAAGTTTAATACACAATGAAATGATTTTTATAGCTAATAACAATAATAAAACTCACAGATTTTGCATTATTTTAACATAAAATACACATATTATAATATATATTTGCCATTAATATATACATATATTATATAATATATGTATTAGCCAGCAGTATGGATGAATGGTAGCGTGTATTTTTAGCACCAAGTGGGTTCGATCCGCTATACTGCTGGTTAGATTTGGGGGTATTTGTGACTCCAAATCGATCGTTTCTTATCAGATTTTGCCAATTTTATCTGATCATTTCTGAAATGGTTTCTCAAAATTGAAAACAAATCATCTTTCCTGTTGTCACAAATCTTTTGTATTTATTGTATGCACAATTTGTAAAAATTATGTACAAATCTAAAATTCATAGATGTCTCAATGAATTAATTCTTTAATTAATTAATTAATTAATTTTTATTTCGTATTCTTCAGCTTCTGGAAATACAGTGATTTGTGTAATAATAAAATGCTGCATTGTTTGTAATTAATTGTCCGGGAAGGCGCATTGGGGTCTTCCTGTCAAGTCTTCCTGGTATATATATATATCTATGTAAAATAGGTTTAGCTGGACGCTTGGAGTCCATTACAGTGGCTAGCGGATTTTTTTTTTAATACAGCAAAGAAAATGTTTTAAGTATCAAAATCATCTGAAATACGCACATATGTATATGTACATATGGAATCCAAGTACATAGTATCGATGTCAATACAAAATCATTTCCTTCCATTTAAATTATTTTTCTTGGTTGACATGCTACATAAAAGTAGCCTTTAGATGCGAGAGTGATTTGCAATAAGAATTTAGGCTAATGTTACATTAATTTTAAAATAAGCTCAGACCGTTCGCGCTCACTAATGTACACAGGTAGGTTTCGTGAATAATACACGTCCGAAAAACCAATTTAGCGTGACAAATTAACCTTTCGCGGTTGTCTCGCCCTTTTAATAATTGAGCGTTGCGATAATCGCACTACTAAATAACCGGCGGTGGAGCGATTTAATAATTAGACGGTCAGCCGGAAGCCGAGACATTAAAAATTCAAGGAAAATCTACCGGCCAGTTGGTGAGTTAGTCGAGAAGGGGTTGACAGGGCGTACAAAGAGACGTTCTATTTATTTCGACGACATGTGCTAAATTCATTATTTTCTCTCTGTGAGTTATTTGTGGGTTATGTTTTGCGCAAAGAACTCGAATGGTTTTAGATTTTCATATATATGTATATATATATATATATATATATATATATATATATATATATATATATATATATATATATATATACATATATATGAAAATCTAAAACCATTCGAGTTCGTCTTTGATTATCTCTCCCGCAATCCTCCGTATATCTTCGAACTCTACATATATATATATATATATATATATATATATATATATATATATATATATATATATATATATATATATATATATATATATATATATATATATATATATATATATATATATATATATATGTAGAGTTCGAAGATATACGGAGGATTGCGGGAGAGATAATCAAAGACGATGTTGGTCCATCAATGTACGTTTATTGTACATTAAGTATACACACGTGCGCGTACGCACCTACCGGTGGCCGTCCGGCCAGCGGCTCTACTATCAACTGTCAGTTGGAGTCACACTTCTGCCAACTCCCAAACAGTGTACACTCGTATGTACCACTGTTTGTACATCACTCCTCAACATTACTCATTACATAATTCACTCACACACATAAAATCCCACATATATACATATATATTGTAATTAAATCGACATACATAAACATATATATACATATATATATATATATGTATGTATATATATATATATATATATATATATATATATATATATATATATATTTGTTACATAATAATGTAGGGATTATTTAGTAAAATATTACTTAGCAAATTTTCAGTAAACCGGATGATTATAATAGGGTTTCGAAACCATATAAAGATTTTAGTGTTAACGATTTCGTAGAAGCGCTCGCCGTAATTCGATTTCCGAACCCTTCAAAGGTACATTGGATTAAGCTTTGATTCTTTCACCTTTTGAAATCTAGCCCTGTTCATCGGTAGATACCTGTCTTTCTGTACCTACCATAAATTAGTCAAAAATTAATTGGGTTTGTTTGGGGTTGGTCCCGACCACCGATTGAACGTGAGCGTCTTTGAAATTTTAAGTGGGCCTTTAATTCCTACAAAGGTGCACAATGCGTACAAAGGTAACCAAAACTATACGAATATATGTACATACATATGTTGGTACATTAGTGCTGAAAGCTGTTATATTACCGGAGACGAGGGGGAAAAAGCTCAAAAAGCTCGACCGTGCGGTTGCGCCGAGGCACCGTGACGGTTTCGTGTGTCGCACATAAAGTTACGTAAATCGCTAAAATTAGGTAAAGATAAAATGGTACTTAGAATAATATACGTATGCAAATGCCTGGGAGGATTTGAAATGTATATAAATTTGGGAGCTTGTGGTTTTCGTACGTTTATATTCTCTATCGAAAATATCGTGTGTTCAACATATATTCAACATATACCCAGAGTACTCTGGTGCAAGAGACAGATTGGAGCGCATTCAGAAGAGATTCTTGAGGTACATCAGTAGCCGTTTTGGATTAACCTATACTTCCTATGAAGATGCTTGTAGGTGTCAGCATCTACTTCCTCTTGTCAAAAGAAGGGAGATAGCTGACATCTCAACAATTTTGAACATCCTTAACGGCTCGATCGACTGTCCTCAATTATTGAGCAGACTATCATTGCGTGTACCAAATAGAATGACTAGATGTAATGAGCTCCTTTACATACCTAATACTTTTTCTAATTATGGAAGAAGCTCATTCATCTGGCGTGCAAGCTCCACCGTCAACACACTAATCTTAACAATTTCTATGTTTGACTTATTTAATATTAATGCTATACAAGCTAGAGTAATTATTGCAAATTTGTTTTTCGATGATTAATTTTAATGAAAATTTACGATTGTGATTATGAATTTTTATTTTGATGTATTTATTTTGTCTTTTTGTTTTTTGTTATATATTATATTTTTTTTATTATTTCATAATTTTTATCATATTATTATTCTTATTATTTTGATATTTTTATTATACTGTTATTTCTATTTTTTTTCTTTTTTTGTTTTCTTTAACTATCTTACTCTATTATCATTTTTGTTTCTTATTTTAAATGTTTGAGCTTTTCTTTTTTTTTATCTATATGTGAAAATTATTAATGGTTTACTTAACATAATTATATTTTTTTTACTATCAATCTATGTAACTTAATAAACTGTAAATTTTCCAAATAAATAAATAAATAAATATGTACATACGTACATACATACATATAATCAATTATGGAAATTGTTTGTATTATGTTGGAATTTAATTGAAAATATGTAAAATATATGATTTTTTTTAACAATATATTTAAAAAAATTCGGATGTGACCAACTCATGACTTTATCTATGTATTTGAGAAATATAAGAAGGTCAGAAAAAAAAATTCGATATTGAACCGTAAAGACACATTCACAAATACTAGCAGCATTATGAAATACTAATATCTATGACAGCATTTTCGATACAAATTGACCGCAAATGTATAGAAACTTGCACAAGACGAAAGTTCTACTTCCGGCTTTCGAATTTTGTTAATTTTTTTTTATTACTTAAAATCTCTATCAGAATTATACGCAATAAATATCAATAAGATTAAAATAATTTAAAAGGTTAAAATAAAATAATGAAATATTGTTTTAAAACAAAATACAACTTTGGGTTTACGAATTCTGACCAAAACCTTATCAACTATAAGTTAGTACATAAAGAATACAAATATAAATTTTCAGCTTTATACGTTCAGAGGTGTGAACAGAATAGTTGGCACAACATTTTTGACCTTTATAAGAGGAAAAAATCCCACTTCTGGTTCATTAAATGTGGTGATTTTTTTTTATTTTCATCAAATTGATAAAAGAATTATACCTGATTTTTTTCGGGAAGAACACATATGTTTAAGGGGTCGAAAAAAATAGTGGAAGAAAAATCGAACAAGATCTCGATATTTTAGAAGGGAATGTTTTATGATTTTGCTAACAAAAAGTGTGCGAGATACCAATATAAATAATAAGATAAATAAAAGAAATGAAACAATTCCATAAATCGTTGAACGTTCCAGAAATGGAATCATGAATATTAAAGTCACGATTTCTTCCTGCATCTTTAATTTTGCTTATTTTTAGTGGACGAATCAATAACGGAGTTGAAACTGGAACTGTTTATCTTTGAACGTATACAACAATATATAAAATTGTAGGTGAATTTTTAGATTTGACTATATAAAGTTTTTTGGTTTATTTTTCGAATATATGAATACAAGAGGAAAAATCTTTACAAAAGTCATATATTTGAAATTTTGATACGCAATATTTATTTGAATTAACTCAAAAAATCCTATACACATTTTCATCTCTGCGTGTGAGTGTGATTTACATATTTTTATTTGATGAAAAAATAAAGATTTCATTTGGAGCGCGAATAGTCCTGTGAGAAGGGTATGAAAATGACAGCTGCCATATATTTCGCCTTGTAAAAAATGGGTTTTGTTACCCAACACACTGCGACACACAAAAATATAAAAGAGAACGTGGCGCATCTTCAAAATTTTAATACTGAAAATAAAAGATTCCAACCTGTATCGCATTTCCGAGTAAAGTTATAATGGAATTTATCTTTTAGTTTCCATATAAAATTTCGATAAAATTATTGGCATCCGGACAGTCGCCATATTTGATGTACACATTTCCTGTTTATCGGTTTCCGATTGAAGTCGTTTCATCACGAGATTGAAAAATTATTGCTATGCTTTCTCTTTTATAGATATCGTGCAAATTTTGACGCGTTTTTAATCTAAATTTGGCGCCCCGTTCCGATTGGCCGCCCGGGGCGCCTGTCTCGCCGCTTCGTTTATAGACACGCCCCTGTCATTTAAGGGAAATACGGTTATGCATCTTTGAGACGGAAAATTTACGTCGGCGAATAGGAAATCAACCAGACCGACAATGATTTTAATTGAATAAGATTACGGGAGCTTTCGGAATGAAGAGGTACGATTCGATAGTAGTTTCAATTAGTATACGTGTCTGGCCCACATCCTCTAGAATTGTTTTTGGTTGGATAGATACCATTTCAATGTAATTAACCTCGAGAGTGATTTTGGTATAAATGTACTATGCTACAAATATACATTCATACATTCATACATATGTATGTACATCATTGGAGATTTTTTTTTACAATGAAAAGCATTTTGAAAGTATGAACAGAATCTTGGCTATTATTTTTACTAAACTGTTGAATGTGCAGTCGTGTACTTTTGATTTGAAAGATTTTTATTCAATTGGCATAAATAAAATCATTTTGCGGATTCCGTTCTGAACATTATTAATCTTCTTGACTTAATATCAAACTTGACTAATGAATTTGATTTTGATGCATTTATCTATGAAAACTTGGAAATTTTACAATAGTGATTTTTTCCCCTGAATAAAATTAAAATTATGAATAGATAAGAAATATTTTCCATACCTGTGTGAAAATATTATTAAATAATCTTTAAAATGGTGAACAACAATAGCTCATAAAAAAACTACATGAATAACAAAAAAATACGTACATTTAAACAAATGAATTGACTCTCTTTTGGCATCTGCTATGAATATTGAGTTCTGTTATTATAGATAAAGTTCTATAAAGTTATGAGCAATAAAAAAGATTCGCTTAACATCGAATCCCTATATTAAATTTTCAATACTTTTAATTATCACTAGTATATTTGAAGAGCACTTTATTGAAATTTGAGTTGAACTTGATCTTGGATTTGGAACGATAAACTTAAGAGACGTGTAGAACTGTTTATTAAGTGCTTTCCTTCGTACTGATTGAATTGATACACTGACTGACATGGTCTGATGTTCTAACTATCGAATTGAAAGTGCGGTTAATATATGTAGTTGATTCGACGATTTCAAATTATGTCTTATCGAAATTATTATACCTTATCGCAATATGATGGTTTGGTAATTACCACGTATGCATGTGTGAACATTCCAATTTAAAACGTGAGAATTCAAAAGAGGTGCGGTACGAAAAGTATACATACACATCTTATTGATTTTAGTCAAAATTAGGAACACAACCATGTTTAACGAGGTTGTAAAGTATGAAAACATTGATCCAGCAATCAGGTATTAGGTATATGAAATGTTTGAAATCAATAGACTTATATTAGTATGAGCGTGATTGGTGCACAGGTATTGACATATACATGTACGTAAATAGATATTATAGATACGTATACACAAGTAATGAGTCAGCATTTGGGGCTTAGCTCAAGACTTAATCGGAATACAAGAACAGGCGAAAAAAAACCCCAAGAGGACGAAAGTTTGTATGTGCCCCATAATTCACCTTGCGCAAGGAGGAGCCGTGGGGGAGGACGGCCGGCTGTGTACGCAGCGAAAGGGTTGAACCTTGTGCAAATATCCGCAGCGTCTCGGCAGATATTTATTTCGGGAGAACTTTAAGCTACCCCTAACAAACCCCATCCCCAACCCCTCAAAACACAAACACGGCTCAGGGAACGGCTTCAGACGCTGGGCGCCTTCTACGAACCACTGCGAATCATTGGTTTCCAAGTACTTTCGGTTGCGACTCCATATAAATAAATAAATAATGAATTTACGCCCTAAGAAACTGATTAACGACGAACAAAACCCAATTAATTTTTTTTTACTGTTTCAATTTACCTATTAAAAATGTATTTGTCACGTTTTAGTTATATTTATGTCACACTGACCCTTTTCAAAAACGGTCTAAAACCCAAGTAAGAATATCATGAGACAGAATACCAAATTTTGTGGTTCTTAATTGCAAACTGTAGATATGCATAGTGGAAAAACAGATAAACAAATAAACTTCTTATTCTTCAAACAAACATGTATGTACATATGTACATATATGTGTATTTAATTAGTAAGAAGATATAGAAACGAAATAGAAAGTAACTAGAATATATAAGATGTTAAAAAATTGAAACCTCTATAAACATCTATTACGATTGTTATTTGATTCATAATTAAGACTAAATCAAAGCATTTTTTTTATAATGTTAAGCTTAAAAACTTCGAATTTCGTTTGTAAATTAATTATAACGTAATGGATAATGTTCACAGGATCAGAAGCTATTAAAATAAATTTGAATAAAGTATACATATGTACTGGGGTTTCTGATTTTAATTCCCGGGACATGCGACGGGATCGTTCTCGGGATTCCAGGGATGCCGGGACATATGGTGTAAAAATTTTATATAAAATTTATTTTTTCAGTCAATAAAGTACGTTATTTTGTATTTTTGTCTCTGATAACTCTTTATCTAATTCTTTATTCTTTTACAAATACACAATTGTTTCATCTTCATCATAATCTAAAATATTTTCTTCCATTGGGGAATCGTCAATACAAGAAAAATACACTCGTTTCATCGTTGGATATACATATGTACCTTAAATTAAACAATTGAAAGAAATTTGATCGACATATTTTTCCCGGGATTCCAGATAAGAATTCCCAGGACACGGGATATCAAAAATTCAGTGAGTTCCCGGAAATTTGAAAAAAATTCTGTGCCGAGTCGACCCGGGCAGATACCCTTATACGTATGTACAGTAAAAAGCTTTTAACAAACAAGCGTTATACATATATTATATGTAATATGAAAATTTCTGATAACAGGTTGATATATAAAAGTACGAAATAGAAATAAATTATTTTTAGTATTACATAAGAGTACTATTTGTATTCTGCGGCACATTTTTTAAATTGTTTCTGTTCGCATTACTATTGTAGGAAAGGATACGTCCGTGTGTGTAGTAAAATTGATAGTCATACATATATGTACATAATGTGGTATTTCTAATCTCTTTGTTCCGATGTGTAGGGTAAGGGATGTTGAAGCTAAACTTTTTGTGTGAAATTACCGGTAATATAATAGGGTAAAACGAGGTCAAAGTGAGTCTCGTGGCTGATATTATTAGACCCTCTCGTTATTGTGTCCTTTGGAAAACTCGAGGGCTTTCTCATATTATGCTAATATTTTAATGGTGCACTTGCACAGAATACACACTACTCGTTACAAGTGCAACATAATTAAACAGTAAAAAATAAATAACACCGGATGAGGAAGCGCTGAAATGGCGAAACTCGGCTCTACATATGTATATTCATACATATAATATACGTATGTTGATCTTACGCTTTTTGTGCGAAAGTATAGAATAGTGTGAGATCATGATACTGTTTATTCAATTTGTTTGGAGTAATTGACTCAATTGGAAGTAGAATTAGATTTAAATATTTTTACTTTTATATTAATTTTTTTAACTGTCATTATTTCATTTTGAAAGCATATACATATATAAATTGTGGAGATTTTCAATTGCATTATATTATATTTTGTATGTGATGTTTTTTTTTTTATATTTTGAACATACATATGTATGCGTGATAGGAAGATCAGATTCGTCCCTATACGATAACTATTTATGGAGATCTTTAGTCTTAAATATTTTGTCTTTTTGATTTTTTTTTTGTATTCTTCAAATTTGACAGAAAAAGTGGGAAAATTCTAGTAGAGAATTAAGTTTTAGATATGAAAAAATTAATAAAAGAAGCTTTAAAATAAAATGATAATATGATATTGAATTCAAAACCGAATCAAAAGTTTTAGTTCACATGCTTAATGCTATACTGACTTTGTAATTAATCAATGCTTTTTTACATAAATCAATTGTTCTATTTAATTATTCTAACAAAAGCAAAGGATTTACTTTAAAGTATTTTATGTATGTACGTTGTACTTATGTATAAAATGATAAATTAGATCATGTAAAGGAAAACCTTTTAAAGCTCTGTGCGGTCAACCTGTAGCGATAGAGCCGAGGAAAACCGCTAAAAACACTTTGTTCCTTTAAGGTTTTCTATATACCTATATACCTATCATATACATACATATGTAGGTACGTAAATGGTCCAATTTTGTGATTTTGGTATATAAAATTTAATTTAACGAAGTTTTTTTTTTAATGGCAGGTACTGTAATATGTTCTACCTGGGAAATTGCTTTTGTTATCGCACGGAATAGGAATGTTGATACCTTGAAATTATTATAGCAAAGGCGCCGATCCTCGGTTTGTAGCACCAGATCTCTACTTGGTAAGTGTGGGCGAGGTGGCTGGCTGTTTCTGGAGATGCTTCGAATCGCCTCTTTGTGTTTGCATCGAAAACAAACTGCCGACCTTTACTCCCGAGGAGTAAGTCTCCGCTTTTCCGAGCCTCGACTCCCAACTCCTAAACTGACAGTGAGCGAGAGCACACATTACATTTAAATAAACGTTAAATAAAACTGAAAACTGCTGATAATATCAACAATAAATCCCGCACAGTTTGCGCTAAGGGTGAAATGCCGCAGTCGGCAAAGAGTTAACACGTTGCACTTGCGTAAATATATAACTTTGAACGAGTAGCTTGGTTTCGTAACGTAAATAATAACATTTATCCCCTTGTTTACTCAAATATGTTTCAAGTAGTGTAAAATATACGTACCTTTATATGTATACAATTATATATTTATATTTTAATGATACATCATTCAGTTTAGAATATATGCACATACAAACATAGTATTACTTAAAAGAGTGATTGCTTGGTTAAATGTTTGGCTATATTTTTTTTATTTAAAATTTGATCTACTTTATAACCATTTAAATAGATGGTGTGCTAGACCTTATACAGATTGAGCTCATCTGTTTCTCTTAACTCATTCTGGGTATGTCCACAAGTATTTTACCTGTCCGTGGAGAGAACTTGATTGCCTGTATCAGTCGGTTTAATTTATATTTTTGGCAACCTAAAACTTATAGCGATTGTTTTAAAGCATCATATTTTATAAGTTTGATTATGTGCATCATGTCTACTGATACTTTGATACTTTCTATTAGTTACGTTGTATCATCCTAAATTGTTGCCTGTTGCTCTGCACTAGTATGTACTAATAAATTCTTATTTTCTGTCCGAGTTATTTATTTTTACAAGCTTTTTATTAGTTCCACTCTGTTAGTTCAGTTTCTTGCGCATCAAAAAATTGAGACCTGACTTTGGACCACTTCCACTCTTCAGGTCGCTTTGATATCTTACCGACATACTGGAGTTAGCCAACTTTGAAGCAAGTTAATGTCTCCAACACGAAGCTAGAGGAGTTTAATTATTGACCAACTCATTAAAAATTACTTTGGAATCTTATGTCAGAAGGGATTTATACTATTTAATTTTGGTCTCAATTGTATGTTTTTTTTTGATTTTGAACCTTTTAGTAATTACATTACCCAATGCTTAATTTTCAGTCTATACCTAGTATTTTATCTGTCTGTTTTAAAATTATAGTAACATCAGGAATAGCTTATGTAATTCGTTGAATTGAAATTAGACTGTTAGTATCTCATTATATCAAAGAAAAAGTTCATTGCTTTCTAAGAATGCTCGATTATAGCGCATATCACAATTTGACAGTCAATTTTTCACTTGAAGTTTCAATATTTGTTCACCGACACATTTCCGATTTCAGCAAAAATAAAAATTGGATTTGTCAGCGAAAACTACTGCCGCTAGAAGAAAACGCGTCGTTGTATTGTTATCGCACCGGAAGAATATGAAATGATGTCAGGAACACGGTGTCGAGTTTTTCATACATAGATAGGTCTCCAGGTAAAAACAAAGACGGTAAATCAGAGACTTTTCGTTTTTTCCTTCTTCTTTTTTTTATTTTTGGGCAGGTTTGGAATTGGAAATCGCGGCATGTCTTTCGCGTTTTCCGTGGTTTTTCCGTCGGTCGCCGCTTCACCACCAAATTTTCCGGATCTCAATGCGTATACGTGTGTTGAATGTGACAAATAAATCACTTTACGAATCATATGAAAGTATAAAAACGAATTGATAATAATAAAATCGTAAAGCTTTTATTATAATATCGATATTCTTTCATTTCATTTAATTTCGGAATACATTGTATGTATTCCGATAGAAAAAGTTATCCGAACGTAACTACTTTCTTGTAAAATATTACGTCGTGTTTTTAATACTTTGCGTTTGAGCTTACGTTTCTCTTAAAGGGTGTCCCGAATGTAAATAACTGTCGTCCGGGATCGAAGATTATTTCAGCTGAAGGAGTCTCCGCGCAATGAGAGGAAGGGCCTGAAGCATTGAATGCGACTGGAAATAAAACACATTTAAAATGTGAAAACTTTTAAAATAAACGGTTGACTTTATCGCGAAATTTTCCACTTTATCTTTCGCCCTCCTTAGTTCAGTGCGCGAGAAGTTAAATTGTGTCTAGTTACTATTACTTCTCACTTCGCCTTACAAATGCAAGCCATCTCGAGGGTGGGTCTTCAGAGTTGGAAGTGAGTGGGATTTCAGGTGATTTATTTTATATTTAATGCGATTAAGATTGGGGAGTCGAGAGCAGATAAAATACCGTTGAAAAGTTTTTAAACCGCGAGGGACCGACGAGACGGTCCCAAACGACACAGTCCGTAACTCGCCATTATATGCATAATTTTGATGCAAATTTAACGGGTAGAAATTACTTAGCTTCTATTATATAAATAGACGAAGCTTTTCCCTCATATTGGGAGAATTTCATTCGGGTGAAAGTGAGTATGTAAAAAAAATCGCACGAGCGTTGCTCGGACGTAAACTTTCGCAATGGCCCTATGTAAGCTACACATTTCGCAAAGTTTACCCTATGGGAAATTTCTTTGGGAAATTTTTGCCGTGCAAGATATCACAAGTTCACCATATAGCCTTAAATTATTACGTGGAGGTTTTCTCACTTTTCGTAGTACAATTACGTCGACACAAGACACGCTATTGCCGTTGTATAATAAATGTATTACATTTATTAAACCTAATTGGATGTCAATGCTATAAATAACTACAAAATAATATATGTAAATAGCTTTCCGAATAATTTTGAATTTCACATGCTTTCAATTTTGAGGCGAATAAATTTGGAGTTAATTATGTATTAAAATTTCAATGAAGTATGAAGTAAATTATGTAGGCATGTATATTCAAGAGTCTTATAAATATATTTAATTTTAGCTATTTGAGCTATTTATAGTTATATATCTAAAATCAAAGTTGAGGGTTTCCATATTATTATTTTGTGCGTTACAATTATATATCAAGGCTTTAACATTGAGTTTTCCAATATACCACAAAGGCATTACATTAGGTTGGAGCCAAAAACCGTGAATTTAAGATTTTAATCGATGAACCTAGGGGAAAATTTTGTTGTATCAAGAGAACGTTGATTGATTGATTTTAAACAACTAACTGAAATACCAACCAATCGATTTATTTCGACAAAAATTTCGAAAAATTGGGTTTTTTCATATATCTCTAAAATCAAAGTTGAGGGTTTCCATATTATTATTTTGTGCGTTACAATTATATATCAAGGCTTTTACATTGAGTTTTTCAATATACCACAAAGGCATTACATTAGGTCGGAGCCAAAAACCGTGAATTTAAGATTTGATGAACCTAGGGGAAAATTTTGTTGTATCAAGAGAACAAGCAAGCCCAAAAGGAAAGGAGTAGGATAGAGATATGGGTAATACCCAAACTCTTTCTTATATAGAAAACGAAGAAATGCTTTTTGCACTTTTTCGATAATAAGAGAGTAATTTGCTTCATGCGGATTCCACACAATCGCATTATACTCTAGCTTACTTCTAACAAGCGAGTTGAAAAGCAAGCGAGAAGACATGGGGTTGGAGAATAATCTAGTATATCTCAAGACAAATCCAAGTCGACGAAAGGAAACGTCAGCGACTGCCTTGATGTGGTTGTGAAAGGTGAATTGAGGATCAAAAGTGATACCCAAGTCGACCATAGATTCCACACGCTTCAAAAATACGGATCCAATGGAATATCCGTGACAATAGAGCGAATTCGGACGTCCATAACTCATAATGGCACATTTACTAGTATTCAGTTCAAGCCCTAAACTGGAACTGAACTCTAAAACAGCGTTAATATCTGCTTGAAGAAGAGAGGCTTGCCTCTCATCCTTAACAGCAAAGAATAATTTAACGTCGTCTGCAAACAAGAGACATGAAGCATTGCGTAGTACTTTAGGGAGGTTATTAATGACTATTGTAAATAGTAAAGGGCCTAAGGTGGACCCCTGAGTTACACCAGATCGCGTAAAAAATGAAGAAGATTCATAAATATCATATCTAACAAATTGCTTCTTATCACTAAGATAAGAAGCAAAGAGTTTAAGAAGACGTGGAGAAAAGCCCACTTCGGCTAATCTGATCATAAAAGCGTCATTATTGACAAGATCAAATGCTTTACGAAAGTCAAAGTAGGCTACATCAACTTGTTGTCCACCGTCAACTTTAGACATGGTATAATATGAAAAGCAGGCAAAATTAGTGGTAGTGGAACGACATGGTGAAAAACCATGCTGCTCATCACACAACAATCTTTTGAACTGCAAAAATTAAACGGTGAAGAATATTATCAAAAAGTTTGGGAATAGCCGAGATGATAGCAATAGGTCTGTAATTTTCAACCTCATTTTTAGAGCCACTTTTATGTATAGGAATGACTCTAGATAATTTCCATTTTTCAGGATAATTACCAGAACCAAGAATAAGGTTAAAAATAAACTGAAGATGCTCTAAGAGCGAATTACAGCATGCCTTTAATACGTCAGGGGGCACACCATCAGGCCCAACAGACCCCTTCAGCTTCAAAATTGCCATCCTAACATCTCCAAGCGAGACCCGCGGAATGTCTATACCGACACCCTCAGTACCAACTTGGGAAGCCAAATTAGCATCAAGGGATGGTGATCTCTGATCAAAAACAGAGCTAAAAAAATTAGCAAAAGCATTAGCGATCTTATATAATATAACTATTTAACTTATTTATAGTCATCATTTGGTAGATTTATATATTGTAATTAAATCGATATACATAAACATATATATACATATATACATATATGTATATATATATATATATATATATATATATATATATATATATATATATATATATATATATATATATATGTATATGTACATATATATACACACACACACACATATATATATATATATATATATATATATATATATATATATATATATATATACATATATCTTCTATGGAAATATGTATTAGATAGCTTGATTTATTTTGTGTTACGTTGAATTTGATCACATGTGAATTTATTTATTTAAAAAGTACATATGTATTTATGAGTCCGCATATCCTTCATGCTTATCTTCCACTATATGCTAGAAGGCTGCATATGTTGTCGGAAAAGCTGGCGGTCAGCTACACAAGGCAAGAACAACATATGTCTCATTAATGCTGCTCGGATAATTACCGCGGGAAAACATACAATTTTCCGGTGCGACGACTTTTCCATTTCCCCAGCAAAAGCGTACGCGCTCCAATAACGTACCATGGCGTGCGCAAGTACGAATAAATTTCCACAGATTTTCTTATTAATATTTCGACCATTAAATATCCAATTACCAAAATGTGCGTATGCGATATTATTAATTTAACTGCCAATCATTCAAATGTGCACAACAAAACGTACGTAGCTTCTCTGCGAACAACATAATTTTCCAATACTTTATACGGCGCATTATGTGTGTATACGATGGCAAGTTATTGCTGGGAAAACGACCGTGCAACTAATACCTCAGATTTAGCGACTTTCAGGGAAAGCCCCAAACCAAATATATACACACACACAAACATGTATAATTAAATGTGGGCCTCGACCCGTGAACTTCCGGTTAATTCCACCGAACACATACACATTTGAGTGTGCGCGCGTGGACAGTTTAAATTAACTGATATGCGACGGGGACTTTTGCGGTTGAACTGTGACTAAAATTAAATAACACGAACTTTGTATATTATGAACATATGCATATATACATAGATACATATATAGAAGGCCTAATGTTGGTCAATCGATTCTTTCATTATCTACATATACATATATACACAGAATATTTGAAATTTAGGCAAAGTTAATCCAAATTCCATTACATTGAGACACCTAATAATAACATAAGTTGACAAAAAATGGGTCATTTTAAATTATATAGGTACAGGTTTATTTTTTTTCTTTGAACAGTTATTGCTATTTAATGGTAAGATTCGATTTGTAAATTTATTTATTAAAATGTAAGTTTTTTGCTATTGTACAATGTAAAAATAGCAAAATTATTAACTATTCGGTTGTTGTCTGTCATTTGATCACAAAATTATTTATTTAAAAAAATACGTATAATATTATGCTGAAGTAGAAAAATTTAAGATTGGAAAATATGCATTTATATTTACATATGAATGAAGAGTTAAATAACTTGAATATTAATTGTAGACATCATTTGGTGCTTTACGTATTTACCTATATGTATGCGTTTTATTTACATATATGTACATATGTACATATATGTGAATAAAACAGTTTAATTTAAATAATGCATTTTATTTACATTTATGTTCATATATGTAGAGTCTTTAGAGTGCTATGATAATAATATCACAATTTGACTAAAATATTTTGAATTCTGATCATATTTTCTTCTTCTATCAATTTTTTTGTAAATAAATATCAAAGGAAAAAAATCCTAGTAAAAAATAATAGATAAATAAAGCTAGAGAATCAATTGGAGTGAATTATGTAAAATTTTCATTAGCTCGAAGTAAGTTAATATCTCCGACATGAAGCTAGAGGAGTTTAATCATTGACCAACCAATCAACAATTACATTGGGATCTTATGTCAGATTGAAGCGATGATAGCTAGCCATCGAAACACGTCTTTCTACCACCCCTTCACCTATAATAAAATAAAATATCACAAGCTAAACAATTAAATAGTTATAACAGTTACTTTTTGCACTCTTATTTACTTTCATCTCACATAAACTTAATATTACAAACTTTCATACTTTCTCACATACGTTTTCAATTTACTGATAGATTAATTAAAGTAATATATTTGTGAAATTCTTGGTCTAACTATTGAAGTGTTTTGGCCAAACACACATAACCTATCGTATCTGTCACAGAGTTGGAGCAGAGAGTGTTGGAGAGAAATGTTCTGGAGCGTCCATACTTCTCATTAGAAGACCAATGGAGGGAACGATCCTCAGGAATGATGGTATTGACAAGAATATATACTGCCGGGAAAACTTACGGTGACATTAGCAAAGTGAAATTACTGAATGTACTGCGCAATGAAGAATTAGACTGCTCTAAATTTAAAAAGCATAAAATAAAATAACTAAAGTAAAAAAAGCTTTTTATTAGTGTTAATTCAATCTAAAGCACGTTCAATTTGATGAACTTCATCTAAATATTTTAAAGCTTACTATTTTAGTATTGAATAATTAATCGTTGCGGTCCAACAACGTTATAAAGTACAATTAGTGTTTAAAAGAATGTAATATATTTTATAATTATTTATTTTATAGTTTGGGAGTCAATTAGAAATGTAGTGTAATTTGAGAAAACGGCATTCTTAGTGTATAAATAAGGTGGTTTAGAACAATTTCAACCGAATACATGGGAAAGTCGTTCGAGGCGAGCTTTTAGTGTTCGCGGACGTATTGAACGACCTGAAGCCGGGTGAAAATCTTCCAGCAGACTAGCACTCGTGTTAATTTTCCAAAATGGAAACCGCTCGAATGGCCGTTTTGTGCAGTGAAAAGGCCAAAATTATTTGCCGAGGGTATTGTGTCGGCGGTCGCTTCAATTTACAAGTGGCGCAAAAGCCTCAATGGCCGCGACGAGTGGGTGCTCAGGAGAGAGCCCCTCGTAAATTCGTCCATTTTGGTTCACTCGTTCGCGTACGTCGGAAAAATCGCAGGAAAAGCGGACGGACGTATTCGCGACACGTACGGATTAAAGCCTAGCCGGCTGAGGATTAACCCTTACGCCGCCACAATGAATAAGATGAAAGCCTCGAGGGGTTTTCGCCTAATGTACGTTAGCGCCTAATGAACGATACATTTGACGACTTACCCTGACTTTCTCCGCGTTCACGTGATAAATTATTTATTTTATTTATTGTTGTACGGAATGATTCATGACTGGCGTCGTTAATATTTTATGTGCCTATAAAATAACGTTCAATGTATTCTTGGGAACGTTTCATCGTCTTTCGTTTGGAAGTATCAAATAATTACAAATTGCAACTTGATGTGGACAAAAATCAAAACCGCATCCAAAATTAAATTAATGCAGACCCTTTTAACTTGCATTATTGTAATATAGTATGTACAGCTATAAAAAAAATTATATATTATTTTTAAGTGATTTTTGTAGACAAAGATAACAATTTGAAGCATTATTTACAAGAATTCATAAATAGAATTTATTTTATTCAACATATCATTATTACGGTTTTTGTGAATTTCCACTTTTATTTTTATTCACATAAGCATTTGATTTGTATCGAATATTTTTTTTAATAATTGGATCGTCTCTTTTTTGCGATCCCAGAAAGCGAGGCGTAGTAAAATACATAACATTTTTTTAAAAATATGTAATCTTATTCGGTAGATTACTAAATATATTCTTACATAAAAAATGCCTTTCTTTTCGTAATTTTAATATGTATGTACATACATACATATGTATATTCGTTATAGCTATTTACTCTTCTTTACCCTTAAAAGACGATCATTTGATTAAAATAAGCTATTCAAAAAAAAAGTAGTAATTTTAAATGTATTATGTATAGATATATGTACTTTAACGTAAAGCTAAAAAACAACAGCCGCAAAACCTCATTGCCTGTTGAGCGCTGCTCTCTCATTGGCTGTTGAGCACTGCTCGCTCATTGGCTGTTGAGCGATGCTCGATCATTGGTGATTGTTACTTGATCGCTGATTGGACGGTGAATATTGGTTTTCGTCGATCACTAATCTTCCAATCTCTACGTTACAATAATATATACATAGACAAATGTTAAATTATACATTTGAAAACATTTATACAACACACAAGAATTGTAAATAGGTTTTTGAGCTCGCTTTCCTATTATGCTGTAAATTAACACTAGAATAATATAATACTATTATTACTAAAAATAAAATAAAATTGTAAAATAGAAAATGATCAGTAGATCATTAGTTATTAAAATAGAAATAAGATTTACTGTGAACATTATTTAGTAATAGTAAAAAACATTTAAAAATCAAATATTATAGAACCCACACTACATTGTAAACTTTATGACAATAATCTATTAGTGAAGTAAAATATATATGAGAGATAATGAGAACCTATAATGCAAATTTTATAAGATATAGTGTGAAAAAGATAAAGTTATAAGTGTTTAAATAATTAAAATCTGAAAAATCGAGTAAGGGGCAGAAAGTCAAACATATAAGGCTACAGACTAGTGGAAAAGGGTTAGCTGCCAAAGTTTTAACGTGTTTATTACGATTATATTTCACCATGGAATTAGCGAAGCACTTGAAGTATCTAATAGTTTCAAAGTAATCAGAAGAATGTAGGAAGTTCGTCAAATCGATTGGCGAAGTGAAACTACATACTTGTAAAAATGGTCGAGTATTCCGGATTATAAATCGTACACAGACATACGCTAAATATTTTTAACAGATGTTTTCTTTAGATCTAATTTATTACTCGTCTCGATCTAGGTATTTTTAATATATTAAAGATAAACATAATTCCTCTGATAAAAAAATACCAGCCCGACAGATGTCTTTGAATGTTTGTATTACATTTAATAAAGTCTTGATACAAAGTTTTTACGTCCACATACAATTCTAGAACGGTGTCTTCTTGACTCTATTTTGCGCGATTTGGCGCTATCTGGCGATATTGCTTTAATCGCGTCGACAACTTCCAAATCTCGTGCAATTTTCCCGGGAGTAGCGCGCGCCCCTACGTATACATGGCGAGATAGGGGTGTGCATTCGAATTTAATTTCGCTGTGCAGTGTTAGGGGGTGTGTTTCAGTGGCAGGGGTGGTTGTGGCGGTTTGAGCGGCAACTTTGGTGCAGCAGGACGTGCAGGATATTGCCGACTTATTAATTTCGATAATTGAAAACGGGACCACGGTACCGTGCACGGGTCTTGATCTAATTTGTGCACTTGCACCGAACGATGCGAAGACGACAAAATTTCCCCTCCCCCCCAAATATTCGTCATTATCTGCATGATGCTATGATTAAGAAATTTCAGACTGTACAATGTTGTATTGCTTGGTTGGTGCGAAATGTCGATCAATAGTTTTAATTATTAAGTTTTCATAATAAAAAAAGAGTTTATTATGTACGAAGTTTTAAATTTAACGCCCGTGTAATTTTATTTTATGTGAGGTAGTTTTATTATTCTTGAACCTCTTGAGGATGAATCGTCTTACGGAATTATATAATAATTTCAAAGGCAACATTTACAAGTTTTATTCAAGGTGATTAACTGCCTTCGGTTAATACTTTACGATGGAAAATTAGGTCTGAAATAAATCGTTATCAAATTATAAATTTGTAATCTTTTAAAACAATTTTGATGGAAAATTTATTACAAATGATTATTTTCAAACAAGTTCAAATTAACTTATTAATAAATATAATAAAAATGTACTTGTGCTACGAGTTATGAAAGTTTTTCAACCACAAACATGAGAATGTGAATTTTCTTTGCCGTTTTAAAACTTTTAAGTATGGCTCGCAGTGGTCTTTAAATAAATACATATGTAAGTTTTCCAAGTTTTACTTTGTATCTAATATGAAAATTTCACTTACTTGAGATGCACCTACATACTTTCAAAATAACTTACATGAATATATTTTCTATGTATAAACCCTACATTCATTATTATTCTACAAATTTCAATAGACGAAATTAAAATTATAAGTGACATACTCCTGTTTCATTTGGGATACAATTTGAAACATACTGGAAGGAATACATTTTTGAAGGTTAAATTGCGTATATTCAGGGAGATAAATCTTGAGGGGAGGGATGATAAATGGCTTGGTAGGACATTTGACCTGGAATATTTTAATACTTATTTTATTATTTAGTATAATGTGTATTTACTGTATGGATACATACATCTGAATGTGGATACGTGTATACATACATATGTACATCTGTGTGTGTGAACATGTGTTTATTTTCTCATATATTCAATTACTACTTAATTACTTTTTTTAATTGGCCAGGAATGGGCATTGGGTTTACCTGTTAGGCCTTCCTGGTATAAATATATCATCATCATCATCATCATTTACAGCCATTCACCATCCACTGCTGGATGAAGCCCTCTCCAACACGCTTCCACTCGTCTCTGTTTTGCGCAACTCTCATCCATCTCACCCCGCATATTTTCCTAATTTCGTCCACCCATCTTCCCTGCGGTCTTCTATTTACCCTTTTGCATTCTCTCGGGTACCATTCAAGCACTTCTTTTGTCCACTTTTCGTCCATTCTTCTAGCCACGTGGCCCACCCACTGCCATTTTAATCTCTTTACTCTGTCCACTATGTCCACTACCCTTGTTATGCTTCTCACCCAGGTGTTTCGCTTCTTGTCTTTTCTCGTTATGCCAAGCATACAGCGTTCCATACTTCTTTGAATGCATTGAATTTTGTGTAGCATCTTGGCGTTCAGTGTCCAAGTTTCACATCCATACGTCATCACTGGCAAAACGCATTGATCGAAGATCTTTTTCTTTAGGCAGAGTGGCATTTTTTATTTAAAAACAGCATTCATCCGTCCAAACGCACTCCATCCTAATTTCATACATCTCTTTATCTCTTCATCTTTACTACCAGACATGTCAATTATTTGACCTAAATATAAATAATTATTTTTTACTTCTACTGGTTTATCATTTAATGGGATGCTATCAGGCATGCAATAACTATTGAACATTTGTTTAGTCTTATCTACGTTAATTTTTAATCCTACTTTTCTACTTTCCCTGTCCAGCTGTGTTAGTCTGTTATGTAGGTCAGCTAAATCACGAGCTATTAAAACTATATCGTCTGCGAACCGAAGGTGACTCAAGAAGCGACCGTTGATGCTTACTACGGGACAAATATATAAATAAAATTAAATCAAATAAAATACTAAACTAGGATTTATAAGAATAATAACAATTATATCGGGATTTGCATTTTTTAAAAATTATTTGTAATAAAATGACCTTTGTTATATGAACATACATACATACATATAATGATTTCTATGAATGGAACATTAACTTGTTTTCTAGCCTTCTTATAATTTAGCACGACTTTGATGCTACTTTCTACATATCAAAACAGATACATATTTGTGACATGATTCTGTTTCGCCTAGATAAAACCCGACTTTAATTTCAACCGCAACTATGAATCTACCAAAAATATCTATAAAATCTACATATTTGGTATATGGAGCAGTCCGTTTTATGTATGCATATACGTTTAGACAGAATCAAATACGGCACACCGACACGATACGGGTCAAAATTCCAACCAATGCTCCAGAACAGATCATCACTGACACCGAGGCGAGACTTCCGGCTCGTGTCGAACTTCCGTCAGCCGAATCGGCGAGCTAACACATTCCCGTCCACCCCTGTCGTCGAGTCGCGGTAAAGTTCGAGCTTTAATGTATGCACGGAGGGCGCACTTGTTCCACTCAATTAACCCCATTCCGAGGAGTGTTTGAGCATCGGTGTTGGGGTCTCGAGCACCCCACATCCCCCTCATCTCCGCCCCTTACCCCCCAGGAGCCCGATCGCAGTCTCCACCCACGAGAAAGCAATTCTGAAGAGGCTTTACGGCCGCTCGTATATGTTAAACTACACACCGTTAACCCCCGCAATACATACCGCGCCATTCGTACGAGTGGTAATACATTTCGTGCGAATCAAATCGATAACCGATCCGGGGTCATTTCGATATATTCGAAACACCTTTTATGTAGCAGATGAGCTGATTGTATTGTTAATCGGCGCTTTCTAATTAATGAATGTTTCTATCACTCTGAAGGGTGGGTTTTATCCGGTCGATCTGTTTGAGTAATAGAGTTGTATAGACTTTCGTAAAAAAGGTATTTTTTTGTTCATTAATGTTTTTAATATTGAATTTTTAGGTATATTCACATACATATTTTTTTATTTGATTTTTAAATGCTTTTTATTGTTCAATAATTCTATTCACAAATATAATATATGTAGGTCTATTACATATATTAGCTACCGACTCATTTTTTACATGCCTCCTTTTAGCTTCCCTTACGATTACAATTCAGGAAAAAATTTGCCTCTTATCCAATCTTTTTCATACTTTGCCATATTGCTCATTTTGGTCATCAATATAAGTAAATGTATCCTTCGCCATTACGATGGAGAAAAAATATCGTTTTAGACGCGTTTGAAATTTGAATTTCTGAAAAGTGCCTGACGTTAATCCAGTTTTTAGTTTTAAACATAGATGGCGGTAGTAAAATAAAATTATTGGTATTTTTATTCAAAATAATAATTTTATACACAAATTATAGAAGAGGTATGTTTTTAAAAAACTTTTTTTATATAGTGTTTTTTGTTAGGGTAAAATACCGGTACTGACGAAACTAATTCTGGTTTTTGGTCAAGATTCAATCGTCGCTATTACCGGAAATACAAAATAGACTACTGGTAGAAACGGAATATAATAATTTTAATTTTATGTTTATGACCTACTATTCAAAGGAGCTCCTTTGAATAGTAGGTCAAAAAATGTTAAATGTTCATTTACTAATTTTTTTCAACTAATACAACGTTTTCTTCTAAATTCAAATTTAAGAGCCGCTAAAAATTTTATTAATTTAAATTTCAAATTATACCTATTACTAATTCTATATCTTTTGTAGTAATATTTTATTGTAATTTATTGCACGCATTGATTAAAATAATCAATACCGCAAAATATCATAAGTGATTTTTTTTTCGATAGTACCAGTTGTTATGAATATCTGTAATCCTTATTTTCTACATATTTTTCAAAGTATTTATAATATTATCTTATTTTAATTTAAGTGTATACAAAATTGTAGGAAAAAATCTAAAAAAAGCTATTGAAAATTCTT
Source organism: Arctopsyche grandis (assembly GCF_051622035.1). Lineage (NCBI taxonomy): Eukaryota > Metazoa > Arthropoda > Insecta > Trichoptera > Hydropsychidae > Arctopsyche > Arctopsyche grandis. Next base: position 11,239,647 of record NC_135357.1, read on the forward strand.
ATAAATGTTTATTACACATTTATATTACAATTTTTTACTATCAATAATATGTGCATATACATATGTACATAGATGGTAATAACTATATGTATGTAGATCTGACGAATAAAAAGAAATAATGTTAGTCTTATTATATAAATGATAGATAAACGACCTAAAGGTCGTTTATCGGATTTAAAAATCCGATGTAAAACATGTACAAATGTATTTATTATATGTACTATACATAGCTAGCAATTTAATAATATGTATTTTTTTCTGTCCAAGTTACGTATATCTCAGGTTAACCTAATTCATACCTGCCCCTTTGTTTGTATATATAATAATTTTCAAAATTTATTATGTTTATATATGTATACATATGTATGTCTATATAAAGATATATTATTAATATTTAATATTATGCGTATAAAGTAAGCTATAAAATTATATTGAAAATTCATATATTTTAATTTTGTTTTGACTCAATTTTTAAGCTTGATAAATATGTACATATGTATTATGAATACATTAGTATCATTAGTGAGATGAAATATTGCCATAATCAAACACACATAAAAGGCTAGACAGACGTATAAAAAGGATAGAAATTGTAAAAAGAACCATCTGAAAATTGTCCTGGAGTCAAGTAATTGAAGGGAGACATACATATGTATAATAGAGACACTTTTATATTTTATTCTTTCTTCAAGACGTGTAATATAATTTTGAATATTCATAAACACCAATTCCTCAATTTAGATAAGTTTCACGAAAAACTACGTTTTTCTTTTGATTTCGACGTCACAAATAATATTTTTTGTATATACATACATACATATACATATATTCAAATAACGAACTCAACATATTTATTATGTATGTAGAAACACAAGTACATATTTAGTAAATTTTACATATATTAATTTTCTTGTATCTTAAAAGCTTTTATCTATTATATCTCTGATTGAGATGCAATAAGTACTTGAATATAATATATTATATTTAAGAAAGCGCCCTACAGCTGTATTGTATTTAACGACCGTCTGTCATTATGGGTTTGCACAATGAAAGGGTTAACAACATATACACAAGTATGTATGTACATTCCCTAGGCGAGTCTCAACCCCTATCTTGCCCGGAGCATTATTCGAACCTTTGCAAATGCACTAAAGAACCCCTGATAAATGATCAAACATAGTTATCTATGTATACGTACTGATGTGTATGTACATATATACTACGTCGCTCCAGAATTAGATAAAAAGCTTCATAATATAAAATGAAAATAATCCTAAGCTGATGTTTATTGCGTCCTGCGAGACACATAGGTCCATTGTTATAAAAATTTATCGTTGAATAAATATTATTTAACTTATAAATAATAAAATGAATTTAGGACTTCTTAGTGTGACGCAAACACTCCCCAGAATTGGTGATATGGGACTATATCCGGAAAATATGACACGATTCACCCTCTTGCTATACGATATTCAAACATATTTTATGTCTCGGTATTTTTTTTCTCTAGAATACGCGCATAGGTATGCTCAAATATTCACGCTTCATTAGATTTGCAAAATTATACAATTTCGTCGTAGATTTTTTTCTCCCCGGTGTGTTCTGGAAAAATGCAACGTTAACCTGAAATTTTCCCGAAGAAATTGAGCGAAAACGCAAAATTGTTATTCCTTACGTACGGGGAAAATTCTGGCCCTTATCGATATTATTCCCGATCGAAAAGCTCTATTCCACTTTCTTTGAGACCCTAACCCTTTAGCGACGGTCGAAAAGTGCGATAAGCGAAACGAGAGTTTGCCGCTCTCCCTCCCTCTCTCAATCGAATTTATCACTGAATTGTTTCTGTTCTTTGTACCGAATAATTTCGCATAGGAATTTACATATATACGTAATATATGTATGTGAATAAAACATAAGTTTTTCATTGAAAATTCATACATGGACCTACATACGTGGTTGGAGGTTTGTATACGAACAAACTATTTATACTTTCCCTCTTGCCCATGTATGTACTCGTATATTAAATATCGAGGAAATATAAATATGTATAAATATTATGTTTGGCTTTTTATTTAGATATTATTGGATCAAATTATGTTTTATGTTTAAAATTTGGGAAAAAATATCACTAATACGACAGACCGCGTTTATTTTATACTAACATATTAGTTTAAAAAATGTTTGTTTAAATTTAATGTATGTAAATTGTATTAAGTTAGTCACTATACATATCAAAAATTATATTTATATCATGGTGCCAAATTACTGGAATCATACTTATCCGGACGCAAATTCAGAGTTGCTCATGAGGAGGCATTCTCTAACTTTTTCACAGCCTCTGCAGGAGTACCACAGGGAAGCGTAATAGGGCCTATACTGTACTTGATATACACTGCTGACATCCCGACAAGCGAAGAGACATTCATTGGAACATTTGCAGATGACACAGTCATTATGTCATCGAGCGAGTCACAGGAGGAAGCATTTGAACGCCTGCAGCGTGCACTGGACAAGATCAGCAAATGGACCAAGGACTGGAAAATGAAACTCAACGAGCTAAAATCAATGCAGGTCACATTTGCACTGCGACGAAATAGTGTCAGCACTCAGACTTTCATAAACGGAATCCAAGTTCCACAAGCTTTGTCAGCTAAATATTTAGGACTGCATCTTGACTCAAGGCTTACGTGGAGGCATCACATTAAAAAAAAAATAGAACAGATTCGAATTAAACAAAGAGAAATGCATTGGCTAATAGGAAGACACTCCAAATTAGACCTACAATGCAAAAAACTGATATACCAGGCAATCGTGAAGCCAATATGGACATATGGCATACAACTGTGGGGATGCAGTAAGCCATCCAATATCGAAAAAATGCAAAGATGTCAAAACCAGTTTTTGAGGATTATCACCGATGCATATCGCTTCGTCACAAATGAAGAGATCCACAAGGACCTTAAAATCAAAAAAGTAAAAGAAGTCATCCGAGAATGCGCCGGGAGGCACGAGTTGAGACTGCACCGTCACCCTAACATAGAAGCGTTGCAGCTATTAGACACAACTCACCAGCAGAGGCGTTTAAAGCAAAAAAAGCCTCACGAATTGGTGTTCTGAATGTGAGAGATTCAGAAGCCCAATTCACAATTTTGGGGACGGAGTGATGATTCCGTAGTGCCCGTACATGATCTGAAGAGCAACAATATCGCTGGTGATGATTTATCGGAAATCGATAAGATGGCACCAAAAAAAAAAAAAAATATCATGGTGCCGCTACAGATTGCCCCAAAGCGAAAAATATGGTTTAAACTTGTACATACATATATAAATTTATTGGTTACATATTTGAAATTATATTCAAATAATGGTGACAAATACTAGGTTGGTTGCCTCTTACAAATACTTCGGATTACTGAGGCTGTTTTTTCATAGAATATAATCAACAGTTTTATTGATTTTTTTATCTTAATTTTATCAATTGCAGAGATATCTACATCGATTTCATTTATTATAATACGAGTATGTAAAAACATACTAATACAACGTGTATTAAATGACTACATATTTTGAATTGTTTAATTTTATATAAAACTAGTGATTTTACCCGGCTTCGCTCGGTAATTGTAATATAAACCGCTTAAACATGACTAATCTTATAGTAAACATTTTATTAAATTTATTTGAATATTCATTTGTTTTTACTTATTAAATTGACTGTTACGAACAAATAAACATATATACTAAGTCTCTTTCGAAATTACATGTATACCAGAATCCGGCGCCTGCTCCCTGGGGCCGAAGGCTTGTCCCCCGTCCCCATGTCATTATGGATACTTTGATTTTCGAAATTATATATTAGATTATTGATTCAATAATTGCGTCACACAAAAATATGTTTATGAAAGACGAAATAAATGAGATGAGCAATATGATAGCATAAAGATCATATTTAAAGATTGATTCTTCACTGTTTTGCCTTATAAAATACGTACGCTAAGTTTGGTACAAAGAAACCATAAAAAATACCGTATAATAATAAGATATTAAAACACATATTACCATAATAATTGCATAAAAAATTCAGAATGATTCTGAATGAGTCTCATCTATTAAAGTGGATGGTAAATGCGGTCGCGTTATTACACCGGCGGTCTTCAAACAACACCATCACCGCCATCAAACATTCACCGTGGCGGCGAAAGGGTTAATTGATATTGCGCTGCGGCTCGAATTCGCTCTCATTCCGCCTAAGGGTACACCGTGGCCCAGAATCCACGTGATCCATTCAATCCGGCTACAAATCACTTCGGGCTCCCATACATTTACACCTGGTCCCTTCTATTATCCTGCAGCAGCCTAATGGCCCGCGGGACCCGGAAACAGAGACCCCGCCCCTCAGCCAACATTGACCGTATCATCACTCCATTATAATTTATTAAAAGTTAATAAAAGTTTCCGGGGGTCGTGTGTGTCCGGAATTCTTGCGCGGCGCCTGCATAATTCAAGGGTTAATTAAATCGCCGCGTCCGCGGTCTAAGGGTCAAACTGGACCCTCGCCCGGTAGAAAATTGCGGTCGAAACGAATACGTCGCGCATTACGTATGAATGCGTGCGTTGAACGCGAGAATAATTAATTAATTCATTAACAATTCAATGGTGCCAAGTTCGGAACCGACAAACAGAAAGCTCAACCTTCCCATAATGCATCAAAAAACCGACGTATTTACTTAATTAGAACAAAATCAGTCAGTTTTGCGATTTGGTCAAATTTCTAGTCTACATTTGTACATATACACAAAACAATTTTTTTATATTTTGAGTACATCTGTGGAGACCTTTTCCGAGTTTCTAGCGTATTGCCCAATTTTCATCCATTCTTCTAACTACGAGACCCATCTATTACTATTTCAATTTCTCCACTCTCTGCACTATATCAACTAAGTTCGTCATACTTATCACCCACGTATTACGTTTCTATCAGCCACGTATTACTATCTCTTCTTTTTATGCCCAGCATACACCATTTTATACTTACGTATTTGAGTGAATTAAACTTTGTGTAACATTTCAGCGTTGAATTTCCAAACTTTTTTATTATTTTTATTACGGGCTAACCCATTTTTATTTACAAACATAAGTACTTGCAATTACAAATACTATTATATATTTCATCATCTACAGCCCATCCACTGCTGGATGAAGGTCTCTGCAACACGCTTCCACACGTCTGTGTTTTGCGCAATCATCTCACACCACATATTTTCCTAATTACTTCTAACCATCTTCCCTGCGATCTTCCTTTTAATCATGTGCACTCTCTCGGGTACCATTCTAGTACTTCTTTTGTCCAACTTTCGTCTATTGCCATTTCAATCTCTTCACTCTATCCACTACCCTTGCTACAATTCTTACCCACGTATTCTGTATCCCGTCTTTCTTCGTTATGCCAAGCATACAATATTCCATACTGATTTTCGTGCATTGGACTTTATACATATATTTGATACAATACCATAGAGATGAAAAAATACAGCAAATTTTTGAAAGAAATACATACAATTATTTTACAGATTACATACATACATATGTATATGTACGTATATACATACATAGGTGAGTAGCATGTTTATAATAATTAACAATTCTGAGATGCCATAAACTCAAATTTACGTGAAATGGGAATAGGTTGCCAATTTTCTGGAACTGTTTTAACAATGAAATCAGATGAATCGGCAACTCTAATACAAAACGATTTACTTACAGTCACATATGTCAACATCGGGCCAGAGATTGAATCTACGACCCGTCAGTTGATAGCATTACACGCTAACCACTGAGCGATGTTATTGGTTTCACATCCATACGTCATAACTGGCAAAAACACATTGATCGAAGATTTTTTTCTTTAAGAAAATTGGCTTTAAATAATATATAAGTCTCTTTTAATAGTGTGGAAAGTGATATGAAATATACTTTCATGAGATATAAACGTGCATGTCTGTATTCATGAGTATAGGCTAGACACGATATGACGCCATAAAATTTGCTATAAATCCGAGATTATCTCAAAAATATTTATATCGATTAATAGAGTAAGAATGATGCTTTCTAATAAATAATAATAACACTGTTCGACAAATGACGACTTTTTTTTTGGTTCAGAGACGAGATATGACTTTTCTTATAGATCTATGCCCAGTGAACACGAATCTGGTAATGAGAAATGTCGATAGGCTCGAGATTCGTAGATATATGTGTTTTTTAAATCGCGCGATTTTTTTATATCTTGGTGTTGTTCGGTCGATGTATCAAAATCTGTCAATTTTCTGTTCAAAATGAATATTGGAATCTATACTCGGGTATTTTATCTTTTATTTGTAGTAATTTTCAGCTTTCAAATCTTTCTAAGTAGTCGTCCAGTTCAAATCAAAAGTCAAAAGTACGCATGTTCACTTGGGATTTTTTCCCATTGTTAATACTATTTTATATTGAGATTTTTCTGTTGAAACATGTTTATTGGGATAGTTTTCTAGCCACATTATTTTTTTTTTCATTTAAAAGGGTTAATTAGAAGTGTGCTGAATTTTAAATCGGTAAAATTGCGAGTTAACATCTCGTACTATTATTTACTCGTATTTACACGAATCTGAATTGAATTAATAGACATAATATATTAAATTGTCTTTATATGAGAATTAAATAAAATTCCACTTAGAAAAATCGTATTTCGACTAAGGAAGAGTTATTAAGCGAGGGATTATTTGGTTCTTTGTTTAAGCATGAAAGAATTCACTTCTGCCTCAGTAGTATTTTTTGTATAACAAAAGTAATGAAAGAAGTGAAAAATAATTAAGTCAATTTGGCTCGTTGTTTAGTATTTACGATTAGTTATACTTATGAATTAATATAATCCAGGATTTAATATCATATTATTTGTAAATTTTTTTGATTGAAATCTTTTGAATTTATACTTGTTAAAATTTGTGGATTTAATATGATCAAAATGTTGATACGGGATTCTGTATAAAATTGCCATTCATTGTACCCTTTTCAGGATACTTAACTAAATGGCAGTCGTTTGAAGATACCTATTTTATGGTGAAGCAGTAATGCTCGTATGCTCTAGTATGTATGAATGAATCGTTCTTGTTCAGTGTACCACAAAATTATGGTAATATAGTCTAATATAATACATATGTACATACATATCGCACTCTGGCGAGGAAAGTAATGCAACTCAAAGATACGAACTGTTTATAAAAAAAGAAAACTCAAATATAGAAGAATTAACATGGCTACAAATTATTAAATTATCAAATATATTGGCAAAAGATCATAGAAACAAAACGAAACGTGCGTTTTGCATTCTTGAAAAAAGTTTTAGATTTATGTCACTTTTTTGCGATGTATATAATCTGTATGCGTGCAAAGCAGGTAAACAAGACTGCATACATACATTTACTTTTTTTTAATATTAGCCCTTTGTGTGCGTATTGAAAATCTCATATGCGCCAAGCGCTAGACCGTTATTAGATTTACTCGCACTGAAAAGGTTATTGGCATCGAGCCGAAGGAAAGATTCGCAAGTCGCATTCCAAGTAGTATTTCATATTCAATATTTCATAAAGGCGTTTAAGCAAATTTGAATGATTTATTTGATTTTTTATTTATTTTTTCCATATATTGTTGATGACGAATATACCGGAGTGGAATTTTTAAAATAAATCAAACTGCATGCTGATTGTATTGAAATCTGAAAATGATTGTCATAAACAGAGCTTTTCATCAATATATTTGTCGTGCAAGTAAAAACATATAAATAGGATTTTCGGGATTATGATGAAATAAATATCTTACCATTTTATATTATATGAAAGTTTATGATAATATTATAATATATTATATGAAAAGTATCAATAAAAGCATATTTTATTTATGCTTTTAGATATCTATGAATGTACAATATATATAATGTAAATAAATAAAATATAAAAAAATAATATAATACCGGCATAAATGTAAGAAGAATCTATATGAACTAAATATGTAATAGCCTGAGACAAACATACATATATACATATGCAATGAAGAAATTTATACAATTTTTACATGCAGTAAAGCATAATTATTTAGAAAAAAATATTTATATAACCATAACGCCTTGCGGTGCAAGGACATGACAGGTTTTTTTTATTAAATTGACTGTCGCGAACAAATAAAGACATATACTAAGTCTCTTTCAAAATTATAAGTATACCAGAATCCGGCGCATGTGCCCTCGGGGACTTCGAATCCTTTGAATCAAAAAAAATTGAATCGGGGCCTATAAATCGAAAAAAAAAAATCGAATGTGTTGTCTACAAACCAATTAACCAAGGTTACACATGTATATGCAAAGTCTCTTTCGAAATTATATATTATATGAGAGCAAATGTGAGTAAGTAAAGTAACTTCGTAGTGACGTAAAAAAGTAGCTTGAGAGTTGTAAAGGGGCGGTAGAAAGCCAATTTTGTATGCAAAGGCTTATAACTTCATTATTTATTTAGTCATTATTATAAAAAAAAAGTTTTTTAAAAATGTATTGAAATGTATAAATAGCGTGTCTAAATATTACTGGATGAAATAATAGTATATATGTACGTATAATAAATGCATTTACGTCATCTGTATAAGGTATAGGAGACGAGTATATTTCGAAGTGATGGTTGAACTTTCAAACGCAAAATTTGATGCGAACATCCCATTGAAAAGCCATTGTTGATAAGTTGAGCGGGTACTATTTAACTTTCGGCCCATTGAAATCGAAATTCGTGCCGCACCGCGGTCCAGGCAGACAAAACGCTAACAATTCACGGTTGATTGATTAATTGGCAAGGTTGTTACTGCGGCCAGCCCCTCTGTTATCTCAAAACAATGTCGTTTGATTTACGGGGGGGTCCTCTTCCCTTCGTAGGGCGACCCGTTTCAAGTCGCAGGACAAAGGACGAACCACTCCTCCTTCGTGAAGACGCAATGATATCATTCGGCCATTGGGTCGTCGTCGTCGTTGTTGTTGTTGTTGTTGTTGTTGTCGTCGTCGTTGTCGTCGACGTCGCTACATTCGATTGCCCTTCAATATCAAAGGATTGACTAATTGATGAGCTGATCAATCGACACTGGTACATGTTCAGCTCAAAGGGCAACTGCTCATTGGAGCGCGCAAGAATTCAAATTTGAATACGTGTATGCATAATATAATTAAATTTATACCTATGTACATACATACATACATACGAAAATTTATTTTCATTTCCAAACATACTTTGAATCAAATGCAAACTTCTGCTTCAGTTTTGTATACGTATAATCTTGTTCAGGAATTGAATTTTTAAATGGTTTTATATGTAAAAGTTTCAGTTTCAAACTCGCCAGTTTTTCTTTTATTTTTATTTAAAATACGAAGGCTATTTTTCAAACTTGAAAGACTAAGTGTCACTTATAGTTGACGGAAATTTTTGAAATATGGTAAATTTATAAAAATGATTAAAAAAGATTAATTAAAGTTCAATTATTTTTATTTCAAATATATAAATATATCACTTATGAATATTTCATTTTAGATTTTGATAGTTTCAGAGATGAATATTATTATTAAAGCGGGAATTGTTAAAAATAGAGAGAGAGAGAGAGAGATATTCAATTTAATATCCAGGATTTAATTTAGTTGCTTAGATGGTTTTTGAATACAATCTAGAAATACATATATTCATACAAAATTGATATGTCTTACTTTACAAGAAGGTCACACTGAGGTCGAGTTTTCGAATGGTAAATAATATTCTACATTGATATTTTATGAATAGACAGATTCAGTTTTCTAAATGGATGGTCTTATCTAGCAGGATCGATGGAAAACTCTCAGGAAAAACTACAACACGCTAATAAATCGGCGTCCATTCAGGACGAAGGTTGTGTCGCTTAACGTGTCGTCGCTCTTTCCATTTTTATTAATCTCGAGTCTGCAGATATTTTCGCGTCTCTTTAAGACGTTAACCCTTACGTGCCCCGACTTTGACCTTTTCTCCATCATTATTATTTTTATTATATTGTATATGTATGTGTTTCGAGTACGTACTTTCCGCCGGGGACAATATGTATGCTTCGAGTCGTGTGTGAATGTGCTCGATTCATTTTTCTTTCTGCCAACCGTTTATTGCGTAAACCTGTTGTGTTGATATTTGTTTCATTTATCATGTCTGGACGTCTGTCCGTGTTGAAATTTATCGAAATATTCAATTTGGTACGCCACTCAAATTTACCTATTTGTATCGAAACAATGATAGACTCGATAGTACCTAGTAGAAAATCGTGTAGGCGTTTCAATTTTGAAGGATTGATGTATGTATATTTTCAAAACACGTATAGATGTCATTTTGTTACATTTTTACGATGTCAAAAAAGAGACCCTAAACTTTATACAACTAATAATTAATTCTTTCGATACTGTCGTCAGTGCGGCGTCTCGTCGAAAACAAGCTGTGGCACTTTTGACAAATTCTATCACGGAAAACTTTTCGGCAGAATTCCGCGGAAAAAAGGAGGATTTGTAGGAAAAGTAGATGGAGGGGTAGGGTGGGTTTTTCAACTTTTTTTCCATCCCGATCTCCATCGACGGGACAAGTCGGGAACTTTCCGGCGGCACACAATACAGTCATAATAAGACCTCGAATTTAAATAATATCGAGTCCTCGTCGGAGGTCCAATAATGGAATTGTGTGTAATCCTCGCTAAGACTTCTTAAGGTATATTAAGTGCCACGAGAAAACCCCCCAAAACCCCACAACCCCCGGTATGGGAACTTTTCCTCGGGACGATGAGTGGGAGGCTGGAGGGCGAGGGGATTTCACGCCGGTGCGGCCCGAAAACACCTTTCGGGACTTTATCGTCGTGAAAGCTTTTCTTTTCAGCTGGGAGATTAAAAAGTTATGAAAAATATAAGATTCGTGGAAGCAATCCCCGAAAGGGTGGAGAGTTTCACTCTTCATTCATATGGAATAGGTATATAAATTTGTTACGGAATTGTAAAAACCCTACCCGTGTAGTATCTATTATGTAATTGTATATAAAAAACAACATTATACCTATATTGTAGCAGATAACACTCTTCGACACGAATAATGGTTCAGAGACGAAATATGACAATTTCCTGTTCAAAATGAATATTGGAATCTTTAGTCTTAATATCGGGAAATTGACACATTTTAAGACATCGACCGAACAACACCAAGTTATAGAAAAATCGCGTGATTTAAAAAACACATATGTATATCGCCGAATTTCGAGCCAATCAACATTTTTTATTACCAGATTAATTTTTATTGGGCATAGATCTATAAGATCATGGAGGATAGTTCGCCGTCGTTCGTTGTCGATCGATGACGCATTCGCACCGTTATTAGCTCTTCCATAAATAATATTTAATTAAAGTACCTAAACGGTCTAAAAAACACAAAAAAATAAAAAAAATAAAAAGATCTGTCAATCAAAGTTTGTTCCTGTTGTGCTATTTTTAATTCGTACTTATAAAATATATTCATAATAATTTCAAAAAATATAAATTCAAGTTTCAAGTGGGTAGTCCATACATTCTCGTTCGCAGAGTGAATTTCATAGATTGTCAACCTTTAGTTCAATTCAATTTGGCAATCATGCAGTGTTGTGCATCTTGTGAAACGCAATTTTCTGATGGAGTTCAATGTGCTAATTGTAAGAGGCATTACGATTTTAATTGTGCCAAAATTACTGAAGGCGGCTACAATAAATTGGGAGCTACTAAAAGGGCTACATGGAAGTGTCCACGATGCCGTAATCCACAAAGTCCTCAGTCTTTGACCGAGTCACCTTCGCCGTCATTGGGTACACTACTTACGGAGATCCTGGATATCAAACGTAACATATCATGCCTGCCGTCGCTTGCAGAGGACATAAAAACGATAAAAACTGATATTAGCGACCTCAAAGCTACTTGTGAATTTAACAGTTCAAAGATTATTGAGGCCGAAAATAGGATAAGTGCAGTAGAGGATAAAGTTAAAGACATCGAGTCACTTAAGAATATTGTTGATGTATTACAAAATAAAATCGCAAGCAATGAACAGAGATTAAGGCTCAACAATGTTGAAATAAAAGGAATCCCTTGTAAAAATAATGAAAACGTCTTTAATATTTTTGACTCGATCTCCAAAACTGTAAATTGCAATATTCCAAAATCAGAAATTAATTATATCACTAGAGTTCCCACCCGCACTTCGGATAAACTACTTGTAGTGAGCTTCATCAATAGATATATTAAAGAAGACTTTGTTGCGACTACCCGTAAACACAAGAATCTCACAGTTAATGATATAGGTGTTGGTGTTGATAATACCAAAATCTACATAAATGATCAATTAACCATTGCCAATAAGCAACTTTTGACCAAAACAAAATCCTATGCTAAAGATAAGGGGTTTCAATACGTCTGGGTAAGAAATTCAAACATACTTTTAAGAAAAAACTCCACTTCAAAGATTCTACACATAAAGACTTTGGACGACCTAAAAAAGATTATATAAATATTTTTTCAATGAATAAGCAATCAATTCTAATTTTTTATTTATATTTTTCTTACCTTCTCTTTTATGTGACAATTATATTTACCGATCCTGTTATTCTCTTCTCTATATTTTATATCTACATTTCTTACTTTATTTTTTACTGTATTTTCCACCATATTTTTTACTATATTTTCACTTTTATTAATAATAATTATTTGAATATAAATATTATTATCAAAGAATATACACTAACTAATTCCATATTTTATTTTGCTTATACTTATTTCAATTCAATTGCTATCATCAATAATTGTTGTTTGATAATTGATTCTATATCTTCATTTATAATTACATATACTTGTACATGCAATTACATTTTTTACTGTAATTTCTTCCATACTTTTTGCTCTATTTATAACTATAGTTTCACTTCTATTATTGATTATTGTCTTAATATTAATATTATTGTTAAAGAATATAAACTGGTTAATTCCATTTTTCACTTTGTTAATATATGTTCAGATTCATTTACTACCATCAATGATTATTATTTGAACAATAGTTCTATATCTTTGTTTATAATTATTGATGCATGCTCATTTGTATACATATGTCTATGCTTACCTACGCATGTAGGCTTATACGTCTATCTTTATGCACTCTATCAATTCTACCCATATATTATGGTTTTTGTTTTCTTTATTAATTACTAGCTGTATTACCCGGCTTCGCTCAGTGTTTATAATATAAACGGCTTAAACATGACTAAGCTAATTTAATTAAAAAAAAAAAAAAATTAAAAAAAAATTTAAAAATTAAAAAAAAAAATAAAAAAAAAATCAAAAAAATAAAAATAAAAAAAAAATAAAAAAAAAATAAAAAAAAAATTAAAAAAAAAATTTTTAAAAAATCAAAAAAAAAAAAATCAAAATTTTTTTTTGCCTTCTAGGGCTTCGCCCTCGGCGCCCCCCTGAGCCTTTGCCTTCTAGGGCTTCGCCCCTCCACGCCCCATGAGCAATTGCCGTTTAGGGCTTCGCCCCCCTTAGTTAATGCCTTTTAGGGCTTCGCCCCTCCGCACCCCCATGATTAAATGCCGTCTAGGGCTTCGCCCCCCTTAGTTAATGCCTTTTAGGGCTTCGCCCCCCGCGCCCCCAAGATTAATTGCCGTTTAGGGCTTCGCCCCCCTTAGTTAATGCCTTTTAGGGCTTCGCCCCTCCGCGCCCCCATGATTAAATGCCGTCTAAGGCTTCGCTCCCATGATCAGTTGCCTTTTAGGGCTTCGCCCCCCACGCCCCCAAGATTAATTGCCGTTTAGGGCTTCGCCCCCCTTAGTTAATGCCTTTTAGGGCTTCGCCCCTCCGCGCCCCCATGATTAAATGCCGTCTAAGGCTTCGCCCCCATGATCAGTTGCCTTTTAGGGCTTCGCCCCCCGCGCCCCCAAGATTAATTGCCGTTTAGGGCTTCGCCCCCCTTAGTTAATGCCTTTTAGGGCTTCGCCCCTCCGCGCCCCCATGATTAAATGCCGTCTAAGGCTTCGCCCCCATGATCAGTTGCCTTTTAGGGCTTCGCCCCTCCGCGCCCCCATGATTAATTGCCGTCTAGGGCTTCGCCCCCCTTAGTTAATGCCTATTAGGGCTTGCGCCCCATGAGGCTGGGCCCCCCGGGCCCCCTTCGGGGCCCCACGGGGCTGCGCCCCTTGTGGCGCCCCCTTTTGAGCCCCATGGGGCTGCGCCCCATGAGGCTGGGCCCCCCGCGCCCCCTTCGGGGCTTCACGGGGCTGCGCCCCTTGTGGCACCCCCTTTTGAGCCCCATGGGGCTGCGCCCCATGAGGCTAGGCCCCCCGGGCCCCCACGGGGCTGCGCCCCTTGTGGCGCCCCCTTTTGAGCCCCATGGGGCTGCGCCCCATGAGGCTGGGCCCCCCGGGCCCCCTTCGGGGCCCCACGGGGCTGCGCCCCTTGTGGCGCCCCCTTTTGAGCCTCATGGGGCTGCGCCCCATGAGGCTGGGCCCCCCGGGCCCCCTTCGGGGCCCCACGGGGCTGCGCCCCTTGTGGCGCCCCCTTTTGAGCCCCATGGGGCTGCGCCCCATGAGGCTGGGCCCCCCGCGCCCCCTTCGGGGCTTCACGGGGCTGCGCCCCTTGTGGCACCCCCTTTTGAGCCCCATGGGGCTGCGCCCCATGAGGCTGGGCCCCACGGGGCTGCGCCCCTTGTGGCGCCCCCTTTTGATCCCCATGGGGCTGCGCCCCATGAGGCTGGGGCCCCACGGGGCTGCGCCCCTTGTGGCGCCCCTGGCGGGGCCCCATTAAACTACTCGCCTTGCGCCCCCGCGGGGGTGAATCCATTGAATCGAAAAAAACAAATCGGCGCCCATGGATCGAAAAAAAAAAATCGAATCACGTGTTCGATGACGTCACCGATCTACGGACGACGACGACGAAAACGAAGGATACATACATATATACAAAGTCTCTTTCCAAATTATAGATTAGATTGGTTCTTTCTTATATTTCTGAACGCACTTTATTTTCAATTCTATCATCAATTGTCATCTAAATCATTGTTTATTATTATATTATGAACAAATACTTGCCAAAAAACTATATAATTCGCTTTATTAATTTTATTTTAACTCAATTGGTATCACGAGTGATGGTTTGCTCGGTAATTCCGTATCGCTTCTATGGATGCAAGTATGTATGTGTATATTTATATTCATATACACATAACTGCTGATATTTATGCTTCTAGATATCTACACGTCTATCACTACGTACTCATCAATTGCCAATTCTATTTACGTTTTACAATTTATCTTATTTTTATTACATTGCTATATTTTATTCTGTGTACTTTCCATGTTCCTTATTTCCATGTGCTTTATTTTCCTACTCTATTAATACGTTTCATTTTTATGTTTGCATACATATTGACATGTGTATTTTCGTGTATAATTGTATGTACATATGTGTGTATGTGTTTATATGCATTTGTATATGCACATATATATATGTGTGTGAGTACCTTTTTATTATTTTTCTGAGACCACTTAATGGATTCTATTAATTTATATTATCAAAATGTACGTGGTCTCCGTACAAAAACTGATATTTTTTTACGAAATATAAACATGTCCAATTATGATATTATTTTGCTTACTGAAACTTGGTTGATGGACACTATAAGTGATCAGGAACTCTTTGATGAAAGATATATAGTGTGGCGAAGAGATCGTAATTATGTTAGCTTAAACCAAATACGTGGTGGTGGTTGCCTTGTGGCAACTAAGCGTGAACTTGGAGTTGTTTCACGTCCAGAGTGGCACTCTTCTGCGGAGGATATCTGGATATCTCTCACTTTACGCAGCACCACTAATCATCGCAACCTTCTCAAATTTCATATATGTGTATTGTATTTATGTTCTGAGAACATAGGTAATTCTTTTAATACTCAACTTACTAATTTTCTTGAAAACATGTCTACTATTTCAACTAACTACCCGGATGATAGATTTTTAATTGTTGGAGATTTCAATCTAAGTAACATCCAATGGTCCCAGGATATCTCCAGAGGAGGACTTATACCTATCAATTCGTTAAGAAGCACCGAAATGACTCTTATTGATGCATTACATTTTTGTAATTTTAAACAATATAATGGAGTACTTAACTTATTCGGCCGTATTCTTGATCTAGTTTTATCAAATGAACATTTGGTAGTAGATGCCTGTTTAGATCCTCTCGTTCCTGAGGATCCTTATCATAAATCTCTGTTAATTACTGCTGATCTAACTTTTTATCGATCACTTAAATCTAAACCTTATACTAGATTCCTTTTTGATCTTGGTAACTATAACGAGATTCAAAATGAATTAAACTCTGTTTCTTGGTCTTATTTACATACTGTTTCTCTTGATGATGCTGTAAATTCATTTTATAATCTTATATATAATTTAAGGGATAAATATATCCCACAGAAACATGTTCAAAGTAGAAAATTTCCCGCTTGGTATACTGCACCCCTAAAAAAAGTCCTGAAGGAAAAGTACAAATTTTTTAAGAAATTCAAAAATTATAACAACCTGGCTGACCATCATACCTTTGTACTATTACGCAATCGGGCAAAAACTTTAGAGAAAGAATGTTTCAAAAATTATATGACTTTAGTAGAAAACGACATTTCCTTGAATCCCAAAGCATTCTGGTCCTACATTAAATCAAGGAACAAAAACAACGTCCTACCTCATATTCTGTATCATGGTGACATTACTGCTGATACGGGGGTGGACATTTGTAATTTGTTTTCTTCCTTCTTTTACTCGACGTTCCTTAAACCGGTCTCTAATCAATCGACTTCCTCTTATCCCTTACCAACCAACGTCTGTTCTGTCACATCTTCCTCTGAAATTGGATCAATTGAAATTCGAAGTGAAAAAGTATTAAATATTTTGAAATCAACTGATATTCATAAAACAGCAGGCCCAGATTTAATTTCTCCAATTTTTATCTCAAAATGTGCTGAAAGCCTAACTTTACCACTAACCATTATCTATAAAAGATCTATTAGTGAGGGCCTTGTACCTTGTATCTGGAAATCAGCATTCATATCTCCTGTA
Source organism: Arctopsyche grandis (assembly GCF_051622035.1). Lineage (NCBI taxonomy): Eukaryota > Metazoa > Arthropoda > Insecta > Trichoptera > Hydropsychidae > Arctopsyche > Arctopsyche grandis. The sequence goes on from NC_135357.1 coordinate 11,256,831, forward strand.
CATAAGAAAGGAAAAAAAAACGAAATTTCCAATTACAGGCCTATATCAAAGCTATGTATATTTGCTAAGATATTAGAAAAATTAGTGTACGACCAACTTTTTCCAGCTATCTCGCAATCTCTTAGTATGCAACAACATGGTTTTCAGAAAGGACGCTCAGTTACAACAAATTTACTACTATTTAATGATTTCGTTACTAATGCCATGAACGATCGGTCTCAGGTTGATACTATATATACAGATTATAGTAAGGCATTTGACAAGATTGATCACGATATTCTCCTTGAAAAACTTTTACAGATCGGTATTCATGGTGATCTCTATAGATGGTTCACCTCATACATTACGCGTCGATCACAGGCTGTCTCATTAAATGGATTTATATCGAAATGGATGAATATTCCTTCTGGTGTTCCACAAGGCTCCCTCTTGGGACCTCTATTATTCAATATTTTCATCTTCGATATTGAAAAATGTTTTCAGAATTCAAATGTACTATTATTTGCTGATGATATGAAGATTTTCAAGAGAATAGACAACCGAAATGATGCTTTGGCCCTACAAGATGATTTGTTCAGACTAGAGGCTTATTGCAGCATAAATAAGTTGGAAATTAATGTAGCAAAATGCTCCTGCATAACCTTCACCAGAAAACTATGTCCAGTTGACTTTCCTCATTCAATTAACGGACATAGACTCACAAGGGTATCGGAAATTAGGGATTTGGGAGTCTTTTTAAACTCTGATCTATCCTTTAGTAAACATATTGACAATGTTGTAGCTCGAGCGTCGAAGGCCCTCGGGTTCGTCATCCGGTCCTCCAAATGCTTTACTTCTATAAAATCATACAAAATACTATATTGTGCATACGTAAGAAGTATTGTTGAGTTTGCATCCCAAGTTTGGAACCCAGATTACTCTGGTGCAAGAGACAGATTGGAGCGCATTCAGAAGAGATTCCTGAGGTACGTCAGTAGCCGTTTTGGATTAACCTATACTTCCTATGAAGATGCTTGTAGGTGTCAGCATCTACTTCCTCTTGTCAAAAGAAGGGAGATAGCTGACATCTCAACAATTTTGAACATCCTTAACGGCTCGATTGACTGTCCTCAATTATTGAGCAGACTATCATTGCGTGTACCAAATAGAATGACTAGATGTAATGAGCTCCTTTACATACCTAATACTTTTTCTAATTATGGAAGAAGCTCATTCATCTGGCGTGCAAGCTCCACCGTCAACACACTAATCTTAACAATTTCTATGTTTGACTTATTTAATATTAATGCTATACAAGCTAGAGTAATTATTGCAAATTTGTTTTTCGATGATTAATTTTAATGAAAGTTTATGATTATGATTATGAATTTTTATTTTGATGTATTTATTTTGTCTTTTTGTTTTTTGTTATATATTATATTTTTTATATTATTTCATAATTTTTATCATATTATTATTCTTATTATTCTGATATTTTTATTATACTGTTATTTCTATTTTTTTTCTTTTTTTGTTTTCTTTAACTATCTTACTCTATTATCATTTTTGTTTCTTATTTTAAATGTTTGAGCTTTTCTTTTTTTACCTATATGTGAAAATTATTAATGGTTTACTTAACATAATTATATTTTTTTTACTATCAATCTAATAAACTGTAAACTGTAAATTTTCCAAATAAATAAAATAAAATAAGAAAAGTCATATCTCGTCTCTGAACCAAAAAAAGTCGTTATGTGTCGAACAGTGTAATTGATGTGGTTGAAAAGATTTATATATTATACATTAACTGTAATTAAATGTATTCTTAAAGGTTCATTTATATAATACTAGCACAGCACATACCAGCAACTGCACGTTTGTACTTTGCGAATCAGCAGTACGAAAAATGTCTTTAATTAATTCTATATGGACACATTCATATGTTCTATGTATAATATGTATGTGACTTATGCGAAACACCAGCAACCATGTCACCGAAACGTATCCAGCAGAACTGTGAAAATATTCACGCGTGACGTGATGTCACAGTGGCGAGTGCACCCGTTCTAACGAAAGTGACGTCATGGGCGTATTAATTTATTTATTTATTTTAATATACAAGTATACCACAGAGTCTTTACAGGTCACCCCAATATGACACTGTGGCCAGACAATACATAAAAGATCAAATACATAAGAAAAAATAAAACAACAATAATAGAAAAACAAATAAAATAAAACATTTAAAAAATTGTACATAAAAATTAAAAATTGAAAAATTGAGAATTAATAAATTGAAAAATCAAAAATGAAAATAATACACAAAAAAAAAAAAACACATATATAAATAGTTTAAATTGAATTAAAAGTAAAAAACAGTAAAAATACGGATAGATTATCCGGTGAAATATTGAAAATATCAATGTGATTGCTGACCAAATTCAAGCAGCGTAAGACTCGAGCGATTGGTGAAAAAGCAAGAACATTAGTTCTTGCTTTAATAGTTTGGAACAATGGACGCAATCGATAATCAATGAGGCGAGATGGAACCCAAAATTTCATTTCTTCCAATATAGTTGGGTTGTAAATATCACCTCTTAATAATTTGAAGAAATGACACACAAGATGCATATCCCGCCGATGAGATAGGGAAGTATAGCCAACAGAACCTTGCACAAAAGCACTAGGAAACAGTTGAGGGTAGTATCCAAACTCCCTCATATATAGATAGCGGAGGAACTTCCTTTGAACTCTTTCAATTTTTAGAGAGTGAGTTAATTCACTGGGACTCCATATAATGGCATCAGATTCCAAAATGCTTCGGACCAATGCGTTATAAAGAAGACGCAAAACTCTTAAATTATTGAAACTGTGAGCATTACGTAAAACGAAACCCAGCATCTTTGAAGCTTTATTGCACATATTGGAAATATGGATACCAAACTTCCATCTGCTCTCAAACGTAACGCCAAGGTCTTTTTTGGATAATGTTCTACACAGTGGAGTTCCACCAAGATTATACTGATATAAGGTGGGGTTAGAAGACCGAGAAAAAGACATAATATTGCATTTACTAACGCTAAGAGGTAAATGATTATTAGTCGCCCAGCACCATAAAGAGTTCAAATTACTCTGAAGGACCTCACAGTCAGAAACACTATCAATTTTCATGAATAACTTGAGGTCATCAGCATATAGTAAAAAATTTGAATCTGAAAGTACCGAGCCAATATCATTCACATATATTAGAAACAGTAAAGGTCCCAAATTAGAGCCTTGGGGCACGCCAGAAGATGTGAGGTATACATCAGAGAAATGGCCATCAAAACAAACAAACTGACGACGATTACTTAAATAAGAAGTAAAAAAATCAGTAAGATTATCCGATAGACCAAAATTGGCCAATTTCTTAATAAGTATTGAATGATCAACCTTATCAAAAGCTTTAGCAAAATCGGTATAGATCACATCAACTTGATGCCCTGCATCTAGCGATTTAGTAATGAAGTTTGTGAAAGACAAAAGATTAGTAGTCGTAGAGCGTGCTGAACGAAAACCATGCTGTTGGTCTATGATAAACCGACTGCAATGGTTATAAAGTAATCTCTGCAAAATTATTTCGAATAATTTGGCTGGAGCCGAAACAATGGCTATTGGTCTGTAATTATTAATAAAAGATTTATCGTCATTTTTGTGAATTGGAGTGACTTTGGTGCATTTCCAAGAGTCAGGGAACAGAGAATATTTCAGTGATAAATTATAGATATGAAGCAAGGGATATAACAAACTGGACTTGCATCCCTTTAAAACAAAATCGGGAATAAAGTCGGAATATTTTCGGAACCGTCATTTTGTGACAATATTGACTCGATGATATGGCGCGAGCAGTATTGCTCCGTATCGTCACGTCCTGTAATGTATGTATGTATGTATATGTATATGTAAACCAATTTTGCCTTGCAATCGTCCGAAATAAGTATGATCATGCCAAAAGCAGGTGGTGCTGTATGGTATGAATAGACGTTGTCTTTTCCATGCAGTGCTGTGCTGAGCTGTTGACATGCATTGATGAATAATATATTATATATATATATATATATATATATATATATATATATATATATATATATATATATATATATATATATATATATATTTATATATATGCAGCAAATTTTATATTTTTTTTTAGAAAGTAGCTTATTTATTTTGCCAAAATTCTATCAACCTTTACTAAACCTCATCCATATGGAAAATCGTTTTTTTATTTAAATCTTTGCAATTTTCACAAACTGTATTTTTTCAACGGATTCAGTGGGAAATTTCGTAATGCCTATTTCAGGTCACGTTAAAATAAGATTTATAAAAATATTATTTTCTCATTTCGCCGAGAAGAAAGTAACTCACTAGGAAAATCCGTGTGTTTTCCGGCGGTTTCTTTTGCGTCAGTAGACCCGACTCACCTTGCCGGAAAAGCGAATGCAAGGGCGCGTAAACGTGTCATTTTCACCATATGGTCACCTTTGCGTCGGACAATCCCCCTCTCCTCAGACTGTCGAGGAAAGCATTCGCTTTTTCACCGTATGCTCGTATGTCCCAGAGGCGGTTTTCCCTCGCCGAGAATTTGCATATGCAGACCGGTAAATTTGCGAGCATTTTAATGGAAAATTTCGAGCGGGAAATGCCCCGGGGTCTCCACACTCCCACTTTTCCACCCCTCCCCCCCTATATCTCTTCACAGAACAACTCTCTAGGTTCGAGAGGGCCATCTTGTCTCGTGGAAATTCGAGGAAAATTAATAGAGTCAGTAAATAGTTCAACAAACATAACTTCAATACGAGATCATTTGATCTATTGTATACAACAATCGAAATTGACTATAATAGCTATCTCGATACAAATATTTGCTATAATTTATTTTTTTTGAAGATATGCTTCAAGAATATTAAATCAATTTATTATATAAATACATACAATATTTAATAAATAAAATACAGCCGAGTTTTATATCACTTTGTATAAATATATTGTTTAAATAAATCGCTAGAAAATCATTTTTACTAACCTCTAATACGTTTCACATGGTTTTCGTGTAAGCGGTCATTTTTTATATCCCTTATCTCTTATCCGATCATTTTCATACTTTGCCATATTACTCATTTTGGTCATCAATATAAGTTAATTAACATTTTATGTTTCAAATAATGTTGTATTGATCTAATTTGTCGTCATTTCTTGACTGGCAAAATAATAATTAAAAAATATAAAAGGGTGTAAGATTCGAATGAAATTTGAATGAAAAAAATAAAACAAAACATTTTTTTTATTTAAATTACGAAATTTGATCTCATTTGTTTGAATTGTTTTTTGTTGCTAATTTAAACATATCGGTGAGTGAGCTATTTTTTGGCCTTTTTTAACGTTGAATTGATGTTTGACTCAAATTATATAGTATTAAATGAAGTAGTAGAAGTAGTTTTTGTACCAAAGGCTAGGAATGCTTACTGGAAATTAGCATTTATAATATTTCCTTTCAAACATACCAGACATTATTTGAATATATGTAGTTATTACACTCGTACATATTTGTATGATAATAAGACAAGGAAAAAATTTATACACAAATAGTAAATACTTCCTTTTCAATTTTGTATATACGCTTATGTGTAAATGTTTATTATAGAGAACGTTACATTTAATATCAGTCACCTACGGCTCATACTTCGACTTTAGGAGCTCTTCAATTTTAACACTTGTTTACACCGGTTACAGAAACGAGACCATATCACGATAACCCTCAAATTGCCTCAAGGCGAAAGTGTTCCCCTCCTCGAAAACACCCATCCCGAGACCCAAACTCGAAATAGGGGTGAATTTTTACGCGGTCAGTCATTTGCGAGCTGGGGTCGTGGAAAGGGCACAGAGTGAAATGAAAAAAAAAACACGAAACTGGCGCGAATTTCTTATGCGGCCGTAAGCGGAATGAAGGAAACCATAAATTTTCCTTCCTATCTCCGAGCACATATGTTAAACTCACTATCGCATATGTATGCACGTGGTAAAATGCGTGGGTATATCATACGGGTACTAACGCTGCAAAATTAAAGTATGCGGCAGGGGTAGGCAACCTTGTCACCAATCGGTATTGACATGGGAGTGTAGAGGTTTCCATACATTTAGCACCTTAGTGTAGTGCACTCAGCTTAGGATTTTAAATTCTGCTGTTTGAATCTTGGTAGAAAGCGTAAAATTTATTCAATTTATTTGGTGTATATGCCAGAGATTGGAACGTACTCCCCACGATCTTAAATTCGTGCAAATTTGCCGTCAATATATGTACATTTCAGAATTCATTTATGTGTTATGTCGCCTGACTCTTTTATGACTGAGAGCTTTGAAGCTGTGATGGAGATTATTCAAATGTTTAGTCTTTTCGTGGTTCGGTTTTATAGAAGGCTGTCACCAGATAACATTATGTGGCTTTCTTGACCTGATCGGTCCAAAGTGTTGAAAATTTCTCTCTTCTTTGTTCATCATCCATAATCACTAAAAATTTCTTTCCTCATCTTGCCGGAGACGAGTTGAATAATTTTATGAAGGAATATAGTATACAGTATTTTTATTAAATGCTGTTTATTTTATAAATGAGAGCTTTGATCACTTGTAATTGAAGCTAAAGTGAAGGTTTTGCTAATGATTAGTCTTCTCGTGATTTTACTGCATAAAGCTATCGTCAAGAATAGCCTGTTGCCTTCTTAACTTGATCGATCCAATGTGTTGGGGTCCAAAGCATTGTCGATATCAATATTCACTGAAAATATCTACCAACTTCTGTAAAATGATGAATTGAATATTTTTTTATGGAGGAAGATAGTAAACTATACAGTTGTTTTATTTAAATTTTATTTATCCATTTTATGGTTGAGAGCTTTGATCATACGTAATTTAAGCTGTGATGGCGGTTCTTCTAATGATGAGCCTTCTCAAAATTTAGCGGTATGAAAAACTGTCACCAGGCTTCCTTGACTTGATCGGTTCAAAATGTTGGGGATTTTTCTCTTTATCGTTGATTTTTTTTGCCCGTGATGTTTTGAATAATTTTAATAGATATACATACGTACATTTTTTTTTAAATGCTGTTAATGTATTTTATGACTGACATCTTTGATCATTCGTAATTGAAGCTGTCCCGGAGGTTCTTCTAATGATTAGCCATATCGCAATTCCGTCGATATGTCCAATGACGACTGATCGTGTTGAGGAGATGCGGGGAAGCGGGGAAGTGGATACCTGAGCGTCTGACATGTGCTCCTGATATTGAACGCCTGACTTGGAACGAGTGACGTCAGCGTCAGATGCACTGGGTGGGACCGTACAAACATATTTACACACATCCACCAAGACACACACACACACATATTCTTTCATCATTTCGATGCATCATTGCGATGCGGGTCTTTTAATACGCGCGCGCACCTATCAATTACCTTACACGATATGTATATATAAAATAAGTTTATTTGTGTCCATTCCTTTCTGAAGCCACCCGTTGAAATCAACGGGTATAACACTAGTTTATGATAAAAGGCGATAAAATACATTAACAGTTTTTCGATTCATACATATTATACCCACATACATTGTATGTAATATATTCACTTCTTGTTCGTTTCCGGTAAAGAGTTTTCAAAAATTGATATGGAAAAATCCGATTTTAAGTTTTTATAAGTTTGCTCGGTGGAAAGACGTTTTATAAGTGGGTGCATCAGATTTCAACACGTCACTGCTGTGCCAGCTGCAGACCGCATTTGAGATTTGCCACCCACCGCCCCCTTATGCCCACTTGTGCGAGTTTGTGTCATAGAATGCGAACACATTATTGCGGACCACCTTGTGGTCGTAATAACGACCAGTTGCGGTCGTCCACTCGCTTCAAGCGAATCTCAATATCACACACGTATGAATATTATTATTGCGGGACGGAGGAGGAGTTCGGCACCCCTGCCGGGAAAGTGATGTCATAGGTATATAATATATACTTACATATTTGTATGTGTATGTAGATATGTACATACATTTATTACATTTCAGATTTCTGATGTGTGCAATTTAAATTGGAATTTGGTTAACGTTTATATAATACTAGTGTACCCGTTGACATATCATCGCATGGGTGTTGGCATATTAAGTTATTAAATAAATAAAAATAATAAAAGAAATGCGTCGTCGGTCATGTGTTCGATCCCCACGCGGTCGAATCTTTATCAAATACCTTTTAAATATATTTAATTTAATATTTATATTTAATTGTATAATATGAAAAAAAAATAGTAAAAACTACCTACCTTCCTACCTACAAGTAAACCGTATAAAACACCAATAGAAAAATTAATTAATTCAATAAATTTTTAATAGATGGCGGTAAATTATCTACCAAGCGGAAAAATTAGGAGCGATTATAATAATAGAAGCTTTTTTCTTTTGTTTTTGTATTCGTATATACGTTTTGGCAGTGGTTTAGCTGTGACGTACATATGTATGTCGAATTGAAACGACTATGATAGTACGGCGAGCGTTATCTCAGACAGACAGACACACACACAGATTTTTTCTAATGGTATTTTTTTTGTTTTAATTGTAGACGATGGTTGAAGTACCTACATGAGTTTTATGGCTCAACTAGTAGAGGTTGAGGGTTTAAATCTCGGCCGTAATCGAGTAATTATTATTTGATTTAAATTCGCTGCTGGCAAAATCTGGATGGTTATTCAATTCAGATCAACCGTCTCCCGTTAAAGTTTGAAATTTTATCTAACGTAATTTCTGTGACGCGCCAAATAAAATCGGCATTTCCCCCCCTCCCCCCCTATCACCCTCCATTTCTTGCAATTTTGTCGATTGTTAAATATACCTACGTACATTTGTGTCTAGTATTTAAGCACGAGTTGGCAATAAGTCTCGCGTTAGGGTAGCCTGTTATGGCCCATATGGTAAAAGTTAAATATGTATATAAAATAAAATGTCATATTATAAGAAAGTTTGGCTTAATTTTATAAATATATACATATATGCATATATGGAGTTTTTCTTAATAAAGACTTTACGCATAAAATAAATTAATATTTTATATGTATATAATACATGCATAGTATAGTACATATACATAAATAGTATAGTACATAAATTTCTACGCTATAAATAAATTTCTTTATGAACAGATTTTGCAATTTCAAAAAGACGTCTAGACATCCTTGTCCCCGGGTCTATTCAAATATTTTCAAGTACATTTGCGATGGGAAGCAAACATATATTGTAAATATAATGTAAAAAACATAAATTGTGAATTTAATAGACAGATATTATTAATACCTTGTACTTGTCTTTTTTACTTTATTTGTTCTGTGTTTTCAATTTTAATTTCAATACATTAAGAAAACGTACATACATATGTATATGTACATATACATATAATATAATACAATTAGAAGTGTTATAAATTGTCACTTATCAGATATTGAAACTTATCAGATATTGAAACACTTATCAGATATTATATCAAATACAGTAAAAATTGAAAAGTTTTTATATATGTACATACCTGTTTATCAATACATACTTTTCCGGGATCGTGACGAATTTATATTTATGTACATATATGTATGTACATACTTTGTATATATTTATTTTATTTCAATCGAATATGTGCACTAGCCCTTTACAATCAATACGAGCATTTTATATAATGCGAATTCATGCAAATATCACCATAATGACATCTATGGAGAAATTTTTACAGCATTTTATTATATAAATCGGCTAACCTCAAGCCACTGAATAACTTAAGATTTGCAAGAGGGATTGGAAAGGAGTCAAAAAACCAAGGTCTGACCAGCAGTTACTAGTGGGAATGGAACCGTGACCACTTTACTCGAAAGCATAATATGTTATAACCACTAGTCCACGCTGCTGGTTAGCATATGTACATATTTATGTACGTATGATGTGCTAGGACGAAGATATTATATATGTAAATTCAATTTTAAATATGCAAACTGATACAAGAGTTATAGAATATTAGTAGAATGACTGCATAAAAGGAATAATAAATTAATTGGACATAGCATGTGTTAATAAATGCTGTTTAACTATGTAGCCGGTATTCAATCGACACAATATCACGGCGTTCACTTAAACATCTATGATGTTTTTAATTTCGAATTATATATTGTGTGTACTTTGAAAGTGTGCTGTGCTTTCAAAAGGATGTTTTACGAATTAGAAATTTGATTGCATAGAGCAGAGCTTTCAAAACGTCACGACCTGTAGATAGGTACGTCGTCGAAGGGTTACGCAGCCGCGCGTAATTATCACGAGGCAATCTCGAGGGCCGAATAATATAACTTTTATAGGCCTGGCACGGTTCGCATTAAACATAAACATTTGCGAGAGAGGGTTGCCTGTTTATCTCCGCGTTAAGGTGGAACGGGCGAATCTAACCCCAGCCTCACCCCGAAAGCTCGCACGTACATATTATTGCCCTGAACCTTTGATTGCGCCAACTAGATAATCTCACTATCGTTTTCAATTCGCTCGTCTTTTACGACGTTTATTAATTATGAACACGCACTAAAGCTTGCAACGGAAACGTCTCAAACTGCCTCATTACACTATTCGTTTTGTATCGCCGAGATCGTTGCTACATTTAGATCGTTGTTGTTGGTTATGGGGGAGGAGAGGGGTGGGTTCGAGCGAGCGGGCGAGAATCTGCAAAGCAGAAGCATCTCAAATGTGGGACAAGGGGCTTAGCACGTGTCTGGTGACATATGGTGCAGACATGACGGATGCAGTGACATAGGGTGCCCTCCTATGTGCAATCGCTCGAGGGCTCGTCTCGGGAATATGAAATGTTTACACGGAAGCGTTGTTGATTTCAATTGCACCGTTTGGATTCGGCGATATGTAAATGCATTGAAATGTACCCTAAATATGTATATAATACTATGTATACTATATGATATCAAATATATTTCGAATATCATTTACCGGTAAACGGTAAATAGTTTCTCCCATTAATGGTTTACTGGCTTTTACCAAAAAAAAAATCGTTGATTACATTACTGTATGTGGTCATTTTTACTCAAAATTTCTAGATTGAATCGTACTTAATGAATAATATCATATAAATACATAAAATAAAGTTCATTTGTTATAATTAATAATCATATTTCAAACAACCATCTGATCGCATTTATTACGATTTTGTTGATCTGTGTTGCTGCTCTTAAGCATATATGAGTGTAGCCACTCTTGTGAATGAATCAATGGTGCTACAAGAGACCTGTCAAAATGACAGAAGGCTCGTTAGTCGCTAAGACTTATTACAATGAGTTACTATTACATTGCAATATTTCTTTACAGAACATCAAAGAGACATCTATGGATAAATTTCGAAAAATTTGCAAAATTTTATAAATCAGTAAATTTGAGATGCTGTAATCTTGAATTTTCCTAGAAATAGGACATGATTGTCAATTTTTTGCAACCGTTTAAATTAAATCAGATTAATTGGCAACGTCTGATAGGAAAAGTTCGACCTTGGAGGCACATATACATATATCTGAGGTCTGGCCAGTAGCACAGATAGGGATTGACTCCGTAACCATACAATCGAAAGCATTACACGTTAACCTCATAATCTATGCTGGTGGTATTCGTATTAGTGCAAGCGATGGGAATCAGAAAAACGGTGCTACCAGTCGTAAAAAATGCTGTTAAAAAAGGCCAAAAACATCCCGCTTAAGATTTTAGTAATTTTGGACATCTTATACTGAAAATAAATGAATTTCAAACTATGTAATCCCCAATACGCTATTTGCACCAATTATTAATGTAATAGATATTATGCCATACCATGCCCGTATGTTAAATTTAATTCGCGTATAAAATAATTTATGGTAATCAACGGTAATTACTGATGCTGAAATTTCGACGATTTACCGGAAAATCGGTATACTGATAGTGCAAATCCTAGTATAATCAATTTCGTTTCATATGTACATATGCATGGCGCGCGTATATTGTACTAGTGAACATATGTATGTATATTGCGTGGTGCAAATATAAAATGACATTTTTGAATGTCGCTAAATTCATATTCAACGTCGCTCTGTCGATCTACATATATGTGAAACATTTAATTTTAGAAAAATCTATCGTCGTAGAGAGGCTTCATACATACAATGAAGTTATTTCGACTGTGTGGAATATTTATTATTGCGAACAATATTTGCAATAGACATCCACATTTTGCCTAGTGAAATAGAATGAAATGTACATGATTTAAAAAATATTTATTAGGTTGCCGGTGATGGCGCTTTATTGTGTTTATTATTGAATGTGCGATGAGATAGAGATGTTTTTGATGGAATTTATTATTATAATGAACTTTGCATGGGAGTATGGAATAAGGGCGAGCGTTGGTAATCTGGTCACGCGGCCGTTCAGTTGCCACATCCAAACAAGGATATTGCCTGCTAAAGTATTCATCCAGTGTTGAGGCGCGCAATGGTCGTCCACAAATCAAGTGTGGCCGCAAACCAGTCCGGGACGGGACATGACAGATGACAGTTGTCGACCCGAAAGGACCACATTCATATTTGTCCGGTGCCGACCGCACAGCTCTCGTCGACAAATGTCCGTCAAAAGCGTCGCGTTTTTCCCCGTGATTCAATTAGCACTTTGGCTACTTTGCTGATTTCATTAGAATGTTGTATTATAAGCCCTGATGGGATTTTCCATTAAGTGACTGTTGGATCTTGGGATAGACCGAAATATTAGTATGCATATCGGCTTACGGTGAAATAAATTTGAACTTGATCCTCTTGCTAAAGTGCGACAAAATAAATTGAGCATTGATAATTTTGAGTTTGATGGGGAGTGTTTGATTTGCTACATATGTATATTTATATATATATATATATATATATATATATATATATATATATATATATATATATATATACATACATATGTATGTATATATATACTGTCACGTTCCAGGAAAATATTTATTTAATTTTTATTTACTACTTGGTTAACCAACCAAGTTTCTTTATTATTATTAAAATGTTACATTTATCTTATATTATAGATATATTCGAAAAACGATAGATTATGGAACGATGACTTTTATAATAGGAGACACGTAGAACTATTTCACTATAACTTTAACTTTCGTTCACTTTATTCTGCTGCTGTGCTGATCGTTATTTGCGGACGCGTTCTCGGAGTCTTTATGATGACGACTGTCACTCTCAGAGTCGATGATGATGACTGTCCGTCACTGCGGAGTCGATGTTGATGACTGACTAATGCGATCGAATGGCGATCTATATAAATGATTTGTTATCTTATGGGCTGGGCACATTCCTGTGTTATCTGAATATCCTATTACAGGAATTTTTATAGTTTTGTTATTCACGTATATGAGCGTGTGAAAAGTACATTTGATATTGTGGGAACTAGAGTGATAAGCGGGGTACATAACAATACATACATACATACGTTTGTATTTAGATGCTGAAAAAGATCCCCTTTTCTAATGATATTCTGATGCAATTATAAATAAGCCCATTGAAGGTTCGTTTGTAGTACAGCTCAAGTCGGAAAGTGGACGTAAACAGCAGTACGAAAAATATTCTTTAGTACATTCTATATGGACACATCCATATCTTTTTTGTGTACGTAGCGTATCCGAAACAACAGTAGCCGACACGATCTATTAATATTATATACAGCAGTTCATGTCACCGAAACGCATCAAGCAGAACTGGTTGTCTTTGGCAACTGTGGAAATATTCACGCGTGATATCATAGTGGCGAGTGCACCTGTACTGACGAAAGTGCTGACATGCATATGCATATGAATATTTTCGGAAACGTCATATTGTGACAATATTGACGCGAAGATGTTATTACGCAAGCAATATTGCGCCATATTGTGGCGTTTGTAATGTATATACATACATATATGTATGTACATATATAAGCCCATTTTACCTTGCACTCGTCCAACATAAGTATGGACGTGCCAAAAACTGCCGGTGCTGTATATTATTTATTTTTAATTAATAGAAGGAAATCATAACAGGTAATCACATAAAAATTCATCGAAATTAAGTAAATACATATCAATTAACATCGACAGAGACGTTTTATGGTCCAATTTGTAAATTTGCAGTATTTTATACGATTCGGCGAAATTCGAGATTGCTAGAGAACTAGATATTTGCGAGAAAATGGGTACGGTTACCAATTTGTTGGAACAATTTCAATGAAAATGAGATAAATTGGTAAAATCTGATCTGGAGTCACAAATTCAAGGTCTGGCCAGTAGAAACCAGTGGGATTTGAACCCGTGACCACTTTGTTCAAAGCATTATATGCTAACCACTAGTATATTCTGCTGATTGAATAGTTGAATACAATGAATAGTGTTGTCATTTCCGTGCAGTGCTGTGCCAAGCAATAGACGTGTAGTGTTTGATTGGCATTCTATAAAATAAAATTTGTTTATTATGTGAGCTATTAAATGACGCAATGATTGTTGTGCTTCTTTTTGAGATTACTATTGATTTGTTATAAATGTTAATCATTTTATTTTATTTCAGAACACGTCTCAGCAATGGTGGGAGGAGTGGGGTCGCTACGTTGCGCAGTCGATAGGAGCAAATGCGGCGAAGTCCACTCATTAAAATGGTACAGAGGAGAGCAGAGAATTTACGTCTTCTCCGAAACGGGAGGTATCGCAAGAAAAGAAGGAGACATGAGCGACAGGTAAATATTTTAATTGACTTGCTTGAAAAAAAAAAATAATGCTGTGTAACTGTTTTCTTTTTTATAAATAACAAATTTCGCTGTCGCGTTTTATTTCGTTGAAAAAATATGTAGGTACATATATATGAGGGGATTATACGGCGCGGATTTTTTTTCTATTGTTGCTGAAATTCTATTCAGTGTAAAAAATTAAAATGAAATATGTAGTTTGCAGCGCGTTCGTATGAAATATCGTTCTCGTGTTAATCCACATTGAATCGGCGACTCACAATGGAACTGGCGCCCTATCTCGGTTGTGACACATGGCGCACTTTATGCACCACTACACCGATGTGTTTGTCTCTCCGGCTTCATATTTACTCTCAAAATAGTGAAAAATAACAATTCCAGTCAAAATTGTCATGAAATGGCAGTAATTTGTGGCAACTTTTTTTTTCTAGTCGTTATTAAAATTTTGTATTTATTTATTTATATAATTTTAGCTATCTAGCTAATTTAAAAAATCCGTTCTTAATTACTTAACTCTAAAATTTTATGTATAAATTTATATGCACTGTCCTTCACAGAGGTGTCTCCTCGCACCTCGCAAGAATGCATCCACGGTCTTAGAAGACCTGACGCACTCAGGGAGGGCATTGTTGAATACGTTTTACTACAGCTACATATTTAATAAATGTCAACTGATCGATTTTTATAAAGTAAATATTAAAAGTTTGAATTTTGAAAACGTCGGCAATGTATACATACATATATGTATATACATAGATATGTATGTATATACAGTTGTGGACAAATGTATTATTAAGGTGATTATTCCCCACACGTCACGGAAATCTCGATCATGGAAAATCTGGCACCCGAAAATTCAATCCACCTAGAGTTAACCATGCGAACTATCATAGTAACGAGAGCTTGAGTGGTAGATATTCCGCATTCACGATTTTAATGGCAACGATTGTCGTGTGCGCGTTCGCAATGTGCGTAATAATCCGTTTACCGTAAAAAATATTCTGACCGAAAATATTCGAGTAGATATTTGAAACAGAAGATGCATCGGATCTACCTAAGAATTCATTTATTGTTTAACCCCACTTTATCTCGGTTATATAGGTTGCTTATTATTATTAAAAAAGTACGAAATTGACATTTTTACGCAAAACAGTGTTTCGATAGAAGAGGTTTCGTCGCGTTTCCATTTCTGTGTTGTTGTTTTTTTTTAAATTAAGTACATCTTTTATTAAAAAATGCTAATAAAATAACACGAGAATCGAGTGAAGGGAACAGGGCTCGTTTTCCAGGATCGGGATTGATAAAAATTTTCAAAAAATTTAAATCATTGCGAGTGCGGTCCAAAAAACATTACAGTGAGATTGGCTTAGTAAAAAATCGATTTTATTTTAACGACCATTTTAAATCTAATAACTAAAAACAATAATTAAAATAATCTTGTCTTTAAAAATCCCAAAAATTGACCTTCTGAGCTTGATAGAAAAGTTACGTTTTTCAATGTGAATAATATTGCAGAATATATGTATTACTTAAAAAATACTATTCACTTTTAAATCTGCTGTATAAAATACGGAGTGTGAGATTTCATTACTACAAATAGATGCTCTCAGTTGACTGATTGCATTGCAAATATACGCTGCAATTCCACAACACAGCAACGAATATATAAATAAAATATAGTAAGATTTATTAAAATTTTTAGTATGTATATAAATATACATACATATGTAATACAAGTATCAAATCAAAATTACGAAATGAATTTGTATGACTTTGAAAATTAGAAGTAATAACAATTTTTCACTGGTATTTCTATATAAAATTTATTTTCCTTTGTAGTCTATATATATATATATATATATATATATATATATATATATATATATATATATATATATATATATATATATATATATATATATATATATATATATATATATATATATGTATATATACATATATAAAATGTACATATGTATAATAGTCTTAATTTGATAGATTTGAAAGCTCTGTTGTTTTTCGTTTGAGGGAATTTACATATATGCGATGTAACGAGGGAATGTATTGTAAATTGAGTTATCCTCATATATACGAGTATGGAGACGAGATCTAACAAATCCTATCTGTGTAGTAACGTAATGACGTTAAGCTCTAAATCAAAAAAGGCTTAACGATTGAACCTCTCGTTAACTCGCGTCTCTCCCCCTTCCTCGTCTGCTACCTCTTCTTCGCTGTTGGTTAAATTCTACTATCTGATGAATTTTAATAACACCTTCCCGCCCCGTGTTCGTTAAGACAGAAGCGGTCCTTTGTACTATTAACGGCGTTAGTCGCTGATACGCAGGGTGGGAGGGGCGTTAATACGAGTAACGCGATACGTTTAGAAGCGTAGTTCTAAATAATTAATTCACTTTCGTACTCGTGTGTATTGTTATGTATACATTCTGTAGCGAAATCGGAATACATATGGCGAAACGCAATTATTGTTAAGCAATAATGTGGGCGTTCCGATTTTATTACACACAAGACTATTGTACGAAATGGATTTTATAATATAAGAATTTTATATGGAAAATTTTCAAGGTATTTTATTTTATTGTCAAATTGACTCACTGCGACAATATAGGTATTTACAAATCACCGCAGTGTGCACAAATACAGAATGTATTATTCTATATTTGACTTTTCCTAATTTGGCTTTTACTAATTAGGCCACAGTCCAGTATTCTAAACACTAAAAATGATGACGAATTAAAAAAAATATATCGAAATATGCGAATTTAAATAAAAAAAATATATTATCATTCACAGCCCATTTGCCACTGATGGATGAAAGTCTCTTCAACACGCTACCATTCGTTTCGGTTTTGAGCAACTCTCATCCATCTCATTACATCCATTTTTTTTATTTCATCCACCCATCTCCCTTGTGGTCTTCCTTGCATCCTTTTACATTCTCTCGGGTACCATTTGAGCACTTCTTTCCGTTCGTTCTTCTAGCTACGTGATCCGCCCATTAATGTCAATTTCTTCACTCTCACCATTGCATAAACTATGTACCTTTGTCATACTTCTAACCCACGTATTCCGTTTTCTATCTCTCCTTGTTATGTCAAACATAGTTCATAATTTTTGAATGCGGTTGGACCTTATGCAGCATTTTAGCGTTCAATGTCCAAGTTTCACATGCATACATCATCCCTGGAAAGACACGTTAGTGGAAGATATTTTTCTTTAGATATATTGTCATTTAAGATTTTAATACGGCATTCATTCGCTCAAATGCATCCTAATTTCATATTCGTCTTTTTATTTCCTCTTCTTTATTGCTGGACATGTCAATGATTTTACCTAGATTTAAATAATTTTTAATTACTTCTACTGCCCTATTGATTAAGATAATACTATCGGGCATGCAATATTTACTATACTAAAGTTCAAATTTCAAATGAATGAATATTCATATGTTTTTTGAATAATATTATTCAGATTATGAATACAATGCTCTTCCAATATGGATATGAAGTGGATTTTATTTACACAATGTTCCGAATCTGAAGTAGTTGTAAACTTTATAAAGTTATGAAAGACTCCACTTTAGCCCAGTCGAAGTATCTGTATGTAGTTTCTAACAACTCGAACCGACACTATTTCTATGATCTTTCACAAAATAAGGTATTGCACTTGCAAAATAAATCTTTCGCTTTTGTTTCGCAGCGGGAAAATTGTGTCCGCAGAAAAGTCGGAAAATGCGATTGGACGCAACAAAGCAAGTCACCATTGTTTACCGAAAAGCTCTCCGGCCGAGCGAGACAACGAAAATAAATAACGCTAAATAAAAAAAAAACAACAAAGAGTGTACAATCTTCTTTTTAGTAATCAATCTTACGCCGTTAAATGGGAACAGGCATCGTTACGTTAACCGGGACGCGACAGGTCATCTCACCGACAAACAATTTAATTATTTCCGAGTCCCCTCTCCGTTATTGAGTGGGGGAAGGGGGGGGGGGTGCAATCATGTCGGAAGATTAAAATTAACGCCGACGGACAAGACGTTAATCCAGTGCCCCTCGAACTGTCAACGGAACGTCCAATTATTGTTTTGTGCGTTCGCAAAGTGTCACTTTTGCATACCGTCAGGTGAAAGTACGAGGGCGACTTTCCTCGAAATCCCATTTCGTCGAATGTCCCGCGCGCCTGCATTTGACAAGCAATACGCTCCCCGCAAAGAGAGACTACATATGTAGTTCGAACAAAATAGCCACGGATGAATGGCACGAAAAAGGTTAATAAAATGGACTAACGGTATTTTCTTTTTTTTGCCCGCAGTCCAAAAGTAAAAGCCCGACGTGAAAAAATTGCGCTTTGTAAATCGAATCTCTTGAAGCATAAAATAAATTCGAAATTTTTGATTGAAAAACACGTTTGTGTAGGTTTATACTAGTTTCTGAAAATATCACACATTTCTCAGAAAAATCGCTCACTGTATTACGTAGCTGAAGTGGGAGAATAAATAAGAAATGACATGAAATTATAATGGAATAAATATTTAATTCAAAATTTATATTTATTTCGATGAAAAAAGATTTGCACTTGACTTGAAAGCATTGGGTAAAACATTTCAAAATTATCCACTTGAAGTGAACGTTTTCGTTCTTGTCTTGGTTTAATGAATAAATAAACAGGTTGGTGATAAAATTGTCTTACAGTCTTGAACTAATTAGAAATAATCAAGTTTTCATTAGTAAGCGACTACTTAGTTGGATATAATGGATTTTATCACACGAATATAATTATGAGGATAGTCCTTATATTTATAAGGCGAACTAGCTAATTATCGCGTGTCAAAAATTTCCAAAAAATTATTAACTGAATGTCAGGCGTGCCTAGGAATTTCTAATGAAGAAAAAAAAGTAGCTTCCAAGAATTATATTGAAAAATTTGAACAAAATTATCAAGTATAATAAAATTAATTAAAAACTATATAAGTATCAAAAAATATATTATAAAAGATTTAAAAAAAATTTTAACAACAAAACTTTAAATTCTAATGTAATAATAAAAAAATAGGAGAAAATAACCTTTTAGTGGAGTAAAAATATATATGAGAGATAATGAGAGCCTTTAATCCAAATTTTATAAGATATACATATGTACATATGTTGTGTGAAAATGATAAAGTTATAGGCGTTTATAAAAAGCGTGCAAAAGGGGTGCAAAAAGTCAAACAAATAAAGCTACTGGCAATAGCCTTCTCAAAAATTTTTGGATTCTTAAACGTGTTTATTATGATTGTATTTCACCATCGACATAGCGGATCCAATTGAAATCTCTATCGGCAGCTAAGCCTCGCAAAACAACAAAGTTTTAAAGTGATCGGAAGAGTGTAGAAATTTTGTCAGACTAACAAACGAAGTGGAACTAAGAAAAACTAAATGAAGTTAAATGTCTTATGTCTGCTACATATTTTGTGACTTTAATGGGCTGAAAATCTGGTTAATCATTCACGCGCAATCTAAATTTGTATACGTGCCATCTTTGACACGCGTGCCATAGGTTTGCCACCCGTAATATATGTATGTGAATTTTAGGATTATATATGTATATACATATTACATCCAGTGACTAACCGGACATATGTATATTTTATTAATCAAGTGTTTCGTTTCACATTGAACTCAATGTATTTATTTATTTATTTAAAAATACTTGGAAGAAGCGGCCTATCTGATTTTACCCAAAATGTTATGTTAAATATAGATGTTTGATGGAATTTTTACATAATAGTTAAATGTACATATATATATATATATATATATATATATATATATATATATATATATATATATATATATATATATATATATATATATATATATATATATATATATAAGTTATAAAAAAGGTTGAAATAAATTTAGACGAGCAAATGGAAGCTAGTCGCAAGGGATATTCAAATTTTGCGAATAGAAGTCATCTATTATAGATTTGTAGTTCGAAAAAATTGGGCCAATATGTATGTTTGTACATACATATGTTGTGAATTTTGAAAGGTTGGATAATGTAGGAGACATCTTTTACATAATAAAGGATTATAAAATTCATGGAAAACGTGTAATAAATTGGGTTTAAGGTTTTGTTTTCATCAAACGAAGGGTTTAGTCGGTGAAAAATGATTTGCTGTAATAATAAAGTGCTCTGTTTCAGTGCCAATTAGCATGGAATTAGTACAGGGTAACAATTTATTTCTCGACCGGCTTCCGCCTCGTTTTGAGCAAAATAATCGATACGCTGAACTATAAAAGCCATCAGGGAAGTTGGAATTAATTAAAGTGAGCGAGTTTAGCGTAAGGAATTTTGCTTGTCACTGCGTAAGGGTAACGAGACCAAAGGGTTAACGAGCTCGTAGCTGCCTACTGTATAGGTAGATAGGTAACCGAACTCGATGCTTAAATTAGCGCTCGAAACTTGCCCTTAAATGTTATCTAAACTTGCATTTTCTTGACATTGAAAGCAAACAAGTAGGCATACAAAATCGTCAAATTGCAAAATGTGACGTGAAGAGAAGACTCCGCTGGCAGTTTTCGCAACGACGGTAAATGATGTAATCAAATTTATATTACGGATTTATACATATACTCGTACATTTGGTGATTGCACAATTTTACGTAAATATATTATTATAGTTTGAAGTTTTAGTTTGAAAGATTCTAGAACAATTAATTGAGATTTTTTTTAATTGAAAATGTGCCATTTGTGTGTATGTATTAAGTTGATAGATGTGTGAAAATATGAATTCAGTTTTCATACTAAATATGTATGTAGATTAATAAAAAATGCAGTTCTATCCCCACACATATATGTATGTGTGAGTATAAAATGATTATTGAAAAAATAAACATACGTACATATGTACATATATGGTTCCCGGAAAGATGCACTAAATTGCACTGAATAGTAGCGCAGTTTCGAGAAGTCCTAATTTTCAAAGGCGCTCAAAAAGAACTTGCGCAATAAAATTCCACAAAAAAAGGTTAGCACCCTCGGATAACATACGAATACCCCTTGACGCACTTTTGTGGAATTCTATTGCGTTAGTTCTCCTTGAGCATCTTTGAAAGTTTGGATGTCTCGAGAGTGCAACTGCCTGGAGTGCATTTTTCCGGTCACCATGTACATACATATATAGATTATTTTGCATTGTATAGAGTTTAATTTTAGGAATTTTTTAACACGCGTCCAATTCGAAAATAAAAACGTTACGTAGATAAAATTTGACAGACTTCAATTACAAAAATGAAAAATTGCAATACGTTTTTGTGTAGCAAAACTAATGAAATCAAACGCTCTCGCGCATGGTGTACGTCATGTCCAAATGTCAATAATACTCGAGTGCTTCCAAATCCGAAACCAACGGCCGGGCCTAGGTGAATTAATGAAATGAAATTTCCAAAATATCGACGATAAGAGACTAAAGCGCTGCTGGTAATTCGTCCACGTTATAATTAGGCAGTCGTAAGTGTAGTATGTAGATAAGGTTTTCGTTTGATAGATGTTTCTAAGTCGGTTCTTGAGACTTGGCCGGGTGGCGGGGGAGGGATGGGCGAGGGTGGGTGGTTATAATTCAACACTCGGTATTCCAGTCGCGCCATACCGAAACGACCCACCTAATAATATATAATGCTAATGCTAATTTCGCAGCGAGTCAACATTAAAACGCCATAATAAAATCCACACGGTGGCTTATCTGCGCCAGCCGAGGAGCTCTTTAGCTTCGCAATTTTATATTCGCAATTTGCGTCGTCGTCTAAGCGAAAAACGCCCTAATAAAATACGGGGGAGGGCTGTATCAGTGGTATAGTTTATAGTTTATGGTGACCGCGTATCGCGTCGGTGGCCCCGGCGAAGCGTAAATCTCGCCGGCCGGAAAGGGTTAACAGCCGCGCGCGCCAACTTTCACAATTCGCCAATACATTAAATGGCCCCTCAACACCTGGATTTTATTAACGCTGATTTTATTATCTTTCGGTGGCGTGTAAACGCCGTGTTTACACCGGCGTTTACAAAGTCAAATTTGAATTGTTTGGCAAGATTTAAATTGTGATATGGGTATACAAGTAAAGTTTATAAATTTGCATAATTTTTGACTTTGTGAGGAATTTTTAGGGAATGTCCATCACATTAATGAAAATTGGGCATCAACTTATACATTTCTATTATAGGTGTCAGGGCCGGCTCAAAGGTGCAGCAGACTAGGCACGTCCTAGGGCGCTATAGACAAGGGCCGCCGCAAGGTGCCCCCATTTTTATTTTTTGGCTGTCTTTGAACTATAAGATAGCCAAAGTTGAATATAAAAATTAGTTGAATATAAAAATTTCTATATTCAACTTAATTTTTCTACTCGAAGTAAAAAGTATAGTTATAAAATATTATGATTGTACAATATTATAATTTATTTACGAGGAACGCAGTTAGTTGACTATCGAATATCAACGACTCACGAATAATACTTGTAAAACAACAAACTGTCGTCAGTACAAATTGGTAAAAGTCGGGTTTCTAGACGAGGCGGACCCGGTCGGCTCGGTCGACCCGCTGCTTCCTGTGATTAGCTGCTTTTTGCGAGTATTGCCGTGCTGTGAATAAACTCGACTTTTACCTGATGAAAAACTCCTTCATATACTGCCTCGTTCGCATATAATTTCGGACGGTTGGGCAGCGGACGGAAATATTCCGAATTCTGGTAATAGTGGTTCACCAGGATAATTTCGTGGATTAAAATGATAGTGAAATACATACGCAAAATGTGGAAAATATGTGGATGCGTGTGAAAAGAAAGATGAAGCGTCAATTTGGCAGAACACGTGCCCGTTTTTGATTCATATTTAAATGACTTTGTATTGAACCACAAACGAATGCGTGTATATTCCATTCGAAATATTTGGAATATTTCCGTACGCTTCCCAACCGTCCGAAATTATATGCGAACCAGGCAGTATATTTCGGAAGAACTTTTTCTTACCTCTCTACTGGTAAGAAATAGTTCTATACAAAATAGTCCTGTTATATGCAGTTTGGCGGTTGAATCTGACTTGATGATTATTTCATACTAAATTGGCGTCAATTAAAATTTAACATACTCGTCGTTATCCATATTCTATATATATATATATATATATATATATATAGTCATTTAATATTTCTTTATATGTCCAAATATAAAAGTGTGGTGCGTAAAGGACATGATCTAATTGTAATATGTACGCCCCAAGCTTTTATATTTGGAAATATGTATTGAGAAATATTAAATGACTAGAAAAAATCTTAAGTTCACTTATACGTATGTACCCACTATAAATAATGATAGATGCAGGTTTTTAGAGTAACGCAATTCGGTTAAACTTTGTGCTTTTTTATATTACATGAATATTAGCAGAACATTTGCGATGGGTACACTATATTTGATTTTTTTAAACGTACTATCCGTTTTATTTTAAAAGAAGAGTGTCAAAGAGCTTTTGAATAGGATTGTCTTTGAGTGGTTATTCTTCGTACTGGAGTTGATAGAATAAGTACAAAGAAAAGGAATATGATTTTATAGTGTCTCTTTGTATCGAATCGTATGAAAAGTCAATTGAAAAATATATTTGAAAATATTTGCCGGAATCAGAATAGAGATAATCGAAATAATATATTCTGATTTTGATTTTTAAATGCTTTTTATTATTACGAAATTATGTTCACAATACATCTTATATCTATTTTAATAGCTACTGATCTACTGATCATTTTCTATTTTACAATTTTAATTTAATTTGGTTAGTAATCACAGTATTATATTATTCTAATGTTAATCTAAAGCATAATAGGAAAAAGAGCTCAAAAACCTATTTACAATCCTTATAAATGTTCATAATACATCTAATACATAATATTAATTAAAGACTATCTAAAGTCGATGACCTAAAGCAGATTGTGTTTAGGTAATCTGTGTTTATACCTGAAGGGTATAGACATTTTGTTGTAATCACCGAGACTCTTCACAAGTGTGTTAGTATGGTTATTAGTGATTCTTTCATAGAATCTACTGGTTAGTTTGTTAGTAATGTCTGTAACAAACGGAATATTATATATAGCATGCAGTTTTTTCAGGTTAGTATATATGGGTGTATTATAAATTATTTTAAGGGATTTATTTTGTATTACTTGGAGCTTGGAAAGGTTAGTATTCGAGGCGTTATTCCATACAGGTGAAGCATAGGTTAATAATGGTAGTATGAGCGCGCGATATAATTTTATTTTATTTAGCGTTGATAAAGAACTATGGCGATTAAATATTGGATATATTGAGGATAAACCCCGCATCGCCTTGCATTTCGCTGCCTCAATGTGAGGTGCCCATCTCATTCTTTTATCAAACGTTACTCCTAAATATTTTATTACTGACTGCCATTTCAGACTTTCTCCAGAGGGGATTTTCAGATCTGAACTTGGCTTATGTTTTCTAACACTAAAGAATATGGCGTCTGCTTTGGTTTGATTAATTTGAATTTTCCACTTAGTGAAGTGTTCAGTCATTGTTTTAATTGCAAATTCAAGATTTTTAAGAATAGTGTCTGGTTTTTTGCTACTTGTGAAGCAAGCTGTATCATCTGCATATAGGGCTATGTGACAGTTTTTTGGAATAGGTATGTCAAGAGGACAAGATCTAGTGTGGATGGTTGTGAGTTATTTGTGGGATAGTGTGTGTATGTATCCGGATGAAGTAAGATTGTATCTGTTAGTTGAATGTATTTAAAAAGAGTTGTGCCTTGTTGGTCAGTGTTTACGCAACTCCATAACGGATGTTTAGCATTAAAGTCACCAGCTACCACTACCGAACTACCAATGTTAAATATTTTGTTAAGATCGGATGCCAATAATCGTTTTTGGGGAGGATTGTAAGCGGATGCTACTATGTGACGGGTGTTGTTAATTGTTAGTTCGATGGCGGTTAGTTCTAAATTTTTTAGTGGCGGAGTTATTACGCGACAATGTTTAATTGACGATTTTATAAAAATGGCAACTCCCCCTCCATGCTGTTCTCGGTCTTCGCGATAGCAGTTAAAGTTAGGTAGGTTAATACGGATATGAGGTTTTAAGAAGGTCTCGGAGATTAAAACTATGTCAACACAGTACTCACCGATCGCCGACTCTAGTTCGTCAATCTTATTCTTAAGTCCACGAGCATTCCAAGCTAGAATGTTCAGGCGCCTCCCGTTAATCAAAGACATCGAGATATTCGACAAGCATGAGTGCCAGCTCTAGTTTGTCGGTGCAACCGCTGGCCTTGGCACAAATCTCCTGGAGGATCTTCAACATCTTCGTCATAGACGCCATGGAAGTTAGGTCTGTTGTTGGTTGAATGTTGGGATTGGTTGGTTGGTGGGGTTTTTTAGGGATATTTGGGATATTTGGTGAAGGAGTTTTAATGGTCGGTAGCTTTGGGAAGTTATGATCGTTAACGACCGGGATATTTTGTGGCTGCGCCACTGGGAGTTTCCAAGGGTTGGCTTTGACAATTGATGCTCGATTCTTCCTCGATTCCAGCATTTTCAGATAGCTCTGTCTTTTTGGACAGTCTTTGAAGTTAGCGGGGTGAGATCCTGAACAGCCTGAGCAGACAGCAGGGGTAACTATTCCTTGATTGCATTGTGCGGTGAGGTGAGTGCCGGCACATTTGACGCACTTGGCCTGCCGATTGCAGTTTTTCGCAGCGTGTCCATATTCTTGGCATCTGAAACATTGAGTAATATTTTGTGATTTACTAGTATATTTAACGACACTGACCTTTGTGTAACAGATGTACCGGATTTCTTTAATCTTCTTTGCCGATACCGAAGGCTCGAAGAACACCAAGTATAGCTCGGTGGCGTTGCTCCTAGGCTCCTTCGTCTTCATCTGTATGACTTTGGTTACAGGGAATCCCTGTCTGATGATGTCATCTTTAATATCAGCTTCCGGCAATTTCGGCAAGCCACGTACGACACTTTTTATTTCCTTTTCCTCCTTCCTGGAAAAGGTATGGAATTGTCGGTCTGGTGTCAAACCATCCCGAAGTTTTTTAAAGTCTTCAAGACTTTTACATTGTACCTTGACATTATTTTGACCAATGTAAGTCATTGTGAAGTCTTTTATAAACTTCTTGATCGACTCGATCATGCTGCCGTGAGTGCCAGTAGCTGTCATGATGATGGGCGGGATTCTTCCACCGCTTCTGGGGACATCGGAAACTTCCAAGAGCCCTTCAAATTTGTTTTTCTCCTGAATTTTAAATTCAGGAGCAACATCTTTCACGTTCTTTGCCGTATGTTTTGGAAACTGCCACTCGGTCTCCATCTGAGCGGTCTGAGAGCAGCCTGGTTGAGGAGCTTCGGTTGTAGTTATCAGTGTCTTCTTAATTCGCTTTTTCAGGTTGGATCCTCGCATGGTGCCAACATGTGTTCTTTTGGTGTTCGTTTTGTGGGGGGTGTTTGTTGTGTATGTTAAAAGGTGTGGGTTTTTTGACGGTATGGCGTATCGCTGTATTATGAGCGCTCGCACAGAGAGTACGTCTTCGGCACGTCCGTTCTCACGGAGCGTCGAGAGACGAGTCAAATAATATATTCTGAAATTTAGTCCGTATATTAAATATGAAACGAGACTATCTAAGTGTGACTGTCAGTTAATTTTCAACGCGTGGCCGTTAATCTTCTGAAACGCGGCCATAATCTATTTAAACGGTTAAATTGTTCGAAAGTTTGTTTGTAGCTCCGAATTTTAAAACCGACGGAGACAATTCTCTCTTCCATCCCATAACTTCTGCCTTCTCGCCTCTGCTCGCCCCCAAATCCGGATTAAAAATATTTATTGCGAATTTTGACGCATTAACCGGATGATTTATTAAGCTTGGGCGGGGACGGATTGAGCGGTTTTTTTTTTCATCGCATGAAAGTTATTAAAAAAAAAGAGAAATAACAATAACCTCTCCTCAAAGCCCGGAATGGGTGAAGGAATATTTTTCATTTGATAAAACGCTCAAGTGATTTATTGCCGCTTTTTTTTCATTAAATAAAACGATCAAATTTTGACAGTATAATTAGCGATCGTAATTTTAATTAACGACGAAACATTAAAACCGATGCTCGTTTCAATTTTGAGCTTGTCAAATTTATCAGATTTGTGCTTTGCTGTGACACAATTGACGCAATTTATTTTTGTATCGGTTGCGAAAAAATATTTTATACACCGTTCATGATACAAATGACGTACGTGTTTTTTAAAATGTTCGAAAAAGTACATGTTGACTTTTAATATTTTTCGCTATTTTCGCAAATTTCTATACATCGCGTAGTAACGAAATGAACTGATCTTTTGTTTGAATATAAATAGTGAACAGAAATAATATTGAATCAACCAAACTTTTCACATATGTTTCCCGATTATTTATTTCTATTTGAAACTATTGCAAAGACTACTTCATTTCGCAAACTTCATATATTTTCGACTGATTTTAGATTGACTTTATATATTGATTGAGAGTACCCGATGTGTGTAATTATTAGGCAGTTATTTGGAGCTGGCAAGCCGACGGATCAAGAACAATAAACTATCTCTACCACTACTGCTGCATCTTTCATTCCGATCTCGAAAACCCTATTACACGTCCACGGTATAATATTAGTGCTGTCAATTAGATATTAGCGAATTTATAGTGATTTTGTAGGCAACATTTGTCAACTTATAAAATATATAAATTTTATAACGTATTTTTTATTTTTCATTCAAGATTGATTCTTGGAATTGAGGCAAATATCACAGCAAATTTTTTACATTTATTTTTATTTTTACATATATGTATACCAGGAAGGCCTTACAGGTAAACCCCAATGCGCCTTCTTGGCCAATTACAAATTTACAAATTACAATTCAGCATTTTTATATAAATCACTGAATTACGAGACACTGTAAAACTCGTAAATCAATGAGACATCTATTAATTTGTACACAAACTTATTTATTGTACATTAATTAATAACAAATTATAGGTGACATATCGTATAGGAGGGATTTTAGCCAATTTATTTTTTCGGGAACCGTTTCAACAAAGAATTAGGGAAAATTGGCAAACTCTGATAGGAAACGATCAACCTGGAGTCACAAATCCAGGTCTGACCAACAGCATACTCTGAAAAATTCATTTTCATTCAGGGATTGAACCCGGTACCTTCTTGACGCTAAGCAGAAGCTTAACGACCGAGCTATGCTGCTGGCTAATGATGTCATTTGATTATTTGATGATGTAAAAATAGAAAATAAATAACTAGGACACTGAGATTATATCGCTCATTAAGCCGAGGAGGTGGCTCTACTTCCTAAAAAATGCACAGTGTAATACATCTGACTTTTTGATTCACTGATTGCCAATTGTCAGAACATACTCAAAAGTGCTAGACGGCACACTTCAGCAGTGATAGGCGTGTCTTCATGTAATTGTAAATTCGTATCATCTAATTATTTATTTAAGTTTCTTTTACATTACTATGGAAATTACCGTTATCGATCACTGTTAAACCTACGTCAATATAAAGGTAAAGTATCACCGAAAACACCCACACCATCGGGTGAATTTTGTCAAGAATTGCAGTGGCTGAGATTAGGCGTGCTAGCATTTTTTTTTTGCATGTGCAAAACTATTTTAAAAAAACAATTTGAGTGTTTGCGCCTTAAAACCCACCATGAAAAATCAAATCTTGTATTTTTATATTAATGAAATATGCTTTTCACTATGAAGTGGCTACAATAAAGTTTCTATACATTATCCTCGTTTGTTTCAACCGTATAAAAATTCGATAAAATATTTATTGTGGATATGAAGAGGGGTACAAAATCGCGTATAGGGAAACCCCCCCGCCCCATACTTTTCCTGCAAAATACAAACGCGTGCATATCGAGGTATTCTGAACACGTCCGATTCATACGCGACATTACGTGTGTAGTGCTGCTATTGACGAACGGTACCAACTTTTTTCTTTCCTCTCGTACACTAGGGTTGTGCTGAAAGGGTCCCGCTCCTAATAGGCACTAGTGGCCGTTTCAGCCCTAATTTCAGCGGGAGCCCATTGTGCCCTGAAAGGATTTCGCCCTGCGCGCTGTTCGTTTTGTGCGTTTAATGGGCGAGCATCCATCTTGGGCACAGAGCTCACGGTAACCTAGTGTAGCATGTCTGTATCATCACGCTCCCTTGTTCCCATAGTGCCCTTTGGCGATAAAAATATGTTTATATTATACATATGTATGTATGTATATCGGTGTGCACACTTTGAACTATTCGAGAGCGAGCGTGTGTCGTCGTATATTATATGATCTTTGAATTGGGGAATTTACGTGGAAATAAGAGCTAATATTGTTTGCTCGTGTTTGATGGTTGCTGTGTAATATGTGTCGTGTCGTGAAATGTGATATGTGTATGTATATATGTATGTGAGTATTATTCAAGACAGTACATATGTATGTATGTAGGTGTAAAAAATATAAATATATATATTTTTAAATGTTGTTAATGGAATTTTAGAAAATTTATCAAGTAAATAAGTATTTTTAATGAATAGTCAACAGTTTCTTAGCTTTGGATTTTTTTTTCGCAATGATCAGTCACGTATTCAATTTGTTGTAAACTGTTTACAGGAATTAATTCCATAGCTTGGTGCTTTTATTTCGTATTATTTTGAGTAATAAATTTCGAAGTAGGAAAATAACGTTTTCTCAGTTTTTATGGAGTGCGCTAACAAAGTCGGTGAAACTGCAGACAGTGCGCTGAGATCAAGATTTAGGGCAAAGGGATAGCTTCACAATTTGGCTACATTGAGTTATTGATGCAGTTTTGCTTTCATAACTCAATCTGTACATGTAGTCATAAATTTTTATTTTCATTTTAAATCTCATATCCTATCAAAAACCACTCATTGAAATGTCAACGGGTGGAACACTAGTCGAAAGGAAGAAAAGGGCAATTGAAAGAACATTAAAATTAGGGATTGCAATACTGATAGTACCAGTATTTGACCGAAATAAGCCTTGGGTACTATACCGGTATTAAAAAAAAGAAATACCGATGGTATAGATTTTTTTCAAATTCGTACATTTTATTTGTCGAAAATGATATATTCATGGTTAAAAACGACCAATGTGTATATTGTTTGAAAGCAGGTATAAACACGGAGAATACAACAAACTATATAAAAGTTTAGAAAAAAAAACTCATTGTAGGGAATGAAATGTACTATCGGCGTGGGATTTCAATGTAAAATAATTTTATGCAGTATTTATTTATTTATTTTTCGCCATTTCTGGAGAAGTTGCAGTTATAAATTATGGTAGTTTTACCCATCGCAAGTTATGTACAATTGAAAGATTAACTAGAATGAAACGAGTTCCTCTGATGTATTGAATCTTTATGATGTTGTCATGAACAATTAGATTTAGTGGAGTTATCGCTTTTGTGCTTGAAGTACGCTATATATACAAATGTAATCTTTATTCCCTAGTGAAATTATACTTAAACTAGTAGAAGTAAGCTTTCATCAACTCAGTCTGTTAGAGTGTATCACACAAATCAGGACATTGAAATCATGCTGCCAACTTGGATGCTATACCATAACAGTACCAAATGGAAGAAATAACTGGGAATGTCCAATTTATGAAAAATAAGGAATTCTATTCAGGAATCAGATGATCTCAATATGAAGCTGTCTTTAAACAAACTGCAAAATTTAGTATTCATCATTAAATTTACCTTATGATGTAATTAAGCATTTATTCACAAAACTTTTGTTGTAGGTAGAAGAAGAGGATATAAAATTTATAGAAGTGTAAGAAATAAATGTTGAGTATTCGGAATATGAATTACTTATAAAGTCAATGAAAGTATACTTTCGGTGCTAGTATGAAATCATTGTAATAGACAAATTCTAATTATGTATATTCGTATTCAATGTGTCTAAATTTAGACTCGTAGAAGCGTTTCGTATTTCGTGATTGTATTGCGTCTTCTTGTAAGTTGCAAGGCAATTATTGAGATAACATTTAAATCGTGAATAATAATGATGATTTGAGAAAATAACTTATTTCCGCTTTTTTAGTTTTCCGTCGTCGACGGTGCGGCGGTCGGGATTATGTAATACAGCTCGCGAACGAAAGGGTTGAAATTTAACGACAAGGTAATAAAATTTAATGTTTGCACAATATTTTGCTATTACCGTCGCGTTGTTTACTGCCGTTTAACTCGCTCTATTGTAATTTAACACTTTATGAGCCAAACACAATATGAACCGTTTGATAACTGTGTGCTCACTCTGTTGCAAAACGCGCGTTTAATACGCGAGAGCGTTCCTTCTAATTTCAAAAGGGGATTGAGTCTGGGGAGCACCCCTCACAAAGGGGGAAACGAAACCTCCCCCCTATCCCACCCTTAACTAATTCGTATACCGCGACGAAGAAATGACGTGAGACGTATTCCGGGGAAAATTAATAAAATCTAATAAGACCGAGTGTGTAATTATAAATGGCACTGATAAATATATGCGTGCCTCGCATCGCCGAGTGCTTTACCTTTATTCGGCTCGTTCAAGTTATTTCATTAATCATATTTGATTATTTTATCTCCATGGAAGAATGTGCCCGGTTTAAACTGTGGAACTACTGTTTCGATTTATTGCAGTCAGTTTCTTGAAAGAGGCCGCAGTTGGATAGTTACGGAGTGGTATCAAACTTGCCGACCACCGAACGAATTTATGTGTTTATAAATACGCACTGCCCGTGTTTCTGGTGATATTAATGTCCAGTATTTTAAGAAGTTTTAGTTGCAATATATTATTGGGTAAAATTTATATTTTTAATAAATATAATATTAATAATTTGGCGTAGGTTAATTCACTTCGAATGTGAATTTTTCATCTTTTGGCAAATTATGTATTAATACATGCCGCACTCTGATGGATAGCAAGTGACCTGGACTAATATTTTATTTTATTTCTCTAAATGTATTGAATGAAGGGTTTTCATATTTTATATATTCCTCATCAAAGCCGAATTCGAATTATGCCATTACGAAATAAAAACATTGATCAATATCAACAGACAAGTCTCTCGCACACGTGTCTCACAGCTGTAAGAGGGAGGGAATTCAGTACGCGCCGCGTTCAATTGTCAGTGTGAGAATGATATCCGCCTTGGAATGATGGCTCTGCTTCAGCCATTATTTTTTCATTTTTTTGCACTTATTTTATATTATTCGAAGTTTAGTACTTGATAAAATGATTTTTATAGCTATTAACAATAATAACAGATTTTGCATTGTTTTAACTTAAAACATACATTTTGACGCTTGGATTCAGTACAGTGGCTAGAGGATTTTTTTAGCACAGTTAGGCAAATGTTAATGTGATTTTTAGTAAAAAAAATAATTAAAAAGTACGAATACATACTAAAAAGAACTCATTGGTGCTAAAAACTCAAAAGTTAATTGATAAATTTCATATAAATATTATGTATGTATAATATATTGTATTAAATCTGTATTATTTAAAATGTTACATTTCTATCTAAAGATGGCAGTTTTTAACATTCAAACCATTTCTACAGTGACAGAAAAAGAAGATATTAAATTAAACTTAAATAAAATCAATCATATCGATCGTTGAATTTCACACTGAATCTATTTAAAAGTATTTGATTTTTTAAAATATTTTACTGACAGGTTTTTCTATGAATTTATACAAATTTGAATGCAGTTGATAATATATTCGTATTTATATGCGTATGTATTTGTATGTATGTAATTTGATGTTCTCTGTAGTTATCTACATAATTTATTTTTGTTTAAATAAACTGCCACTTCTGGTTGGCGGATTTTTATTACATTTATCATGTTACTTGATATTAAGCTGAAACTTATAAATATAAAATTTCGGCTTAATACATCGAAAAAAATTTGATGCTTAGCATAAACGTACTTCTTACAGTTGAGGTAAAAATATTTAAAACATATTTGTGTATGAAATTTATTATACAGTTTTAGTTCAATCCAAAACTGTATAATACATTTCAAGTTCAAGTGGCTTATGAGATTATTTAATGCAAAAATTTATAAATAAAAGTGTATATCTACAATTATATATGTAAAGGGAGATATCTTAAATTTTGAAAAATATTTAAAACGCAACGATTAAAATCTCAGAACTATCTCCAAAACACAATGCCGCGCCTTTTTATGTACAAAGCTATTCTAAGTTTCATTAAAATCCAGTTGACACGGATTAGTGATTGATTTTGTGTTCAAATCAACAAAAGTTTTGAGAATTTTCACATTATCACCAAACTTTATTTATTGTTAATTCATACATATATGTACATACATACATACAGAGATAAAATAAAATACAAAATTTAAATGAATTTTGTTTCAGTTCGATCCAAAGAGTAATTAATAACTATTTTGTTTTAAGTTTAGTTGATCATCTGTCAATAATATGACGTGAATTATTTATTGCTATTATATGTAGAAGTTTTAGGATTTGATGTGTGATTTGAGACTAAATGACTTGGTTGTAAATTGGAAATTTCCACTTATGTATAATCTAGGTTATAGTTATATATTTTGATATTTGATACAAACCCCACTAGCCGAGAGAGTAAAAGTGGAACATCACCTTTATAATTTTAGATGAAAAGAATGGTGTGCAGTAGTGGTGAACCCACTATATCGGGGCTTTTCAGACGTGCAAGTTTCTCGCATGTAACGACGCCTATATAAAAATAGTTGGCCCGTTGGCCCCAAATTTAGGCGGGCTAATTTTAAGCGTTACCCAAAATTCTCAGATTTTTCATGCGGCACACGTAGCGAAAGCTCGCGTTCGGATGTGGCTTATTCGAAAGCTCTTAGAGAAAGCTCGCCGTGATGAATATTGCTCTCATAAAGAGGCCGCACGTCCATGCGAAACTTCCTTAGACGGATGTGTGTGCCGAAAAAATATACCTAAATATGTACATATTTCCCTCTCGGGCGCAATTTTCCGTACGCAATTGTGTCGCATGGCGGTTTTTGCGCAAAATTGCAAACGACGCGATTCGATGTCGGAGAGAATAGGAGGGGTTTCCAATTAATTTATTTGCTAAACAGAATTAAAAGCTTAATGTCTCTGCGTAATTATTTATGCGGAAAGCCGTGAGCGATTTCCTTATCACTAACCATTGTTGTAACGCGGAGCTTTAAGCTTTCTGCTTTGAACCGAAGCATTATTTATTAAATGTGTATTATACCGATATGTACCCACCTATATTATGTGTGTGTGTGTTTATTGTGTATCAAAACACCATCGAAAGGTATTATTTATTGGCTCCACGTAGCGTACGTATAATACATACATACATACAGTGGAGGTCGTAAATAACGTTCGCTTACTTTTGCAAAATAGAAATGAATCTTGAACAATAAGAAAAATGTCACTTTCAAAGCGTCGAACGCACGCTTTCGAAGCATTCTTTGTAAATAATTTTGGCTTTCTTTGGGGAAAATTTTCGTTTTACGGTTTATTTTATGCCGTTGACAAATAATTTGATAGTATCGCAGTCGATAAATTAAAGCGTCGTTTTAATACGATTGTCAACCCTTGTCGAATGGGGTTGTGATGCGCCAGCCCTGTGTTATCACGGTGGCAACAATCCGACACAAACGAATGGCGTAATCTGCATAGATATTTTATATCTGTGTATATTGTAGTTGTGTTCTTTTCATGCCGGTGTGAAACAACGGGCTGGAGCGAGACGAGGCTGTCGTTTCAATTTTGGCTTTCTGCTCGAATCTGGCGCGGAGGTGTTCAACTATAAACTTTTTATTTTTTAATTAAATTTATGTAATTGTGCGTTGTTCGGGCGAAAGAAAGGGTTGAAATATAAATTTATGTAACGCGACTCGACTCGGTTGTAACGAATCTGGTCGCGGGGTGGGGGATTTTTGTTCGTTATATTGAGTGCTTCGTGCAGCCGGGGCAATAGAGTTATATGGTTGTAATTTTGACCCGGAATGGGTTAAATCAGGTTAAATTAGGCATTCGTTTCATTTTGGGCGCAAAGCGCGAGGTTTGTCTGTCAAATTGATGACATTTTACGACACCTCTACTTTTTACAAGTACATAAACTTTTTATATATGAAAAGTTTTAGGTTTGTTTGGAAGCAATATGTACGGGCAGTCCACAAATAAACGGATGGTTATAAATTAAACAGTACTCCATCAACTTTTTGTATAAAAACTATTTATTGACATAGATATAAAGGTAAAAGTTTGCCATTTTTTAAATGTTTATATGAAAATAGTTAAATTACTCTAATAATTACCTCGAATTTTAAGAACACATGTTAACCCTTTGAGTGCTGATGCCTTATCTGTTGAAAGCTCGCCGCCATGAAAATTTCGACATTTCCAACTAGAATTATTTTGAAATCCAATAGAAAGCAGGTATAAAAATTCTAGATAATCCAAACAAACGAGCATTTAGAGTTTTATAATGGAGTGTTTAGACTCTCTAATATATAATATCTTGCAACAATATAAAATAAACAAAAGAAGTATATTAATGACTGTATTTTCCCAAAACTAGTTCCATCTTCTTCATTGTTGTTAAAATGCAATGCTCACAATCTAAATGCCAAGCCACAATCTAAAATACTCAGCAGTTAGAGATTTCCATCGGGAAATTCTTCTATGGCTATAAATTCAGAAATTCCGGTGTAAATCAGTCTTTAAAAACGTTGAAAAATGAATGACATGAATTACACGACCCATGTGCAATGAATTTTTTTTCAATGTTACCTGGAAAGGCTTAGCGGGGTAGTATTTTTATTTAATTTGCACATGCTCAAAATACAACGCCTATCGGCGTTTTTCAGGCCCATGGACTTGTTGGAAAAACGCCGATCGGCGTTAGTCAGCATTCAAAGGGTTAAGGGTCGTTTTTAGAAGTTTTCCTCCACTCTTCTCAGTGTTTATATTTGTTTGATTTGATTTTGTATTGCGGTCTTCAGTTGTTTCATTGTGCGTGCTTTTCCTTAGTACACGTGCGCCTTATGATAGATCCATAAATAAAAACCACACTTGGAAAGGTCTTCACCAAAGCATGAAGCAACGCTCAAACTGCAGCCAGTGATCCAGTGAAGAAGTATGGGCAGTAGCATTTCGTCCATCTTTCTGGAACCATAATTTTAATTAATGTGCGCGCGCAGAATACGGGAGGAAATGCATGTTCCTCTTGTTCCTGTTGTATCCTGCTCGCGCAAATTAAGCGAGTATGTACCGTTTACCATGCACCCTTTTTTTGATCTTTCGACATAAGATCTTTCGATTTTCGATCTTTGCCTTCCGATATTTGAGTTTTCTGTCATTTAACATTCTGTCTCGTCACGTAGACCCAATTTATTTTTACCATGGCGTCATTGTGGGAATGCCCCAAGACGACACCCATGGCCGACTTTGTACTATGTACATATGTATGTATACTAGTGGTTTTACCCGGCTTCGCCCGGTATTTGTAATATAAACCGCTTAAACATGGTTAATCTAATAGTAAACATTTTATTAAATTTATTTGAATAGTTTTATTTTATTTAAATTTATTTGAATATGCATTTCTTTTTTTTAACGTCACGGATTCTACGAACCAACGATAGCTAGATAGTTACATAAAAAGGCTCTTTCGAAATTATATATTAGATATAAATTTATAATATTATTATAAATTTGAAATGAAATTCAAATAAATATGGTAGATGCCCGACTTGGTATAAACCGTTTCAACAATGAAATCATAGATCATGATAGAAAACGAGTGACCTGGAGTCACATATGTACATACATTCAGGGTCCGGCCAGCAATACTGGATCAGGGATCAACCCCATGACCCCGCATTTGTTAGCATTATACGTTAGTTACTGAGCTATATATGTTGCTGGGAGCATGAGTT
Organism: Arctopsyche grandis; assembly: GCF_051622035.1. Classification (NCBI taxonomy): domain Eukaryota; kingdom Metazoa; phylum Arthropoda; class Insecta; order Trichoptera; family Hydropsychidae; genus Arctopsyche; species Arctopsyche grandis. Next base: position 11,294,690 of record NC_135357.1, read on the forward strand.
GTGGACAATTAAAGGTATTTACAAGGTTTATTGTTTTATTTATTTCTTATTTTCCAGTGTTTGTTTGGACGGATGGGATATTAAAACAAATAAATTTTAAAAGCTTAGACCATTCAGAAGACTCTTCTTCGTCTACATATGTAAAATTAAGCAGTTATCAAATTGGTGGTCCTATTGGTGGATTTGCATAGCGGATACAAATTTTAATTTTTCTGTATATATATATATATATATATATATATATATATATATATATATATATATATATATATATATATATATATATATACTTTTAATTTATTCGAGTTTTTAATGAAATCGAAAATCACTAGAATGCTAAAATTTCGATTTTGTTTTTGAGGCATTAAAAATGACATTTCCTTTTAATTCCAAATCTAATATTAAGCCTGAATGAAATACTCAAAGTGTTTTATTAGTGCAAATATGTATGTGCTTATATTATACTATATACTAATATTTATGTATACATACATATATGTACACGCGTCATTTGCAGCGATTTTAAGCGGAGCGATATACATATGTACGATATACGGTCATATTGTTCAGCATGGTGATGTTAAACCTTTTAAAATGAGAAAATATATATGTAATCTCTAGGTAATGTACCTTTACATAAAAAATTGCAACGGTGAATTTCTGAACTTTGGTTTTGAAGCGTTATAGTGATAGTGTCGTGTCGGTGGCGTTTTGAATAAAACGTGAATTTCGAGCCGAACTCAAACCCAAACTACACTTTCATGAGGAATTTATGCAAAATGGGATCAAGCCAGAAAACGGAGGGCGAAAGAGATCCTGAAGGATAGCCGTAAAAAAGTCTGAAAGGCTGAAACGTAGGTAGTTGACGATTTCCCCGTAATCAGCAAAGTATTTTATTACTCGAGCTTTTATTAGCCTCGCGCCGAGAACACGTTTCCAGACTCTAAAGGCCGCCTTGTGAGGAAGCCGTAAAGGTTATTTTATTACTATGTTGGTAATAATTCCTATACTAATTGCTTCTTTGGATATTCATCGCTTTTTCTAACTTTATCTCCTTGGTGTTCACCATCGCCCTCCACCTTATATCGCTCTGTTTGTATTTAATTTTAATCCGTTTAAATTTAATCATCGTCCGTAAAATTGTACAAATCCAATTTGTTTTGCGTCGGGGGATGATTTTTGTGCGTCACGCCATCGTGACGTTTCGTAACGAATGCGTGTAAAGCAACGCTTTATAGCTCAATTTAATGGAGTTATACCGGCGAAAGTTTACAACCCCAATTTATTATAAACATGGCACAGCCCTGATTTTGACTGTTTCCGCTGTATAGATTTAAAATTGCCCGTTAAAAATGACGGGGCGTGATTTGGTTTGTTAGTTATTCGCTTAATTGTCTTTTCTTCTTCTTCTTCTTATTATTCTTCTTTGCCTTCTTCTACGAGCAGTCGGTGCTTGTGTAAACAAAAATGTACTCATTTCAGCCGAAAACTGACCCAATTAATTCTTGGCCTGTGTTAATGTGCTAAAGAGCGCTAAATACATACAAAAATTACTCAACTTGGTTAGAAAAAAATTCAACTCGGCAGAAAATTAAAATGTCGTTATTATTTAGAGTTCACTGAGCATGAATATGAGTCTTTCTATGTACATATATGTATAATATACAATCTCTGAATGAACGTACATGCGATGTAATACAATTTTTTTTGGTTTAAAAATTGTGGCTACCTCTTTTTTTAATTGATAAGAAATTTTATTCATTTTATATTATTAATATTTTGCATTGCTCTTTTTTACGAATATGTGTAGGTACTGATATGTATTGCACCTCTTTTGAGTTCTTTGAGAAATGTTCACACAGTCATACGTGGTAATAACAAAACTATAAAAATGCAATAACATGAAATATTTGCTGTGAGCCAAACGTTGACTTAATCGAATTGACTATATAAACAGCATTTTCAATGCTGCTGTCAGTCAGAATATCAGACCAAGTAAGTCAGTACATTGATTCAATCAGTACGAGCGAAAGCGCTCAATAAACAATTTTACGCGTCTCTCAAGTTCATCGTTCCAACCTCAAATTCAAATTAAAGTGCTCTTCAAATACTATACTTTTTATTAAAAGTGTAAATTAAAATTAAAAAGTGTGTCTTTTGAAAATATAATAAAAAGATTAAGTCTTAAACGAATCTCTTTTATTTTTTATATAACTTAATAACATAAAAATAAAGAAATATTGATTGGGATGTTGATTGAATTGTCATCATCTTAAAAAACATAAGCTATCCCTGCAACGTGATAGAATTTACATTTTTGTTCTATTTATATTTAAATTTTTCAAGAATAAGTTCATTTAGACTGGCTAAGTATATTTGCGATATAAGACGCAATCATTAATTTGTTTATTGACGTGACGAACCCGTATAGCCATCTGCATAAAACAGTTTGAGAGTCGCATTTCGCGGAGTCGTAAAGACTATCGTCCTTGTCTTTCGCTGCGGGGGATTGCATAAATTCTACGTTCCGTGTGCTTCTCAAACTTTTTTCCGTTTTCTTTTTTTTTGTTTTATTTTATTTATTGTCGCGCGGCGAAGGAGTCGTAAAGACGTGACGCGTCTGCCAACAGCTTTAAGACGCTATAAAACCAGATACGTCAATTCGCCGATCCGGCCCTGGACAACGCGCACTCAATATTCATAGCTTCATTCGGTAGGAAAAAAATAATATAAAAAAGTACAATTTCATAGTGAAGTGCACATTTGGCGAAAAGTGAAGAAATTCCTGCAAAATTGCTTACGATACTTGGACAAAATTTGAAGAATTTTTTAAACCTTTTCTGTTCACAGCAATCGTCGCTTCAACGTGAAATGGATATTACGTGTCATGATTCTTAAATTATTTTAAACAAATATATTGTAAATATATTCATCATAAATTGCAAATATAACATTAAATTATAAAGTAAATAAAATTCACTGTATAATGTAATAAATTATTTATATACATTAATAACATATTCAACTGAATTTTATTATGGTTTTAGAATTGTAAATAGGTTATTAGTATTATTATTCTAAATTTTATTTTTAGATGGTTTTATTACGTTATTGTCCCCCAGGCGACACATATAGCAAACGGTTTTACATACATATCTTACTTATGTAAATGTGTAAACTTAATATTTTATTATAAATTTTGAAATTAAATTCAAATAATGAGATTAGCTGGTCAATTTGTCAGGAACCGTTGCAACAAAGGAATCAGATAAATTGGCGAACTCTTATAGGAAACGATCAACCCCAAGTCACATGCATATCCAAGGTCTGATCAGCAACACTGGATTAAGGATCCAGCCCGTGACTTTCAGCAATATAAAATCACCGCTATGTTGTTATAATATTAAGATATTATCTTTAAAAAAATAATAAACATTAGACAATATGTATTATAAATACTAACAAGAAAAATAAACTGTAAAATACATATATAAGGATAACTGAATCAAAACCGACTAAAAATGTATTGCGATATAATATAATATATGAATAGTAAAAAAAAATCAAAATTCAAAAATTTCTCTTATGAACTGACTAGCCAACATTAATGCGCGAATAATTCCCTTTTCGGTTCATAATCTAACGATTTCATCATCTTGAAAATTTTCACCCTAATTATTAGTTACCGGAGCCTGAGGGGGCCGTGTATTGTTCAAAGGTTGTAAATACATTGTTAAAGGTTTGCCGAACAATGGATAGCAATGTGACCTCTACTAATTATACATAATATTGTCAGTTTTTACTATGTATTTTATACCGTATGAAACACTATTAAAACAATGAAATTTGATATAAGATAGTCCATAGAGAGACGTGGGCTAAAATTATTATAAGGAAAATGTCGGTCAAAAACTTTGGTCAAATTACTTTTTAAATTTAAAATAAAAAAAAATCATTTTCAGTTTTCCAATGTAATTATGAGAGCAATAAATTTCACAGTTTTTTTTGTAAGTAAACATTTTTCTGAAAAAGAAATAATTTTCAGACACATATCTAAGGCGGAGATTATCGCTCTAATTTATGGCGTGTAAACTAACAAGGTTTTATTGCATAAAAATTTGCTAAGTATATAATGAACGGATGTAAGCCCAGATTAATGCCCGGTTGTGCCATAACTAGTGCAAACGCTGCTTTTATTAAAACGTACTAATAAAACTCTACTACACACGAGTAGGAACATCGTAGGCGAGTGAAATTCAGCTAATTAACAACGACTCACTAACTCCTACACCACATACGGGAAGACTCAGATTTAACCCTTTCTATTCCGTGTAATTGAAACAAACTAACTAGTACACATTAGTTTTATTAATTGAAATTTTCATTTAAAATTTTTGTATTAATTTGACGATATCTTTCATGCTTAAAATCTTTATCTTGAAGATCTTGAAAATATTGAGAAAAAAAAAAAATGTTATATATTCACATATGTATTTACCTGTAATATGGATATGGGCTGTTATATTTGACAGTGACTGAAATCCTTTTTTTAGTTCGAAAACACTTTTTCTATTTGACTTAATTTACAAATTGCTATCTTGGAAAAGCAAAATAAACGTATTACAGGTCACCGGTATTTTTAAATATTGTTAATCGCAAAACATTATATTTAACGTTTTGCGAGATATTTCTCGAAATTGAGAAAAGTTGACGCCACTTTCAATTATAACGGCTCATATGTAAATGTTTTTTGTACTTGATTTAATATTTATTTTAAGTTTTTGTACTTGATTAATACTTGTTTTAAGCGTAGGTACATACACAGATATAACAATTTTGATTGTATGTACGTACCTATTTTAATGTATACATTTTCATAAGAAAAGCGTATAGAATTAATTTCGTAATTAAGATTCATGTCCTGATTTGAAACAAATGGCTTGAAGTTAACATTGTTACACTTTTAAAGTTTGAGCATTGAGAATAGCAAGAGCGTTTCTTAAGTTGAAGAGGAAGTGTAATATAGTTTCACGAAATAAGACATAGTATGTGGGTTAAATATGGAAATTTTTTAGCTACTTATGTTAAATAATGTCAAATAAAATCAATATGGTATAAATAATTTGACAATTTAAATTCCTATTTCTATTAATTATAGAAAAGAAATAGAACTAGAAAGGAAACCATCAATTGAAGTTAAGCGTTCTGTGAACTGTTTCAAGTTGGTATCGCATGTGCACGATTGGCGTGCAGTTTGAGAAAGTTATAATTACGCGAAATTGATAGTTTGGAGTATATTCAATTAGTGGAACACAAAACTATATACTATCGTCGACGATCGATACTTGTGAAATAATAAAACATTGCTTGTTCTGTGCTGTTATTATTTTCGCGGGACTTATCGCATTCAATCGAGTGCACTTTGCCCGGCTCCCGTACTAAGTGAGTCGTATATAAATTATATGGTGTGTCGTTTCAAAGCTGATTTTCTCGATGAGTCTTCTGTATGAAAAGTTATGAAGACTCCCGTCCTTCCTTTCAGGCAATTTATGGAAATGAGAAAAGCGCGAAACAAAAACACCGCAACACCACCCAGTCCGAAGCCCGTCTCGTCTTTTGAGTTATTCAGTTTTGTCTCCGTCGAAGCCTTTGCTTCGCGCTCGCAACAAAAACGTCTAAGAGGTTCAACGATCCGTCTGATTATTATTTACTGTCTATTTTTGTTATAGAAATGGAAATTGAGATGTCGTCTTTTTCGTCGTCGTCGTCGTCAAAAAACGTAAAGCAGGAGCGATACCAATTTTGGCAAATGTGTAATTGAGCTATTACGCGGTGAATGGAGGAATATAATCGCTAACGATATTTAAGATGTTTAATATAATACAAAAAGGTTAATAATTATGTGATTGAATTCTTGTATCAAGCGTCTTTTGGCTGTTTGTAGCGGGTTTTTAAGCGTCTTTTGATGAACGTTGTAACGGTTTGTAGAAATGATCTTAATTGGGAAACTCATTCGAGAATGATACTCTGTACTATAGATATGTATATTCATACAAAATAATACAGATGAGTTGGTTAAATTATCTTAAAAAATATATAACATGCCATCATATTTTACTATGTATTTAGCTCACAATCCAGCTGATTTTTTTAACAGTATATATTTTTTTAATAGTTTAGTTTCCCAATTCAGCTAATACAGCTGGATTGGGAAACTAAGACTAAATATTAACGTATATAAGACAAAATTAATGTGTAATAAGTATTGCAAGACCGATACTATTACATTAGACACTAAGAAATTAGAAATTATTAAAGATCATAGAAATAGTGTCGGTTTGAGTTGTCAGAAACTACATACAGATACTTCGACTGTGCTGAAGTGGAGTCTGTCATAACTTTAATAAAGTTCACAACCACTTCAGATTCGGAACATTATATCAATAAAATCTAGTACATATCCATATGGAAGAGGATTGTATTCATAAACTGAATAATATTATTCTAAAAACATATATTCATTACTTTGAAATTTGAACTTTAGTATAATAAATATTACATGCCCGATAGTATAACATTATACAGTAGGGCAGTAGTAGTTAAAAGATATTTACATCTTGGTAAAATCAATCACATGTCTGGTAATAAAGAAAGGGAATTCAAGAGACGTTTGAAATTAGGATGGAGTGTATTTGGGCGAAAGATACCCGTTTTCAAATCTTAAATGTCACCTTGTCTGAAGAAAGAGTACATTGAACAATGTGTCTTACCAGTGATGACGTATAAATCCGAAACTCTCTATGTTTGGCATGAAGGAAGGAAGAAGTGCTCGAATGGTATCCGAGAGAATATATGTAAAATGTGCAAGGAAGGCCATAGGGCAGATGGGTGTATGAAATTAGAAAAATGTCTGGGATGAGTTGCTCAAAACAAAAACGAATATAATCGTGTTGGAGGGTCCTTCATCAAGCAGCAGGTTAATAGTTGTAAATGATGATAATGATTATTTATTTATTTTATACCAGGAAGGCCTTTCTGGTAAACCCCAATGCGCCTACCTGGCCAATTACAAACAATGCAGCATTTTTATAACACAAGTCGCTGAATTACGAGACATTGAAAACTCGCAAATTAACGAGACATCTATAAACATTTTTATTGTACATTAATCGTACTCCCGTTTCAACAATTAAATCAGAGAAATTGGCAAACTCTGATAGGAAACGATTGAGCTGGAGTCACAAATATCCAGGTCTGATCAGCAGCACTACAGATATACTCAGAAAAATTATTTTCAATCGAGGTCAGCTCATAGGATCGAACCTGGTGCCTCTTGGTGCTAGGCAGAAGCTTAACGACCGAGCTATGCTAGTGGCTGATTATAATACTGAAACTAAAATGTTAATACTGAAACTAAATAAAAATAAAACTCAAAAACAAACAAAAATAGTATAACGGATTTCATGCAATACATTGATACAGGTGTGTTAATATTAATTTCTACTTTTTAATTTACAATATCATTAAACATGATTTAATATAAAGTTAAAAAAAATCATGAGAATTTATTACTCAAGAAAAAGCATGGTTGATGTTTCTTATTAAATTTTCAACTTTTTAACATTTTACATCCTGTGCTTCATTAGGACCTTAGAAATAAAACATTAATTATACTCGTACTTGGTTTACAACTTTAGTAATGAATATCTGTAGCGGATGAAAACAGTTTTTTACTGTCTTCAGTATAATATTTAAGTTCCCGGGCAATGCCCGGCAACAACAATTGAACCTTGTAAGTACGGATATGATTTATAGCGACGTTATTGCAATATTAAATTATACGTGAGCAAAAAGCGATTGTTTGTATATGTATGTATTATTGTTGTATAATCCCGTTGTGGGGTGGGATTATGTTCCGAAGGCTCCTCCGCGTTGCGTATTGCTCTCGCTTAGCCGACCTTTTTAACCCTTACGCCTCTCTGCGGGCTTTCGTCGGATCGCGTGATTTGTTACACGGCACCGGCTCTTCTGGAGTTTTTTGCACATACACACACACAACTCGCAATTTATCTCCGGCTACGCGGCCAACTTCCGGCCCCTCATTAAACATTTTGCGACCGTACAACATCGGCAGGGGGTTTGGGGGTTAGAGGAGGGTGCCCTCGAAGGTTTTGCGGGCGTGTGCGCGAGCGCGAGCGCGCTTAAAAACTTTTGTTTGTCGAAGACTTTCACGGTAATGAATCACTCCATTGTTATTTCGGCCCCGGGGCTGGCACTCCCCTCCTCTGCCTCTGCATCCCTCCACATCCCACACCCCCCTCTCCTTTCGTCCAACTTTGTCTCTCTTACAAATCCCGTGGAAACGAGCGCTCGACAATGGAATGACAATTTACCGAAAACTTCCCAAAATAATGAGACATTTGTTTTTCCCGGGACACCCCCCCCCCTCCCGTCCTGTTCCCGTTTTCCGCTTTTCCGTCGTGCGGTCGTGTCGTGTACACACTCTCACGCCGGGGTAAGTGTGGCCCAGTGAGAGCACGTTCTGGTCGTAAATTCGGCCGCGGGGTCAACACGGCCGTTAAGACCGGGCTAAATTTTTCGATTTATGACTGAAACTAATTGAAGAAATAGACGGTAACCGCTCACAGTCGCTAATAACTTTTTGCTGGTGTTCGTCTTCCGACTGCTAAATGAGCGGTGTTCGAATTTCCTTAACTTTTGGGATGTCGGGAACGAATGTGACGTGATGAAAATGTCGCCTCTGGCATTTATAATATGAGCCGAAGCTGATTTCCAGTTTGTAAGACCCTGACTATATCCAAGTAAAGAAGGTTTTACAGTTTTAAAATATTTAAGAAAATTTAATATACATACATACATACATATACACAGGCCCGGCCCGAGGGTATATGGTACTCCTAGGCAGATTGGTTTCAGCTACCCCCCGTTAAATTTTCAAACAATACATTTCATGAAAGTTCTTGAAATGTTTAAGAAAAATATATTAAGAAAAAAACTTTAAAATAAATTTACAATTTTTATTCCAAACATTCAAGTTTTATGTATGAAAAGGAATAAAATACAAATTCGGTAATGAAGTTATTAATTTATATTAAACAATGAATTGAAGAATTTTATAGACTAGCATGTCTTCATTCGAATATGATTGGTTAAGATATTTAATTTCCAGAAGTACATAAATCTATCCCTGATATATACATATGTTATATGTACATATGTTTCAGCGGTATTTTATACAAAATACAATTCTAAATTACCATTTGTACCGACGACAGTTTATTGTTTTATTTGTGAGTTGTTTATATTTGACTATCAACTTCCTGCGTTCCCCGAAAATTATAATATTTAATAATCAATATTGTTATAGGAACGATGAACTTAAGAGAAGCGTAAAACTGTTTATTCAGAGCTTTTACTCGTATTGATTGAACTGGATATACTGCACTCCACTTGGTTCTATTTTCTAACTGTATACATTCGTATAAATAGTTTAATGTAACTTGGTTTGATGTTCTGACTGACTGTCGCATTGAAAGTGCGGTTTATGTACATAGTTGATTCAATGTTGTCCCATCGCAAAAATTTTATCTTATCATAATTTTTATGGTTTTCTTATTTCCACGTATGACCGTGTGAATATTCCAAATTAAAGAATGGAAATTAAATAAATATATGAGGTACGTAACAATTCATACATACATATGTTAGGAAAATATATAATTTCGAAAGAGACTTTGTATTTATGTATGTATGTGTTGGTTCGTAGAATCCGTGACATTATCGAAAAAATCTCATTTTCAATGATTACGATATCGATATCAATTTCGATTCCATTTTAGATTTCGATTCCTTTTTCAGTTTCAAATCCGGATACCTTTTTCAGTTCCGGTTCCCGATTCCTTTTTTAGTTCCATATCCGGTATCCTTTTTCAATTCTGAATCCGGGTTCCTTTTTCAGTTCCAGATTCCGGATTCCAATTTCAGTTCCGATTCCTGGTTTCAATTTCAGTTCGATTCCCTTATATATATGTATAAAAAAACCATTCGTTTCTGATTGGCTGTCGTTAAATATATTTTTTCCGTTTCAAATAAATTTAATAAAAAAACAAATGAATGTTAGCGAATAGATTAGCCATGTTTAAGTATAATATAAAAAAACGTTTTAATCTAAAGGAGGTATATTCACAAATTTCATAATCCAATATGCTACTATGGTTAAACAAAAATGTGTACAGATATATGTATATATATATGTATGCATTTGTAAAAATATATACAATTATACAATCAAATTTGATTGTGAAAACTTATTCTGAGGGAAACACGCCCTCTTTGCCAGTACATATCGTAAGATGAAATGCGCCATACTGAGATGAAAGCATTGTATTAATAAAAAAATGCTTGATGTAAAATCAACTTGAATATTGATGGAAATAAATTTTTCACTCCTTTGAAAACAGTTTATATATAAGCTACATACATCCATAGTTAGAGTATAGTAAAACTTTTTACCAATATTGCTCGACTTTCCTTATTGCATCGTTCAAAAAGCAAACCTTCTAGAAAATTGCTTTTAAATATACGTATATTTATCTACTACACTATATCACATCGTATATATGAGCCGTAATATTTGAATGTGGTGGAAGTCCAATTTTTAGTTCCAAAAACACTATTTCTGTTTGACTTAAATTCATAATTTTTTATCACTTGTTTTAATTCGATTTGTCAAGAATCTTGGAAAAGCAGAATAAACGTATTAGAGGCCACCAGTATTTTTAAATATTGTTAAACGCAAAACATTATAGTTGATGAAATGAAGAAAAGTGGACTTATACTACTATCAAATATAACGATTCAAATGTGGTGATAGAAAACCGGAAATGATACACTGTAAATAAATGGAATTCACGTTAATAGCTTTGGAAAAGAGCTTAGAGTCTAAATCAATCATCTGAGAATAAGCGAAACAATTTTCAACTATAATTATTTATGATAATACTATAATTGAATATAATGCCAGTATGATATATTATGTATGTACATATGTAATTATGTATGTGGATTTCAAAGGAAATGTTATACATATTCATATATTAAATAATTCCGATTCATTAGTTAGCATAGTGTAATCCCAACTAAGATTGAGGAGAGCTTCGCTTTCGCCTTTGAATTCATGGTTCTTTTTCGTGTCTTTTATTTTCTGGTGCTCTGTTTTCTTAGGCGGAAAAAAGGGAAACTGCGAGGGGTAGGAAGCGAGGTCTTTTTCCGGAACCATAGGAGGGGCGCCTCCCTCGAGGACGGCTTGCATTTTTCATGTGCCATAATTTGGCCGGGATCCTTTGACCCGGCTGCGAATTCCCGAAGGCTCTAAATCACGGAATGATAGATCAGCATCGTCCGACGAAAAAAGACACCCGTTCCGCGTATTGAAGAAACGGCACCTTATTGGAAAAACCCCCGAAGATAAACCGAAAACCCGAACATACAGATTGTCTCACCAACAGGAAATGGATTGAAATATAAATTTTAAAGCTTTAAATTTGGAACTGATTCGTTATTCAAATCCTGACATTTATATACACAACTAGTGTTGTGTCCGTTGATTTCATTAAAATAAAGTTATATGTTATTCATATATGTATATGAATAAATATAATGTAAGGTAATTTATAGGCTGGTGCCCCGCGGCTCAACGTCGCACATGCCTTTCGTCAAATGACGCTCCACACCCTTCCCCGCTACCACACTACCCCAACTCTTTAAAAAGTTCTATGCGAAAATTGGAAACAGTAATTAGTGTCGCTTTCATACTTACCACCCTCAATTCATACGAGAATCCCTAAATAACTGATTTTTACAAGTTTTTATTAGCTTCATTCTGTTAGTTCCATGAAATTTCTGCACGACAAATATTTGTGATCTGATTTTGGACCACTTTCACTTTTTAGATCGCTTTTATATTTTACCGACATACGGTGGACTAGCTAGCACTGAAGTATATCTCCAACATGAAGCTAGAACAGTTTAATCATTAAGGGATTCATTAACTAAAAAATTACATCGGAATCTTGTGTCAGATCGAAATTATGACAGCTAGCTATTCAAACACGGCTTTATACAGCCCCTTTGCAACTGACATTTGATCAGTGGCAAAAGTTTCTATTTTTTATTTATTTTTTTTATTTTACATTTTCGTTATAGTTACCCAAAACGCCACTCTAGTCAAAAATTAATCAATTGGTTAAAATTAATGAACCAATTAAAATTAATAGCTTTTATACTTTCGCATATACGTTTTTAATTCACTAATAGATAATTTTTTTTATATAAATTGTAAATGAAACGTCATAAAAACTGTTGTAAGTAAAATTTTAGTGTATATATTTGGTGTATTTTTTGCAATATTTGTAAAAAAACTTTTTAAGTCAATTGTTTATAGACAAGAGAAAACTCTTTTCATGGTGTTTTCCGTTACTTTTTGTAAGTGTTTCCTGTGATATCATTTGAGGTTTTTCGCTACGATTCCGGTATTTAGTGTTTTTTTCCGATACGATTTCCGATATATGTACATACCTACATATATTCTGTTTTTTTTACTTATGCACAAATTATAATTGCTGATATGGAAGTTCCAATATCATAAAATCTCCAAAATCATTAATTACGATTATGACGATTAGTATGATTAAATATAATTTCAATATTATATTCTTAAAACAAAAAAAAAATTATATTTTTCATTTTGTTGTTAATATGTAAGGTGGCTTTTCCTGCAAGTTTTGTATATGCATATTTAATACATATCTATGTAGAAATATGCAGAATCCTACATATGTATAAACAGAACACCATCTGTATGTAGTCCTCTTCCCAAGAGGCTTCAAACGTTGTCTCTATGAAGTGATGTCAGTGTTCGGAATTAAACAAGTATGTATGGATGTGTCACGTACATGATATGTAACATTATAGCTATCTAGAATATATCAAAGTCAAAGAAAATGTTGTCGTATTACGATAAATACAAAGTCACATGACAGTGTCAATGTAAGGCTGGATTAGAGTGCAGTTGTGAAATGTCGCCATTGCTCCAAGCGCCGGTTTTAAAGAGTGTCTCTTGTAGTTCCATCAGACGAGAAGACGGTCATTTTGACCCGGAAAATCCGGAAAAACTTGCAGTGTGAGGGTAGCGGAAAACGTCCGCCTTCTGGACAGAGTGGGATTTGCGGTTGAGTAGGTGGTAGGGGGGTAGGACGAGAAGGGAAATGGGAGTGCTAAGAAAATTTCAAATTTTCGTCACGTACCACTTATGTACGTTGACACATTAGTCGGACCACGTATATGTAGCCTAAAAAGACACTACCGCCCCGTATATCCAGAAGATAAGATAAATAACAACGTTTAATATCCCCTCTGTTAATACATATATCTATATAGTTCTATAAAGGATTATACCTGAAACATGCAAAATTGTATTCGAGGATGAGGTATATAAAATACGGACTTGGTTATATTAGCGTTGTTTAGTATTCCAGTGCGATTTTAAGATGCGGCAGATTATGAAATCTTAATAACTTTTAAGAAATTTTTTTTTCGTTAATTTTTAATATGTTTATCTGAAGTGCGGCGTTGTAAAATATTCAAAATGCTTTAAAAGCAGTTTATAATTAAAATAAATTATTTTATAATAGTGCGGAAATGTTTTTCATAATCATTTTTAATCAGATTTTTATTTTTGTATTCGACGAATTCAGACATTTCATATACATGTGTGACACATATTTTATATACACCTTCATATAGTATATGTTGTAAATCATTTCTTAAACCATCCTATTATAATATCAACGGTTACAATACTAGTTATTATGTACATACATAAATATACATATAGTGTTATATACATTTCAACATTCCCATACTCTAATTTCACTCTTCAACACGGTTATACACGTGAATAACAAAGTCTTAGAATATTAGCCACATAAGATAGGAATGCCAAAAAATCGTTGAGAATCGACTATATAAACCGCACCATCAATGCGACAGTTAGTTACAGCATCAGACTTAGTCACTACAGTCACAAAACCAGAGTTTTGAATGTACTGATTACTGAACGAGTCATAAATCGAACCAACCAGCATGAACGAGTCATAAAATTGACTCAACTAGCATGAGAATAAAATGTTAAAAGTTATCAATCAGTGCAGTAAAACAGTTCCACGCATCTCGTATGTATGTACAATATATATATATATGTACAATATATATATATATGTACAATATATATATATATATATATATATATATATATATATATATATATATATATATACATATACATATATATATATATATATATATATATATATATATATATATATATATATATATATATATATATATATATATATATATATATATATATATATATATATATATATATACGATACAATATGTATGACATGACTTTATTGTAAGGTGCAGAATCGACAAAAAGTGCACAGTTTTGTCGATTTAAGAATTTGTCCCGTTAATTCAACAGCACATTTCCCGGTGTGCAATTTTTGAAATGTTTCCAAAGCATTCGTATACGTCTCGAACATGCGATATTTTCACGACGATATCAAACGAAACAGATTAATATCTAACGAAAAACGTTCTCAAGAGTGGAAAGGTGCATGGCGAGAAATTCAGTTCGGCCGGATAGTGCGATAAAAGCTCTCTCGCGTTCTGCGGATAAGGGCAGTTTTCTTGTTCTTTTGAAAGCTTCTCTTCTTTGTAAAGAACTTTGTAAAGCGCCGCTGCAGCGGCTTACATCGGGTTTTAGATCGTCCCGATATGAGACGAGCTTTATCGCGCGTTCATTTGGGACTAGCCCGATCTCGGGTGGATGCGACATCTCCCCGTGGGTATTTGTTCCGTACACACTGGCTAAAATGGAATTGTGATGTGTTTATTTATATGTATAGTACAATGCTTAGAAAATTTTGAAACAGACAAAGTTTTATCGGCAGCGCCGTTGAGTTTTCCCGGCTCGACGGATTGCCATTATGTATTTTTCAATTGCGTAACGCGGAGCTTTCCCTCGAGTTTTCCGGAACATCCTACTGAGAAAACAGAATACGTGTGCTCGATCGTGGAAAACTAGCAATTAGGCACGACGACGACAACTAGAACAGGAATTCTCTTGGACTGTAATGTATTTACTGTCCGTGGTAGCATTCTCCGTAACAAAGTTACGGAATAGTTGGCCAGGAGATAGTGGTGCTGTTTTACGGTAGAATTTATTCCAAAACTCTTGAAATTGTCCACATTCTATTCCGTAAAAAATACAGTATTCATACTGAACTACGAATATAATGAGAATAAAATTATCGGTGCCAAAATAGAGTCATTAACGTTCTAGCTTTAAATTTCTTGCGGAGATGCCAATATCAAAGTTGCTGTTTTACAACATTTTTGCAAAATAACAATCTAAATTAATTTATATGTACATTTTGTATTGTTTATATTGAGATGAGCAATACTTTTGATTATTATTATAATTAATTATAGTAATCACAAACAATTATGAAAATAATAATGAGCGCAGGATACAAATACATAGGTTAAAATAATCTCTGATAACCTATGCTCACTGAGGTGGCCATTCAATAAAGAACTGTGCGGGCAGGAGGTACAACAAATGTACCTCAAATGATAATGTCACTCATATAATTATTAGGCACATAAAAAAGAATTAAAATTGCACATATATGTATATGTACATATAAATTTATAGATTAAAAATTTGAAATCATATTCAAACAGTGGTGATATAGTGGGTAGGATGGTGTTTGCCAATTTCGATGAGGAACCGTTTCAACAATGAAACCAGATAAATTGGCGAAACGGTCGAAGTGGAGTTACAAATATCCAAGTCTGATCACCGGTACTGCAGAAATACTCTTTTCAATCGAAGTCCACCCAGAGTTTGAACCCGGGAACCTCTCAATGGTAAGCATTAACGTAACTACCGAGCTATACTGCTGGCTGGTAAATTTACATATGTATGCACGTCTATACATAAATAATTCACATAATGATTTAAAAAAATGAACAGTGCATATTTTTAATATGTGTATTGATTTTATGTAAATTATATTAATGTATAAATATTTAATTGAAATGAATGTATGGTCTATAAATATTTCTTTATATGTATGTACATATGTATATGTACATAGAATATACTCGTATGCGTTTAGTATACATATGTATGTATGTGCCGGGTTCAGAAACGTGTGTGTATATTTCTTGAATATTCGTTTAACTCAAATGGTATTACCGTATTCTGGATGTAAGGGAAATCGTGCCACCACCATAAGCATACTAAACTGTAAAAACCTTCGTATTTACCAGGCCGTCTTTTTTTGTGTGCGTAAGAATGGGGTGTGTACCTTTGTACAAAACGTGTAGGTGTGATGGATCGTATTTTTTTATTGGACTTTAGCTAGACTTATATCTGATATATGAGTGCGGTTAAAATGAGATAAATAAAAGCAAAAAGAAAACCCTATTGGACCGAACACCTGGTGTCTACCCTAGTCCGGCCCTCAAATGTATATATTTATTTATATTTTTGTATATTTTCCGGGGATAGGTACGCGTCCTGCAATACTTAGCGCGGATTGTTTATGACGGCAGGATTTTAACCCGAACGTTGGGATATATATTTTTACTGAACGTGTGGAGAATGAATATTAATGGATCCGGATCTGCTCTAAAGGAGCGGAACGGAACGGAAATGCAAATAAATACCTCTGCTCCCTCCCATCACGAGAGAAAAAAATACAGAAGAAAAACGTACACGCCAAGCTCTCTTTGCAAATTGGAGGACGTGCGTTTGTGACCCCTTCATATGTTTATCTTTTTAGGTGGCACGTTAAAACGGCTATTGTATGTGCGCTTCTCAGTGTAATACTGTCTATCTACCCTTAACACATTGCTTAGCGAATTCATTTTTATCTTTGCAAAAATCATTTCAACTCACATTCATGTTGTAAATGCCTAAAAATCTATTGTGAGATTATTAGCATTATATTTATCTTAAGATTTTGGGCTTGAGGTAGTAAATTAACACCGTGTACAACATTGTGACAGGAAACGAGAGACAGATCATTTGAATTTTAGGAAGATATATTTTATGTGTCATACTTGAATATAACAAAACAATTAGTTTTTTTTATCGTTATTATTTATATCGTTAATAGCACTGAGCAACAAAAAATCACGTTTTACATGGCTTTCCTTTACGTTTCACATGGCTTTCGTGTCAGTGGTCATTTTTATCTCTTATCCGATCGTTTTCATACTTTGCCATATTGCTCATTTTGGTCATCAATACACGTTAATGTATCGTCAGCCATTACATTGGAGATAAAATATCGTATACAACGCGTTTTTAAAACGGAGAAAGTAATTTACATACCTCCTTTACGTTTCACTTACGATTACAATTCAGGAAGAAGTTTGCCTCTTATCCGATCGTTTTCATACTTTGCCATATTGCTCATTTTGGTTATCAACATAAGTAAATGGATCCTCCGCCATTACGATGGTGCAAAAATATCGTGTAAGACGCGTTTTAAATCTGCCCGGCGAGATAGTCGTTGACGTCTATCCACCGTTTGTTTATTAGTTTTATACTGCGGTACTTTTGGCGGTAGTAAAATAAAATAATGGTATTTTTATTCAAAATAATAATTTTATATACAAATTATAGAAGAGGTATGTTTTTAAAAAACTTGTTTTTAACCCATGATATTTGAGTAATCTAATCTAATCTTTACTAAGTTTGACCCACTGAATTTAAATATGATTTTTGTTTGGCTTGCTCTCGTTTAAGAGATATGAGCGTTTAAAAAGTGAAAAATTAGCGAAAAAAATGTAGGTATGTATACAAATAAAAGTATTCTTTCGATTCCAAAAAGTAAAAATCAGATAGTTGAAAACGAATAGTTGAGATCGAAAAGGGAGACGGCGGCGAGAACGCCTTGGCCAAAGAATGAACACTGCATTGGCGATTTCAATTTTATAAAAAAATATTTTTATCATTCACTAGGTGAACCCGGCATGCGATTCAATGCCACAATAACGAATGAAATTCCTGTTCCTGTTCCCGTTTCTCGATATGTTTCGATAAGTGAATGTTTCACTATCAAATTAATACTTAATAATCAAATTAAATTACAGTAATGATAATTTGTCGGAAAAACGCAGGCGGCGGATACATTTGAAATTATTCAAATGTTTGTTTATTTTACCCTAAAAATGCAGGTGGCAACGTGAACACATTTGAAATTATTGCGTTGCAATGACACTCATTTCTGTTTTCCCGATTTCTGTTACAGAAACCATCGTGGGCATGCACACAATAACTCATGTAACTTTGATTACAATCGGTTCAATGGTATAGGAACGCATACGTAACAGAAAGCCAGACAAACATTGATTTTTATTATATATGTATATAGATTATATAACTTATAAGTGAAGAAAAAATATATATGGGATATATTGAGAGCCTATAATACAAATTTCATAAGATACATTGTGTAAAAATGATAAAGTTATAGGCGTTAAACCATTAAAATTTGACAAAACGAGTGGGTGATGGAAAGTACAAAAAAGGCTACTGGCTATTGGCATTGGGTTAGCTGCCACCGTCTCCAAATTTTTTGGATTCTATAAGTGTTTATTATGATTATTTTTCATCATCAACTTCAATTCGAACTCAATTGAAATCTCTATCAACGGCTAAACAATTGTGATCTCTATGGGCGGCCAAAACCTCGCAAAATGGCAAAGTTTTCAAAGCGATCGGAAGAGTGTACAAAGTTTGTCTTACTAACGGACGAAGTAAAACTAAGTAAAAGTCTTGTAAAAAAACATCTAACTAAGGATTCCAATACTCACTTTTGGCACAGCAATACTAGATTTTGAATTAAAAATTGCAAAAGTCAAAAATTGCCCATTTTTTAATATTTAGGGACAGTCCGTTTTTATAATATACATATATGTATATATTATACTGTAGTAAATTGGCTGTGAAGGTGCATTAGGTTTGCCTGTTAGATCCCCTTGGTATAATTTAAAAATAAACTAAAAATAAATAAAGCAAATATTCAAGATAATGATGACTGCAATTAAATAAATTCATCTTTGCAAAAAAGAAAATCTAATGTTTTTATTTCCAAACTAGGTAAAATGTAGCTTTTTTAAATATCTAAAAAGTGTAGTTTATAAGTATCCAGATGGGTGTTCTTAAATGTTTAAAATATTTAAAGTATGCACGTTTTTCAAATTTCATATTGAAATCATTGTGATGATGATCATGACGCTTGTAATTTATCTTAATTAAGATTTCACTGTCGAATGAATTTCCCTTTTTTACATACCTCTTCTTACTTTGTCTTACGATTACAGTTCGTTAAAAATTTCGGCTCTTATCTTATCGTTTCCATACTTTGCCATTTTGCTCGGTTTGGTCATCAATGGAAGTGGAAGTATCATTCGCCACTACAATGGTGAAAAATAATCGTAAAAGATACGTTTGAAAATACTGCATCGTATTATACGGTGACGTTTATCTGTAACATTCTTCATTCACATTGGTAGTTTCAGCCTCTTCTGATTACTTTTCACCCCGCCATATCGCTGTCAGATTTTAATTGTTTAAGCGCCTATAACTTTTTCTTTTTTCACTCTATCTTTTATAATTACAGCTTTTTTTATCCGGTCGTAGCCCTCGCGTTTGGAGGCTTCTCTTCCCGAAAGCCAGTTTCAAAATTATCAAAACGCAATTAGTGCTGAGCGCTTCAGGTAACGAATGGCGCTAATTAGTTCCTATATTCCCTGAACACAAACACACACAAACAGACGTATGGAAACACACTGGAAGGAAGGAAGAACGCGCTTTCTCGTTTTAATTGAAAAGCCTGTGCAACAACGGTCCGAAGAGTTCATTTCATTTAAACGACATTAGACGAGGCGTATGCCGTATGTGGGTTGCACTGGTTAAAGGAAAGAGATATTAAAACGTGGGAATTTAATTCTATACACTAAGTGCTGCTTTCGAGTATAATTAGTGTGTATACAAGTTTTAGAATAAATCTTTTTTATATATACCTGATTGGAAACTAGAGCCTCCTTTAATACGTATAGTACGTCTGTATCAATCGATTTTGTTTTTTATTTTCATTCTCAAAAGTTTTTATTTAACAACACATTAAGAATACACTGTTGTTTTTATAACTTTTATATTATCTGAATGCATAAAAGGAAAAGATACCTCTTCTTAACTTCCAAAGATTATTGAAGTAAGAAAGCTTTCTTGTTTGTTTTAGGTTATATAATAGATAGTGCAAGATTGAAAAATACAAAAGGCATAATTAAAGTTTCTTTATATTTATATTTATGACATTTTATGAGGTAACTTTTTTTAGATGGTCTTGTATTATTTTAAAATAACGCATTTTGAATCCGCTTGTTGTACCAGAAACGACTTTCAAAGGGACTATTTTATCTGCAAATTCGAGAGTGTAACACAAATAATCTTATTTTGCTACGAATAGTCATTGCTTAGGAACACATTATACTGTAACGTGGAGATTAGGAGGCTGGCGTACGTCAACCACAAGTTTATCATCACTGATTGCCTAATCGTGCGTTCGTGCCAAAAAGGTCTCGGCGTATGAACAAGCTGTATACAACAGCCAATGAGGTCTCGCGACCCATCGACCAATCATCTCTCTGTGCCTAAGAGTACACGCTGCGTATAAATATTTGGCGAATTTGTTCCGTGATTCGTTCAGAGCTGGCTGGTCGACGGATCGATATTTTACTACCTCTACCACTACTCTATAGATAACGAAAATTACTCTTCACGTAACGCTACAATACTAATCAGTACGGTTTGAATTTAAAGGTAACCGGGGCACTGCCTCACACATTTCTCCTAACCAAAAAAAAAAAGAAAATAAATTTTGCATCTTGTAACGACTCGTCAAGAGTCAACAACTATTTCTTCATTCCGCTGTTCAAACAGTTCGTAACATTTCGTAATTCAATTCGAGATAGTCGCTTATCTGTCGTGGTCCCGTGGTCACCAGCTTCAGTTTAACTGCTTTTAGACAGTTACATTTAGTTTAGACAGTTATTCCAGGCAGAGAAAAAATACCCGTATATCCGTATACATGAGGTCGCTTTTAGTTGGCTGCGTAAAGGTCTCTTTGGGGCAGAATTCACCAGCCCTGGCCTCCTACATGCATATATATATGTATTCTCTATAACGATTCCAAAAACATACGATACTTTCAACTCTTTTCACCATTTATTAACTATATTTTATTATTAATCATATACATACATATGTATATTTATTATTAATCATATACATATGTATATTTGATTTTTTAGAACATGTAATGAACAAAGTTGATAATTTGTTAAAAAAAGTCACTTACAATAAATGTTATTAAGTTCATTTTTTGGATAAAATAAATATGTAGGGGGGATTGCTTCAACCTCCTAGTGCCACACTTGTTTTTAAAATCACGAGCCACCCGTGATAATAATTATTTTTAATTTAGTGAACTGATTAAATTAAAATTTTTCATTAGAAGTTCGTAGAAATCAAAACGGCAAATGAGTTTTCACAAAGTCGAGACAATGCTCAGTCGCTTTCTCAAATCACTCGTTGAATAGCATAGAATACATAAAACAAAAACAACAATGCTTTGTCTATCAGTACTTCAAAGGAAGATGCAATAAAAATGTCGCTTTGTATTCAGTGTATGTCGTGAATGTGTTAAACGTACATACATATTTACATACATACGTGTATTCAAAGTGTCGTTAGATTTTGTGTGCAACACATGGGGTATTCGGTGATAGAACGCGTATGTTTCGTCGGCACGTGTGCGTTGTGTGGTAACGAACATGTTAACGAGAGATGTATTGACGCAAATTTCAATACGAGGGAATCGAGATCGTGCACCTGGATCTAATGCACCCGTCGGAATGCAGTTATCGCCGGTGCGAGCATCATAAATAGGAATCATTTGGCTTTTGGGGAACGACTGACCGCAGCCGAGTGCGGATTCGAAATGCATTCAAATTTATTTATCGTATGCAGTTGGATGCAGTCGCAATAACGACGCTTTGTTTGCATGCAAAACAAATCGCAGTCTCCGGCCCCGATCAAATCAGCCGCGACTAATTTTCTTTGAATGCCTGTGATGTAATTGTGTTTAATTGAGGTGAAATACATATGCAAGTCCCTTATGTTTTTTTTTAAATATATATGTATTTAAAAAAACATAAGGAACATATGAGCCATTATATTTGAAAGTGGCGGTAGTCTTATTTGCAGTACCAAAAACATTTTATGTGTGACTAACATATGTTTCATTTTTGAGATGTGATCCGTTATAATTGAAAATGGCATAGTCTGCGTTTCTTCATTTCAAGAATTATCTCGCAAAATATTAAATATAATGTTTTGCGTTTAACAATATTTAAAAATACTTTTGGCCTATAATACGTTTACCCTGTTTTTCCGAAATTCTGGACATATCGAAGGTGATGACAATTTGTGAAGTCAAACACTTTCAAATATAACGGCTCATATATCGTCGGTATATTGGCAGAAAACGTTATGCCAAAAATTGGATGCTTTGAATTTGTTATTGAATTTCTTAAGTTAATACATAAATAATGATTTACAGTCACAAAATATGTAGATAGCTACAATTTTTTGATTTTCGAAATAATCGATTTTCTCAAAACAAGGGTGTTTGGTTTGTAGTTCAGTTTGAAGGACTATGTTGGGGATCCGGAATGGTTGAATGAAGTGCTTCTCTTCCTTCTTTGTATATAATTTATTTAAATGAGTTCGAAACTTTCCTGATTTTCTCAGTGAGATGAACTGTCTTCATATATGTCTATAAAGAGCACCCTCAGTGTATAGGTGTGTCTCCGATGATCACCTTCACGTGTCTGATTAAACATTCGTGAGCAATTCGCCTTATTGAGCATTAAAATGAGTGGTGGGAGAAAGTATGTCATAGCATACGTAGATACAAACATGTTCTTAGGGTTTTTTGACTTTCTGCCATTAAAACGACGATATAAAGTATTAATATTTGAAGTGTTGTGATTGTGAGAACGTTAGCCCTCGATTTTTTGACTGATTGAAATCAGTATGAATCATTATATAGTTATCACGCTTTAATTTTAAGTTGAAATAATAGCATTAAGAATTCATATTTAAGAATCCATAGCAATACATAGTTGGTTTTTTTTATACCTTATTTTTTAATTGTAATTTTTAAGTATTTTTGATTTTTAAATGATTTTTATTATTACTAAATTATATTCACGATACATCTTATATCTATTTTAATAGCTACTGATCTACTGATCATTTTCTATTTTACAATTTTAATTTAATTTTGTTAGTTAGTATTACATATATTATTCTAATGTTAATGTTCAGCATAATAGGAAACAGAGTTCAAAAACCCATTTACAATTCATATAAATGCTTATAATACATCTAATACATAATATTAATAGAAGACTCTCTTAAGAATTTTTAAGCATCCGAATTGACTTTTCTGTTAAAACATTAGCTTTCGAGTTATTATTTTTCTCTCACAGATGCTGAAACTTTTAAAATTTACAAGGTGATTAAAAGTGTGACGCTAAAAAACAAGCAGAAAACTTTCCGAACGATGTGTATGGAAGTATTATCTTTCAAATATGTACAGCATACAAAGTCATACTAATTATTATTTACAGTCAATGTTGGCTTGACATCGATGTATAACATTATAAGGAAATACTCACAAAATTTTCATGCTGAATAAACAGACGTTCACTGTACATATACAGAGCAATGAAAAGCGCATCATCATAACGAAACAAAGCTAACATAAAGCGAACATTTCAATGACTTCCTACATCCAACCAGCCAATTAAAAGTGTGCAGATTTATTCCTCGTCGAATAAAATGAAAGCACAGGCTCACGTATTTGTTCTCTAACCTAACAGTCATACGTTGGTGTATAAACTTGCATTTACATTGGGTTTTATAGTGGGAGGCGTCACGGGATAACGACTTGGACAATCCTGTGTGTTGTCTCGGATCCCGTTGTCCCGCTTCCCGGGGTCCACCCCCAGGGACCCGAAGATCCTTGTCAGACAATGTTGACTGCACAAAGGTACACCTCCCCGTTCCCGAATCCCCCGAGGGCAGTCTTCCTTGGGCCGCGTGCTAGTTTGCCGCAGACGATAATTCAGTTAGGCGACTTGTGCTCCGGATATAACACACGGTATACTTACTTCCTCCTTCCATCCACGAAGATACCCCTAATAGTGATTGTCCGTCCGTCTGTCTTTGTCGATCTTGCTGGGAACGGTTGACGAAATTCGATCTCAAAGTTCGGCTGGCGTCACTCTCGTCTGCGCGAACTTGGGTCGTTTCGCATACTCGGTTTGTAAGTTTGCGGGTGACGGTAATGAACCGGTCAATTTTCACGTATGTATGTATGTACATATGTATGTCTCTATATAGTTGGTGGGTCGGATTCTTCGGGCGGTGTTTGTTTGGTAATTGGGAATTGTTTTGAGATGATTCAAAGTTCATTAACAACTTTGAGATGTTTGTTTGTTTTTACTATCATAAAATTTCCAACGCAGCTTTGAATTTTACAATTGTACACACTTAGGATTGAAAATTGTAAATGGGTACAAATGTAATTGCAAATATATAGTGTGATGTCCGTTCGTTAACGTACAATTGTCCGTATGTTTATATGTTTGGTATTTCATATGCTTCTGTGAAGAGTGGCTTAACCCTAGTACAGGTACTGCATACAAACGGATATGGAAAATTTATCGGTCTGCTTTTTTTTATTTATTTTATTTTATTTTTATTTTACATATATACCAGGAAGGCTTTACAGGTAAATCCCAATGCGCCTTCCTGGCCAATTACAAATACAAATACAGCATTTTTATTATAAGTCGTTGAATTGCGAGACACTGAAAAAACTCGCAAATTAACGAGACATCTATGAATTGTACATAAATTTTTATTGTACATCAATCAAATTTTTCAAATAGTGGTGACATAGTAGGTAGGAAGGATTTTTAGCCAATTTTTTTTTCCGGGAACCGTTTCAACAATGAAATCAGAGAAAATTGGCAAACTCTGATAGGAAACGATCAACCTGGAGTCACAAATCCAGGTCTGACCAACAGCATACTCTGAAAAATTCATTTTCATTCAGGGATAGAACCCGGCACCTTCTTGACGGTAAGCAGAAGCTTAACGTCCGAGCTATGCTGCTGGCTTGTTTTAAAGTTTATTATGGTTTTATATGCAGATTAATTGATTATTAAAGTCATAATTTGATTTATATTGATTAAATAAAATATATTTTAATTAAAAATAATAAATGACACTTTGGAAACGGTAAGCTAGTTGATTTAGTTCAACATATGTATATTATACGGGTATTATTTTGATTAAAAATAAAAATAATTTATTTTTATCAATTAAAATTACGTTTCACGTTAAAGCCAACTATATTCAACCTGCGGCTCGTGGGTCGCATGCAGTCATTTGGTGGTAAAATCCCGTACTTAAAATAACTAAACTTTATTCCGTACTTATCGGGTTTTTGATAGAAAATTATCGAAATGGACATTCAAAAACTCATTCCGACTCATTATTAAACGAGTATATTTTATTTCGTTATAAACATTATCTTACATTATCGTTTTTTTTCCCAAATATCTGAAATGATAGTAATTTTGTATTTTTTTCTCGTTTATTATTTTTATCATTGAATGTAGTAA
Source organism: Arctopsyche grandis (assembly GCF_051622035.1). Lineage (NCBI taxonomy): Eukaryota > Metazoa > Arthropoda > Insecta > Trichoptera > Hydropsychidae > Arctopsyche > Arctopsyche grandis. The sequence goes on from NC_135357.1 coordinate 11,320,622, forward strand.
AATGCAGTAGAACTTTTAAATTGGATATCCCATAGTAATTGCCTTGTCCAATTGTCCAATGAACCCTTGTATTCCATTACGTTACAAAAAATTGTTTTACTTTTTAAAAATTTCGTTAAATCAGTCATAATATCCGATATAACGAGTCAATACATCGATTCAACCAATTTGAGCATAAGCTCTTAATAATCAGCACAGTATGGGCGAAGCTCTTATTAAATAATTTTACGTGTCTCTGAAGTTCATCGTTCCATTATACATATATAATACTATTACTAAGTGAATGTACATAAAGTGAAAAATAAAAGATTCAGTGTTGGAAGAATCTATTTCATTATAAGTTGTACAGATCTTTAAAATTATCAATGAAATAAAATAATGATAGGGACGTTGACTGCTTCGTCAACGTTTTTTACAATGTGTGTCTGTGTATTTTGGAGACATGTAAATTGAACACCGTTAATCTTATCAATATCAAACTTTGAATTAGTTGAAATGTTGATCGTTACGTTGTAATTTTTTTTATTATAAAAAAGACTAATTTTATTTGAGAACAAACGAAAAAGTTAGATTTGTTGAAGAGGCAATTCGATATATGTAATTACAATGTAATACTTCAAAGTGGAATCGAACCGATTCATAGTATGTAGTATATGTCGCATGTTTTATTCTTCAAAAAATGTTTGTATATTTACGAAGTGAAGTTTGAGAAAATCTATTTCAGTTTTAGTTCCATACGTTTACATCCAAACTGTTGTTTACACACGTTCTCCGTCATTTTACAATCTATCCCGCAAAATTATTTACCTAACGTACTCGCACAATCATAAATTCGAATTCGTTTTTGATGTGTCGGCTTTCGTCGTAAATAAGGACGTCTCTCGTTTCTCTAACACCCCCCTTCCCACCCACCCACAACCGCCACCTATCTTCCTATCAGACACCATTACGGAAGTCGGGGTTAAAAGGTGGCGAGGGGAGAGGGGACGGTAGGAGGGGGAGGGGGAGAGTGGCACTCGTTCGACGGGCACGTTTGAGAACCACTTGCACACCTGCTCACGTATTTATTTTATTGGAATGTTTTCATATTCGGTCGGAGATCGTAGCCCCCGCCCCACCCCCTCTCTCGACCCGTGTAGACACTTCGCGTCCATTTGGCACCCGCGGGGCTACGTCGTTATCGAGTGTGTGTGGGGGCGGTAGTTACGCTGAACGAGTATTGCCGTATTATTGTTTGATAATTGCGCCATCGCGAATGCGGGATTACAAGTGCGGAAAATGAGAGGAAATTCGAATCGTTTCGATTATTGAATCACGCCGTGGTATTATTAGGGTGGGTTGTTTCGCGGGATTACGTAACCCCACTTGTTATATTATGTCGCTGTTAAATAATATATGTATGTATATATGTACTGTACTTTTTATATTATGAAGGTATTTATTTTAGCCAGAAGCATAGCTTGGTGGTTGCGTTAATGCTAAGCACCGAGAGGTTACCGAGTTCGATCTCGCGATCTGACCTCGATTGAAAAGAAATTATTCTAAGTATAATTTGTAGTGCTGGTGGTCAGACTTGGATATTTGTGACTCCAACTCAATAGTTTTCTATTAGAATTTTCCGATTTATCTGATTTAATTGTTGAAACGGTTCCTCCATCAAATTGGCAAAAACCACACTATTTGAATATGATTTTAAAAATTTATAATCTATACATTTATATACATATGTATGTACAAGTTTAATACCATACATGTCGCCTAAGGGCAATACCTAGAATCACAACGTGGAAACCTGTAATCAGATCATTTTAATAATAAAAAAGAAAAGAATTCTGTATTCAATTACGTGACCAATAATTGGAATATTTTATATATCTGGTACATTGATGGATGTGTATATATTATTTTTACAAGCCTTTTATTAGTTTCAATGACTGTGTTCGTGGCGCAATATAATATGTGGGCTGAATTTGAACCACTTTGATTTTTCTGATCACTTTGATATTTTACCAACAAACGGAGGTTAGCTTTAATGAAACAAAATATTACGCTAGAAGAATAAAATCATTAAAATTTCAACGGAATTGGCTGTCAGATCGATGTGATGACTGGCTATTAGATCCGCCGCCTCTAGTTGCATAGCTTCACAATTTAATACATATAACAGTTATTTTTATAAGATTTTTATTAGCTTCAATCTGTTAGTTCAGTTACATTCCTGCCCTCATCTCATTTTAAACCAATTCCACTGTTTAGATATGTAGATCGATGTATTATGGCCAAACACCGTTTGTGCACAATTGTTAAAAGTTCTCGTATCTAGTGTATGGCGTTTGGTGGTGGAATTGGAAAGGATGCAAATTTATAATATAATGATTAAATATAAGAATCTATTTTGGTATGTGAAATGATTGCTCTCGAACTCGAACTTAAATGAAAAGAAAATTTAATATTATAGACCGTAGAGATTTTACTTAACTAACCAAGTGGGACTTATAGTAAGCTTGTTAAAATGTATTAAATTTTATATAAAATCATAAGAAAAGAATTCTATCGCTGATTAAAAAAAATATATGTACAAGGCAATGGTGCAAAGATTAAATACTTTCGATATTTTTTGTTTAATTTACATTTTTATCTATATGTTTGCATGTATTTTTGATATAAGGAGGTGAGGTGAATTTTCGACGTATATCCATGGGGTATATTCGGAGTTTCCGTGTGTGAGCCACTCAACCCTCGGGCTTATATCCCGCTGTAAGTTCCTTATTGTATTACAGATTAAGTGGACGTGAGATTGACAGATATAAACGTCGATTGATGTTGAAATTTGACTGAAAGAGAGATCGTTACATTCCCGAAACGTACCGGCTTATTCGGTATCAAGTCTGACCTAAAAACAAATATATATATAAGCATGTTGCGATATATTACTTTATTTTATTTTGCTTTAAATAGTGGGCCACTTTTAGAGTCTTTATTGAACCCCATTAAAAGACCAAGCAAAACAGGATTAATATGATCATTTTATGACTAAAAAATTTTACTGATTAATTTACCTTAAATATTTATTAAAAATGTTCTTACATATGTATGTGTGTGTGCTAATTTATTATCGAATTCTATTATATTTCTAGCCTGGATAATAATCGTTCGGTACACATTTCTGTCGTTCTTTTGAAATTTCGCATTTTTGTCTACGTATAAAATGCCATTTCAAAAAATTAAGAATACGAAAGTTTCCTCGCAAAGAATGGAGATATCGCAATACGGATTGCTAGCGTAAGAAAATTCGGAAAATTTCCACGACCGCGCTCGCACTAGGAAAATGCGGAATTCATTTGCATTTCTAATGAAAAATTTTAATAAACATAATTTACATTGTTGGCCGCTCCCTGGTGAGATCGCCAAGGATACTTTTCGTATTCGTCGACGAAAATTGCGGCCAAAAATTCCACCCCCTCGCATTATTGATATGTTAGTGCTCGCCTTTTGAGCCAAATCTGTAATCAATCCACTCATACACGCACAAAAATAACTCTTTCCAATTTATTTTTCGGATATTACTAACCTCACAGGTATGTACATACACAATATGGAACCATATTCAGGTGAGTACCGAATTTCGATATATACATCAAATTTAACGTACACATATATAATATCGTGTGTGTGGTGAGCGGTTACAATATGAGACATGTGGCGCAATTTTCGTTGGATATTGGCCTATCGGCCATTTCGTCCATTGTGGTCGCTCTTTCCATGTTCTGTGACTTGAATAACTCTCCGGGAAAATCTCGTTTATCCGGAAATATCCCCCTTCTTACGTCCCCTTCCCGTCCGTAGGGTTTTTCCAATTGTGTGCAAGTTGAGTCGCGACATTTGAAATACACGTCTTTCACCATTGTTGGCTATACGGTAATTGAACGCTATTACTGACAAATTCGTATATATTGTACGAAATGTGAACACCATGCTTTACCCAAACGTTTATAATTAAATAATTGAAAGAGTTTTTTTAACTTTTAGGATCATATTGTTTCAATTCATGCAAATATGTGGAAAATTATATTGGAAATCGTTCAGCAAATTTATTCTACTGTGACAAAAAAACCTTGCTTGGACTATGGTTTAGAACGTACTTTTTTATTTTATTTTAATCTTATGCACATTTGTATATCGCTATCTATGGTCTTTCCAACGTTCATTCTCTCTAATCTGGGAAAAAAATTATCATACAGATTTACATCTAAGTATGAATATAAATGTATATATGCAGTTTTGATAAAAGTATTGAGTTTGAGAAATTTTGACTTACATATTCACTTTGGAGACGAGAAGAATGAAAGTTGATTAAATCGAAGTCTATAAAATTATAAATAACCATTTCATTTGTTTTGTGATCAAACTCTTTACATCAGATTTACAATAGATAAGTGGTTAACCAGCAGCATAGATTAGTGGTCAGCATGTAGTGCTTTCAAACCAAGTCGTCACGGGTTCAATATCTGCCCGTTGCTGCTGGCCAGACCTTGAATTTGTTACTCCAGGTTGATTGTTTCGTTTCACAGTTTGTAAATTCGTCTTTTTGTTGTTTTTTTTTTTTTTGAAAGAATTCCAATAAATTGGCAACCTTGACCTTTTTCTCGCAAATTTAGAGTTTTTCAACATCTTGAATTCGCTGATTTGTAAAAAATACAAATTTGTCTATACATATGTAGATGTCTCTAAGATGCTCCGTAAAATTTACTCCATAAATTATTTAACGATGCTTATAATTGGACGAGAAGGCACATTGGGCCTTACCTGTTAGGCCTCCTTGGTATATGTGTATATGTAAAACTTAAACACTAATCTGAGAGCGGTATAATCTTATAAAGATATTTACTACAAAATAAGTAGAGAAGCCTTATTTGAAAATGGAGTGGCTGAAATTTGGAATAATCTATCTATTGAATTGGTTGGTTTTATTAACATAAATCTTGGAATGGGTGTCATTGCAACGCTATAATTTCAAATGTTTTCGCGTCGCAACCAACGTGTTCACTGCCTGCGTTTTCCCGACAAATGGGAACGGGACGGAAACGGGAACGGGAACGGGAACGGGAACGGGAACGGGAACTGGAACGGGAACGGTAATTACATGCAATATTGTGGCGTTGCAACGCATGCCGGGTTCAGCTAGTAATAAATAAATATTTGTAATTACCTACATACATATACATATATGTGTTCAGTTTTATAATGCACTTATAGCATGCCATTCTTCTGTATTGTAATTTAATATCCCATTTTTCAATTTATTTTTTTTATTTAAAAGATAATTTCAGCTCTTTCACGCAATGTTTTATTTAATAGGTCTTGTATTTTGATTATATACATATACTTGTAGTTCATATGATTCGCTTCTTTCTACTGAAATTTTTTTCAATCCTCTGTTTGACCCGGTTGAAGGTTTTTTCAGTACAAAATATGCTTAAAATTAATTATTTTGGTATTTTATGTACACAGTATAATAATTCCACATTCGCATACAGCTGCTTTAGTGCGATATACTGTTTTTATATTAGTTTTTGTCGCGCGCAATAAACACAGAGAGAGCCGGAGTGCTCTTTTATTACTCGTCCAAAATAAATAAGCGTAATATAGTATCGTATGAAAGAACCGACAGAAAAAAAGACGTGCAATTCCTCCGGTTTTTTGTCCCGACCCGGAAAAGCGACATTCGTCCGGTTTATGCGCGAAAATTTCCATTCGTACGTTCGTTTCGCGATGAGGATTTCACCGGTGGCATCCGTTACCGGTTCCATCACTCGTTCACGTAATATTATTCTCGCTGCGAATGTGTGTATGTGTGTGTCTGTAATATGCGGATATGCGGTCGGGTTGTAAAAGTCCGGATCCGGTTTATTGCCGGACCCGCGATCGGCCCGTTTCGGTTATCCGAAACGCTGGACCGGGGCGTTAAATCGGCATCACTCTCACGTTTACTGTGTATTTGTTTTTTTTGGCATGGTTTTGATTATGTTTTACAACGTGATCTCGACGTACCTGATGTGTAATATCCTCCTTTATATCAGACCTCAATCATTAACTAGCAGTACTTTGTATATTGGTAAAAAAAATCTATCAACCTGATGTATTTCTTTAATAAAATCAAATATTTTTTTATACACTTCGAACCGGATGATTTTGGTTATATACTACATATGTCCATTTATGAGCCACTATATCTAAAAGTCGCATTAGTCCACTTTCCTGTATTTTGAAAAATAATTCGCAAAAATGGAAATCGGGAAATATTTTCAATTTTATAATCAATATCCAAAATTTAAGATTGCAAATGTATTGCAATCTTAAAATGTATTGCAAAAGAGGCATAGTATTTTGTAAGCAATTTATACAGTTTTTGAAGTAGAATCTTTCAAAAATTAATCTCTTTTATATATCTAATTTTTTTTGTTAGTTTCATTAACCGTGTTACTTTCACTGACTTTTACACCGCGAAATTTAATTGCCATGACAGATATGGTTAGATTATTTTTTGTACACAAGTATTAACAGTTTTTCAAACATATAATAGTAGTACATGGAATGCAAATAGAGATATCTATGGACAATCAATAAATTTTTTATACACTGAAAATTTGCAAAAAATAAATTATGTATATAGCATTTTATTGGATTCAACAAATTCGAAATTCCAATAGCTCGAATTTGCGAGAAACTGAGGGGGGATACTTATTTATTGAATCCGTCACGAAAATTTAACTAAATAAATAGGAAAATTCAAACAGGAGACGGTCGATTTGTATTTGTTTTGATAACCACAATATCCAGCCAGCAGTTTATTTGACCAGAACTTGAAAAACATCGTCAACGTGACTCTAGAGAAGTTAAATCATTAAGGAATTCATAAAAATTTCATCAAAATCGCCTGTCAAATCGACGTGATGACGGCTGGTTATTTTAACCACTCTTACGCAACTTCCCGGGTTGCATAGTTGAAAAGTTATCACAGTTACTTTTTTCACACTATCTTTTACATAGAGTATGCATATTTGCTTACAGAATATGCATATTTGGGGTATTGATATTCTACTATTCATTCAGTCGTGGAGGCGCCTTCTATTCATGAAATATTTACACCAGACTGTCTGATTCACAAGATATATTAAATATCCATAATATTACTGATATTTGGGTCAATAAACGTTAAATTCTTAAAACTTTTGTTACATTTCATTATTAAGACTGTTTAAATATTAAAGAAATAGCTTGAGAAGTACAATTTTACTTACATATGGAAAATTGTGCTACAATGTGTTTCAAAGTACATAACTATGGCGATGGAAGTCCCAATTTTATTATCATATACATATATATATATATATAGAAGTATCACGTGAGTAGTTGACCCAGTATTGTTACTTTTAGAATATGTCTCATTACAAAACTGAACATCCTTTCATAATGCTGACCGTAGCCGCATTTTATTGGCCATCCAGTTCTTCCCCTGCGAACTCATTCCGCGGTTATGTTACGATCCTCTCCTTATACGATTCGCAACCCCTACCCGGCCTAGTTTCACATGTGCACAGAATCCCACACCATGTATTTTTTAGATGAAATTAGAAACGTAAAGAGTGTGTGTGCGAATTTGAACAAAGAGCGGATATTGCAAGCGAACAAAATAATGGCGCGAAAAGTCAAAGCTATCAGACTGCACAAGGGTTTTATACATCCACTGTATCGTCGTTCGAATTTTACGAGTGTATTTTATTCGTAACACATTAAAGTGCATTTCGTGTGTGGAATATTTGATCCTCGTTTATGGTAATTGCAAATCCGACTTGCTTATGTCGTTTTGTGTCGGTGTTCGTGGGGGCTTTTAACCCCTGAACCACCGCCGGTGCCCCAAATTAAATTCCGTTTAAATTGCACGACAATTACGCGAACAAAAAACCCCTAAAACGCCCGTCAATAAATCTTTCGTTGAAGAGGTGGTCGGAGAGGGGTAGTAGGGGATGTTCAAATTTTGCCGGGGAAACTCGGACGGACGCTTTAACACTGCAAACACCCGATAAAGGTCTTAATTACCCGACATTACGTAGTTTGCTCAAGTGTTATCCTAAACGACTAGTGCTTTTTGCCTTTGATTCTCATCGAAATCGACCCTAACATAGACGAAATCGTGTATACGTAACGGTTTTCTAGGCCGGAATCCGAATCAGGGGTTCAGAATTTATCATTCGGTATTAATTGTGAATTTAAATTAATTCTGCGATTAATCCAGTATAGATCAGCATGTATGCTCTTAATATATATTTTTAAAAGTTAAATATTATTAATTTATAAAAAAAAATTAATATTATTCATCGAAAAATTACTGCCACATATGTATGAATATATTTTATAAGAAGCACTACTTTTATAATATTTTTTAATATAATATTATATAATGAATGAGCTGGTGCAACTTATTGCTTATTTTTAAATTGAAAATTAATTTATGTTTAGTTTATAGTATTCTATATTCACAATTCCCATCGATCTAAGAGGATTGTGCTACTTGCAATATAGTTTTATAAATATTAATCATATGTATGTACATATACATATATATACATACTTATCTGAAATATAATATTATACCTACAAGTAACTCAATAGCAATGTATGTAGGTATATATGTACATATTATATTGGAGCTTAATCTCATTATTCCAATGTATTGGATCAATATATTTATAAATGATTTTACAAGTAAAATGTGCTTAGAACAAGAAGACAATACCTTTCATATATGTATAAATACAGTTTATATGAAAATAATCTGCTTTCGTGAATGTACATATAAAATGTATTATGAACATTTACAAGTATAGTACATTGTAAATAGGTTTTTGAGCTTTTTTTCCCATTATGCATTCTATACGTTAACATTTAAATATCATCATTCACAGCCATTCACTATCCACTGAATGAAAGCCTCTCCAACAAGCTTCCATTCGCCTCTGTTTTGAGCAACTCTCATCTATCTCATCCCAAGTATTTTTGGGACGAGATATCATCCACCCATCTCGAATGTTTTCTTTCTTACATTTTACATTCTCTCGGGTATCATTAGAGCACTTCTTTCATTTATCTATCGTCCTTTCATTTATCTATTTTTCTAGCTACTTGACCCGCCTTTTCAGTTTCTTTACTATCCCTATTACATTACTTTTTTCTTACTTCTAACCCACGCATTCCATTTCCTATCTTTCCTCGTTATGACAAACATACAGAGTTCCATATTTTGTGCAGCATTTTGGCATTTACATCCATACGTCATCACCGGCAAGACACATTGACCAAAGATCTTTTCCTTCAGGAACAGTCGAATTTTATATTTGAACACGGCATTCATTCGCATTCTAACTATTGCAATATACTAAGATGTATTATGAACATAATTTATAAACAATGATAAGTAGAGTGTTACATTAAGCTTTATTGATTATTAAAATAGGTTTTCAATTCATTTTGAAATACTGAACTCAAAATTTTTATTTTCATAGTACCTTAAGTAATATTAAGTTAGTAATTCACTATCATTTCACTAATAGGGGCAAGTGAAAATGTAATTTACGTAGTTAAAATATTACTATACCCAGTCAAATTGTAATTGGATATGAATTCACTGAAACGTCTTTGGCTTTTTTTTTTTAATTTGACTATTAACATGTATTTATTTTAATTGAATGTAAGAGGACGTCTACAGTAGGGGTTCTGACCCGGGTCAACCCCGGGACAGACATTCCCGGGAATTTATGAATTTATGAAATTCCCGTGTCCCGGGAATTCTTATCTCGAATCCCGGGAATTGGATTTAAAAAAATCTTGAAAATTTACAACATTTTCTCGTCTGAAATAATAAATCAAATACACAAAGAATTGTAAAATATTCTCAAAAGGTTTGTTATTTAGCACTAAATACAGCGCATTCCCCGAACGTGGAAGTTTTATATAATGGCCAAAATCGTTTCTTATAATTCTATTTTTGGAAAATCTCAATACCGAAGGAATTGACCTTACCAATGAATTATTCCAAGAATTGAAAATTAAAATCGAAGTAAGTGGAAGCCTTAAACTTGATTTCTTTAACACAAATTTTAAATAATTATAATTTTATACCGAACATTCTTGAGTTTTGTAATAAAAGCGAATGTGTATCCGACGGTGAAACTATAATATAATGAGGCGAGTATATCCTTCTTGTATTGATGATTCCACAATGGTAGAAACTGTTTTAGATTCGGATGAAGATGAAACAATTGTATGTTTGACGATGAATGAAGAATTAAATAAGGAGTTATCAAAGAAAAATATACAAAATAACGTAAATAAAAATAATCTCGACTTTAAAAAAGAAATTAAAATATACATACTGACAAGAGAAAAAACCGATAATTAAAAAAAAAAATTTCGTCCCTTTTAACAATAAAACCAAGATTTTTTCCAGTTAATAGATGTATCATATATTATTTACTTTTTTATATTTTTTAAATACATAATTATTTTTTTAGTAATAAAAAATATATTAAATTGAAAAAAAAAAGTTTTTTGACATGTGTCCCGGGATCCCGGGAATCCCGAGAACGATCCCAGGCTCCGTCCCGTGTCCCGGGAATTGCAAAAGTCCGGGAAATCAGAAACCCTAGTCTACAGTACTTTGAAATTTAATATGTAATATAAAATTATATCTTCAACGTAACTGAAATTTCAAAAAAGTAGGTTTTGCATAAATGAATAACATTAAGAATACTATTTTGAAACTTTATTTCATTTTTTTTATTATAAAGGGAATACCGGTAAGTGTTCGACGGTTAAGAAATGCAAATTTTCATAATACCGACATTTTTATACGACAGTCTACTCTGCGAAGATACCATCGCAGGTTTATTATAAATCGTTATCGATTGACGGTGGAAATTCGCGTGCAAAATGGTGGCAAACTGCGCTACAGACGTAGATTGTAAGCACCAGGGGTAGCCAAGTGGTGGGTCGGATTGCCACTAATAAAAACATTCGAGTTCCCTGGCCGATGAGAGGCCTCAGGCAGTCACCTCCTAACGATCGTTAGCCTAACGACTGGCCTGTTAGTTGTTACTCGACCTCGCTACTTGTATGCATACATTTGTATGTACATATGTGAAAAGTATATAATTCATATACATACATATATACGGGGTTTTCACTAAAAAGTGCATTTAGCGCATATCCTCTTTCGCATTTTCGCTTTTCCAAGCAGCACTAAAAAAATTTCGTTCAATTTCACCTCGATGCATTTTTGCGTGTTTGCTACGTACTCGTGTGTTTTTGTGTTCTTTTATGTATGTTTGTATCGTGTCTATATGAGATATATTGAGAATTTGTGTGAGAATAGTTTCATTTTTCTTCTATTTGTTGTCTGACTGGAGAGATACAATGAAAAAATCTTTTGAGGCTTTCTCTCTCCTGCTCATAATCCATTATTGCATTGTACGTTGTATATTTTCAATATCTTTTATTCTCTCGCATCTCTCGGAATCACTCATTGTCTTTATCATTAATTTTCCTTCCGGGGAAAAATGTTTTCAACCTGAATTCAATTTCTGCGCACGCCTTTAGATGAAACGTTCGTTCATTTTTTTGATTTTTCATAAATAAAAGACGCGTTGCTCCATAATGGTCTGTAATCCATTTAATGGAATCGTTTTTATTTTCCTTTCCCTTTATAAATATTTTTTCGAATATAATCTTTGACGGTGAATAAATCTCATTTCAACTATGTTATATATGTACATATACATAATAGCCAAACATCCCATTTTATTTTATTTATAAAAACGAGGCTAGAAATGATTTTAAAATACCTTGAAGGGAATTGTTCGCTTTATGCGCACCCATAAAGTAATAGATTCAATCTCACGGCACAGATTTGGCGTACTTAGGATTAAATCGGCATTCTCAGAGTGTTTTCCAATCGGGTTTTTCGAAATTGCGACCCATTAATCTGCATAACGACCGTTTAAAATAACGAAATTCGTCTGCGAACTTTTGCCACCGCATTTACCATACAATTTTACACGTGTGCGTTAGAAAAAAATAAATCGTATCGTAAATAATTTTAAAGCGGCCATACATCGTTCTTTTTTTCGAAGGGGCGATTATTTAGGGTTGTGTCGGTCGATTTTATTCTCCTCCTTTTTCAAAAAAATAAAATAAAATGGCTTTGCGGTCATTTTTCACGTACGATTTAAATACGGAATCATCAAATTTTCGTTGCTTCCGCTCTGTTCTAAATTGCCCACGTAATTCATGGTCAGCCTATAGTATATTCCACGGCATTTGAATGAATGTTTTATGTTTTCAAAAACGACATCCTTATATACGGCTGTACTTTTAACAAGCTTTAAATAAGCTTTGATAGTTCAGTGACATTCATGTCCGTCAAAAAATTGTGATTTGATTTTGAACCACTTCTACTCTTCAGGTCGCTTTGATATCTTTCCGTCATATGGCGATTAGCTAGCATTGAAGTATACCAAAGTCGCCAACATTAAGCCAGAGGAGTTCAATTATCAACGAAGTCATGGAAAATTACATCGGAACCTTGTGTCAAATTAAAACGATGACAGCTAGCTATTCAAATACGCTTTTTTACCACCACTTCACAACTCACAGATTGAGCAGTTATAACTGTTACTTTTTTCATTCTCTTTTACTCTCATCTCATATATGTATGTATACTTATAATCACAAGCTTTTATACTTGATCACAAATGTTATCAATTCACTGAAAGATTAAATAAATTAGTATATTGATGATATTAATGGCCCAACTGTTGAAGTGAATCTTAACTAATACATACTTACATGACATTTAACGCAGAGAGTGTTGGAGATAGATCTTCTGGAGCGTCCACACTCCTCATTGGAAGACCAATGTAGATTACAATCCTCATGTGCTGCCGGGAAAGCCTACAGTGACATTAGCAGAGTGAAATTACTGAATGTACTGCGCATTTAAGAATTAGACTGCTCGAACTTAAGTGACAATCACAAAATTATGGAATTTTAAAAAGCATAAAATAAAATAAGTACATATGTTGAAAAAAAGCTAAAGAGTTAAATAATTTATTAGGTGGTAATATTCAAATATTTATACCTTGACAATCAATCAATTTGAATCATTAGCGAGAGTAATAGAAGCCGTATTGGAAAATGATATCTGTTTATTTGTTTGCCATTTCAATTAATCAACATTCAATATTTGCACTAAAGCTTTCGCATATATGAGCTGTTTAATTTCATCGTGGCATAAGTCCACTTTTCATAATTTCGAGAAATATTTTTTTTAACAATATTTAAAAATATTTGTGGTAATAATATGTTTATTCTGCTTTTCTGAGATTCTGGACATATCGAATAGAAATAAGTGATAATAATTTGTGAATTAAGTCAAACGAAATTAGTGTTTTTGGAAATGAAATAAATGGGCTTTCGCCACTTTAAAATATAACGGTTCATATCGTGTTTTAAGTTGATCAATGGAAATATTCTCATTTTTGTGTATATGTTGAATATTTCTTTTTCATATACTTTTTCTCATCATCTGTAATATTTTATGTATTCGCATTGAAAAATGACATGAAATGCGTTGCCGGAAGCTGTGAAGCCGGCTTTCGAGAAGTGGCGCTTTTCCGGAAGCGTCGCGTAATAAAAGTTCAATTTGTGTCGCTCTTCTTACTAGGGACTCTTGGATTACGAGTATTGTAGAGAGCGATCTAGTTTACGTTGTCGCCCAAAAAAGGCGACACGGTGGGCGTTCTGTCGCCGTTTTAATTAAATTCCGCAAATTCTCATCCCATGCTGGATAGGGGAGTGGTGAGTCCGTGTAAATCTAGGTGAAAAATTTCAGATTGCGTCGTAAACGATGCAGTTTTTGCTACGATTTTTTTACGTGCTTCTATCCCATATGAAAAGGATTCGTTTTAATTTAGCGCTTTTGGTTTTTTGTTTAGCTTTGAATTTTTTATGTTGAAGTGTCGTATTAGATTTTTAATACCCTTCAGTGTAAAAGAAAATATGTTTGCTATTTTTTTATTCTTTTGGAGCATGTCAAATATTGTACATATGTAAATACATTCATAGTAATATTGAATGTGATATTGTAATATTATTCAAATAGAAAATGTCAAAATATTATTCGTTCGGATTAGATGTGGTGAACATATTCTGTATAATGTTACATATGTTTCTATATAAATAATATAATATGTATAGCGACAGCAGTGAAATTATATCATTGAAATTTACTCGGCTTTCTTAAAAATAAAATTTTAAATAAAGTCTTAAATTTTACGAAATGCGAAAATGTGGAGATTCTATAAACTCAATTTTGCGAGAAACGGGAATAGGTTGTTAATTTGGTGGAACAGTTTCAACAATGTATATCCAAAAACTGTACACAAACACTGGGCCAGGGATATAACCCGTAACCCCTCAGTTACACGCAATAATTACTTAGTGTCAAAAATAGCATTTCTTAAATTAAAGCATTCGGATGTGACCAAACCATTACTTTAATCCGAGTTCAAGCCAGTCAAAATCTCGAGGTGAAATTTTTGCATGAACATCTTTATTATGATTTCATATTTATTATGTATTGGATAAATAAAAATATTTAAAAAAAATTGAACCCTTGGGCAAATAACAATTTTAATGGCTTGAGGTGCAGACACACAGAGTGGTTTATATGTATGTACGTAGTAACAATAAATGAAGTTTTGTGATCATGCGAAAATTCTAACTCGAGATTTTGACTAATTCAAACTCAGAATCGACCACTGATCACGTTTTCATGATGCAGTTTTAGATAGTTTTGCACATATCATCGCAATCCTCAATTCCCTCAACTCACTTCCCGGAGTATTTTCAGTGATATTTTATCCCTGTTTTGAAATAGCGATTCCGATATTTGAAGAATTTTAGGAGAAACTAAAGAAAAGTCGAAATAATAAGATTAAACGAATTAGCAATGACATGAAGGTACGTCACCACACTCGGAACGACGAGAATGTCCCATGCCACACTTTTTAGTGTTTTTACAATTTAGAAATTTAATTAAAACATTGTGTATATATACACACAAATATTGATATTTGAAGAATATTTGAATATAAAATTAGATTAATTAATAAAAAAAAAAATTATTTTTAAATAAATTATAATATTTAGAAATTTAATTAAAACATTGTATGTTTTAATCCCATGGGTTCATTGCTTACCATTTGTTCATTGAGCTCAAAAAAGTCGTAGGTATTGGAAAGGTAATGACGCAATTGATTTTATAGACACTGGTAATTGCAACTGGCAGAAATAAGAAATGATTGGAAAGTCCTTCATTTCAAGAATCCAGGTCAATGATTTTTACAACGAAAATTTGAAAAAAATCTAAGAGATGCGAATACATTTCTAATTTTTTTCTATTTACTTTACGTTTACAACTATAAAAGTGTTGTTTAAACAACTCCACTTTAAAAAGAAGATAAAACAGATAAAAATAAATATTTAAGAAGCAAGTTACGGTCAAAAGCGAGCAACTTTAATACAACCACAAAATGTATACAATGTAACAGTAAATTCCTCACACACTAAAAGTAATGCGAAGATAAACAATATTAGCGTAATACATTAATGAATTATAAATCACTCGCTTAAGTGGTTTTCCCTTTTGTATCCGACTTTTTATTTTTTCCGGAAAGACGTCCCCGTTTCCTAGTATCACTCCCTTTAACGTTACTTCCGGCCGTTGAAACCGTTGCGTGTTCCGTCAAGAAGAACCCCAGACAAAACTCCATAGAGAGGAAAACGCGCATGCCAAATTTATTTATCGTCTCTTTTCTTTTATTAGATTTAAAATTGACGCGTGCGGAGCTGTTGTCAGCTCACGGTCGAAAACAAACCACGGGGGTGAGTGGCGTAGATACTACGTGGGCAATTTACATTACATATGTATATGCAGTCGAGACGCATGAAGCGAGATGTGAGTCTTTTGTAGATGTGTTGCATGAGCTGTGTGGGGTCACGTGAATATACGTGATGTGACCGTAAGTCACGTCTGACCACTAACTCGGTGGGTCAATGGGAGGCTATGAATGTCTCATGACTCGTCTCGTTCAAAACGTTCCACAATGTCATGATAGTACATAGAACAAAATTCTACTGCGCTGTTTGAGCACATATTTCAGTTTGAAATGGCGTGAATTCATGCTCAATATATCATATATACGTATGTATGCATATATGCTGCTACGATGTGTTAATTTATTGGGAGTTTAATGTGAGTATTGGGATTTGAATGAAGCAATTTATGTGTCCGTATATGGTGTTGTGTTCGAATTTAGTTTTGGGGTGTATTTTTTTGATAGTGAGTTGTACCATATTTTGTTCTTGTTTAATAATTGATATGTGTCAAAGGGATACAATTTGAAGACAGGAGTGTGGTGTCTAAATGTCATATACAGTGCTTTTATCTTGTGAAGTTTACTAATTCTATTGGACAGGTTACATATACCTTTTAAATGAATATGTGCATATTGAAACTGTATTAGCGATTAATACTTGTAAAGTTTTATATTTTTTAATAAACTAATGGAGAATTTTGCTGAGGGGAGAAACAACGCTTCTTTAACAAGAGCGAATTAGATAAAAATACTGTTAATAGTATAAAATACTGTAAATAGTGTTTTATAAGTATCCTAAATGGTAATTGTAAATAATTACGTTTAAATTGGCATACAAACCTTTTGCTATACTTAAAAATATCATCTTTAGAAAATCGAGACAAAAATTTCTTGCGTACGGAAAATTTATCGTATTGAAATGCTAAATATATATAAAATTTTCTTTTGAACATCATTGTTTCAAAATATAATTATTTATTCAATTGATTGCCATTTAATCTTTTTACTTCGTGTATGTACCTATGTATGTAGTAACAATAGATGAAGCTTTGTGTTCATGCAAAAATTCTGACTCGAGATTTTGACTGATTGGAACTCAGCATTGATAACTCTAATAAAACATGTGTCTGTGTGTGTTAGTAAGTGTGTCTGTGTATTTTAAGGATTTTTGAATACCGTTAGTTCTATCGAACTGAAACTTCGATTACTAAAATGCTTTTTGTTCAAATTTTTATGTTGTCCGGGTGGTTTCTCCCCTAATAGTTATCCTCTTTTTAAGTTTTTGTATTCAATTATCCCACAAACTTATTTGTGCTCTTCACGAAAAAAATCTATGTAGTATATTCTTTGTATCAATGTGATGAATATAAAGTGGGATTTTCCCTATTAGAAAAGTCCAAAGTGTTGCAACTACACATAACTGAACGTATCAAGCTGAAAATTTTTATTTTTATTCTTTATGTACTAACTTAGAGTTGATAAGGTTTTGATTAGAATTTGTAAACTGTAATATTTTTTAAAACAATATTTAATTATTTTATTTTGACCTTTTAAATGATTTCGATCGTCTTAATATTTTATGTTTATAATATTTATAATGAATTTGTATAAAAAAATGCTCTCACAGTCGGTATGTTTTACTATAGAATTTTGTTTTTTTTTATACTTCTTATATTCCTCAAACACATACATAGATAAAGTCATCACATCACATTTTTATTTCTTTTTTGATCAGTTACTATAAAAATTGGTCAACAATAGATAAATAGCCATTAATTTTTTTAATTTACAGTTACTTGGTTCAAGTTAGTGATTTATGTATATTTAACGGTCGGTATTTAATTAAATGGACAGTAAGTTCGAAATTTGACAGATAAAGCTCTATTGTGTTTTTACGCATAACGAAACTTCAGCAGACTATAATTTTGTATTAAATAATGGAAATTTTTGATGAATTCAATAGAAATCTTTAGAAAACCACTGATTAATTGACAAAAATTCCGTTGTCACATAATGGCCTATATAATACTTATAGTAATATATAATTCATTTCCGGTACTATATTCATATGTCTATTACTCTGAAAATGACCGTTTCTATTCCCCTCCACAATATGTTATATGAGTCGTGAATATAAGGGGGTGATAGCGCAGTAACAATAATTTTCTTTAAGAAATATACACTTTTTATGTGGAGGCACTCGTTTTCTTTTCGGGATGACGCAAGCGGAAACAGAGGGAAAAAATCTCATGTCGAGGTTTCTCGAACAGTACGACGTTAATGAAGCACACTCGAGGGATACGAGTGGACACTTGAGAGTCCCAGAATCCTGCAGGAGCTCTTGAGAGCGACTCGAGAGCCTTGGGGACAATGGAGAACCGATCACTCGTCAATTAACGGGTGAAGATAACCGTGGGGCAGGTGTTCGATTTGATTGATTAGGCAGTCAATCATCGGATTGCGACAGTAATGGAATTTCACCACGATTGACCAATTAACGAATAAAAATTGACACACACACCCACACAGATGAAAATTTTAACAACTTTCCAAGTAGGAAAATTCTGGTTAAAGTTTTCTCGTTGGCCTACAGGAAACTTGCATCCCGCCACGCTATTAACTTAAAATATCGCTTGCATTTCCGGACTGCCGAAACTCGAGAAAATGCTCGGTTACGCGAAAATCATTTTTACTCTAATGGCACTAAGTTAGTTCATAAACGATTTTTCCCGTCTCTCTCCCTCGAGAAGAGTCGCTGTCGGTTCGACTTTTGAGTTTTCCGGTCGTTTATGTTAGTTGCGGTTAGTATTGGTCGTTCGTTGCAAAGTATCAGTTTATGCTTGATTAAACTTCGGTTTTAAAAATGGATAATGCGAAAACTCATGTAACGTACATACATACGTTTTCTGCACGCTGATTAAAAATTTACTTTTCGTTTATGGAATACCGGGAAGTTTAAAGTACAGCAAAAAGCAGAAGTATGTGACTAATTTATTACTTAATAACTGACCGGACTACATATGTATTTCATTTAACTTTATATATGCACATATGTAGTTGAATGATAAACAATTGATTCAATGAAATGGTAGTTTGAATTTTAGAGCACAATAATAATAAATGCTGCCGCCTAAGTACGTATGTGATGATATAAAAGCGGCCCAAACCTCTTAGTAATATATTTAATTACATTAGTTTAAGCCGTGATCATAATTTTAATTGAAACCCCAATAATTGAAAACTCTTTGATTGAAATATTAATCATGAAATTCCACATATTTGTACACTTGCTGTTGAAATATTGTTTAAATTGCCTTTTTATTTTATTTATATTTTAGTACATTATTTTATTACTACAGTTTTATTAAATACATTTATTTTTTTACTACAGTTTTTTTTTTACTTGAGTTTTTTTATTTTGTAATTATATATCTTATTTTAAATGAGAATCATGTATTTAATTATGATTCATATATTAGTTTAAAATTAGAATTATAAATTAATACATGAATCGTAAATTGGGAATATAAAACCATAAAAGCAATAATATAATCGCTATAAGATAAACATTGAAATCATCGAAATTAGTATATAAACCGTGTCCGAGGTACGACATTCAGCCACAACATCAGACTCCGTCAGTTAAGTTATACCAGACTCATTGAAAAAGTCTTCATTAAACTCATTGAGAGAATCGTGGTATCAATTTAGCAACATTGATTAGTGGTAAGCGTGTAATGCTTTAGATTATGTGGTTCTCTCTCCGGCTTTGTTGCTGGCCTGATTTTGGGTATGTAACTCCAAGGCTAATCGTTTCAAACAGCTCCTGGAACATGACAATACTATGTTTATACTCAATGAAATGAATAATTTTGCTGGTAACCGTTGTGAAAATGTTAACAAATACTCGTACCAGGAAACAAACTACATTGTGACATTTGAATTACTCTCACGACTTTGATAGAATATTCTAAAAGGAAATACATAGGACTCCATTCAATTGGCCAAATTTATGCACCCCACACGGTGTAAAGTGCATTCGACGCCAATTGAATGAAACGACGACGCACAAAATGGCCTTTGCACGCCAATACGTCACATATTATATTATACAACGGTGTAGTACGTTTAAACGACGTCTTTAATGGCGTCCCCGTGGGCGTTTTACTTTTACACGTTTTGTACACCCTTAGGTATAGCATGGAGGCTCACAATTACCATAACGTGCAGCGGCATGTGTTGTACGCGTGACCTGCATACAGTGCAGCAGCCGGAGTCAAAAATGCATCCCCCTTCTGCGGCATCTCGGCTTCGTGCACCGGAAGGGTGCATCCGCCCGTAAATAAAGTTTATTTGTCGCCGTTCGTCGATATTATATTTGTGGATAAAAGACAGGAGCATGAGACGTGTTTCCGGATGACGTATGCCAAGTTGTTCAAGAGTTCGTATTTTTACTAGCTTTTTATTAGATTCACCCTGTTAGTTCAGTGACATTCCTTGCCGTCAAAAAATTGTGATTTGATTTAAAACCACTTCCACTCTTCAGGTTGCTTTGATATCTCTCCAACTTACGGGGGGTTAGCTAACATTGAGCTAAGTTAATATCTCCGAGATGAAGCTAGAAGTGATTAATCATTAACGAATTCATTAAAATTTACATTGAAACCTTATGTAAAATCGGGGTAATAACAGCCAAATCCAAACACAGATTTCTACCGCCCCTCACATAAGCAGTGTTAAAAGTTATTTGTTTTTAAATAATGGATCAAACAAGAGATAAATTGCAGTTTGAGATGTCGAAGATTTGCTGATGATATGTATAATATTGTCAATTTTTTCTGATATGTATGTATAGTATTGTCATTTTTTTTCAAGTCTTTTTTAATACGCTTACATTCTTCTCTGTTTTGAGTTAGTTATCCATTTAAAAACAGACTTAAACAGGGTTGCTTTCTTACAAGGTTAATTTATTTCAATGTCGTCACGGTCTGATATGTGAATATTATTTGTATTAAAAATTGTATCGCATATTAATCTCATTTATAGGATTTTTTACATCAATTAAAAAAGTATGGAGCGCTGTATTCTCGGCATAATGTGGAGAGATAGGAAACGGAATACGTGGAAGAAAAGTATGACAAGGGTAGTGGATATATGGCGTGGCAATAGGTGGGTCACGTAGCTAGAAGAATAGATGAAACGTGGACAAAAGAAGTACTAGAATGGTACCAGAGAGAATTTAGGGTCAAAAGAAGTCTGCAAGAAGATGGGTGAACGAAATTAAGGAAATGTGTCGGGTGAGATGGATGAGAGTTTCCCAAAGACGAATGAAAACCTGTTGGAGAGACCTTCATCCAGCAGTTGGTGGTGAATAGCTGTAAATTAAGATTACATACATATACCCACAGCGTAGTGTACTGGTGGAGTAATTATGTATGTACATACTAGTAGAGAGGTCATGGGTTCAAGTCCCGGCCAAATACACTGCTTAGTTCGTGAGTTCTTGTGGTTATTAAAACATAGATGTTCCGTCTCCTGTTAAATTTTTACAATTTTTCTGGTTTAATTGTTGTAACGGTTCCAATAAATAAATCATAATCCTCCTACTCGGTTTCTTGAATTATTAGCATATCGAATTTATTAAATCTTATATGTAAATGCTAACTACATATTGTATATGTATAGATAGTATATTTCTCGTCAATTTACTGTTTATCAAATTTTATGTTGATTGTTTATAGATGTGTCAATTTGTATTTTATGCATTATTATGTTAGAAAAATTGTTAGTGCTCATGTACAAAAATAAACTAACCATATTTGTCGCCTTGCGGTAATTCTTGGAATGTCAAGGAAAATGTTATAAATCAGGCTCCAAAAAATATCTTCGATAGAATCAAATATATAATCGTTGGCTCATTGGGAAGGCATAAATGTGGTGAATTGAAACTGTACTTCTCAGGCAGTGTTGCAGGACAGAGGAATATATAGGATTTTCATTGAAGTGGCTTGATTCGCCCTGACTCGTCAAACTGTTACATTTTAAGGATGAAAGGATTTGAGAGTATAAAGATAAAGGATAGTTCCTATGAAATGTATAGTACATAAAATGCAACCCAAAGAAATATTGAAATATGTGCATATGTATGCTTTGAATGAGATTTAAACGTACGAGCAACGGGTAGTGATGATACGTGAATGTACAACGTATTCTTTTACATGCTATTTTTCAAGGAATCGATTGATTTTCTATCAATTGCTTTGCACCATTCGATGCAAACGTATACATAGACGATGGCCACATTGTGGCGTATTGAAAGACAGGAATTTTATGGTGTCGAATCGTATAAATGTCCCATAAAATCGCGATTCGCCCCGTTGAAGTCGTTATCGATTCGGCGAGCCTTATCGCGTATAATGAAACGGCGAATTCAACACCAATAAAATATTTTTTTTATTCAGTACACAGACATTTCATACAATTTAGCAAATTCAATGCTCGTGCACGATCAAAATGAATATTTCATCGAGATAATAATCTATATTGCGGTATTTAATCCTTTTTTCGAGAGTGGTTTCAAATTTGTCATATTACGAATGGTATGTGTTTTGTTTGATCGATGACTTTTATTTAATTACTATATGAAAACTGAATTATTTAAATCGAAACAAAATATTTGAATTTTTTTTCAATATGAATACTGATTTCTTTTGTTTAATTAAACATTCAACGAAAAAATGGCTTTCAACTGATTGATTATTTGAATCCGTTGGTAAGTTTATCTTTTTCTTCTTCTTCTTTTTTATTCCTCTCCTCGTAGGAGGTTGGATATCATGACATATATCTTCTCTCTATCCATGGTTGCCCTGAAAAGTGTTGTGGAGTCACATTGGTACCATCCACGGAGATTGCCCATCCATGAGATGCGTCTTCTACCAACGCTTCTTTTCCCTTGTACTTTCCCCTGCAATATGAGCTGTATGATTTCATATTTCAGATTATCTTTAGTTGAATTTAAATCTGATATTAGCCTTTTTTTAATGAATTTCGATGTTATTCATATATTCATTCAACTTTGCAAGTATAATATACATAATATTTGATATGGAATTGGTTGTATGGGTTAAAAATGGTTCAGTTTGATGCTAATTAATCGATGTATTTAATAATGTGTATATATATTTAGATTATGGATGCTTTATTGCGTCATTGGTTGTATTTATAAGTGTGTACTTACGATTTGGATGAGGTAGTAATTTTTTAAGGGAAGGCGACTAAAATAAACCCCCTTCCTTCTATCTCCTTCCGACCCACAAAACCTGCAAGAATTTCAAATCTGGGTGTGTTATTCGGCGCTTTTTCATTCCTACCCTCCCACTCAACCCCTCAACTCCCTTCCATTCATAATGAAGTTGCGCCCCGGAGAGTTTTCATTTCGTGCGCGCGGTAGAGTGGACGAGGAAAACGGCCCTTTTAAACTTCGATTTTTCACCGGGCAGGGGTAAGCAGGACAGGGAGGCAAGGGTATCTTTTGAACATTAGACGAAGCAACGAATCATCGAGAAGAGATGTTAGCGTCGAAATTTCCTCTCGGGCCACGTTTTTGTTTGGTAATAACGAGAAACGGCCGAAAATCGATATGCACTTCCGTGAAAACACCTGTCCAAGATTCAATTTGTAATTTCGACAGTGGCAATAAAAACAGGTAGATTGACGTCAAAGTGTTAAAGGTTAATTTTCCCCTTGACAAAATCCCGCCGGGTCGTATACAAACGCAAGTGTGTAGTTTGACCTAGTTTTATCAGACGTAAAACAATTTATTTGCGGATTACAAACGTCTAATCTACTCCACAGGACTGGAGTAAAAGGAAAAGGATAATTTATCATAATATATTTCCTAAGCGGGCTAAGGAAATACATTTGATGGGAGCCGTTGATACAAAATTTAAGCTACAATTTATCTTTTTTTCGCTTAAGCATTGCTATACGCAATGTAATATCATGAATTAGAATCAATATAAAAAATTCTTTAGATTATTTCATTTAATATACATATCTTTTAGGATATAGGATATAAAAATAAATTTTGAAAGCATCATATGGGTTGAGTCGATATTCAGAATTTTCATTAAAATATGTGCTCCGTCATGCGAAAATGACAATAATAAAATCCCTCATGGTATTAGGACGTTCAAGCTGACCGGTTCGATTTTAGCGTGGTTTTTCCCGGTGTGAAAAATCACCTGGGAAAAGAGAGAAAGAGGGAGGGTGAGCGGGGTTGGGAAAACCACCGGAAAAACCAGCACGAAAATTCAGTTTCATTATTGGATTTAATACAACCGGTTGAGGTTTTCCCCTACGTCAAAAGTGACTCGACGACTTTTCAATAGAGCTCACGTGTTGAAAATCGTACACAGCCAACTTGCGACAATGCTAAGAAACACGGAATAATTTATATATATATATATATATATATATATATATATATATATATATATATATATATATATATATATATATATATATATATATATATATATATATATATATGTATGTATGTATGTACATGCACAAGCAATCTAATTTTCAGAAGAAAAAAAGTGAGATATTTCCATATATATTTAATATTCAGGCTTGTATATCATGTTATATATTAAATTAGATTTTTTCAGTTAAACCTTTTCCTCTGCACGTCTTAGTATGAAAGTTGCGCGCGAGAGGTCGTATAATTCGACGCTTTGTTTTAACCATTAGGTTCATTTTCGCGGAAAAGTTTTCCCCTGGAAAAACTGACTTAACCTGAAAAACAATCTCGGAGATGCCGCACACGAAAAAGGGAGAAATGAGAAAAATGGCCTTTTTTTTATTCAGGCTACAGGGGACGAGCAAAAAATTCGTGTCGGTCCCCTCTACCCTCAACCTTTAAGGGCCATCCCCTCCCCCTTCGCGGCGGAGGGAAGGGGGGCTTCCGGGGAAAAAAACCCCCGCTTGACCGAAATGGGTTTTTGATACCCCACGCAAGTAATAAATGCCGGCAATATATCGCGGTAATATCGAATCGATTGCATCGAACGTTATTTCGTGGCCAGCATACGGCCAAAACGCGTAATGTATGCGGCGTTTGGTGATTTTCCCCACTTTTCTATGCTTTTCCACGCCGTGCCCGCTTTCAATTTTAGACTGCGAAATGAACCTCACGTTTTTCAACATCTCTCTGGTGTAGTATTACTTACGTTTTTTTTTTGTTCTTAAGGCGACGAGTCACATAAATTATTATCCGGACATAATTAATACGATTGTCGCACTACTCCTACTCCGCTCCGCGTTATAAATTTTCGCATTTTCCTTTTGGCGGAATTTTTCTCACAGTAATAAAATAGGACGCTTAATTAGCGTTAACTTCTTGCGGCTAATTAAGCTCGACTGGTGTTTCATTTTAATAAATCCACTCGACTAATTCTTTACTTGTTTACAGAGACAATGTAATTAAGTTAATGCAGATGCAAAAAATACATTTGTTAAATATTAAAATATTTCTGCTTGAATCTTATACTGTCCTTTAATACATTTCCAAGAATTTCCGGAAACCCTTTGTGCAAAGTTTAAATTCCCAAAAACCGGTTGGTAAATATTTTTATAAATACCTTTCTAAAGGAAATTTTTCAATTACATAAACGCGCGTTCGTTCGTATATATAGATAGCAAAAAAAATCAATCTGCTTATAATTCGCTAGTTAGAATCGGCATCATATTAGATTAGGGCTGCCATAATTGTTTAAATTCCGATCGGGACATTTGGAAATTTACTGATAAATGGTAAAATTCAAATCTTGAACCATGGAAGATTATAAAAATTTTGATTATTTGAAGTTTACTGAAAGATGTTTTAATGTGGTGGTTACTGAAAAATTGTAAATACTCTCCTCATCTTTTTATAATTTAAATCAAATTCAAATTAAATCTACCAATTAATAAAAGAACTTTATTTTTTTTTAAGTTTTCATTCGTAAGCGGTAATGATATCTTTGCATATATTATTTCACTTAAAATTTTAAGAGTTTGCCGCTTTAATTTAAAATTTGCTTCTGAATTGAAATGTGTTTGCCTATTTGACGATTTTGCCGCTCCTAGTTTTTAAAGCCCGGGACCGTTGCTCCCTTCACACGGCTCTGCGTATACGATTAATTAATTGCCGGTGGCATGGATGAGGTTAGCTCTGGTGACTCTCATCCAGTTTGAAATTCGCATTTGTCCTTTGACTTTTCATTCTTACATTTACTCGTTTTTACTATGTTTCACTATATTTAAGTTTTTACTATGTTTCACTTTGATATCGATTCAGTATCTATTCCTACAGTCTTCCGATCGTTTTGATACTTTTTACTATCTTCACCCTGTTAGTTCAGTGACATTCCTGCCTGTGAACAAGTTGGGAGTTGATTTTGAACCACTTTCACTGTTCAGGTAGCTTTGATATCTTACCAATACACGGGGGGTTAACTAATATTGAAGTTAATGACTCCGACATGAAGCTAAAGAGGTTTAATCATTTACGAACGCATTAAAAATAAGATCGGAATCTTGTGTCAAATCGAAGCGATCACAGCTAGCTATCCAAACATGACTTTCTATTGCCCTTACCATTCTATAAAGTAATATATTGGTGAATTTCGTGGCCCAACTATTGAAGTTTTTTTGAACACTACTATCATAATCTCTACGTAGTTGTCACTTTTGCATAGCTGTCAAAACTCGTCTAGTGTGTGATCTTATCCCGCTACTTTTCAGTCAACGAAGACTTTTTATTTAGTAGTTTTTGTCTGACTAACCAACCAGATAGATAACGGGACAACTGATCCGTGAACCGGGGACACAGAACTACATATGAATCGGGACATGTACCGATCTACCGGGACGTATGGCAGCCCTATCAGTATATGCATGGTTAAAAAAATGTTTATACAATATTGTTTTCTGTAATTCTTTGCAATGAAAATGGTATGACGCTACTGTTTATATTTACATAAATTATTCTCAAAGGGAGGCTTTTCATCGGTTGCGAATCTATAAAATATTAAAAAGTTAATTTGACCGCGAGACAATTCCTGCTTTGATTTCATGGCGTCACGCGATTTTAAGTTGAACAAATAAATCCACATACGTACGTATGTACATACATAATGCACATGCAATTCAACTGACAATTCAATTCCAAATGTCACTGCTCGTAATCGACTTACCTTGTAAGTTAGCGAATGCAGCCGTACGGTAGTGCTTCACCTATTGCACGGATAAGTGAAGCATTTCCACGAGGGTTTTCGGTTCCGTTTGCCATTAGTTTTGACATGAAATCCGCTTTAATTAAATTAAGAGTGATTCGAATTTCCATCGTTCCACGCGATAACTTTTTAATTGGATAAAAGTAGTAAGTATGTTCATATATTTTCACGCTCGATATATGGAACGTATTTTTATTGAATGGATTGTAAACATCGTAACATTTGGATTGATTTGTCTTGAAATACGAATAATATTTTTTCACGATTCCATACTTTTACATCAAAAAAACATACATAAAAATTATTTAAATTTATACTGAATTATCATTGATCAGTGTCAGCATTTTATAGTTGCCCATACATTTAAATACCATGAAAATAATACATATGTACGTAGATATATAGATCATTCAAACAATAGCGTATTTTATAATACAATATAGTATTATATTACAATATAGTATTTTAAGTATTAAATTGTAATTAAATATTGTTTTTTTTTAATATGTACATACATACATAGACAGGTCATTTTAAATCAACATAATGGCTAATAAAGGAATACGGATATTAATTAAAACCCGAAAGCATGTGTTTGTTTGCAACAATCAACCAATTCGAAAAGATCGAATTTGCGGGAGGAAAATGGGCGAGTGCCGATTTTATTGAAATCGTCAAATCGTTGGAAGTTAGATAAATTGGGAAACACGAACAGGAGTCTTTCGATTGAGATTTAATTACCATCTAGATCTTGCTAGCAGAGAGGACTTTCTCGTAATTTGAAGCAAAAGCGAATAAATTTTTCGATTTCAACCGGAGTTTGCACCCATAACCTTTTTACTGGTAAACTTTAATTTTAAATTTACTATAAATAAAATAAAAAAATATATATTAAAACAATAAATAAAACATGTATATTATATGTACATACATATGTATGTATGTACATATATAGTCTCGGTTTAAATGAAAATCTTAGAGGATTCATTATTATGATTTCGGCTTAAATTAATGTAATTAAATCTATTACTTAAAATCTTGAATCGCGTGAGAATAGTCTAATATATAATTTCGAAAGAGACTTATGTAAGTAAATATTGTTGGGTGGGATTTGATTGGGAACTTCGAAAACAAGTCAAAATTTCAATGACGACATGTAGACGGTGGACGGAGGGTACTGGGGGCGAAGGCCCGGAGGGCGCAGGGGGCATTCGCTTCGTAAACAAAACAGTTTCTATGACGATTCGATATTTTTTTTTCGATTCAAATATATTTAATAATAAAAAAATGAATATTTACTATTAGATTTGCTATGTTTAAGCTGTTTATATTACAAATACTGAGCGAAGCTGGGTAAAACAACTAGTACGATATAAAGGCCACAAAATATTATATTTTAGAATAGAATATTTTGATAAATCACTGGAATTTCAGTGCCGTTTTTAATTACATGTGGTACTTTTTTTACGCAAAGGAAAATATATCGAGATCAAATATGCCAATTTCAAAAGTTAATTACAATATCAAGGTCGATCTAAATTTATTTAGATTTATTGATACACATATTATATATGAAATGTTACATATATTGGAAGAACAGCGGGGGGGGGGGGGGGGAGAGAAGGAGAAATAATAATTAAGCAGAAGTTTGAGGTCGACTGAGCATACGTCACGGTAATGACGCGAAAATTGCCAAAGGCGCGCCCGTCCCTCCCGGGGAGCAATTAAGCCAATTGCCCCGGGGCGGCGCTAAAAATGCGCCCAAATAGACCTACGCGAGCACTTTATTTGTTTAATTGTACTATTTGCATAAATTATCTCGGGATTTTCGCCTCGAGTTCTCCACGCCGAAGTTTCACCTACGCGCGAATTAATAATATTCGCCGTCGACAAGACGGTGTCGTTTAATAAGAACTTAATTTGGGGGACGAGACGACTCTGCGGAGGGATGGGGGTTGGGGGAGAGGGGGGGGGGGTGACACGCTAAATTGCCCCCGAAATGTGACGAAATTGCGGCATCGCGAACGTTCAAAAATGAAATTTTACAAATTTACACGCGAAAAAGTTACGCACGCTCGAGCAATTAGCGCCTAGTACATTCTACGCTCTCTCGGCGAAACGTTTTTGAACGCCCCCAAGACATTATAATTATCATCGAAATATGTGTGTATGTATTTCTTCTCTCCGGGCACATCTCACACCTCGTTCTCGTCTCTCTCTCTCTCTCTTTCCGAGTTCAAAATTCAAATACATTTTATACACTTTCTAATTACAATTTAGAATATATGTACATATATGTACATATGTACCATCTATACTCGTGTAGAAGTACGAAGAGTAAACTTTCGCATGTTAGACGGAACGGTGGTTCCTTGGAGCACATTACCGTGTGTTATAACTGGGTTTCAGCCAAAGCAATTTAGTGAAAGCAAGTTACATAGATTATATTTGTATATAGTATGCACATATGTATTAATGGGTTCTAAATACGATCGTGTCGGTAATTGACTGTTTCTTAGCTGGAATTGTCGGTTGGAATTAGATTATATTATGCATATGTAATGTTAGTTTCGTATATGTATACATATATATGTATATTTGCTTTGATTGGCATTTCTAACCGAAACTTGAGATGTGCATTCATGCAGAGTTAAATGGTTGGGAAAGTCTTTATTAATGT
This sequence comes from Arctopsyche grandis, assembly GCF_051622035.1. NCBI lineage: Eukaryota > Metazoa > Arthropoda > Insecta > Trichoptera > Hydropsychidae > Arctopsyche > Arctopsyche grandis. The sequence goes on from NC_135357.1 coordinate 11,350,576, forward strand.
ATCTGCTGTAGGGGTTTTCGAAAGATCAAAAACTTCCGACATATAAAATAAATCTTTAAGGCTTTTTAAATAATGATAGTTTGATAGTTTTAATTGATTTGCGCATATATAAGGCTTAACACTTGCTTTAATATGCTAAAAATAGTGTCAGACATAAAGGCAAAATGAGACATATATAAGTAAAATATCCGCTAGCCACAATGCTAGACACAAGTGTATTTTTAGTTAAAATAATGCAAAATCAGTGATGTAAATTATTGTAATTAGCAAGAAAAATCATTTTATCTAGTGCTTAACGTCGAATAATATAAAATAAACAAGTGCAAGAAATGAAAAAAAAATGACGGCTGAAGCAGTCGGATAAGAACCCAAATTTCGTCAGACGAAATCAGACGTAATTATAAAATATAGAGTGAAAAAAGAAAATGTTATAGGCGTTTAAACAATTAAAAGCTGACATAGCGAGATGGCGGCGAAAAAGGATATAAAGTAAGAAGAAGCTAAAACGAACAAACTGGGTGAAAAGTCTGAACGATCAATTCGGACGATAGACGTCAAGAAGAAATGTGACGTAGTATTTTCACGATTATTTTTCACCATCGTAATGGCGGACGTCATTTCCACTTAGTATATTGATGACCAAACCGAGCAAAATGGCAAAGTTTGAAAACGATCGGATAAGAACCCAAACTTTGTTACACGACCAAATCGTTTCTGAAGTAAGAAGAGGTTTGTAAAAAAATCGAAAGTGAAGTAAGAAGAGGCTGGTAAAAAGGACAAATTTTGAATCTAGAGGCCTCACGACCTAGACTGCGCATGCGCAATGTTTTCTTTAAGAAAAATCGGCAGACGATCGAACAGTGTATTACCCTATAATCTGGACAAAGTTCATTTATACTACACTTTTGACAATCAATTCCGAAAACATTCAAAGTCAGATCATTATACGCGAGTTCAAAATTTGCTTGGTATCCAGAATTTATCGCGCGACCCTTAAACGACCCGAAAAAACTTTCGTCCAAAACTCCAACTGATAACGACCCATACACATACATACATAATAATATATATGTACATATGTATGTATATTCGCAGACGCGAAAGCACCCATCTTTGCAGAAACACGTAGTATGTACGTGTAAACGAATGCGCCGAGTGGCACTCCTTTGGCCGCTAATCCTTTGTAATCCATACCTCGAGCCGTGCAATTACGGCCCTGGGGCTTCGGCGGCCTGGCCCTGGGGGCTTGGCCGGACACAAAAACCACAGGTTCTCTCGACCCTAGCCACTCGACCCACGAAACCCACTCGACCCCTCGTTTTGGCAGCGCAGCTCTCGCATATTTACCGAAACTCTTCTTCGCCTTCTCGACACGCGATATTTTCACTTTATTTCATTCGGCCGGAAACTAGCTCAAGTTTTGACCTCGCCGATGCGATGTGTAGATACGGGATTCTTTGACCAAGCCTTCCCCCCCCCCCCCTCCCTTAGACTTTTCCATGTACAAAAACAATATTGCTCCTTTGTGTGAGCGAGTAGTTCGATCCACTAAAACGTGTGTGTGCTTTCATAACATCGATCTGTGGTGTGTAAACTCTAGTATGCTCCAAGTTTTCTGTGGCCTTAACCTATATACATATGCGTAATATATCGCTCGTTTTATGAAGGTTTTACAAATTTATTACGATTGTTTGAATTCGATCAGTGTGGGTGTGAAATTTGTAGCATTGAGTGCCAAAATTCTGCATATAGTCCAGTGCACTCAAGTAAGTAAGGAACGTTGTATGTACATACATATGCTTGGCGTAATGAGGAGAGATTTAACGGAATACGTGGGTTGGAAGTATCAGAAAGGTGGTTTATGTAATGGTGAGATTAAAGAAATTGAAATGGCAATTGGCGGGTCTCGCTGCCAATTGCCGCGATACAACAATGACAAAAAAAAATGCAAAATATATGGATGAAAGGAGTGCTTGAATGGTACTCGAGAGAATGTAAAAGGTTGAAATAATGGCTGCAAGGGAAGATGGCTGGATGAAATCAGGAAAAATTGTAAGATGGGATGGATGAAATTTGCCCAAAACTAAGATAAATGGAGAAGCGTGTTGGAGAGGCCTTCATGCATGCAGTAGATGCAAATGATGATAACGATTGTTCGGATTTGATCCTTGAAGTATTTCAAATGCTGTATAAAATGTATGTAAAAATGGTTTTTATGGGAAGCCTCTGATTCCTAAAGCTATTAAAAAACTGTATATTTACGTGGTTCTATTTATCTTGATGATATTAAACATTGCAAATACATGAATACAAATTTACATACATACATATGTATATCTAAATCTGAATTTATTTCCAATATTTATTTATTTAAGTTTGAACCATTGTGGCATTACAGGAGTTTATAATATGCCACAATATGCCACAAATATAATAGAGAGAAAAAATGTATAAAGAAAAAACACATACATATTTATACATCATCTTCAGCCATTCACCATCCAATGCTAGCTGAAATCCTCTCCAACACGCTTTCACTCGTCTCTGCTTTGCGCAAATCTGATCCATCTCACCACTCACATTTTCTTAATTTCGTTTACCCATCTTTCCTGCGGTCTTCTTTTTGCCCTTTCGCATACTTCCATGAACCATTCTACCACTTTTTTGTCCACCTTTCATCTAATCTTTTAGCCACATGGCCCGCCCATTACCACTTCAATCTCTTCGCTCTATCAACCAAATCCACGACTAGTCAAAATATATCACAACTGAAAAACCACTTCAACCATAACGGTATTTGGTACCAGGTTAGATGGAATATATTCCAACTAGTCAAAATAAATTACAACTGGAAGGTACTCATCAACTAAAACATCGACATTAAAATTGCGTAAATTAATAGCCTATTATCTATTATGTTTAAATTTATGAGTATTATCTCAAAAGTATTGAAGTCTTAATTTTATGGAATAAGACATCTCCACTTATTCCTATTCGGATATAAACATATGAGGTAGGAGCGCCGAGTTGAAATGAATGAAAAAAATATACAATGTAATACCTACAATTGCTTTCGTAGATGTCATGTTATCGTCAAAAATTTACATAAATTTACGTTAAAAGCATAACATGATGTTATTCCATTTTTATTTTCATCAAATGTATTGTTCTATACGCATATGAATGATTTTTAAGTTGCTTGGTTCGTTGACGGGCGCAATCTTGCGATGTTGAAGTTGTCTCGTTTTCCATTGTTTGCGTGTGCATGCATCCGATGCAGTTTTTGCGCGCTCGACAAAAAAAAGACATTGTTCGACTCGCTGGTTGGTGAATTTTTTCATTCATGAAAAAGCGTTTTTTTCTGCTCGTATTTTCACATTTTCCGAAACCTAGTGTTTCGTAGCAATGAATCGCTTTATTACGCGCTGCGCATTCAAAAGCTCCCGTCGTTAAAACTGCACTAATTATGAAACACGCTTTCGAAACATCGAACTGTTTTATGTGTTCATCACAAACGTACCTATGCATATTTGACAATATGAGTGCTATTATTTAATTACATATATTTTTAAATTCATACTGTACATTATTAAGAGTGTGAGCTAATTACTCGTTAAAAAGCGCGTCCCGAAAGAATAACCAAAGAGAGGGAGAGGTCTTTTCATGCATTTTTTTTCTTTTCCTTCTTTTATTTTGGAGGCTTTCAGTTTCACCAGTCATAAATAAGGGGAGAATAAAAGAGCTTTGAATTGCTCAAATTGCTGGCGGGTACCGTTCGAGCTTAACTATCAAAAATGTAGGGCTCGCCGCGAGACCTATTAACCGGGAAAAATGGCCCACACCGAGTTGACTTTATGGACCTTTTTGCAGCGTTAAATTCTGTGACTGAAAGACCTTTGAAGAAATGAATGAATGAACATGTTATCTTCACATTACTTCAAACGAAATGGAATGATTTCATTTTATTGCTGAAAATTATATCGATTATGAAACGTACATACGTACATATGTTGGTTTGATTCAAAATTCTATTTGGAAGAAACGTATCGTGAATTATTGTGTTAAAAGATATATTTTTATTTTATTTTTTACATATACATATATCAGGAACAATAATATATCAATAAGGCATATGTACATATGTATATCAGGAATAGGTAAACCCAAATGCGCCTTCCTGACCAATCACAATTATAAAGCATTTTTTATGAGTCACTGAATTTCTATACACTGAAAAACTCCAAATTAACTAGACATCTGTGGATTTAAACCTGTATATAAATTTTACTGAACATAAATCATATTCAAATAGTGTTGACACAGTGGGTGAGATGGTTTTCAGCAAATTTGATGGAGGAATCATTTCACCAATGAAATCAGATAAATTGTCAAACTCTGTGTTCTTATTAAATATATACATGTGTGTATTATTTATTATATATACATATGTATATACAACCAGAGCGAAACACGCGAATTTTGGATTTTCATCGATGGACCTATTGGAAAACTGTCGTCGTATCAAGGGAATATTATATAAAATATTTCATTAGTTTTGATTATTTTACTACTTTTTAGAAAAATAGACACTCAATACTCGCTTATTGCAGTTTTTTTGGATCGATTTTGATAAATTTTGATTGATCAAAGAGAATCCAAAGTCACCGTTTCGCTAGAAAGTCCCCAAATGAGTGTTTGTATATGGTGGAAGCGTTATTTTCACAAAATCGTTTTTTTTTTCATGTTTCTGTGATTATTTTGAAAATAAAAGTCTTTAAGAGGTTCCATGGGGTATATATACAAACATACCTTTAATTTTAACACAAAATACAAAAATATCAAATAAATGAAATATAAGGAGGTCAAAATTACCTATTTTGACGCAAAATGTCAGGGATTGATTTTAGGATTATAAAGACAAAGGATGTATATAAATATAAACATATGTATGTACCCATGCTAGTTAAACAAAGTTTTTCTAGTTAATCAAGCCTCATACTTTATTATTCATAGTTGTTCTGCATATGTATGTAGTTGTTTGTGTAAAATGATGAAGCTTCAAAAACCCATTATACCGGAATGCATTAAATTCCAATTTATTGCACCTTTGGGTCTTAGGTCAACTATTCGTCAGTTATTATATTCTCAGGAAGCCCATTATTATGTAATATTACCCTCAATAGGACTTGTCATTGTTTAAACTTTGAATACGATATTAATATGAAAGTCCGCTGTACACGTATTTCTTTTCAGTTGATGCTTTTTGTTCGTTTGTATCTAAAATTATTTGAAACAATGATGGTGAAAAGTTTGAATATGTTTATTAAACCGAAAGAACATTTTTAGAATAGCCAAGAGCTTAGTGAACTTTGTTTTGCCTTTAAATTACTAATTACCGCGGAAAAGTTTTTACTCTAGGAGTTTTCTTCGTTCTCTCTTTGAAGAATTCTCGATTTTCTCGTCTTGGACTCGACTCGAGCCTTGAGAGTTTGTTTGTTCTAATACATATACATATATGTATATATCACTTGTGATTGACAGCCAAGTCGATATACAATGAAATGGATGTCTATACGTAACATTTCACGCAGTTTTATCAGATGTAAATGTGTGTGTGTGTGTGTTTAAATAAGCGGGTGTTGAAATTTATGTTATTTTTTTTCGTCAGTTTACATATGAGAAACGTTCGGGTTACTGGATCCAATTATACGGCGCTAAGGTTAGAGAAGTATCCATTAATTTTCGCAGGGTAAGCAGATGTCGTCGGTTTTTTATCGGGTGCTGACCCTTGATTGAGGATGCTGGAGCAGGTGGTCAGAGCCTTCCCTACGACCCATCGTCTACCCTTCCTAGAGGGCGTGAGGTGAGGAAGAGGGAGTAGGTCCCTATTAACAATTCGGTGGGCGCTCCCAATAAGGATTGACCACTTGGTGCGGCAATAAATCTCCTCGAAAGCCTCTGTAGGACCCTCGAGGGCCTGCGCCCCTCCTTGGCCCTATATTGATGGGGGCGCACTTGCTAGTTGCGCCTTTTGCGGTTTCGACGCGAGTCTCCTCCCCCCACAGCTTCCGCCTAGTTAAACTAGAAGTTTTTAGGCGATTTAATTTAATGTATCTCTAATTAAAAATAATTCAAAGGCGAAATTCGTTCCGATGTTCGTACGTCTGTGTCATTGACAGACGGTCTGAAGACAAATTAACATTTTCAAAAGATCGTTTACAAAATGTCACAGCGGGGAAAATTATTCACGGGATGACATTCGGATGAGGTTTTCTAGAACGGCGAAAAATTTGAGATCATTTTAATTACTTCTAAAAGCGTCTTCATTAATTTCGCTCTGCGTGATTGATGCCTCGAGGATGATCAATTATTTTAATTTATTTTTGATTTAAAATCGACTCATTTTTCCTGTTGAACTTTGAACTCATTGAAATTTAGATTTAAAGATTTACATTTATGGATTGTTTTGATTTTAACGGAATTCAAATTCTGCGAAATGTGACTTATTATTTAATGATTCCAATAATTTGAAATTATGCTTCAATTACTCAATATTACGAAATTTAATATAATGATGAAGCTTACTAAAAATTTATAATTTGGGCTGTAAGTGCTCTGTTAATGGGATATTCGTCGCACGCAATGATATTATAATTATATTAAAATCGGTAGGTGTCCCTCCCCCCCCCTCCTTTTTGTCAAGATGGAATATTTAATAATTAATGAGGGGATATGCGCGCGGCGTTCAAAGAGTTAAAACGACTTGCACGCGCGCGCTCGCGCACCCTAAAGGTTATGTGATCCATCTTGAACGCGTGAAGTGGAATTTCATCAAAATTTAGGGTAATGAATTTCGCTTTTTCGCCTCGCATAAGAGATCAAGCTCTCTAAATACAGGCAAGGCGGGGGAACGAAAATTAATTACATCCCTTCAATGAACGCCATATATGATTCCGCGCAATTAAAGCCTTTCAACGCGAGATACGCACATTTGCCTACATAAATACCTTACAGAATCAATATACAATCGAAAAACAAGTCAAGGCTCAATCACCACAAATTTTGTGAACACCATTGATTTAAAAATTAGTGACGGTAAAACAAACATTTCATAAAACATCGCTTTAAACTGGGTTAATGTACATATGTATGTATGCATGTACATGTAGATATAATTTTACTATTGTTGATAGTTGAGGGAATAACAGTCGCAGGACTCCAATCATTTCCAAAACACATTTTTTTGTTCTACGGGCTTAAATTGAAAACTGTGGAAATGTATATTGCACAACATATAGAAATGCTCGGACGCTTTTTAACGAAGGTCTGTCGATCTTAGACTTCGAACCCTTTTGAAATATATATAAAGTTGAACTACTATGATATATTTACTGAATTTGGGAGGGTCCTATCCACCCAAGATGTATTATATTTTAACAATTTTTGATGCGGTAAAATTTCACTCGTGTATGTTGATTTTTTTGTGGATTCAATTATTCCAATTATGTAATATAAGAACTATGTATTATTAGTTATTAAATGTTATTTACGTAAGTAGGTAATATTTTGTGATGAACAGATTTAGAATCTCGTTCGAATGTCGTGTGTCAGCCACATTATTTATGATTGGTTTGCGATACGGAATGAATGTTTGTTTTTTTTTTTCTGATATAATATATTATGTAGATTGGTCCTCACTTTGCTGAAAATAAGTTACTCGTTTATTTTTCTTTCAGCGATGTGTAAATATGTAAAATTATATTCGGTCAAATAAATAATCGCACTCAATCGAAGTTGAGAATCATTTAAGTTTTGATGCTTTTTTTAATTGTTCAAAAAATATACAGACCGTACAATTTTTTGTGTATTTTAGAATGCCAAAAACAAAATTTTTGGTACAAAAAAAGTTCTAATATATGTATGTATGTACTATGTAGGGTTTTTTTGACTAAATTTGTAATATTCTAAAATCGGGATTTAGCTCCAAAATTGTTAATTAATCTTATGAAAATTTTATTATACATGATTAGTTGGAATAAACATCAATTTTAAATTCAACTTAGTATTCGTTATTTTCCCTGATGTACCACCGTAGTATCGAGTTTTCTAATCAATGGAAATTAAGGTAAAATAATGCTTTTTTAAAAGGTTTTATATTGTTATAGGTTTTTTTATACGAAATTTAATATTTAAACTTTTCAATCGTGATTTTTTTGTATCACACACATTTTTTACAAGAGTTTATTTAACGTCGATTTTTACATCTAACTTATTTTTGTTTATTGTCATATAAATTTAAAAAATCAGTAGTTTCAATCAATAAATATTTTTTTCTTCATCTTTTAAAAATCTAATCATGAAATACCAAGAAGTATTTGTAATTTTTATCTACAAATATTTAAAAACAGTCGTACCCGATTTTTCGGAATATAACTTAAATAAATATGTAAAATAACTGTTATCTTATTTTGAAAAGGTTCAAACTAATGGTTAGAACAGGTGTAGTTCGAACCATTACAAAATAAGGTAACGTAATACTAAAGATGGTATAGTCGATGTACCCAATTTTATATTTTCTCAAGATGCCAGTTTCAGGATGCACCCAAGTGGTGTCTATGGTATTATATAAATTTATAGATTATAAATTTTAAAATCATATTCAAATAGTGGTGACACAGTGGGTAGAATGATTTTTTCAATGGATTCGATGGATGTCGATGGATGAATTCGATGGAGTAACCTTTTCAAAAATGAAATCAAATAAATTGGCAAACTCTGGTAGAAAACGATCGATTTTGAGTCACAAATATCGTAGTTGACCAGCAGCACTACAGAAATACTCGGGGTAAATTGTTTTCAATCGAGGTTAACCCACTGGATCGAACCCGGTAGCCTTTCGGTGTTTAGCATTAACGCAACCACCATTATGCCGTTGGCTGAAAATCATTAGTATTAGTACTCGAAAATTGTTTTTATTCAAAAGTCGGTTTTTGTTTATATAAACCTTAATGTGAATATGTCTACTCATACATACATACATATGTATGTATGTGGGTAGTAGACTGTCGAAAGGGCCGCGCTCGAATTAAATAATAGGAATTGCGAAAATTTTCGTTTTATTTTCTGAGAAAGACGACCGGGGGCGTGTTTGTCTTCAAATTATAATTTTTGCCCCGCAAAAATAAACATTGCCCATCCCCGTCTCGTTTCATCCCCCGTACTACCATAATTCATTATGATTTATATTCTCCGAGTGCCAAAGTGTACATACGCCGGGCGCGTTTTTTCAGGCGAAGGGTGGCAGCAATTAGAACGTCCTCGGGGCGCCGCGACGCTCTAGAGGGAGACGTAAGATGGGGATGGGGATGCTCCGGGAGTGTCGTCGTGTACGAGGGTGAAAATTAAATATCTCATTTCGTGCGAGAGGGTGGCGAAATTCGGCCACTGGGTCCTTCTGGCGCGCCGACGTAGATGACTTTATACATATAATTGTTATGTTTTGGCACCTGCAAAAAATCAAGATAGGCACGACGTTCGTATTGCTTTATCTCCTTATTATTCTGGCAATGTAATGAAAGTGGGCGAATTTGGTAATGTCATGTATTCGTTAGGTTGTTGGAATTAATCTGATTATCTTGAATATTTTATTCATGTCATAACAGCTTTTAGTGTAGTTACTTACTTCAGATGAGACCGTTTTGTATAAAAACTGCTAGTTCAATATGATAAAAGGTTGGAAATGTAACAAAGTGTCGACATTTATCTTATATACATGCGCGTAACTTATATTTATCATATTTAAAAATATATTTATTAAATATGTTAAGCCTAAAGTAGAACTCTATGTTCATAAGAATTTTCAGCCCGAAACTAATAAATTTGTATTACTAAAAACCCGAAAATTTGTATTTATTTTAAAATTAATGCTGTTATGGTTTGAATCTGCCAAAGGAAAAGGGTCTAGTCTATTAAAGCATTGAATCGTCGTTTTGTATTTGTAATCATTAAAATGATTTAAGTTTCAAATATATAAAGAATTTTACAGAATCAAAATATTACTGAAATATTGAACTTTTCTGAAAATTAAATTGTTTACCAGCAACATATGTAGCTCAGTGGTTAGCGTATAATTTGACTATAATAGCGTATAATATAACTGTGGAGTCACGGGCTCGATTCCTGATCCAGTGTTGCTGACCATACCTTGGAAATAACAAAATAACAAAAAACGTTTATAATTGATTATTTAGACTTTTACTAATTATCAGTTTTCTTAAATCAATCTCGATATATTATATTAGATCAATCTTATATTTACACACTACGTACATGTTTAATTGTGTCTAAGTACAGGTCTTTCATTTTTTACGTAGTCTCATTGGGTAAAAACACCCTGCAACCAATACACGTATTTCTAACAAATGCGTGTGTTTTGTGGCGTGGCGATTGTGTATATCGGCGGAAACATACGTTTTAAATGGTTCGGTGACTATTTCAATACTAATAATAAACCTTGTTGATGATTTGGATACCAACGTGGATTCAGAGGGTGTCCTGATTGATATAGAGATTTGTTATGATGTGATTTAAATTTATGTTGTCTTTTTTATTTCTTAAGTGCTCTTTTTTTAATACCTACTTCTTATTTATTGTAATTTTTATATTAAAATATAAAGTAATTTATAATGAATAATGGATTTTTTAATTTAATGCCTATATGTGTACCGAGAAATGAAACTGAACAATATGTACTACTGGCTAAACGATGTTTCTGTCGATATACAATTTACACGCATTTGTTTCCAAAACATACACAATTTATTAATAGACTTCGTGAACTAAAATACATGTACATACATATATTACGTATAGATCTAAAATTAGCTAAACAAATGTATGATATTGTATATAATATTCTTAAACATATAAAAATCATTCAATGTATTAGTTTTTGTATTAAAACATTATTATGTGGCATTCAATAGTTCATGCATATGCGTTCTTTGATGATACAAATTTTCATAACATACTCAATATATTTAACTATATTTATATATGTAATAAATTGCATTCAGTTGAAGTGTATCTTCTAGTCGTGTTTTTTTTTGACTAGTTAAAATATATTCCATCTAACCTGGTACCAACTACCGTTATAGTTGAAGAGTATAAGTATATTCATTTGTAATATATTTTGAATAGTTCGAATATATACACGTCTAACCCACATAAGTTAATTCGTATGGCGTATTGCATTCTAACTGGTCCAAATATATTACAACTAAAAATACAGCTCAACTATACATAAGTTGGTACCAAGTAAGATAAAGAGTTTAGGCTTTCGTGAAAAGGTCACTCGGCTAGTAAATTGAGTTGGAAAGTCACATTTTTATTCTAAACATATTATTAGAGCCATCGTATTATGCTATTCATTACTTTTATTCGTAATATCTAACAAATATTACAACTGGCGTTCATTGTTGAAAGTGTATTTGCGCTTGTAGAGCTTTATTTTACTAGTTGAATTGTATTAGAATACGAATGACCTAAAACGCCATTTGGAATTTTATGCAACTGAAAAAATACTTTGACATATACATATATGTTACATTACATGTACAAATGTATATATATTAATATAGACGGATACTTTCATTTGTTATTTTAATTATGAAAAAAAATTATCACATAGATAAAATTTTTCTTTGAAACTTCATGATATATTATATATAATATTATAAATATAACTCGTCGACGCTACGTTAACGGACCTTACGTTCCAATTAATTTTTCTTGTTCCAAAGTTTTTCTTAAAAGCGTCGACGATGAGGTTGCTCCATATATTTTTTTTCTTTTTCATACATAAAAAAATACACACTCGCCCTCGTACCATAAACTCGAGACTTTAACATTCGTAATACAATTTTTATCGCGCAAAATCGTTCTCAAGGCGTTTACCGAACGAAACAAGTTACGCGATAAATTTTGCAGAAGACCGCCGGAATATTTGAATAATGCTACGCAGATTAATATCTTCGGTCCACAAAAGTTGACGTTATATTATCGGGGAGGTTAGTACGGGTCGTACGTGTGTACTTTTGCGAAAATTTTCCCATTGTGTGACAAAAGTACATAAACAACGCCACCGAGCAATTTGCATACGTTTTAGGTACCACTATACACAGAGGTCCTTATATGTATGTATGTATGCATTATAGGTATTTATGTACATACATATGTAGGTACTATTGTCGTGCCACGTGAATTATGATCGAATCGTTCGAAATTACTAACTCGGCGGTCGCCATGTTATTAAGTATCGCTTCGGTTTGTGTTTTTTGTGTGCGTGTGCTATGTAAGAGTTTAAATGGTTGTTTTATTCGTTTTGTTTTTGTTTTTTTTTTCGCAGGTTGGAAGTCGTACACGAGATGAACTCGTCGGCGGCTGAATTGAGGATTTCGCCTGTCAGAGCTGAAGATGAGGGTGTCTTCAGGTGCGAGTTGACATATCTTCTCGTGGGAGAGGACTGCGATACTGTCCAGCTGTTGCATTTCAGGACACTCAGTGAGTTTATTTTAATTTCAGTAAATTGATACGTTGTATATATTAGATTTATGTTTTGGGAAGTTTTGGACAGGTGTAGCAATTCAATGAATCGTCATTTATTTATTTATTTATACAGATATACACCTATTTTATTAAGACGACATCTATTGTCAACATTGTATTATTCAAGTTCAATTATAAACATTATAATCATCGTAGAGGTATACATGGACGAATTTTCGCAGCATTTTTAAATATCATGTAAAATCTGTACAACTCAAATTTTGTATGAAATATAATAGGACATGCTTGCCAATTTGTTGGAACCGTTTCCAATGTACATACATACATACATACATAATCAGATAAATTGGCAAACTCTGAAAGGAAGCGATCTACTTTGGAATCACATATTCAAGGTCTGGCCAGCAACAAAGCCAAGGATAGAATCTTATCTTATTACCACACAATCGAAAACATTACTAAACTACATACATACATACGTTGCTGGTTAAATCGATGTTATGACTCTCTCAATGAATCTGATGCTAAGACTTTTTCAATGACTTTACTGACGGAGCCTGATGTAGTAGCTGACTGTCGTACCGTACCTCAGGCACAGTCTATATACTGATTTTGATGATATCAATGTTTATCTTATAGCGATTATGTATATTAACAGAATACGTGACCCCACAATCGAAACTATTAGATGCTAACCACCAATCTACATATGGTGCTAGTTATTCAATTCAAAATTATTGCCATATATAAATGCATTAAGTGAATATGTACGTGAGTATGTACCGTTTACCATGCACCCTTTTTTTTTGATCTTTCGACTTAAGATCTTTTGATTTTCGATCTTTGCCTTTCGATATTTGCGTTTTCGGTAATTTCACATTCCGGCCCGTCACGGAGACCGGTAATACATATGTAATATATAATATGTACATGATGAATAGTCTGTTTTATTTTCGGAACTTAAAAAACTGTTATAACTCATTGAATAAAACTATGTATTACGCATAATTAGCTAAGGATTCACTTTACAATAAGAAAACGTCGTAGGATATAATACATGTATATAAACTAATGTTATATAAAAATTTTCACTCGTTCTGTATTCTAACGAATAATATTCGAATTTATGAATATTGAAAGGGGGGGCTAATATATTCGAATATTCATTTGGGACACCTAGTCTTGTGACTCAATGCTTTTTTGACAAGGTTTTTATTAGTGTCATTTGGTTAGTTAGGTGAAATTCCAAACCGGTTGAAATTTGTGAGCTGATTTTGAACAACCTCCGCTCTTCCGATCGCTTTGAAACTTTACCAGCATTCGAGGATTAGATATCACTAAAATAGGTAAATGTCTCCGATATGACGCCTTATTCGTTATTTCAATCATTTAAAATTAGATCAGAATCAACTGCCAGATCGACGTGATGATAGCTGGCGTTTCGGGTCTGACGCTTTTGCTTCTCAGATTCAAATATTACTGATTTATTCAAACCATCTCATATTACTAAAAGCCTTCACACTTTTTCATAAAATTTTTTAATTCACTAATCGATTATTCTCATAGTTCATTTAAACAGGGTAAGCAATTGAATACGCATTTCTTTTACCTCCATCCTTCTATTTTTACATACCTCCTTTGCATTTCACATGGTTTTCGTGTTAGTGGTAATTTTATTTATGCTTTTTTTTCTCAATTCCGATATACATATGCACGTACAATGTACATATGAATAATGGGAACATTTATTATAACATAATTTATATATTCGAATTAAATTTAACTAAATTGATCATTTTTTTAAATGGTTTAATTTTAATTAAATTACTATTACAAAATCAGACATTCATTATAGAATGTTTAATTCGAAATTGTTTTTATGAGAAAATAATAATTAATGAAATTCGGCAAGAAAACTGATTCGGAAAACTCTAAGATAACCCTCCTTGTAATAATGTTGATTGACTACATAGAGCTCTTACTTAATTAAATGAAAACTTTTGAAATATAAATTCTTGTATAATGTACATACATTTACATTGAAAATGTATGTACATAGGTACAAATACTTTATTCTAACTAAATCATAAATCGTTCTTAGGGTAGTTGTTTATAAAAAGTAAAATGGGAAATCTCATAGTTTTTGTTTGTAATTATACAAAAATATATTATTATATAAAAAAATTATATCCATATGTACATATGACTGAATTCAAAATCATCTCGTCACACTGTTTTGCGAAACGATTTCTTAATACTTACACATATCCGAACGCCAAATTAATAATTCTATTTGCTTATACTTATACAATGTAGCAGAATTAGATTTTGAAATAGACATGTGTAATACGTTCACATTTCGCGGGGGTGGGTGGAGGGGGTGTATGGTATACGCACTTGTCAGATTTGAATTCAGTGTGGGAAAAGTATATCCCCCCCCCCTCGCAGCTCGCTAAACATTAATCATTCATTTAACCTTTCATACGAGCGCGTACAGACATCAAGATATTAAGGTGAAAGATTAGAGGCCCCGTCGCAAAACGCCTAGGCTCCTTTGAACCTGGCGAGGCGCCTTATTCGGTAGGCCTCGAGCTCCAATCAAATGCGCCTTTGACATGTGACCTTATCTTAGGTCGCGTTGTGGCTTTTCAAAGCTCTACTTTGCCTCAGCATTGTTCCAAAGCCAGGAATGAGCTTTCGTTTTAATTCAAAAATGTATATGTACATACATATGTACGTTTTGTCACTATTTCAATACACGGAAATGGTGGCTGTGGTGTTGCGTATCGCCGTTCGATAGGGATAGGTGAGTTAATTTTTAAGTTGACCGGAAATGGTACCCCCCTTTATAGGTGTCCGCTTTTTTTTTAAGTTTTTGGATTCATCGTTCAACGGATCAGACTGAAATTTTTTTACATGTACTAAAAATTATGTACATATGTACATATGTATTGTCATGTTCCAAAACGTTAATATAATTTTTAAATTACTTGGTTAACAAACCGAGACTTTTTTATTATCATAAAAACGTTACATTTATGTTATTGGTAGATGTATTCGAAAACTACAGATTTAATTATGGAACGATGATTAATTTAAAATGAGATACGCAGAACTTTGTTTCACTAATTAACTTTGGTTCACTTTGTTCTGCTGCTGTGCTGACGATATTAATGACTACCACTCTCAGAGTCCCGACGATGATGACTACCACTCTCGGAGTCTTGATGGTGATGACTAACTTATGTGATCGAATCGTTATCTATGTACATATATAAAAGATTTCTTTATCTCTTGGGTTGGATTCGATTATTGTGGGAACTACATTGATAAGCGAGGTACATAACAGTATGTATGTATGTACATACATATATGTATATGGTAGTCATCTAAGTCCTTTGTAAAATATTTCCAATATTTTTAGAATGTTGCCCCATTATCTTCTCCATATATTATATATTATATGTATAATGCAATGTTTTCCGCGATGCATGATCGTACGTGGAGTCGTTCGGAGGTCCAGTGCCTCGAAGGGAGCACTCACGTACGAAATTTATTTTTTCCACGGTATAAGCGACGTTCGTATCATATCTGGATATCCTCGTGAGGGCTTAAATCTTGACAAACGACCGACGGACGTGAATGTGACCGCCGGGACGACGAGGAGGTGTCGTCGTCACGCTTCGGCGGACGCACCTTCCGGGATTCCGGGATTCGGGCCGCGCTGGCAGAGTGGGGAAGTTCCGGAAAACTGTCACAAAGCTTTTACGTCCGAACGGAATCCTTTTGTCATATTATCAGCGTTTCTTGTGTTTTCCCGTCGGATCGATCGGCGCTGAGACGAAAGTTTTGGCAGACGGACCGAACCCTCCAGAGGTGGCTTGGTCTTCGTCTAGCACTTGAGGACTTAACCTACTGTATTTCAGTGTAATTTAATGTACTGCTTCTAAATCTACATAGAGATCCTCATATAGAACACTGTATTTACATGTAAACATGTACATATATATGTATAGTGCTTTAATCTCAGTAAGGCGATGTATGTATGTATAGGAACTGATTATGAATAGGTCCAGATCCAGGGGGGGAAAGCCGGGAATTTGCCCGGAGCGGCAGATTTAGGGGGAGGGGGTTCGTACTTTTTGACTTTGACATACTTTTTAAAAGACGATCATCAAAAAATTTAATAATAGAATTGATAATAAATAGAAAATAATGGCGTCAAATTTTAATAAGCTACAGTAAAACTATTAGCAAAAATAGGTTTCAGACAAAGACAGAATACCAGGCAAAGTAGTTTTAAAAATTGCAATTTATCTCAAATTTCGTTGGCATAGTGAATGAAAAAAATTTAAGTTGTATTGTTTTTTGATATAACATCTCAAATGTATATATTTATGTATTGGCACATATATTTGGACTTCGAAAAAAATTTTTCACCCACGGTGCATTTTTTTAGTATATTGTGAATGAGGTAATATTTTTTTCTAATCTATCTATATTTCTGATTTAAATAAGGTTTTTAGTTCATAGAAATTCCCCTTAAAAATCATATTTTAAAATAATAATGTATGTATGTACATATAAAGGGTGACAATAAAACATTTTTTTATTACAAAGTATGTACATATCTAGAACGTTAATAAAAGGATAAAACATCACCGAGAATACTCCAGGGGGTGAATTTTTCCAAGGATCGCGGTTGAGTAGGTTAGGTATGCTAGTGTATCAATCTGTGTGTCTCCACATTTACACTTTTTTTGGTTCATTTGGTGCAACTTTTCCTTTTCCAGGATTTACATTTAATGTATAGTCTGTGTTGTGAAATATGTATGTATTGTCACAGATTCGGCATTCCTAACAAAGTTTGCACCGTTGCAACTTTGCAACCACGCTGTTGTCTGGTTCATTAAAATTCGGTTGATTTTTAACGAGCGTGTCTTAACTTTTTAGCGGTTTGGATATAATCCGACGAGTGTGCTCTTGGTCGTGTTCGTGTAAAGAAATGGAAATTTTTACGGAATTTCATCCATTTGACCCCGTCTTAAATTTTTGGCCGCACAAAAGGGTCAAACATGCCACGAATGAATGGAAATTTTCCTTTTTCAGCGGTATGGTGGGTGGGCGGTCGTCTTCGTTCGTAGGAGGATTTTCCGTCTTTTTATTTTTCGACGTGTCTCTTTTCTTCTGTCGCACGGAAAAACTTTTGAGATGTGTTTCCGCACTGCGCGCTATATCGAACGTTCGGAAGTTTGTCCGAATTCGCATTGTTCGAATTTTCGCATTGTAGTCGAACGTCGTGACTGTGCTATTTTGAAATAAATGTTTACAACGCCATGCAACAAAATTCCATTGAACGGATTGCACAATAATTTGGAGAGTACTATTATACTGTACATGCACGGGTATTAAATAAATTACTTTTTACTTTGGTACAATTTTAATACATAAACCACATTTATAAGTCACATATATTTTATGAAATCTTAAATAATATTGTACTGCTATAATCCTGTGGGAGCTATGCGTTACTTAAATAAGTGCAATGGTATATTTTTCATTTGAGTAGCTTCCATACTTTGCTATCAACGTTTTATTGAGGAATTATTGATGAGTGACATAAATTAATTATATAAAATAGTGTAGAAATGTTTATTCAAGGTAATGTAAAAGTAGTATTAAATAAAAATGCTGGTTTAAGAAATGAGTCCATAAAAAAATTAACTGGAAAAATTTAGATTAATAACTAGTACGGGTTTTACGAGTGTTGGCGTTTTTTTGGGTTTCAGAATATATTTTCTTCATAATTTAAAATTTTTAGAAATCTGTTTTTGAATCTCTTTAAGAGGCAATTTTTTCAATAAAATACACATACATATAATAGGTATATGTACATATAATGACATCACAAAAAAACAAATTCATATATATTTTTATTAATTTATAATAAGATTTGTAAGGGAGTCTTATTCAATAGACCCAATATAAAATTTTACCATGACGCTTTTATCGTATTACCCCTGATAAATTTTATAGATTATAAATTTTTGAAATCATATTCTAGTAGTTAGTGGTGAGTCACCATTGGTGACAATATGGGTAGGATGGTTTTTGCCAATTTTGATGAGGAACCGTTTCGACAATGAAATCAGATGAATTTTTAAACTATGCTCGAAGACGATTAATTTGGGGTCACAAATATCTAAGTGTGACCAGCTGAACTACTCGATATTAATACTGGAAATAAATTATTTTTAATCAATGACAACCCACGGGATTGAATTCGGGAACCTCTCGGTGGTTAGCATTAATGCAACCACCAAGCTATGCTGCTTGTTTACATGTATATTGGAAAAATATTTCACCGGAAACCCAGTGTTATGGAAATTGGATGACATCATCGTTATTTACATAAGATTTCATATTTTTCAAATAAAGAATAGTTTTTGCAATAGCGATTAAAACAATATCCATTTTTATTTAAAATTTGATTGTAATATTTTTGTCACCATCATTCATACATATAATGCTATATTATATTTTATTTGTTTGTGTTGAATTAAAATTTATCTACTGTGCAAAATAGCAGGCAGAAGGTTATTCGTGTAATTTGTATACTTTGACAATGAACTATTTATATACTAGTATATTTTCAGATAGAAAACGATATAGAAAAAAATCAGTTTTTCCAATATACAAACGTTCATAGCGCACTCGTACGAACAAACAATTTTCCTCGATTGCCGATACGTTTCAAATACGTGTTTACTCGATTCAGTACAAAATTGCGAAATAAAAAACAATTTCTGGAACGGAACGAGCGCTGAAATAAAATAAAATGGAGCGTATTCATAAATGGCGGCCAGGTACACACATACACACGGTCGCCGATAAACAGACATCGTCTCCAGATGTTCCCGTGTCCCCCTTTTTCTCCGGGACGTCCGATCGGGGATAAATAAGCGCCATCAGGACCGGAATGGACGCGCTTTATCTGCCTCGCACGTGGGCGTTTTGATTTATTCAGAGCGGGGTGGGATTGCGCGTGAGGGGGAGGGGCAGGGATGGAGGTCGACTAGGGGATGGCTTATGCGAGTCCCTTTGTTTCATCCGGATGAACCAAAAACGAAAGACATCTCTGTTGTGGATTGACTCCTAAAAAGGGATAGACCTTACACGCCATATTGGATCGTCTGATTTGGATTTACCGTATCAAATTTGGAATTTCAATTTAAATAAAATTATGGCCGATTCAAACTGTATGGGTTTTTTATTTTAAATTTATTTTTCAACGTTCCGCAAACAGCAATTTCAAATAAAAATAACAAATATAATATACTGTAGTTTATCACTTTTCTTAATCTATTAGTGAAGTAAAAATATATATGAGAGATAATGAGAGCCTGTAATACAAATACGATATAGTGTTAAAATGATAATGCTGTAGGCGTTTAAGCAATTAATATCTGACAAAACGAGTGGTTGGCGATAAGTCAAACAATGAAGGCTACTTACTGGCTATTGGAAATGGGTTAGCTGTCACCGTATCCAAATTTTTTTGAATTCCTTAACGTGCTTATTACGATTATATTTCACTATCGACTCAGTGGATTCAATTTAAATCAAACCTTGCAAAAGGGCAAAGCTTAACCACTTAATTCGCCATAAGCGCACCGGTGCGCGCTCTTTCGTGTTTAAGACTATGATTCGAAGTTGATTTTAGTTACTTCACAGTGGCATCTAAAAATATCCTGTGATACTAACAAAATTGAAAAAAGTCTATATTTTCTTCAGTTTGTTATATTAGCTTAGTTTGTTATATTAGGTTAGCACTAAACACAAACATAAAATAATCTAATAATAATAATCTAATAAGGTTTCTAAAAACGCGTGACGATTAAGTGGTTAAAAATCTATCGGAAGAGTTCAGGAGTTCCATACTAACGGGTAATATCAAGTTAATATTTGATTTTTTGATTTGAAAAAAAAAATTAAAATCAAAGTTAATATAAACCTTTTAAAAAGTGCGTATATTATTAAAAAATATATTATATCGACGCTTATTTGTGTTTGATTGACGGACTATTGGCCGACGGAAATTAGGCCAATAAACACTTGACCTGGACATTAGGCCGACGGATATATGACCGAATTAACATTTTAATTATTTAAATTTATCAAATATCACTAATTATAATGATAAGTAGAGTAGATTTCCGAATAATGTATATGATTTCAGTGAGTTTTGAATAATATTTCAATACACAATCAGTCAAATGTCCATTCAGGCACGATTGTACATACATACATACATATGTATGTATTTCAATACAATGTATATCGAAAAATGTTGCAATTCCTCTAAATGATTAATTATTTTTAGCGAAATTATTATCTGTAGCAGAAAATAATATTATATTTGACAATTTTTGGGGAGGAAATGATTCTAACTTGGCTCTAGTTTTTCTTTTTTTAAATGACGAGACGTTTAGCCTTTTTAAATGATGTAATTACTGACAATGCAACATCGCAATGCAATGTTGAAAGAGCTTCAATGACTTGTACGTTTGCTGATGTTGTATATTTTGTCGGATGTATAACACTTATAATTCATTAATCTTCCTTCAATTGCAATTTGCAATATACATATATAGATCAATAAATATGTGGATATAATAATACATTAGATTCGGATTCTATATATTTTCTATATTTCGATGGAGAAAACAACATTTTATTTAAATTTATTTTCTTTTATGCATGTAAATGCAATACCTAGTACTTAATAGTTTAAAATTTGCTTCAATGATAATGTATTTTCTTACTTTGAATTTCGAAATGCTTTTATTGTGTATCGCATTCATGGCGTTTGAAAGTTTGCAAGAAACACATAAATATATAGAGTCGTATAAACCGGAATTGCATGTAAAATTGTTGCATTCGTTTCAAGTAGTGCAGAGTATGTGCATTATATTATGACCCGGAAACACTACAATAAAGTGAAAATTACCGCATTCGGTATTTTAAGAATGAAAATTTATCGCTATACGCGTACAAGAAAAAATACCCACTTGCGAAAAGATCTCATCTTATCGACATGCATTGGAAGTGCATTTTGGAACCATGTATGTATTTCATATACATATGTATATGTAAGTATTTTAAAATTTTGTTGAAAGAATTTCAGAACGGCCGCCAAAAGCTTTGAGTATTGAATTTTTTTTACACGCTTTTTATAAGTTGGACGCAAAGAGGTCGCGCAAAGGCATTTTTGGTCTAAAGCTGATCTTTGCCAAAAGCCATCGTCAGATTTATGGCGAAGTGAAGCAAAATCAAAGAATATGCATTTCAACCGCAGTCTGAGGGAAGTCTGAAAACTCACATGTACCATATATTTTATTCACGATTCAAAAATTCACATCGCACTTACGATAATGAAAAACATTAAGTTATACAGCATTACTTATACTTCATATATTATATAATATTGAAAAATAGTATTGAAGATCGGAAAATATGTAAACACAATTGAGTAGCGAAAACATATATACCCTAGAATCGTTGAAGTGACGTTCGTTTCATAATTGCTTACATAGCTGTTTGCGAAGTAATCGAAAATTTTCAGAGTATTATCGCAAATATTAAGTTTCGACGAGTTGAATAATTTAGTTGGGGCCAAAAAGGTTGAGAGGGAGGAGGGGGGCGGTGGGGAAAGGCGGGCAGGGGCCATTCTTCGATACCATGTCCATGTCCATGTGCAGAGTTGGAAACAACTCGAACAGCGTTCACAATTTGAGTTTGGGTCGTCTCGAGGGTGGAAAGAAGTGCGCTCGACAACCGATTACCATCCATATTACACTCACACCGAGGGAAAAAAGGGACCCTTCAAACTAAACCCCTGAACTGATATACCCTTGGGCATCTATACATTATATGTATGTACATAAATATATATGTATGTATGCATATTTAAGTCATTTATACATATATTATTTGAAGACGTGCTAAAATATATTTTTTCATGCATATTGATGGATTTTTTTTTTCACAGTGGGTCTGGTTTCACCAATTCTCGTTAAATGAACTCTTCGTTTCTATACTTGAATATAATTTGTCATCAATTTTGAATAAGGTTATTAATTTTATGTTTATTACAGCTACAGATAATGAAACCAAAACCGTATAAATTGAAAATTCTAGGATAATAATAGTATTTAAAATAATTAGTTTGCATTTAACAAATATTGAATTAAACGTTGATGTAACTCGGAACATAGTAGAGATATTGAAAAATGTTTCTGGAATGATTACTGTGGTGATCCTGGTACAAAGCCGGCGATACAAGTGTTAGAAACCGATAGTTCATTTAACGAGAATTGATGTTTTACAGATGACCCGATCAAGAAACACACTAAATTATATATAAATACATAATTATTATTTTATATTAATACATAATTATTATTTTATATTCATTACATACATATATCCGATATTTATGATTAATCATTATAAGTATTTATACAATACGTTCAATACAAGCATTTATACAATGCGAATTCATACAAACATCATCCACAGAGACATCTATGGAGAAATTTTTGCAGAATTTTTATTATACAGATCGGCAAACCTCAAGACGCGCGAGTAATTTGAGATTTGCATGAGAGATAGGAAAGGAGATGTCAATTTTACAGGAACCGTTTCAATGAAAATCCGAAAAATTGGCAAACTCTTATATGAAACTATTGACCTGGAGTCACAAATCAAGGTCTGGCCAGCAGCGGGACTCGAACCCGTGACCACTCTGCTGGAATGCATAATATGCTAACCACTAGTCCACGTTGCTGGCTATTTCTTATGACACTGACAAATTTGTATAAAAACACCGCCAATAAAAGTAAGAATTTTTTAAAAATATTTCACTCTCAATGTTTAAATTTCTTTTTTTAGCCGAGGAAAGAAAATAAACATACGTCGAACGCACATTTTTCTATTAAAAATTTAGATGCTATCAAAACATAAATTGGAGTCTATAGCGCAAATACGAGTAATTTTATATACAGCGTACACGAGAAAATATACTCGCATAACGATGTCTCGTTTTTTATATACATTTATTTTTTTTAATGTTTGCTTTGTTATCTCATATTATTTCCAATATTTACATTTAATATTTGCCGTATCGCTTAAAGCCTGCGTATACTTGCGTATGTAAATACAAGGATTTTCATTATTAACGTAACCTGTATGAACATTCGTATCTATATTTATTATTATATTATATATATATATATATATATATATATATATATATATATATATATATATATATATATTATATATTATATATTATATTATGTGCGAATATATGTATGTATGTTATATATGGATAACTGCATATAATTAACAGTGTTCGTACTCACTTGGCCGTTTCAACTCTCCTACATCCGAAGCGGTTACTTGGAAGTTCATAAAAATTTACGAGGCACTCGAGCGGTTAATTTAAAGTTGGTGTAGAGAGAAAAAAAACATGACTATATCGAAACCTTGCCAAGGGGTTGGTGTATTGCATTTTAAGGGCTTTGTGCCTATGCACATTAAAATGTGCATTTTGCGTGCTCGAAACAATAGCTTGCCAACGCTCGTCTGTTTCAATGTGAAATGAGGCGATTTTATATATGTATGTAATATATACTTTCAGTATAGAGACAGTTAATTGAAACAGAAGATACTTTTAAGCAAATGAATTGGGAAGTACATTTAATATGTATTATAATATGCGAATACGGAGTTTGTTTTGTACGTATATGCTACCGTCAAAATGTATTAGCAATTGTAATACATTTTATCTGGCGTTTTAGATGATTCAAATTCGAATACAGATTAACTATTAGATACATATATGTTTCTACAAATGCAAATATAGTTTTACCAGCCCTCGCCAGTTATTATATATTAGCTTTGACACTTAAAATTTTTCTAACGAAGTGCTTTAGGACTCAACAATGCGTTAATATCACTTACGATTTATGATTTATGTAAAAAAATATCATATTACGATAGTTTTAAGAATGTATTCAAAACAAATATGTGACATTCTGATTCAAATTACTATTCAAGTGACGTTTTCTTAAAAAGTTTTAAAGGTTTTCTTTGGTTCTGTGAATCAAGTGGATGAAAGAAGTGGAATACATACAGCATAGAAAGGAATACGTATTGACTGATTCTTATCAGTCAGATTGTGAATCTAATGTGTCATATGAAATAGCTACGTGGAATGGATGAAACAAATTTTTGCTAGACAAAATATATTACAACTGGTAATACACTTGGACTGTAAAATAGCATACATATGTACATATGTATATGAGCGGGAATAATTTAATGTAAACTTAAAACGCAATGTTAAGGTTCAATTTTTTTAAGGTATTTATAAAAGGTCTATAAAACTGTATTATTCATATGTATAATTACCATAATTTATACATTAATGAATCGTGGGACGTGTATCAGATGTGTTTGAGTATATAATTATTAAAATGTGACTGGAAATATTATTTTAAATATTATGTACATACATTTAAGAATTATTTTACTTTCCGTAGTGAATCTGTGCTGTCTTATGAAATTATTATATAATAAAATTGTATTATGCGCACGAGTAAAATTCATAAAAAGTACAAAATTTTTAATAAAAATATTGTTATGGCAGCAGAAAAATTCATTTTGCGTATACGAACCAATCTAAAAACAAGTAATTTGAAATAAATTTTATATTTTTTAAAATATAAAATTTTTAATATTCTCTTTTGTACTAGTGAATTTCATCGTCAAAATAAATATAATACATACATATTTCAAAGTATAATTTAATAGGAAACATTTTTTTATTACATTTTATGCGTTGAACTAATACCAAAATTTATTTTCCTAAATTATTAAGTGCCTCATAAAAATTTGTATGTGTGTGCATTTGTGTTCAATGAAATGATGTAAATTTGCATAGAATCATGAAAATTACTCGTTTTATAATAAAATCCTACGTGGTAATACGTAATGCACGTCGTTTCTGGAACAGTTGAGATTTTATATTTAATTATGCGAGTGATAGCCATCATCATTCTGCCCGCACAGTTCTTTATCGGATGGCTTCTATTCCAAGAGCTATCCGACTTTTAAATGAAATCATTGCCGCCGTGCCTTGATGTGATTCTTTCCAACTCAGCGAGCGTAAGTTATTGACGATTATTTTTACCTGTTTGTCTGGTAGCCGGCACTCATCATTATTTATATAATTAATGTGATGTATGAGTGCAATTTTATTTATTTATTTATTTAATTTTGATATTCTCTCTTCAATTTGGACCTCGTGGAGATCTTTTGTATTTACGTCTGGTTCTTATATATCAGTGCTTGCTTCAGATTCAAGACTACTATGTATTCTACTATGTATTCTGTTATTTGATATTTTTATTCTGTATTTTATTTTATTTTTCCTTATGTTTTATTTTTTTTAATCATATTTTTCTGCTTTTTATTTTATGTATTTTTTTTATTGGGCGCATTAGGTTCTTCCTGTAATGCCACAATGGTCCAAACAATAAATAAATAAGATTGGCGCTATTCGATTTTGGAATTCGAGAATTGTAAATTTGCATTTGTAAAATATGTCCGTTCATCGTAAAAGCACTCGTAAACTGAACGCAATGTAAAGTGTGCGACTTTCTTGCAAAAGAGCGTGAACTTCCGACGTTCGTTTGCGTTCCATTTTCGACAAAAGAAAAGGAATAAATGGTCCCCCCCCTGTCCCCATTTTCCCACTTTGAGACATAAAATATGTATTTTAAATGATACATTATTCAAGAAGCGCAACCGGAACGTTTTCGTTCGCGAGCGCAACTGCAACAAATAGGATGCGATTAATCAATGCACCGGGACCTGGCGTCGCTTTGATCTTACTCGGGACTTTTCGTGCGTTTTCATCGGGATTTTTCAGCGGAAAAGCCACTGAACGGATTTCACGAACGTTTGCCAACACTTTTCAACGGTTGAAACAGTGAAAAAATACGACTTTGCATGCGAAATGGTTCGCACTGGCGCACCGTTAGCCGGCCAAGACAAAGAGTTTTAACAAAATTTATAGCGTTTCATTCGCCGTACAGTGAAAATTCGCTTTTATATTATATTGAAAAACCCTTAATAACATGCTGTAGGTAGAAGTGTATAAATTTTGCACAACCTTTTAATCTCGGGCTATAAAAGCCTACAAGTTTTTACGAACCTAAAAATGAACTGGTACGTG
Source organism: Arctopsyche grandis (assembly GCF_051622035.1). NCBI lineage: Eukaryota > Metazoa > Arthropoda > Insecta > Trichoptera > Hydropsychidae > Arctopsyche > Arctopsyche grandis. The sequence continues at coordinate 11,377,448 of NC_135357.1, forward strand.
TTTTATGCGGCGTAATAAATTTTATAGCTTAATTCTATCGCTAAACCTTTTTTGTTTTTGTGCTGTAATTCAGTCTTAATGTTCATTAAATTTAGCTTTGCAATAGTGAAAACTTTAATTTAATATGTGCTTTTATTTTAATGATGGTTTTTATTTTCTCCGCATTCGAAGTGTGCAGGATGGGGTAGTAAAACCTAATGATTTTCAAAATTAAATACTGTTTTTAGTATTTGACAATATATTTATACATACATATGAAGCATTATATAAATAAATCTACTTTTAAAGTTGAAAATAGTTCCGGGATATATATATATATATACATACATATGTACACACATAATTTTTTAGACTTTAAGAGCTATTCGTCATCCACTGCTGGTTGATGGCGAACATTCTATTCGTCTCTGTTTTGGGCAACTCTCATCTATCTTATACCATACATTTTTCTCATTTCTTTCCGTGGCCTTCTTTGCACCCATTCAAATTCGCCCATTGCCATTTCAATCTTATGTACATATGTATGTAAATATGTTTTTCAATATATAAATATTTATACAATGCAATTAAAATACATTTTCTATGCTCTTAACATATTTACATATGTTTGTACATAATCGTAAGTCTTTATTTTTGGTATCTAATTTTTGTACCTAATTTTCTCATGCGGGAGAAATTTGGAACAAAAAGTAAAAAAACCCGAAAAAAGCCAAAAGAGTTTTTCGTATAAACTGTATAGGGGGAGAGGGTGGGTCTAAAACCCTTCCAAAAGTTGTACACGATTTAAGCAAAAATACTTGAAAATGGTAGTTCTTTATTTAAAACTGTATAGGTATATGTACCTATGTACATATGCATGTAGTGGACAAATAAACAAACATTCATCTTATGTATATACATATGTATGTACATACATACATACATATAATACGAATATAATAGTTTGTCAGAAGATTAATTAATAATGCATTCTACTAGATGTTAAATATTTATAGATTACTTTTCACGTCAAAGATGTCAAGAAAAGTCGTCATTTTCATTCAGTTCCTTCGTTATATTTTAAAGTGGCGAAAGTTCAATTTTCAGTTCCAAAATCACTATTTCTGTTTGACTTAATTCACAACTTGTTATTGCTTATTTTAATTAGATATGTATGTCCAGTAGTAGAAAGCAGGATAAACGTATTAAAGGCGACCAGTATTTTTAAATATTGCTAAATGCAAAACTTTATAATGTTTTGCGAGATATTGCTAAATGCAAAACCTCAATTTGATATATATATATATATATATATATATATATATATATATATATATATATATATATATATATATATATATATATCAAATTGGGTATCGTAGAATTTTTTCCTGCACAATTCAGTATAGCATTTGAGTGAGATACTTTGGTATGTATAATATACATATATGTAATAATAAACGTGGTGGATAAGAAGTCGTATGGAGTCACCGTTCTATTCATCGTATCTGCTTCGAATTTACATATCGATGCGACCCTCTTCTTGCACAGAAATGTAGAAATATGTAAAGTCATTTGGATGGGGGTCGGTCAGGTGACCCACTGGCGACCCCGGTCATGTTTTACACATAAAGCCTTTTGAACTGACGACTATTTCGGCGTCTCCTTTTATCCAGCCTCCCCCTCGCCTTACTTACACTCCGAATTGATATTTCTCGAATGTCGTGGCTCCATTGAGTGAGTCCCGTTCTGTAAGAATGAGCCGCTGCCGATGGATTCGGCGATAAAAGCAACCGTTCGAATGCGAGTTCGCTGTAACGGCCAATTTCCCTCATCCCAGTGACCCTATCGTCCTCCTTACCCTCCCCCTACCCACCCACCCATTTGCTCCTCATCGTGGATCGTTTCTAGTGGTTCTTTGGTTAATTACGGTAATGTACGATGGCAATTCGTATATTGGCGGCTTAAGTCCGATAGTGAACCAAGTCCGATGGGGTAGCTTGACTCTTCAAAGGATTTCTAGATAAGTACGTACAATACTGTTTGTAAATAGGTGTTAAGCTTCTCGTGAATGTATGAATATACGAATAAGTTAAGTTTAATGGGTACATGTGTCGACATGTATGTGTGTATATTAGGATACATTTTCATATCGTCCCACAAACTTAACACATTCACTTATGATAAAATATTGTCATATGTACACATTGTTACGTTCCAAGGTTTGTTTTCATTTTTAAAAATTTGATTAGGATGATGACAACTTAGTCCACATCCAAGTAAATATTTCTTTATTTTTTTTATTTTATTTTTTCAATTTCAAAAGCACTTTTGAAATTGATCTTGGAAGTCGAACTTAATATTGGAACGATGAACTCATTAAACTGTTTATTAAGTGCTTTCGCTTGAACTGTACTAACTTTTAAAAGCTTATGCTAATGGTGATTGTATCAATGATTTGACTCGTTAAATCAGATGTAATAACTTGGTCTGATGGTCTGACTGACTCTCGTACTCCGGTACGGTTTAATTAGTGAATATGATGAATATATTTTTATGGCTTTTTTATTTTAATATACAATTCATATTTTTATACTAAATTAAATCAAGGTGCGATATAGCGGCATAGTATATATAATAAATTATATGTATTTAGAATGTTCTTTAGATTGATTTCCGTTTGTTTAGCTCATATATATGTACATAGGTACATATATGTATGGTATGTATATAAATATCTTTATCTACGTAAAATCTATTAAGTTTTGTTGAATATCAGTGCGTGTATTATATTATTTTTCTTTACTTGATTTATTGCAATATAAGTTATCGATTCGTACATATTTCGTTAGTATTTCAGTACCGGTATTTTTTTCTTTCTAATGAAAATATAAGTCATTTGTTTTCATATTATTGCTAATATCAAATATTTCAATTCTAGATTTTGTTTACTAAAGTATTGTTGCAATAAATACCGGTTCGCCTAATTAATTGGTATTTGAGTCGCAAAATGTCTGGAAATTGTTTAATTGAAAATATTTCGCATGATTTTAGGAATCATTTGAGTGAATATTGTAGTCGTTATAATATTTCTCCGAAATTCTTTAAATCATACTCGTACGTAGTATTGATTTAAATTTTCATTTGGCACTAAATAAATATTCAATTGTAAAATTAATATTCTCACTTAATATTATTCCTTATTATAAATGTACCTTAATCCCTAATTCTGTATACGTAACTAAACTATGTATATTTTGTGTATTAGCGTGAAAATTAATTTTAACGTTTTGCAGTTTAAGAGATTAATAATTTCATTCAAATTTTATGAAAACTCCCAATTTATTACAAGTCAGAATAGTTTCCAAATTCGAAATAAACCTAAAGCGAGCACTTAGAATGAATTTAATTAATTTTTGAGATTAAATATGTGAATTAATAGGCTAAGTAGTTGAGTTTCATCTTTTAAGAACGTAAATCGGAATTTGAAAGTAAATTATTTTATTTTTTCTCTTAAACACACATTGCAATTTTAAATTACGCTTTAATGAAACGGAAATATTCCTCGTCAGAACAAATTACAAAACTTTATAATCAAATCGAACCAAGGACACGTGCTTGTCGAGTCCATATAAAAATTTCAACAATTCACCGAGATGCAACCTCTGTCGTTTCCCGTACGTCGTTTAAGACGCCATTTGTTGGCGCCGTTTCGCCAGTGAGTCGCTCGCTTTCTGGAGAATTAGTTGCAACCGAGAGAAAAGTGGGTCAAAGTTGAGAAAAATGGCGAAAGGAAATCGTGGAAAACTCGAGTCGGTCAACTCGGTCGACCGGCTTTATTGCTCGATCGGATATCGGTGGCCTACTACTGATAGCAATTGAACGATGGTCGTTTGTGTACACACACAGGGGTCAAATAAACCCCAAGGATCGATTGTATTTAACCTATACTATGTTTAATTTAAAACCGGTTCGACCGACGATCTAATTACCACTCAGGTATCGTAATGCGAACCGGAGTTAATTTTGTACTGAGCACGTTTGATGTCTATCGTGAATATTTATTTTAAGAAATTCAAGTATTCAGCTTCTAAGTCGTTGACTTTGAGTATTTTTTATTAGATACGGATGTTATTATTATATTATTAGATTTGCTGATATGTGTATATAGGAAAGCTGTACATCCATACGTTTTAATTCAGTGTGGTATTGCTGATATTAATATAATATTCCTTCATAATAATTTCAATACGTTTCAATTTTAACGTGGAAAGATTTATTTATAATGAAGCATGAAAAAAAATAATGATAACAAATATGTAACAAACAAAACAAATATGGTTCGAAGCCAATGTTGGTCAATTTGATTTTTATGTCGGTATCTTACGATTTGTGTTAATACTCAGAATATGTATGTAGAAACATATAATAAATTCGCATTTATTAATGTTTTTATGACTATTTGACTCCAATTACTCTTTCCTAGTAAAAATTTGACATGTTCGCAAAATGTTAAAATGGTAAAATCGGAAAAATAGATGCGAATAATATGGCTCTCTAATGATTCTCCTTCCAAAAATTTTTGGTTACATTGCTTAAAAATATGGCATGTGATTAAAAATGGTTTTCAAACGTAAAATAAACATATACATATGTATATTTATGTATGTTTTCATACTGCATACATATTCATTTTTCATATGATCATTGAATGTAAAATAAACTTTTGAAATTCGACAAGGAGTATTTGACTTATCGCATTGTATATCATTTGTTGGGATTTTATTCAAGATTTTTCATTTTCAAGAAGTGCAATATTTTCCGAATGAAATATATTATATGAAAAGCGAGTGCACAGTGCAACCTGCGGCGCAACAAAATGCATATTTCCTGTCGTCGTTGTTCGCGTTGTTTTTCGCGAAGACGCTTTTCCCGGGGCTGAAATGGGAAGGTGAATATTGCGACGAGAACAAGAAGCTCTTTTTGGGACGCAATGTTACAGACAATTCTGAATTTTTTATTCTTTTCCATGTACGTCTTTACATATGTAAGAACATAGATAGTTTAAAACGAATTTTAAAACTATCCATGCTATACATATATATTATATTATATAATATAAACAGTTAAATAAAAGGTATTTGCTATATGTGACTCACTGAATCATATATGGTATGATTGTATGTTTGTATATACGGTTCTATTCAAAAATATTTTCTATTTATTACCATTCTACGGTGAAAACTTATTCTTGGTGGGTTGTATAAGGATGTACATAGATGGGGAAGAAAAGCCGGGACAGGAAACGCGAGTTCCCTATGCAAGTGGGGTAAGTAAGTTGCTAGTAGTTTTCAAGCAGAATATTTTACTTCGCCTGTCAAAGCCAAAAAGATTCTTCCGCACAGTATACACAGTACAGTACGAAAGGAAAAAATAATATAAATTTCTATGTAAAAGTGCCAGATATTTTAGGAATCTTCGGTAGAAGTAATGGATGATTTTTACTTTATTTTACGTGGGTGTCTGTAATATATTGTGTCTCGCATATTGGTTTTGTTTCGTTGTCTAATGTAATAACCGAGTCGAACACAATCAACCGGGGGCGGAGAGGCATCTCTCTGCGAAAATTGATAAGAAACGAAATTCTATCCACTTATGGTGTTCGCGCGAGTTTTCCCGCGGCGAAAGGAAAACTCGAGCCGCGCCCGCCGTAAACGCGTTACATCAAATTGGATTTGTCCGAAAATCTGTCTCGACGCCGGAGCCTTTTGTGAAGAATGCCTACATCCACTGTGACTTTTCATCTCTCGCGTGCGGAGAGAGTGCTTTTTTTCACGTGGAAATATTTTTGCCTTCGTGCGAAAAACGCGCAAAATCATCCGGATGGAATCGAGCGGGCGTAATGTACGCAAATGGAAAATTAAATTAAATTCGGTGTATTATATAAAAAAAAGTAATCTATTGATGCGTCGCATATGAGTATATGAAGTCAAAATAATAAAAAAAAAGCACCGGAAGTGTAAATTTTATCTGTTTATTTGAGGAATATACATATAAATATGTTTCAAAAACAGTGTTCCGTAGCTTTTGTATTACATAAATAGATACACTTTTTTTTCAATATTGTATTTTTTGTATCAAAACCAGATTTAGTTATAAAATAAATTAATAAAATCAGCAACATATCTCAGTGGTTTGCATGTAATGATTTCAATTGTGTGGTCATGGATTCTATCCCAGATGTATGCTGCTGGCCAGACCGTGGATATTTGGCTTCAAGGTTGATCATTTCTTATGAGATTTCGCCAATTTATCTGGTTTCATTGAAACGGTTCCAGAAAATTGGCATCCCTGTCCTATATCTCTCGTAAAAAGTCGAGTGATTCAGCATCTTAATTTTTGCTGATTTGTATAAATGCTGCAAATTTGTCAATAGATGTCTCTGTAGATGCTAATTAATGTTTGCATTTGCCTTGTATAATACTTACAATACTTCTGTAACAATGTTTGACCATATGTAGATGTCGTGTTTAATATAATGCTTAGCTAATTCTTAAGCACATTCGTTCAATGAAGAAATCTTTAAAGACCTAATATACATTATTGATTGAATAAAAAACAAATAAAAATAATATCGGAATAGTTTTTTATCATTTTGTTGAAAATTTGATTTTTAATCTTTTTTTCCAATTTTAAAGATTTTCAAAACCTTTTAGGCGTGAATCTTTCATTTGTATGTGTATACATTTTAGCAATAATTTGTATAATTTGGTGATGTTTTCTGATTATTCTTCTCTTCTCCATAAATATACATACATATGTATGTATATATATATATATATATATATATATATATACATATGTATGGATTTATGTATATGTGTATGTATGTACATATGTATATGAATAAAAATTATATACGTGTATCAATTATATAATTTATATAATATTGTATCAATTTCCAATTTACCAGCGGAATAGACTGGTGGTTGGCATATAATGCTTTGAACAGAGTGGTCACGGGTTCAAATCCCATGGGTTTCTGCTGGCCAGACATTGGATTTGTGACTCCAGGTCGATCGCTTCTTATCAGAGGTTGCCAATTTATCTGATTTTCATTGAAACGGTTCCAACAAATTGGCAACCTTTTCCATTTTCTCGCAAAATCTAGAGTTTTTGCTGAATTGTATAAAATGCTGCAATTTTACAAATTTGGCCATAAAATGTCTCTGTGGATATTAATTGAAATGTATTTATGTACTTTTTATACTACTAATAATATTCCTATCACTTGTACAATCTTTCTGGCCAGGAAGGCGCATTGGGGCTACCTGTTAGGCCTTCCTGGTATAAATGAATGATTAATTATATAATAATCGTGTATCAATTATACATATAATAATCGTGTATCAATTATATAATAATCGTGTATCAATTATATAATAATCGTGTATCAATTAAATAATAATCGTGTATCAATTATATAAATTATATACGTGATTAATGCTAATTTGTGCTCGTGAATCGCTGGTTTGCCATCACTAATCACCTAATCGCGTGCCAAAAAAGCCTCGACATATGAACAAGCTGTATACAACAACCAATAAGGTGCCACGAACCATCGACCAATGACATATCTGTGCTGAAAGTACACGCTGTGTATAGATATACAGCGGTTTTTCCCCGTGCTTCATTCAGAGCTAGCTGGCCAACGGATTAAGAACAAGAAACTACCTCGTTGCGTATTTCATTCTGATCTCATAAGCCTCTCTACACGACCATGCTACAAAAATGAAAATTACATATAAAAATCTATTATCTTACTTTCTATTTTGTGTTTCATTTAAATCTGTTAACAGTCAAATGTTTCAAATCCTTACTGAAAACTTACTGAAAAACTGTTCAATTTGATTTTTATACCTTTCATTTACCTACTCCTATTACTCCTATAGAAAACCACAAATGGGACCAAACTCCGGGTTCTAGCAAACTTAATAAGTTTAAGATGCTCGTTAGGTGAAGCAGCTACATTCTAAATCGAATAAGTTTCACGAAGAGGAACAAAAGGGTTTCTGAAGCATTTAATTTGATTTGTTTTGATTATCAACTTCACATTCGTGCAATTTGTGGGAATGTTTGTTTTTGTAATACAAAACCGTTGCCTGATAATTTTGATCCTTATTAATTTGGGCGCCATAATTTAGCTGTCCTACCTTGACGATTCCTTCCATTTGCATAACCTTCCGTTGAGTATTCCAACTTTGATTCATAACGAAACATATTTTAATTGGAGATGGAAAAAAATAAATAATTAATTTTGCCGTGACGGCTTCTCTCGACGCGAAATCTTCCGACTTCAACACGCCTCTGTGCCGTTTCTCGCACAAATAAATATTCACATAAATCTCTCGGTGAAAAATGGGCTGCAAACACACTCGGGATAAAACGCGTCACTTCGAGGATTCCTTCAAAGGGAATACTTCCCTTCCACCCGCCCGCCGCCTTCTCGATTATCCGCGGGGAAAACCTTATCCGAGGGTTGTTGCTAGGGTTGCAGCGTGCGTGAAAAATTGGAAGATTTCCCATCGCCCGTCTAAACAGACGCGACCTCACGGGGCGTCTGTCTGATTAATTAACATTATGAATCCGTGAAAGCATCTGCCCTCTGCCAACCTCTCCTTCCATTTCCCCGTCTCTTCTTTCTCCTCTGCGCTACTTCTTACTTCTTCCCTCATACCCTCCGTATAAGCCGAGATAACACCCCTGTGTTTGCGCACGGCCTTGTGCTGACAGATATCATCGCAATGGCTTTATTTGAGCCGCACAAATAAAGGCGTTGACTTTTCATTCGATCATTATTAATAAAATTGTATAAACGATATGGCTCAATAGTGAGCTAGTTCCAATGTAGAAATTTCGAATGATTTTTATCTTATCTTAAGTAAATGTACGATCTTCCAGTAGGTACACATTCCGTTGAGCAATTCGTGTATTTGACAATTTGAAATCTTGTTGTTTGATGAAATAAAATGAAACTATACTTTTCAGGCTCAAAAAAGTATTATGTAAAGGTCTTGGTATAAACTACACAATTGCCAAATTCAATCGATCCATAGCGCAAATGTAAATAAATTTGCCCAGTGTGAAAAATTAAAGTTTTGAATTAGCTTTGATAGCTTAATTTTTTATTTTTCATTTTGTAAATACATACCTATCTCCATAGTAAAATAAATCAGTTGAAAGTTGAAAATAAAAATTTCATCATTGATTAATCTCGATTTATGAAACAGTACAATATGTACGAAGCGTTGCCTATTTGACCTGTTATAGCAAACAGAATATTAAGGTTGGAAAAACATGAAGTCATTTGAAATTAAATAAAGTAAAAAGAAGATGTCATCTCTTGAGTGATGCTTATTCATATATTAGCAGTTACAATTGAATGTGGCATAAGTTCACTTTTCTTCATTTTAAAACATATCTCGCAAAATTTTAAATATAATGTTTTGCGCTTAACGATATTTAAAAAAAATAGTGGTTGTCTGTAAAACGTTTATTCTGCTTTTCCGAGATTCTCAACATATCGAATTAAAATAAGTGATAGCAATTTGTCAATTTAGTCAAACAGAAATAGTGTTTTTGGAACTGAAAATCGGACTACCACCACTTTTAAATATAACGGCTCATAAGTAGATATAAATAATTCAATATGTATGCTACTAGAATCCGTACGGTAAAGATTTTAAGTCAATTATATTTAAATCAATTAAAGTGTTATTGGGTTTTTGGAGATAAATTGAATTAGCCGACGTGAAATAAACTTAGAAAATTATTATTTTGCATATTAAAAATCTCATAGAAATAGTGGACGGAATAGACTTAAGTATTTCTCTATAGAAAATATTATATATTATATACATACATATATATAGCCTATTTCAAACTGCGTATGTACCTATATTATATTATGTTTCCTTTTATAACTTGAGTCTCAATTGCTCTGAATGTTGACGAGTACTTTCATTGCATTTGCAATAAGCCGCTTCATATAATAATTTTCCACATGACTGTACGCAACGTTCGCACACGTCAATTTTGCACATCCCCAGTGCACATTTCGACGGTATCAAATTGCTCACGGCGTACACATCCGCTCAATGAAAATGTCATAAAAGTTTAAGAATATATAAAAAAAATTTAAGAGACGCATAACACGTATATGACCCTATAAAACCGAATCGTGTTTTTCTCATTTCATTATTAGATATTGTTTACGTGACTTAATGTATCATAATTTCAAGACAAAAATGAAATTTTCCCCGTTGAATGGAAATATATAACAATAACTGGGCAAAAATTACTATTATATACATATTATTAACACGTATGTAGGTATCATTTTGTGTATTATGTTCGATGTCGATATGGATGATGAGATATACATACATATACATATGTACATACATACACACATACAATGAAGCTGCGTCATTTTGTGAAATCGCCTCTAGGATACAAGACTTTCAATTATCCACTATCGCCCGCTCCAAATTTACTATATACATAAAACCACACATATGTACAATATGTACATACATATATGAATTCCTTAAGACACACATACATTATTAGTGTTAGCTTTTGAACTACGATTATCTCATGTATTATATTCTGTACATTAGGCCGGAGCGAAAAACGCAAATTTTGGATTTTAATCAATGCACCTCGTGGAAAACTTTGATCATATCAACGGAACTTTAAATAAAAGAAAATCATTGATTTTAACCGATGTCAAACATCAATCGATTTATCTCGATAAAAATTTCGAAAACATAGGCTTTTTTAATATTACATATAATATATCTCTTTTCCGAGAATAGTTTTGATTTTTTTAGTATTTTTAAATAAATTAAATTCTCAACATTCACCTATTGAATGGTTTATTATGATAAGTTTTTGACTAATTATCTAGAATTGAAAGTCGCCGTTTTGTTCAAAATTCCTCATATTTCAAAGTACGCCGCCCTCAGAATGGGTTTGTATAGAAGAAGCGTTATTTTCAGAAAATTCACTTTTTTTTCATGTTCCCGTCATTATTTTTATTGTAAATCTCCATGAGAGCTTTCTTGGGTATACTTATATACCTTGAATATGAAAATATTCTCGAAAAAGACATGAATGAAGAGATGAAATTACATGAACTTTTATATGAAGTCCGCTTAATGTAATCAATAAACGAAATATATATACATATATAAAAATGAATGTCTGTGTGTGTGTCTCGAATATGCTCCTAAACCACTAAACCGATTACGATGGAACTTTCAGAATTTGTTGCATGCATATCCGGTAAGATTACTCTGAAAAAAAAAATGCACAAAAACGGGAACGGAAACGGGCAAAACGGGAATGAGTCTCATTGCAACGCTTTAATTTTAAATGTTTTCGCGTCGCGACCAACGTGTTCGCTGCCTGCGATTTACCGACAAATGGGAACGAGGACGAGAACGGGAACGGGAACGGGAACGGGAACGGGAACGGGAACGGGAACGGGAACGGGAACGGGAACGGGAACGGGAACGGGAACGGGAACGGGAACGGGAACGGGAACGGGAACGGGAACGGGAACGGGAACGGGAACGGGAACGGGAACGGGAACGGGAACGGGAACGGGAACGGGAACGGGAACGGGAACGGGAACGGGAACGGGAACGGGAACGGGAACGGGAACGGGAACGGGAACGGGAACGGGAACGGGAACGGGAACGGGAACGGGAACGGGAACGGGAACGGGAACGGGAACGGGAACGGGAACGGGAACGGGAACGGGAACGGGAACGGGAACGGGAACGGGAACGGGAACGGGAATTGCATGCGTTATTGTGGCATTCTTATAAAAAATTCTGAAATTATGACAACGTGATAAGAGATGAATACAGATTGTAAATCAATCAAAATCCCGAGGTCGAATTATTTCATGTATTAATACTAACTTACTTGCATATTTTGTATGTATATACATATGTAGTATGTATTTGTATATACATTTAGTGTTACTTTATTTAAATTAATAGTGATAACGATGCTATAAATAAATGTTTGAAAAATTGCAATTCTGATATTTAAATTTTCTCAAGAGATCCTAGTAGTTATACATTTTTTACTTAGGCGGACGAATCTATACAATTCCTAGTAATATTTTATGTGTAAAAAAAGTTGGTTATGAACTAAATAATATTTGTCATCATTATCTTTGCATAATGAAGATTATCTTTGGGTATTCGCGTTTATTTTCTAAAATTTCCTTAACTGAGAGATTAAAAATTTTCCGCTAAAAATAAAGACTATTCAAATACTTATAATTCATTCTGACATGAGATGGAAATATATGTATGTATGTACACACACATTATTAATGCCAATGTTAATACCACTATCATCATATACAAGTGTTCTCGAGCGAAACTTTTTGGCCGAAACTTCGGTACAGGCATTCAAATGTTAAGGACCCAGCATTGTAATACAACAGCGACCCTTGACTTTTTGCTTCCCTCAAGAATTAATTTAATTTTGATGAATCGCCTCGACGTAGGTGAGACCCCGTGAACAGCGGGGGAGAGAACCCTCCTCGGAAGGGGGGGGGGGTTCGTACATCCTCCTTACGGTCCCTTCATTTCATGGGGGGAGCAGATGGGGGGGTAAGCTTAGGTGGGTGTCCGCGGTCTGGCCGGCGGTAACATACCGTCAGATTTATGGCGGCGGCGGTGTAAGTTAACTTGCGCACTTCTTGTGTGTTTGGCAAAAGACGCCTGTATTCCCTCTGCCCCATTTTGGACGGACAAAGTTGGCGCAAACAGTGCTAAATCTCCTGCAGGCGAACCGGCCCACCCACCCCCACGGCCGTTTGTGGCCGCTGCAGCCATTGATTCGATAATGTCCAGATGCCGCCCTTGCCGATAATTGTAACAAGCGAATACATTTATTGTCGAAATTAAGTCAACTTGGCCCATTTTCGCCAAGTTGGGCCAACTTGCTCGGTACACTCCTCACGTGTGTAATTCTACCTCGCATACGTGGTCATATTGTGCAATCGATTAAGGTGTAATGGAAAATTTAAGGTATTTTGATGTTTGTTCCAAGTCGAGTGGTTTAATAATATTTGGTATTATATACATATTTTATACAGTGAAACTGTATATATGTACAGTTAAATTATAATTTCACTAGTGAGATTATAATTTCAATGACTCAAGCAGTGAGTTCGGATGTAACTATAGAATTACATAGCCAGCAGGATGGCTCGGTGGTTGGGCTTTTGCCCACCCACCACGGGTTTGATCCCGTGAGTGGACCTCGATTGAAATTAATTTATTCTGAGTATATATGTATCTGTAACGCTACTGGTCAGACTTGGATATTTGTGACTCCAGGTCGATCGTTTCCTATCAGAGTTTGCCAATTTTTCTGATTTCATTGTTGAAACGGTTCCTCGATCAAATTGGCTAAAAACTTTTCTATCTACTATGTCACCACTATTTGAGTATGATTAAAGTAAAAATGTTTGTACAAGTTAAAATACATAGATTTCTCGTTAATTTCGAGTTTTCAGTGTCTCGTAATTTAGCGAATTATGTAATAAAAATGCTGTATTTTTTTTCTATTGGCATTGAGGTTTATCTATTTGGCTTTCTTGATATACATATGTCAGTGAATTTGTAATTTCTCAATGTCAGTAAATTCGAATTGCAACGTACTACCAACCCTAACAACCTAATCTTAAATAAAACCAACCCTAACCTTAAATAAATAAAATCAACCCTTACCTAACCTAGTCTTATTTAAATAAAAATAGCCCTAACTTAACCTAATCTAACCTAACCTTAAATAAATAAGTTTTCGGCATCAAAAAAAAAGCCCAATTGAAACAGATAGTGGACCATGAGGAGAGAGGGAGTGGACAGGAGCGGGGTTGCGAGATTGCGTGGAGGGCGTGTGAGCGCGAATTCGGTATCGGAGTGGGTCGGAGGGGAGCGGGGTTGTAACGTGGGGTGGTGCGGTTCGTGTCAGTGACGGACTATCATCCAACTGTCAAAAATAATAATTTCACTGATAGGGGCCAGTAAAAATTTAATTTGATATGATTTCACTGAACTATACCTAGTGATAATGTAACTGGTTATGATTTCATTGAAACGTCATTGAAATTATAATTCCAATGTTGTTATAATTTTACTGTGACATATATTTACACGTATTAGGCTGTTCATTACCGGTAAATGACCATAAAATTACTTAATTGCCTTCAATGAAAAATGAAAAAACTTCCTTCAATGATTTCCATTTACCCGCATTATATTATACTTTGAAACAATTCACGAGAGGTTTGCTATGTTTAATTGCACAAACACTGAAATATCAATCGAGTCAATTTAGATTAAAGTGTTACCCTTCAAGTCAGCTGATATTGCCGTATTGATTGCCACTCGTGTTTAAAATTGAATTAAACTCCATCGCACAATCAACGGTGTTCAACGGTGTTTATGTAAGTGCAAATTTGTAGGCACAAGCGCATATTCCGTCGGAATTATCGTTCGAAATTTGTTGCCTAGCGTTTTAATTTATATTTAATTAGCGTCGGTTTCGGCTTAATCTCGTGAAACAATATAGCGGCACTACGAATTAAGGGTGGGGTTTCTAGTAGATCCTCCCACTCCGTAATTCGGTTTCTTGGCGCGGTGGAATCCTTTGAGATAATCTTGCGGGTCTCGAAATTAATATGAGCCTCGAAGCCGCGAATGCTACACCTATGCTGCAATTTAACCTTTACACCACGACGAGAAACCGCAGATAAAGTTATAATTAGACCCCGCGAGAGACGCGGCCGGGGAAAAATAGAGTAAACAAACCCACCTCCACTAGTGTCGGTGTTTACGTGTAATACTAGGAGCTGGGATTAAGATCAGCTCGCCAGGTTGAGAGTGTCTCACTACGTCTATATGCATTATTTTCTTAAAAATAAAACGAGAACTGAAAGGCCCTAGCTTTGGATTTCTTACTTCAATAAAAATACTAAAGTTTAATGAATGTATATTTATAAATATACTGTTTTATAAATATTCATTCATTTCACGTTTATAACCATCGCCTTTAGAATTAACAATAGTTTAGTTTATTACGATAGCTTATGATACTCGATACAAACTTAATATATTTTCGCTATACTACATATACTATCGAACGTTCTTTTTCTTTACAATCATTTAAGTATTATTTCCATATGAGAGATAATTCTGGATTTACATACATATATCCACTTTTTTCCATATTAATGGTAGCACCATTAAATGTATATTTATACTATCGAGCACTAAATGTCAACAGTTCGGCACAGCACTGCACGGAAAAGACTACTTGTATTCATACTATTGTTACGTACGCCGCGGATTAATCGAATAGAATCCCAGAGACTATGTGACCGTTCAAGGGTTATCTGTTAACGGATTAACTAAGTGCTTGCACTTACTTCCAGGATTATATCTGGACTCTAAGTGTATTTAGGCTAAACAATGACCGTTATTAGTCCTTTCTCAGAATCGGTACGGGGAGACCTAATGTCGTGGGAATACATATCCGAATACGTGACTATACAATAAGTAAACAGATTAGACGTCCTGAGAGATTTACCCTTTATAAGGCGGTACGTAGGCGATATCAGGTCATTCTGGACTGAGCACTGCGAGTGCGTGTATCTCCTTAATCATCAATAAACGCTGTGAAACGACTTCGGCCTTTTACTTGGATCCTCCACCCACCCCTACGTAGCACTATGTATATAGCATCGCCCATTTTCGACAGATTCATAGTAATTTTGGACGAGTGCAAGGCAAAATCGGCTTACATATACATTACAGAGCGCGAAAATACGGTGCAATACTGCTTGCGTCATTTCATCGAGTCAATATCGTCATCTGACGTTTCCTGATATATTCATATGCGCATGCGCACTTTCTTTAGTACGCGTGCACTCACCATTATGACGTCACATCGTGTGTGAATATTTCTACAAAGGAAACCGGTTAGGCTCGATATGCTAAGGTGACATGCACTGCTGTATAATATGAATATATCGTATCGGTTACTGATGTTACATCTACGTCATATATGTATGTATATATTACGTAACATATGAATGTGTCCATATAGAATGTACTACATAATATTTTAATCGTACAGCTGTTGACGTGCAATGGCCGGTCTGTTGCTGTGCCTAAATAAATAAATTAACCTAAATATGTAATATGTATGCGAACACACTTATTGATAAGATTATTGCATAGTTCGTGAGTTAAAAAAGTATAGAAACCATACAAAAATCGGACACGAACTTATGCAATCATCTAATACATATTATATGAAATATTATTGAATGGACTCCTCATGAATGGACTCCTTGGCTACGTATATTTATTGATTGTTTGTTTTCGTCGTCGCCTAAATTGGATAACCACATGAGTGATTAATTCAGATTATTATTTGTACATATAACTTCATTTCCCGTAATTTGATTTTAAGCTATATATCCGATTGGGAAGACATGACAGCATGTAGTATAATTTGAATGCAACATACGAGTATATGTATGCATCCCTGTATATTTTCAGTCAAAATCTATGAATATTTAAATAAAATCTTAATTGAATATTTCAGCCATATCGGATATTGAATCAAAAATTTATGTTTTGCTGTGTCAATTTGTAATGAATTTGATATCCATTAATTATTATTTATTTTATCTAGTCGATTGCTGTGGCGAAACTTTTGTGCTGGCCACAGTAGATTTCGGTACAAATACGCAGATTAATAAAGAAGTGGCGTCACAATGGTGTTTTTTGCGGGTAGGAGGGGGGGGGTGTCGTCAGCTGGCAAGTTATTGATATTCGCCAAAAAGGAACTTTCCCAATAACTGCGAAACTTTTCAATTTCGAACGATAAAATTTCACCCAAAATCGCATCATCTATGAATTGAACTCGTTCAAATCCAATGTATGGACGCGGTTTGAACGCAATTTCATTTAATTTCATCCGAGTCGTATAATTGGTTTTTCAATTCCAACTCTGCAGATTTTTATCGCATGCACGTGTTATTAAGTTTTCGATAAAAATTCAAGATTATTTCCGTCATCTTATCGTAGATAGACTTGAGAGACGTCGCTCTCGTCCATAGGTAAGCTAACAATTCGCAATGCGGATTATTGGCGATGGAACGTGTTTGACAGTTTGGCGTTCGGTTTTGGAATAATCTACCATATTATATTCCACGGTTAAGTTAGTTATTGGCCTGAATAATTTAATTCGAATTATCTTGTTGAGCCCGATACGGATAGCATTTCCCACCAGGAAAACTGTACAAAAAAGAACGTGTACCGATTAAACATTCGGCACCAGAAAGGGTTACATTTGATAACGTCGTTTATTTTAATTGTTGATGTATTCGTTGTAATAAACATTACACAGTAGCATGGCATACTGTTTGATCAAATATTATCCTTTTGATCTCGCAGATTTCACTATTTATTCGGGCTCTAATGTAAATTATAACACACACACACACACACACACACAAATTCTGACACGCAAATACTGTAAATTAAGGTGTAATATACCAAATATATATATGTATGTATATTAGATCAAACTAATTAATTATTTTAATGCGAAGTGTAATACATGCAGAGTGGTAGCATACATCGCATCGAATATTATACGTATAGGTATTGAATGGTTTAATAATTTAAATGAACGTGTAACGCGCTTTGATAATAGCGTGTAGGTGTGTATAAGTGAGTGTTTATTTGTTTTGAGAGTTAATCACGAGACTGGCGAAATGCATAAATATTTATGGGAAGCAGGCGAGCAGGCAGTTTTGGCCCTTATCGCGAGTTACAACCCATTATGGCAGTTTTATGCGTCTGGCCTAACCCTGCGGCTCAAGTGCTATATCGAACTCGTATTATAAACGCCATAATAACGATCTCAGACGTGAACCAACCCCCATAACTCCTATTATTTCCATTTATGTGTAGATAAAGTGTATACGCAGTTAAGGAGACTTTATCACGCGCGTCTGTGATGATGCCTCATCCCAATTTTGCGAATGGATAAAATTAGTTTTTTTTTAATGTTATATATAATATAATAGGTAATCAAGCAAGCTGACATGAATAAAACTGACACATTACAAATGAACACGAACAAAATTGACATACATATGTATGTCAATTTTGCCAGCAGTTTGGCTTAATGGTAGCGTACATATTTAGCACCACTGCGATCGATGGTTTGACTTGTCAAACTGCTGGTTAGATTTGGGGGTTTTGTGACTGCAAATCGATCGTTTCTCTATCAGAGTTTGCCAATTTTATCTGAGCATAATTTGTATAAATTATGCTCAGAAAACTGAAATCTATAGATGTCTCTATAATTTCGTGATTATTATGTGTATAAAAATTGTAATAATTATTGTGCACAAAATCTAAAAAAAATAATCCATAGATGTCTCTATGAATATTATTTCTGATTGTATTCTATGTATTATTGTATTCTGACCATTCTCGTACACCCGTCGCATTGGAGCGATCTGTAATGACGAGTGTACATTGATTGTAATAAAAATAAAAATAAATATGTATTAAATAAATAAATAAAAATAAATTTGCAGCAGTTTTCGCTCTGACTGTTTTGAATTGTCTGTATCTATATGTTACAGTCGGAGTGTATTTTCAGTTGTAATATGTTCCAACTAGCGTTAAGGTCATTCATATTATAAGGTTTTTGTGACTCCAAATCGATCGTTTCTTATCAGAGTTTGCCAGTTTTATCTGATCATTGTTGAAACGGTTCCTCAAAAATGGCAAAAAATCATTTTTCCTGTAGTCACAAATCTTCTGTATTTATTGTGTGTATAATTTGTAAAAATTATGTACAAAATCTAAATCGATAGATTTCTCAATGTATTAATTATTTGATTAATTAATTAATTGTTATTTCGTGTTCTTCAGCTTCTGGAAATACAGTGATTTATGTAATAATAAAATGCTGCATTGTTTATAATTAATTGTCCAGGAAGGCGGATTAGGATCTTACTGTCAAGCCTTCCTGGTATATATCTATGTAAAAATAAAATAAAATAAAATATTTGATTACAATTCAATTAGTAAATTGTATCAATACAAGCGCAAATACACTTTAAAAATGTGCGCCAGTTGTATTTTAGCAGTTGAGTTTTGACAGCTCTGATGTTTTTACGAATGCTTTAGAATTAGAATTCATTGATGCGTTAATATTTGCTAGGTATTACGAATAAAGGTAACTACTGCCGTATTATGCTAACTCTAAGAGTGTGTTCAAAATAAAAATGTGACTTTCAAACTCAGTTTACTATTCTAGTGATGTTTTCATGAAAACCTAACCACCCCATCTAACCTGGTACCAATTTATAATTAAACTGTATTTTTAGTTGTAATATATTTTGACCAAGTTGGAATGTAATTCGCCATATGAATCAACTTACGTGGGTTAGACGTAATATATTCCAACTAGTCAAAACATATTACAACTTAAAATACACGTCAACTATAATGGTGGTCGGTGTCAGGTAAGATGGAATATATTCCAACTATTCAAAATAATTAGAACTGAAAGAAATATGAGCGGTTATATTTGGCCGTAAGAAATTTATATATTTGAACAAATATAAACATTTATTACAAATGGTTATATTTGAAAGTAGCATAAGTCCACTTTTCTTCATTTCGAGAAATATTTCGCAATACATGAAATATAATGCTTTGCGTTTAACAATTTTTAAAAATACTGGTGGCCTGTTATACGTTTATTCTGTGTCTGCAAGATTCTGGATATGCCGACTTAAAATAAGTGATAAAATTTTGTGAATTAAGTCTAACAAAAAAAGTGTTTTCGGAACTGAATATTGAAAAAACATGTTTGCATTTTATCCCAGATCTTGTTTGTGTCGTAATGCTAGAAAAGATAAATAAAATAACGATTACAGATAACGATCAAAACAATTATAACAAAATACATATATAAATAATTAATTCATTACTTATATTGATGACAACATTAAAATTTATAAATGTGAAACTCGGCTTTAGATTAGTTTACATTATAGGCACTTACACGATAAATTTAAAGTTTACATTTACCATGATGCCTCAAAGCATCACCTATGGCCAAATTTGTACAGACGTACTTTATATAAATTTATAACATTATTATTATAAATTTCAAATTATATTCAAACAATAGTGGCTTCAACAATGAAATCAGATAATTTGGCAAACTTTGATGGGACACGATCAACCTTTAATCAAGGTCTGATCAGCAACACATGGTCAGAGATTATATCCATACCCCCTTAGTTGATATCATTACATACTAAATACCTAGCTATGTTTCGGTTATGAAAGATCATTAAGCCTTGTTGCTTTCAATTTTATTCAGATTTTTACGTTAGGTCATCCCAAGATTCATAGATATATTTAAATTGTTCAGAATAAATGAAATGAAAAATAAGAAAAATTAATCCGAAGAATCTAAATATCGAAACAAATCCCAAATATATTGCTTTTCTTTAATAAACTTCATGATCCATTAGAAATACCGATCGAACCAATTTCAGGCCGTGACCCATAGGTTAAGAGTCCTTCTATACAGTGTCAATTTCATAGTGTTGATTTGCCGTAACTAATATAATAATTGGTTCAATGGTTTTGTAATATATAACATAGAAAATACATATGTAGGTCACTTCTTCGTTATTTTGCGTCTACGTATGTCTAGTATAAAGTTGTGTAATGAATAACTTAAAGGGATCGTAAGTAACCGGAAGCGCGCCGAAGAAAAAAGCCTGGCTCGCGTGGGAAGTTTTTCCGGATGTCGCCCATTAACATACACGGCTTTCGGTCGACACACGGGAAAAACCGGAAGGAAGAGACGAGAGCGCCGGAAAATCGAAACATTGGGAGTTCACAATAACCGTATATTTAAATATACGCGCAAATAAATATTGTACGCACACATTAGGTATAGTAAATTTATCATCCTACAGCGTATTTATTCTTCTTATGGAGCCATTATTCATTCTTTCGGTATAATGAAAATACCTGATGCCTTTAGAATAAATTTTTGGAAAAGTCAGTCAAATGATATATGCAATATAATTCTTTGTTTCGTCTTTTTTACAATTTTTTTTATTATTCGGCTGCTGAAAGAGAATTCAAATAAAGACGTTTAAAAATCCAAAATTTTGGAGAAGGAGACAGCTCACCCACTGCCAAATAGCCTTGTTTGTTTCACTTTCTGTCAGAATTTAATTCTTTAAAGGCCTATAACTTTATCTTTTTGACACTATGTATATCTTATGAAATTTGCATTATAGACTCTCATTATCTCTCATATAAATTTTTACTTCACTAATAAGTTATTATATGATTATATAAAGTTTTTGGTTGACTTTCGTCCCAAACATCTTTTTATAGTTAGTAAGATTTAATTAATGATAATTATTTATTTGATCTATTAATGAACATTTAGTATTTTTTCATAATGTGTGAATGTGATAAAGTGAATATTTTTAAATCCATGTCAATTAAAAAGTGTTTTACATATAATAATTACGGGAACAAAAAAAATAGCGATTTTCTTAAAATAACATTTCCTCCATGCAAATAAACACCCATTGCGAGCTCGGTATGTTTTGAGCAAAACGGCAATTTTAAATTCTCGATCATTAGTCAAAATTTACCAAAATCGACCTAAATAAAGTTCAATAGTTGAATTATGAATCTTTGTATATTTTTTAAATAATTAAAAATTTAAACTATTCTCAAAAAAAAGTTATATGTATATTTATATGAAAAAAACCTACTTTTTCGTAATTTTTGTTGGAGATAAATGAAATATTTTATGTAACCATCCCTTGATACGATGAAAGTTTTCCAATACGTTCATAAAAAAAATAGAAACATGCCTATGGTGTATATTCATAGCATATTAAAAAATAATTGCTCTAGGCCAGAACTGAGGAAGGGAGAAGTCTAATACGTTTGTATGGACAAGGCGCTGGGGTCTAGCCCTATTAATGAAAATCAAAAAGTGACGTTTTTCGCTCCGGCCTAATAAACATATTCAATCTATGATACTTTAATTTAATCCCCCATTTAATCCTTTCTCTTAAATAATTTGAAAACAATATTTATAGTTGATTTCATGGTTCAATGAATTCACTGTCTAAATTTTATTTCTTGTTGAAAGATCTAAAAATTTTTGGATATTTTATCACTATATTGCATGACTGTAACTTATTTATTTTCTACTATGTATGTATTGCAGGTTTTTATTGTGCTGATTGATTTGAAACCAATTTATATTATTTCTACTCTTAAATTCATATTTAATGTGGTATACTTTTGATGAAAAAACTGTTGTTGTAGTAAATAGCGTCGAACATTAATAAATAACGATAACTGATGAAATAAAGCAATAAAAAAATTGCTTATTCATTTAGCTGTGATTCTAATTAATTTGTATATTTATTTAACAAAAATACAATAAAAAATCGATCAAATTTCCATCAATCATTTATCCAAAAGGATTATAAGCCAGATTGGAAAAAAATATATACATATATATGTAATGTATGTACGTACACGCATACGCGTCATGAGTTTTCCCGAGTATTTTGATAGAATAGAACGCGCGAGCGAGTGAAATGATCAATTTCTCGTTCGGCTCGAATCGTTTGACTGAAACTTGAAATGTGATTAAAATTCAAAGGACGACGCTGAACGGGGCTGTTAACGCCAATTTTCCCTTTGTGCCGAGACAACAATATAAACTGGATCGCTTGTCCTCGAACAATGCTTATGGCCAAGTTATTAACCTTGTATTTGGGATACTGAAACTCCTCTGCCGGTCTAATAAACACTTAAAGCCGGCTAAACAATGCATATTTCAGAGCTGCAGTGCACCGGCAGTTGCATTCGCATAATACTAGTCTAATTAGACGAAACGAAACGCATTGCGAGCGAGCCGAAATGTTTTATATGGTGCTTAAAATTCGCGCTATTTACTCTCCGGCTTATTATCATGAAAGCGGCAATTTCGAGGTGAAAAATCATATGAACATATTACATAATATATGAATCTATTATTTCGTTTGGTTTATAATTCAAATTCCCTGCAAATTTGTACACACATATGTAGATGAAAATTTGTTTGACTGTTTCTGCAATGCAAACTACAGTTTTAACACTAAACCATTTTTTACCAGTAGAGAGGTTTATTTTTTGCTGTTTTTAGATTGCGAGTTGCAAAGGGGTGGTAGAAAGTCGGATTTGGATAGCTTAGCTGTCATCGCTTTGATCTGACAATTCCGATGTAATTTTAATGAGTTCGTTAATGATTTAATTCTTCTAGCTTATTCGTCGAAGACATTAGTTTAATTCAATGTTGGCTACCCCCCTCCTCCCCTGCATATGCCGGTTAGATGTTTTTATTTTACATAGATATATACCAGGAAGGCTTGACAGGAAGACCCCAATACGCCTTCCTGGACAATTAATTACAAACAATGCAGCATTCTATTTCCAGAAGTTGAAGAACACGAATTAACAATTAATTAATTAATTAATTACATAATTAATCTATTGAGAAATCTATGGATTTAGATTTTGTACATAATTTTTACAAAGTATACACACAATAAATACAGAAGATTTGTGACAACAGCAAATATGAATTTTTGCCAATTTTGAGGCACCGTTTCAACAATGATCAGATGAAATTGGCAAACTCTGATAAGAAACGACTGATTTGGAGTCACAAATACCCCCAAATCTAACCAGCAGTATGGCGGATTGAACCCACTGATCACTTGGTGCTAAACATACACGCTACCATTAAGCCATACTGCTGGCTAAATATCAACAACCTGAGGAGTCGAAGTGGTTGAAAATCAGATAACAATTTTTTAATGGGCAGGAATGTCACTGAACTAATAGAGTGAAGCTAATAAATGATAATCTAAAAAATAACTGTTATAACTGTTTGACCTGTAAGTTGTGAAGGGGTGGTAGAAAGACGTTTGACGCTGATGACGCTGTCATCGTTTCAATCTGGCACAAAATTCCGATGTTTTTAATGGCATGGTTAATAATTAAATTTTGTTCAAAAAAAAAAAAAAAAAAATATATATATATATATATATATATATATATATATATATATATATATATATATATGTATATATATATATATATACATAAAATTGTACATATATACATAAAATTGATCGAAATAAATTTGTACTTGTACGGTTCAAATCCAGAACGTTTGTAAGTTCTTTTACCATATTATGGTATTGCGATTTTAATAAAGCCTTCACCACACACACCTTGCGACGCCGAAGCGGTTTTCGCCTCTGTGGTTGGCAAGTGGAAAAGCCACTTTGCCTATGGCTAGTTCGAGAGGATACTGCACAAAGCCGATACGGCTTGCCAAAACAAACGGGATTTTCACCGACACAATGCGAATGGTGAAAATCTACGGATTTTCCACATTCAACACAAAGTGGCCAACGGTCCTGATCGGGAACTGCACTGCTGGACTCGCTCCTTATCGAGCAAACTCGATAAGTCGTTTTATTAAATTCCACGTTATTAACTTTTCAAAAGGGGTTGAAAAAAGTCAGCTTTGACCGGTTGGTCGCCTATTATTATTATTGCGCACAATAAGCGACAACGCCATTGATCGAATTTTCCGCTTGAACTTGTGCGAAAACTTCGAAGAGAATTTTCCTAGAAAGGACCCATCTTCCGCTCGCCCACTTCGTGTGTTCGATTTGAATACCAATTTTCAACCAAATAAATTTGTTCTCATATTAAATGTAATATTTGTACAATATTCGAACGTCAATCTTTTGGCAGCTCATATTAATAATATTCAGTTATTATAATACTGTGTAAATAGCAGTTTTTATATTATATTTATTGAAATTTGTTAATTTGTCTTTAATTTGAATTAAATTTAATATGAATAAATTTTTCAAATTCAATTTATTCATAAATAAATAAAATATACATACATATCTTATATAATGTATACAAATAGATTGATTGATTGACTTTGTTTATTTCGTACATCGGAAAAATTCACGCCACAGCATATATTTTAGTATAATATTTAGTGGAATTATGTTTTATCGCTTTGTGAATAAAACAAAGTATAAGACTGAGGAAACAATCGGTTTTGGCCAAAACACGTACAATTCACCGATTTTATTTATAATGTAGTTTAAATTCATGATTTTTGAATAAAAAGAAATTAAATATCATTTTATTAGTGGATTTACTTCAATAAAACATACCGTAATAATGAAAATAATAGTAGGTTAATATTTCACGACTCCGACTCCGACTTCAACTCCGCTTGAAATGCTCCAACTCAGCCCTGCAACTTTATCAAGAAAATATGTATTTATATTATATCAAATATATGTATATGAAGAAATAAAAGCATAAGCAAAAGAGTCATATAAAGGAATGTAACACTTCGGTTCAACCTAAAATTTAACAAAGTTACAATTTTAATAACTGATACTATGTAAGTTTAACTGATACTGATACTAAGATTCTGGTTCAAATCAGTCAAGATTTCGACGTCGAAATTTTTTTTTGTTCAAAAATTCATATACTGTTACTGCAATATAAATATAAAGTAAAACTTTACCAGTGCTTATGTACATCATATATATGTATGCATTTATTTATTTATTTAAGTTTAAGTTTGGACCATTGTAGCATTACATGTGTCCTTAATGCGCTACAATGGTTAAGAAAGAAAATACAGAGAAATGAAGAAAATAAAAATATATATGTAGATATATAAACAGACAAAAAATACATTTATACATAATCATAAAAAAAAACAATAGCATAATAATAATAGCAGGTAAAGTAAAAATATAAATTAATTAATAAATTAATTTAATATTTTCCATGAACTTATTAAACTAAAAACCAAGGTTTATACTTATTTTAACTAAAAACCAGTATAAACCTTGTAAAAATACGTAGAATTGATCCAGCCCCCACACAAAAATAAAACTGTTCATGCTTTTTCCTCTTCTTGGAATAATACAACGGAACTTATTATTTGTATTATATGTACATACATACATCTATATACATTTGTATATACGAATGCCCGGCTTGTATAAATTTGAGCTCATGTTGATTTGCATGCGCGACTACGTGGCTCATACGTATTTAATTGGCGCAATAGTGGCGTGACTCTCTGGAGAAAACTTTACTCTGGTATTGGTCAGACTCGCCGAGCAGTGTCAACAGCGAAGTGCAAGCTGCACCGGGGAACTGCAACTGCATCTACAAGCGGCTGCTCTTCCGCAGTTGAAATATTACGCCTGGGCCCGGAGCGACAGCTGTCTCGTTTGCGACGTCAGTACTTCTCAAACCGTCCGAGCATACTCTGTCAGTGTTGCCACTAGTCTCGTTGACCTTATTAACTGACAAAGGCAACTCTGAAATTGAACGAATTGAAAAAAAGTGTGTCTCGAACAAAGCGGTGTGGATAAAGGACCTGTGATATTTTATAATGAAATTAATGCAAGATCATGTCTGGGTTTGTGTGTGCAGTATTTCAAATCCGGCCTTTTCAAATATGGCCAAACGGCTTAAAAATGCGGATGTTATCAACTGTGTTTGGTTTTAACGAAATTGTAATATACTGTGTTTATAATCATATCATTGGATACCAGATTTTGTTGTGTTCGTATCAAATGAAAAGCTAATGGCTATTTGATTAATTAATTAAATTTGATATGGTTGTTAATTCGATAGTTTGATATGCATTTGAATACAAACAATTTTCAGTAAATTATTTATTTTATTATATTTAAAATAACAAACATACAAAAATACCTAAAAACAGTTCCAGTCATTGAAATTCACTTAAAGCCATATTATTTTAACATTCAAACTTTTAAAAGATTATACATACATATATGTATGTACTAAGATTTCAGCCCAGGTCGACCCGGGAATTCACGGAATTTTTTGATGTTCTTTATTCTGGGAATTTTTATCTCGAAACCCAAGAAAAATATTTCGTTCGTTAAATGGTTTAATTAGGGCGAATGTATATCCTACGATGAAACTATAATGAAGCTAGTTTATCCATCTTGTATTGACGATTCTACAATGGAAGAAACTCTATTAGATTATGATGAAGATGAGATAAATTCAGAATTAATCAAGGGATTAACAAAGATAAAACAAAAATTAATATAAGTACATGCTGACAGGAAAAAAACTATGAAACTAACATCGATCGAAACTGAAAGAGTTTTTTCCAATATTTGAAAAATTTTGCCAAATTCAGAAATAGAAATAAAATAATATTCTCATTTAAATATTTTTAGTATTCTTGTATGTCAAATAAACTTTTTTTTTTTAG
This sequence comes from Arctopsyche grandis, assembly GCF_051622035.1. Taxonomy (NCBI): domain Eukaryota; kingdom Metazoa; phylum Arthropoda; class Insecta; order Trichoptera; family Hydropsychidae; genus Arctopsyche; species Arctopsyche grandis. The sequence goes on from NC_135357.1 coordinate 11,404,982, forward strand.
TTAATAGACATATTATTGATATTTATTAAATAAATGTATTTATATCATTAAAAAATAAATAAAATTGAAAAAAAATTTCAAATTAAAATCCCTGGATTCCCGGAAATGATCCCGAGCTCCGTCATGTGTCCTGGGAATTGAAAAAGTTCGGGAAATCAGAAACCCTATACATATGTACATACATGTACTAAGGACATTGTTAAATCAACAGATTTGTCATGGTATTCAAATCATTTGATCCATACTAAAGACTTTTATATAACAATTTATTCAAAGAATTCCTTATAAGAGTTAATTTTGAAATGTTGGAATAACTTTCAAAATCCATCTAAAGTCTTTGTAAGTTAGGTAACTATGATATATTCCAAAAATTACGGTATTGAGCTGAAAACTGTAGATAACCATAGTGAACATATGTATGTAGTAGACACATACATATGTATTTACAAATAAATAAACATCCATTTTTAATTCGCAAAACAGTTCGAGATTTTTATGAACTTATTTCAATTTCTCATTTGTATTACACTAAGCTTTATTCAAATGAAAAAAAAATATGTGTAATTAAAAACCTTTGAAAATTTTTCGTCTATTTTTGGCTGATATTATTTCACGTTGATTGACACGTGCATTCGATTCATACAAGTGTTCGTGGGTACCGCTGAGCAATCCCGGAAAATGGCCTGTTTTTCTGCGCCAATTTTCGCCCTGTGACGGCGACGTGAGCTGAAATGGCAAACATCTGTTTTTCAGCAATTATCTCGTCGAGGCGCGGCGTCGGAGCGCGAAACGGTAATTGAAAAATATAGAGTGATGATATCGCACCGTTGAATTTTTGGAAGCTGCGAGAGGTTGACGGGAGGGGGGTCGTTTTCAACCCGGGACGCGTGCAACGCATACCGACCCATTTTGAATTTTGATGCTCGTCACGACCCCCTCCCCTACTTCTATTTTCTCCAAACGCTCGAGAATTTCACTCGACAGATGTAAAATTTTCACGTCGGATTCCAACGTCGATTTTTTTTTTAGTATGTGTCTCTTGTTTTATATTCTCCTCTTCTTACAGCCAGCCTCCTTCACATACAGTTATTGCTCGTCTGTGAATAGAGAGTATCTTTTAGTTCGATTTTAATCGAGGTGGAGGTTCTTTTTTGTTTTTTTTTTCACGTTGGAAAAGAGTACTTGTTAGCGTCCTTTCAATTTTCAAGCGGTATCCTTCGGGAGCTTTTGATTATTTCCATTGAGACGAGTCTATTAAAATTTCCAGTAAATATTTTACAGTTCATACAATTGGTGTGAATTGAAGAAAGCTTCTAAAAGCTTTTCACTATATTATTTTTGAAAAAAAAAAAAAATTGCATTAAAAAATTATTCGAAAACTACAGTATTCAAATAATTGAAACAATAATGCAGCATCAAAATTAAAATGAAAATTGTCTATTTTTTATTATTTTTTACACTTGGGAAAGGCGGCATAGCCGATGCACCTAATTTTATATTTCATCATGATTTGTGCCTTTTGTGGATTGCCCTGAGCGACGTCTAAGGTCTTCTACGTGGTATATATAATTTTTTTTTTAATTTTATATTTTTTTATTATTTTATTGTTACAAATCAATATACACTCGCCATTACAGATTTGCTCCAATGCGACGGGTGTACGTTAACGAAATACAGAATACATAAACAATCAGAAATCAGAAATACAGTAATACATACATATACAATCAGAATATATAGCATATAGCAATTAATCAGAAATAATAATCATAGAGACATCTATGGATTATTTTTAGATTTTTTTTTTGTATACAATTTTTATACATATAATAAATACGAAATTATAGAGATGTCTATAGAGATATCTATAGATTTCAGATTACTGTGTATAATTATTACAAATTATACACAGGCAGATTTCGTGACAACAGGATTAGATCTAATACCAATTTTCGGGAACCGTTTCAGCAATGATCAGATAAAATTGGCAAACTCTGATAGAGAAACGATCGATTTGGAGTCACAAAACCCCCAAATCTAACCAGCAGTGGCGAGGACTCGAACCTTTGACCTCAGTGGTGCTAAATATATACGCTACCACTAAGCCAAACTGCTGGCTTGCAAACTAAATTTTTAAATCATATTCAAATATTGGTGACATTGTGAGTAGGATGGTTTTTGCCAAATTTTCACCATTTCAACAATGAAATCAGGTTAAATGGCAAACTCTGATAGGAAACAATTGATTTGGAGTCACAAATGTCTAAGTCTGACCAGCAGCACTACATATAATACTCTAAATAAATAATTTTTGATTACGTTTTTATAGTTTAAGACATATGTAACTTCCTCAACTCAATAATTTTGAAACTTGAGTTGTTGCTATTTTGTGAGGTTTGGCCCCCGATGGAGATTTCAAAAGCTCGATAGTGAAATATTATTGTAATAAACATGATGAAAAATTCCAAAATTTTGGAGTTTGCATTTGGAATTTACATTATAGACTCTCATATATATTTTTACTTCACTAATATGTTATATAATTAATGATAAATATGTTTATATAAAATGATAAGGCCAATCCTGTGTATTCGTTCTATGGCAAAGGCGCCGATTTCAGCGCCACTTTTTCTCTTTCCGATCTCACCTATCTGTGTTTTTAACTCTGATTTCGATTTTCTGGCTTGATTTTTGGACTGAGAGCGTCTATTCCGAAACTGCGATATTTTACGAACCTTTTATATCAATGTTAAAGAGCACCTATCCTTGTTGTTAAGATGTCGATGATTATAAAACGCAGATCGACAATTTTGGGTCAGATTTTGATTGTTTTTTCGCCCAGGATTCCATTTTATTTAGAGGATTCCATACATAATTGATAAATAATTAAAAACTTATTTAAAGCTTTAATCATAATTTTCCACTCCAAAAATCAACTGGAGATAAAATTGTTTTAGCACAAGTTCAGTATCAATGTTTAATATGGTGGTATCCGTTTTGCTAGTAATTTGTTCATGTGTATCAATTTGATTTGATTTTAAATTTTATTTGTTTATTTTTTACAGTGAAGCCTACGTCGGTGAGGGTCGCCAATGGTGCAGGAAACACCATACAGAACAGTTCGACTCTCGGTCCACTGAAAGAAGGGACAGATGTTCGTTTAGAGTGCATCGTCACCGGTGGAAGGCCAACACCGAGGGTCGTTTGGACTATTAGAGGAAAAGAAATATCAGGTATGTGAATTTAAAAATGTACAACTTTGCCCAAATATACGTAACCGAGTCAATTGAATACAAATTTGAAGTATTTTATTCACCCTTCCAACGACTGATGAAATTTGCGAAAGTGCTCTCAGGTATACATATATTCAGAAATATGTGTGTGTGTGTTCGTGGTGGCTGAGCGGAAAGGTCGACCACGTGGGGTGGTGGTTCAATACAATAAAGGGTGAATGGAAAATCGGAAAAACAAAAGGGGAAAATCTTATCAAGAGCTGTGAACGAGTCCCCGTTGCGTTGGTGGGAAAGCTTGCAGCTTTGCTGATTTTTTCTCGAGACGTCTTAAAAAAATCTCGTGAGATTCGAAAGAAATTTAGCGAACTGCGTTATATATAAATGATCTGCGCGACGCTTTTTTTATATATGATACATATATATTATATAAATCGAAATATATGTGCGTATTATGTATTCTTGGGAGTTTATGTAATCCTCTTGTGTAAAAGTGTTCTAGGTAAGGGCTTTTCCCTTTGACTTCCCCGTCGAGGCCGGATTTATGGGGTTTGCGGAACCTTTTTCTCTTTGCTACTACACACGGATGCAAACGCACACACGTATAACATAGTTTTTGCATAAATTGATGTAGGAATAGGGACTGCTCAGGATGAACGTTTGAGTTTTTTAGAACTCTTGTGCAAAATCAAATCCGCGATAATGCGAGGTAGAACGCGAAAGGTGAAAAAGGTAACCGGTCAATCTTTTCCGGAAATGAGGCTTTGCCTCGCTTTGATCACATGAAAGATCTCCATGGGGGATTGAGTATATTTCGCAAGACTGAATTTTACAACTCATCTTTGGATATGATGAATTTATAATACGAACACTCAATTCATTTACTCGAGAATGTTACGTTTTAAGACCGATACATTTTTTTTACTCTTACATACATAGGTATCTGCAAAATTATTTCATTATTCAAATAAGACGAAAACATATTTAAAATAAATATATACATATATATATATATATATATATATATATATATATATATATATATATATATATATATATATATATATATATATATATATATATATATATATATATATATATATATACATATATATATATATATATATATATATATATATATATATATATATATATATATATATATATATATTTATATATAATTTTACAAATTATTCCTACCATAAATTAAGCCAAAGCGTCCGTATTTTTCCCCTTTCGCAAAGAAAAGTTTCGAAGCTACCAAGCTGTTCAACTTTTCCATTAACAGCTAATTCTCGCAGTGAAGATAGAAAATGCTCTCAATCGTATAATATTCGTCTTATTTCGATAGAATAAATTTTCCGCGCGAAAATAGTAACGAATTCGATCCGACCGCTTTTCGGACCGCTTATGCTTTTATGTAAATTTTTATCATATTTGAGAGGCAAAACTCATCGTAGTAAAATTGTTCGTAATACGGGTACATATCGTACCTACAATACGTACATTTGACGCAGATTTCCCGCGGGAGCCCCGCTGTGTGATCCTGAATCCCGTGGGATTTGATCGTCTCAATTGAAATGTACATTTTCAAAGACTCGAATCGGAATGAGACCAGCGTTTAATTATTTATAGCCGTTATATTACACACGATTTCTCTTAAAGAAAGGTACGAATTTTTTAAACACACTTACTATGAATCATTTAACTTTGGATATGGAATAAACAAAAAAATATAATTATAAAAAATTTATTTAATTATTCAAGTAATAATTTTATTCATTTCTAGCGATTTTATATATAACACGAATATTATATGAGCCGTTATATTTTAAATTGGCATAAGTCTACTTTTCTTAATTTCACAAAACTTGAAATATATTTTTTGGGTTTTATAATATTTAAAAATACTGGTGGCCTGTAATAAGTTTATTCTGCTTTTCTGAGATTCTCTTCTTATCGAATTAAAAGTATTGATAGCAAATTGTGAATAAAGTCAAACTGAAAGTGTTTTTCGAACTGAAAATTGGACTTATAAATATAACGGACACTTATAAATATAACGGCTCATATATTGAAACTTTCAATTTGGTAAACATTTCAACCGTCGGAAAGTTTTATTAAACCTCAATAACTAAAGGCGATCAATTGTTAAAATTATTTTAAGAACTATTTATTCCAAATAAAATATATGCACATATATACTTACATATATGTACATATACATAATATAAACAAGATGTCTATTTATATTAGGGTTTCTGATTTCCCAGACTTTTTTGATTTATGGGACACGGGAGGGGGCTCGGGATCGTTGCCGGAACAAATGATGTAATTTTTTTTTCCATTTAATTTATTTTTATTAGTATAAAATTTATTTCATTTATAAAATGACTATAGAAAGTAAATATATACATATCTAACTGGAAAAAATTAAATAAATTTATTTGAAATATGTTGCTTCTTATTAAGAATACTAAAATATTTAAATGGTTATCCGAAATCCTATTTCTAGTATTGGCACAAATAATTCCAATAATGGAAAAAAAACCCTTTAGTTTCGGTCGAAGTTAATATTATAAGCTAAATTTCATAGTTTTTTAAACATTTGTATTTGTCAGCTTGTATGTATGTAAATATATTTTCATTTCTTTTATAAAGTCTATTTTATTTACGATATTTTGTAGTTTTGTCTTTGATAACTCCTTACTTAATTCTTCATTCATCGTGGAACACACAATTGTATCATCTTCTTTAGAATCTAAACGAATTTCTTCCATCGTGGAATCGAATACAATAATACAATACACTTGCTTCATAATAGTTTCATTGTAGGATACTGTATGTACATATGTATGTACATTCGCCTTTATTATAAATTCATAAAAAATTTCGATTGAAATGTTTTTCCCGGGATTCGATATAAGAATTCCCGGGATACGGAACTTCAAAAATTCTGTGAATTTCCTGGAATTTCTGTCAACTCGGGCAGAAACCCTATTGACACAGATTACCTGAACACAATTTGAATCCTTTACTTCTTCGACATGCACACATTTTTTCTTTGATTTTGTAAAACAAATCATTTTTTGTCCACTTTTTTGAATCTGCTTGTTTAACATTACTATTTTTTACGGGTCGTTGTATGGAAAAAATCCATTTCGGTGCCGTTTCCGTGTCGGCTCTCGTAACACGTCATTACCGGTCCACCGATTTGACCGAGCAGCTTTTTCCCTCTCCCCTTCTTTCCCCAGCATTAACATTCGAAGCGGTTTTATAGTTTCCCAAACACGTTTCGCCCTAATGTCATTATTGCGTATCCAATTTCCCACTTGACTACCGTGTCGGACCGCTCGAATCACGCTTTTACGAGTTCGCGTAATTGAGCGATCACTGCAGATTTATTTTTTATTTTTTTCGCCGAATAAAAGCATCGCGGACTGATCGATCGATAAGACTATTGACGTTTGGCTAATTTGTTTTTGTTATATTATATATTTATACATATGTACATATCGATATCACATCACACTGGAGCTCGATTAGATATTGAATATTGATTAGACATGAATTCAATATAAGGGATGATCTGATTATAATAGGATTTCTCACATTAATGATATACATATTTAAATAAATATATTTGTTCGTTAACGAAATAACAAATTGTTTTGGATTATATAAAACAAAAATAGTAGAAAGGAAAGCGGCCTAGAGTAAATTGCCACTTTCGGTCGACGGATCTTCCCTAAATCAATTATGTTACTTGTGATATTAAGTTGAAACTTATGGATACAAATTTAATACGCCGATTCTCTAGAGTAAAAGTACTATGTACTTCTGGTTGAGATAAAAATATTTTTAAAAATATCAATACATACATGATTTTTTGTTTATGATTTTTTGAAAACGTTAAGTCCTGATTCCTGTTTCAGTTCCGATTCTTGATTCCTGATTCCCGTTTCAGTTCCTATTCCTGATTCCCATTTCAGTTTCGATTCCCAATTCCTATTTCAGTTCCAATTTCCGATTTCTGTTTCAGTTCCGATTCTGATTAATTATTAGTATACGTATTGTAAACTTTATTTTAAATCATGTATCAATTCGTTTTCGAAACCACCCGCTGAAATTTCAATGTCACTTTATATGTACTAAATTTAAAACCTGTAATGACACCACAGTCAAATAAAATGTATAAATATAAATTGACATTTTGGTAACTGATACTTATTATTTCCATTGCAAGCTTTTTATTAACTTCATTCTGTTCTATGAAATTAGTAAAAAGCTTGTAATGAAAATAGTTCCATGAAATTTCTGCTCGTCAAAAATTTGTGATACGGGGGTTAGCTAACATTGAAGTGAGGTAATTTCTCCGACATGAAGATAGAGTATATTTATTATTAACATACTAATTAAAAATTACATCGGATTTTGTCAGATCGAAGCGATGACAGCTAGATACATATGTACATAACAAACGCAACTTTCAACCGCCCCTTCACAACTCATTTTACTTCACTCATTATATTTTACGTTCTCATTTTTTGTTCGATAAATGTGTTAAGATACTACAAAATATTACAAAATATATATACAAAAATATGTTAAGATTATCCACAAAATATTTTTTTCAAAAAACCAAGAAATCAAGCGATTCAAAGTTCAAACTGGTATTTTTTTTTCTTCGTCTTCGAAACTTCATCTATTATTACTACGTACATAAATAAATTAAATATTATTGTCTACTAATAATTGTAAAAATTTATTGTTACTTTGTATTTTATTACTGTTCCGTTTGTACAAGAAATAGAATTTATATCTGAGGCTTAATTGCACATATGTGCAGTATAATTTATGGTTTAAGGTAGTACACGTAGGAATACTTCTTTGGAAAGTTTGACAGTTAAATGATTTAACGGTCTAACTCACGGCGTAAAGTTGTGCAACCTTTGAAATTCCCGTAAAATATATTGAAAATAAATTACATCTACAATTTCAATCGGTCTCATTTAGCTTGATTTCGATTTTGATTTGTAAATGTAAGATGTGACTAGTGTTACTGTGGAACGTTGGAATAATTCAACAGATTGAACATGCCAATATTAATCCAGTGCGATTATATATGTAGTATGTAGTGAGTGTCGATTATTAATATGTAAACAGTTTGGTTGTGGTTTAGAGGATTGAGAACCGCTGCGAAAGGCTCTGGTCCCTTGAACCAACCGCAAGACAAATAACAATTTGACGGTTAACCGAAGTCGTAATCAGATTACTTTGACTGCGCGTCTCGCGCACAATGCGCCATTATTAAAATCGCAACAATGGCGACGAAATTGCGTTTCGAATCCGGACTGTTTTGTATTCCGGTCAGGCCTCCGTTTCCGGTACACGGGTCCAGACATCGTGTCGTTTCTCATCCCTTCCTTCCTTCTACGCTAAGTGGCGGCCTTGAACTAATAAGTTCCTACAAAAGATTTTTGCTTGTTTTATGTGTATATATATCTGTTCAGATGCGGTGGCAAAGTTTATAGGCCCCGTTGGATTTCAAAGGTTAAACAGTTTAGGCAATGTACATTTATATACGTAATTACATTTATGTATGTATATTGGGCACTGAACTTAAAGTAATGTATGTATATCATATAAATGTATTCATATAAATAGAAGACCCTAAATGTACCGAGTTCTACATACTTATTTTTTTTCATATATTCCATACTGCTATTAGATTTTAACATTATGCCAATACGTGTTTTAGCCCTGAGCGGTATCCATAGCAGTGGCGTAGCCAGGATTTTGTCAAGGGGGGGGTTTTGACAGGAAAAAGGGCAAGATAATTTATATAATTTATATTTAATTAATATAAAATGACAACATTTAAAATAAAAGAAAATACGTAATAAAAATATGGTATGAACAAATTTCAAATAAAATAAAAATAATGAATACTTTAAAAAGTACGAAATTCACAGATCCAATCTTCGCGTCTTTATTGTAAACATATCTAATATTTTTTCTGCACTAACATTAATATCCCTATGAATATATAATAAAGCAAGTCCATTTAGTCGATTTTCTGACATCGTATTTCTTAAATATGTTTTTAGTCGTCGTAGTGTGGAAAAGCTAAGTGCACTTGTGGCTGTTGTCACCGGAAGTGTTGCAAGAATTTTTAGAAGTATGTAGATATTGGGGAATATTGAAGGATTGCAAATTGCAATTGCAGCTAGTGCGTTTTTTGGTCGATTTTCACTAGGACTTATATATTGCCACCACATTTCCAACTCTTCAGTTAGAATGCAAGGCCCACAAAATATATCTTGGTTGTAAATATATCCGCCAAGGGGGGGGTCCAGACCCCCTGGACCCCCCCCCCCTTCGCTACGCCACTGATCCATAGTATTAAACTTATACATGCATATTGTTGCGTAGAGGTGGGTTCAGGATTCAAATGAAATGTCTAAATCGCTTCACAGCATTTATTCAACGATTATGGAGGTCCATTCAAAACCACAGTTCACTCCAGAATACTTGATCTACCGTGTGTACCTTCTTATAGAGGACAAGTTGCCCAGCATAGCATCTCCGATCCGTTGTATATTGTGTAGGAATGTAGGTCTACCTGCCCTCGCCCCGTTCTGTGAGAACCTCAGTGAATTCTTTGTTCGGGAACTTACTGAGTCCCGTTAGCCTAATCCGGGGTTTCTATTGTTCAATCATGAATGCACTTAGACAGTGGATACTCTCTCCCATGTTCCCACGTTACAATATTATTATATAAAAATTTGTAGATTATAAATTTGAAATCATATTCAAATAGGGGTGACACATAGTAGGTAGAATGGTTTTGCCAATTTGATGAGGAACCATTTCAAGAATGAAATCAGATAAACTCTGATGGAAAAAAATTGAATTGGAGTCATAAATATCCAAATCTGACCAGCACAATATTCTATGACACTATGCCTAACTGAGAATGTATTATACATATGTACATATACATATATCCTAACACAATATTCAATGTACATATGTAGGTATACAGATGTTCATTATAAACCGCTAGCATCAACAAATTTGTGACAAATGGAAGGATTCTGATTTTATTAGAACCGTCACAACAATTTGGTTATTTAAATTGGCAAACTCTAACAAGAGACGGTTGATCTAGATTTTAATAATCATCTAGGTTTTAAATTTTATTTAAATGATTTAAATAAAATAGATAATGAAATACCGGATGCCATAAATATTTTGAATTTTATTTCAAGGTTATTTTATTCATTTTTAATACATGAAAAAAAGTATGTATTATTTACATATATACATACGTACATATTAAGGTATGTGAAAGAACTATTTAAATTTTAGATATATTTCTATGCAGTTCTATTTCTTATTATTATATTTCATTCTTTAACTTTTCATTGTACTAATTAGATAAGTGAAATAATGGTGCTAAAATTTCATGGATCATAGATTTAAATAAACATTTAATGTTCTATAGCGATTCGTATCGTTATCACTTGTATAAATGAAACTTAAAGGTTTATTTATATTATCTAGTCCTGAACGTTAGCAGTCGACAATACGGCGCAATATTGCTTGTGTCATTTTGTCGAGTCAATATTGTAACAATATGTTGTTTCCTAAAATATTCATATGCGCATATCAGCACTTTGGCATAGATGCATTCGCTACTATGACGTCAAGTCATGCGTGAACATTTCCACAGTGGCCAAAGAAAGCTAATTCTGCTTGATTTGTTTCGATATCATGTACTGTTGTATAATATGAATAGATCATGTCGCTTACTTCTGTTTCGGATACGCCACGTACATACACACTACGAAAAATTGCTGTTTACATGAAGTTGCCGGCTTGAGCTGTGTCGGTATAAACGAACCTTACATAAGAGGCTCATATTTTCCCATATAAAAATTCTCGCAAATTGTTTTCTATACATTTGAATTCTTTCCAAATATTTTTAAACTGATGAAACTTGAAAGATTATGTAAGTTTAATTACTGAAAATTTACCTTTGATACGTTTAATAAAATTCGTAAATAATGATTACCAAGATATTTATACATATGTAGGTACCAAATCCACGCAATTAATCTCAATCCTAATCGATCAGCAAGTATCCGCGTAGACGCAAATTGTTTTTTATACAAATTAAACTCGTAATCAATCCATAGCCGTCGGCGAATTTATGTACTACCCAAAAATCCGCGCGATACACTCGAATTTGGATTTTTTATTTTATTTTTTCGATCTCTATACACTCGCCTACCTACCTGAAACTGATTGGTGTGTTCGTCGAGAGTAACTGTTTACTTTAATTCCGGCTCTCGAGTATTTGCTTTTAATTTTCGAACGAGGGCCGCTTGTCCGAGAGGGCCGGTCGGGTCGACGGCCGATTGATTTGCGAATTGCGGCCGAAAAAATAAATATATTTAAAAAAAATGACAAATCTCGTTCGGCTGTATCGCTTGCAGTCTTATTCAGAACGTAAGCACATCCAGGGGAACTTTAGAGTGGTAAATAGCGTGTGCGGTTCACCGAGAGACCAGATTCCCCTCGAGGACGATGCGAAAGCTCCGAAACGCTGAATACTCTATACTCTCTCTTCCTCTCTCTCTACTGCTACCTTCTTGTTAAAGCTACTTTAAATACACGTGTGCAAGTGTTTGTCCGTACTTATGTTATCTCACGTGAGTTATGTATGTATGTATGTATGTGTGTATGTGTGCTAGTGTTTGTTTTGAGAATCGTTACACTCCTGATTAATCCTCTTGGCGAGCGATACGGCAAACATTCAATTGTTTGTTTGTAGTGGGTACGCTCGTGCAGGTGTTTGAGTCGTTGATTAAATATTATTTAATGCCTTTTCAAGTTTTGGGGGGCTTTCCGATATCCTTTCGTGACATGAGATTAAATTATTTGTTATACTTGATCTGCTCTAGGAAGAGACTTAGGAAAAACGTACATGCTGTCTTCCTCACCGCCTCTCGACCAATCGCATTTCGTGCAGACAGTAGAACACTGTGCGCGCTAAATGCCATTGGTCGAAATGGGATGAAAAGGACAGAATATTCGTTATACCTAAGTGTCATCCTGCACCGGATGGACAATAATGGAAATTATTTGAGCTCGACGATAGAGAAGGATTTTTTTTCATTTCCAAATACTTCTTTGAAGTATTTCAGTATTGACAACCCTTCAATTTTATAGGAGCTTAAATTTTGTACTCCTGAATGTGGTAGAACTTTGTGTCATCGTCGACTTTTCCAACCTATTGTTGCGAGAAAGTCTGCTTTTGGATACTCGTCTCTTGTAGAGGCTGTCCGGTTCCTTAACTTAATATGTGGGCATTTGGATCTGCTTGATTGTCATGTTGATTAACTGGTCAGTTTCATGATATTCAACACGAGTCTATTTTAATGAGATGAATGGTTGATAATACATATACATATGTACCTAATTTTTGTTGTTGCTTTTTTTTGTAAGAATGGTGTGATGCATTGTGGTAACCTGTCAGGTCTCATCGGTCATTAATTTCCATTTTTAATGCATGTATTATAATAATAAATTAAAAAAAAATAATTAAGTATGTAGTGCCAGTTATTACATGCGATTGTGAAGTAATTCTCTAATAGGGGAGAGGTGAAGGGTCTAGTTCAACGCTGCAGATGATTGAAGTGTAATATCTTATGAAAGTTGGGCGTTCGTCAGTTTGATTGCCAGCACTTGTGAATGTCTTCTATTTGAAACATCACACGATGACTATATTTCACTATGGTCTTATATGAGAGAACTTTGCAAGGCTTTGAAAGTTTCACAACAGACATGCACTTGCTGCACGTATTATAAGTACTTAGTAAAATATACATATACATACTCATACTCACACACACACACATGTATGTATGTACATATGTAGGTGTAGGTCGGTCTAGCTAGCAGCAAATCTCCTTATCTTAACGCAGACCAGACTCTGCTCTGAAATATGACCGGGAGAGTTGGAGGCAATGTAGGGAGGAGGGAGATTCCAAGCACCCTGGCCATCCATAAATCTTGCCAAATTTATGTTTAGATTTTATTTCAATTTTCGCCCTGTAAACACGACCTCGCTTATCCGGTAGGCGCTGTTTATTTGAACTCGTTTTCCGGACCATCCAGTCGTTTTTCCACTTGTGTATACAACGCAGATGCTCCCCTCCGTGAAATAATGGACTATCTCCCGCAATGCGCCGATTTATTATTATACTGTACAAGTTTAAAATATGTCGCAGACTTACGCCCACACTTTTCAGCGATGACAATAAAAAACAGGATAAGGTATACGTCGAGCTGATAAGTACGATATAAAATTTTATCGACGCGGAAAGGGTATTTATTTGTAGGGTGCAGTCGAAAGGATTCCCCTTACGGTAAAAGTATAGCAAATTGAATCAGTTGATTAATTTAATAAGTGGAATCAACCAATTCTGTGTATCCTACCGTTGCAAATCAGCGCCCTGGGCGTGTTCTCGGTACGTTCTCTTTTTGCTGATGCGGTTGTATACATACATATATGTACATACATATATAATATGTATGTGGGTATATGTTTTACAATCAAATATATTATATCTATATACATATAATATGTTATAGAAATCAATAAGGAAGAAAAAATTGCATGCGTCCTATTTGAAGATTGAATCGTAATAGAATTCAACTCACATATTGCTTTTCAAATGTTATTACCTCAATCCAATATCGTCTTTTAAAATATATGCAAAATGTTTTTATTCAGATTTTTTGTATAAAATTTGATTTGTCTATAAGTGTGTCATCTTTTATATAATTCATAATTTTATGGATGGAAATTATATAAATATAATAAATACATATGTACATATGTATTTCGACGATTCTAGGACATTTCATCGCACGACCATTTCATCGCGGGGACAAATCCTTGTATCAATAGTTTTTTTTTTGTCTAAGAACCTCTAAGTTTTTTAATGTACATATTGAGTTCATGCACAGGAATAACAAAACTATGAAAATGTGATAAGAAAACAAATTTGCGATAAGATAATCATTGAAATCATCAAATCGACTATTTAAACCGCAATTCAGTACGACATTCAGTCACTACACGCCTCTCAAGTTCATTGTTCCAATATTAAGTTCAAGATTAAAGTGTTTTTCGAATACACTAAACTTTGGTAATAAAGTAATAGTATATATTTGGTAATAATGTAATAAGTACATATCTATAATATTATATAAAGATTCAATATTAAACACTTTTATTACTAATAAACTCGTGACAGAACTAATAAAATTATAATAAAAAAAATATTGAATGGAATGTTGACTAAATTGTCATTATCCTAATCTACTTTGTAATAAGATAAATTACACCTGTAACGTGACTTTGCCTATATTTTATTATATTATATATGTACATAAAACAATCTGGCTTCCGCAGTGTCTGAAATCAGAGATCTGATTTTTAAGCATTCATGAACTAACCACCAGAATTCCTGTGTGGAAAACGCTCGTTTTTAATGATTAATTAATTAAATAATAGGAGGTTTGAATATATGTATAATACCTATATATAAATTAATGGGATGTTACTTCAAAATTAGTAGTATAACTCCTAAAGAGAATTGTTTGATTTTTTTTATATATACATACATTTATGGTATGTACTTTAAATATATTAAATAATACAATAGGGTAGCAAACGACGACATTTTAATATAATATTGCGTTGTCTTTCAACATACTTCCTGTGTCTCGTCTCAAATTCAATATCCGGTAAGCGTTGAATGCTGCGCGAATTTCGTTTTATTATTTTTTTCTCTTTTTTTGTGAAAAGCCTCCGTTTGAATATTTAAAATGTCTCATCGCAGGACGTTGATCGAACTCGAATCAAAGAATTCGGCAATGAATAATATATGAGGGCGTAAAACTGGGGCTTGCGGTGACCCTTGTCTTTCTCGTCTTAGAGTTTTCGCGGCTGATCTTAGGGCCCGAAGCGGTGGGAAGGGACGGAGAGCAAAAGGGTTAAACAAATATATAGAGGGTCCTCTAAGGCTTTATCCTGCTTATCCTTCGAGTTGGGATATTAAACCGATATGTCCCGTCGATATGGCCGAACTGCGCACTCGAATAAAATATACGAGATCGAACGTGTTCTAACCTTCCAGGTGCGAATTTGCATTTATATTCATTTCGATCTAAAATTCTCCGATGTATGTATGTATGTATGTGTGTATGTAAGCATGCACAATTAAATTAACCGGTTGAAAATCCGTTCTCAATTTCGTTTAGGTTTCGCGCATGAATGACATTGTGTAATATTGTTTGAAGCAGGTTCAGTTTTATGACGGGGTCGTAATGGCGACATTGTTAACCCTATACCCCGTTTTCCACAGTCGTAAAGTTTATTGAGAAAGTCCATTATGAATATGATTAGATGGTGAGTTTAGATGGGAGAACATCCCCGGTATTTGCATAACGGATAGTTGATGTAACGATGGCAATTTTCAATCGCTGTTTGTACTATAATATAATATGCAAATACTATACACTATATAACACCAGGTAACACTAGGATTAATATGCATATTTTACATTGTACATATATACATACATACATACATAGTTTGGAGTAATTTATGATGCGTTTATTTTAAACACATTTAAACTTCAAATGTTGCTATAACTTCGAGGGTGTGTTGAAAGTTTATGGTATTTTGAATTTTCTCACTTCATTGTACATATGTATGAATGTATGTACGTGGATTAGCAAACGGAATGATGAAAATTTGACAAACAATTTTACTCTTATATGTATTATGAGGGTTATTTTATTAACGTAAGAATTGCTTGTATATTTTACAGTTCAAGTGTACATTTCGTTCGTTCATGAACGTACTAGTATGTTCACACACAAGCCAATATGGCCAGTTACATTGTACACAAAAGAACAAATTGAAAAAAGAACTAGTTTTTTCATGCAAAAACTATTAGGTATAAGTTTAAACATTCTCAATCATTTGTCCCATCCTCTTTATATGTACATATATAACTTATAGCAACGTTCTAATGCAGTTTACATAGGATTTTTCATTTCAAATATTTGTCGTTTTAGCATTTTAAAAGTTTTGACAGCTAAAAGCTTCAAGCGACAACTGGTGAATCTATTTTAAGTTAGTTTTTGACTGCTAGTACTTAAACTAAATACAATAGTTCGTGTATGAACAAACTAGTATTTTTGTGAACGAACCGGAGTAAACACTTGGACTATAAAATATTTGTATATACACATGTTTGTATGAAATTTCTATTTGCAACATTTATTTATTTATGATTTTATTTTCAAAAGAATCCTTTTTAAGTGAAAAAATATTACAACTATCTTCGTATAGTATGTTCATGAACGAACTGAAGTGAACATTTAGACTGTAAAATACATACATACATACATATATACTATTAACACAAGTTGATGCTTTGGAATAGAATCCGGTCTGGTACATTTCTCATAACTTGCCTTTGATAATATGAGTCGAATTTGAACACAAGAGTCCAATTTTATCATCAATTTCATTTGCAAAAGTGCTAATGATAAGTATTGGACCATTTTCTATATGTCCGATTTTCATCCCTTACTGAAATTAAGGAATTTTTAGTCAGAAAACGTATGCAGACCGTTTCTGGCGTTCATCCAATTATGACGGTTTATTTATGGAGTTTTTAAATGACGGATCATCTTGAAAGTGTTTGGATTGTATGGACTATTTTGAAAAATTATGTGCTGTAGAGAGGAGGGTCTGAATTTAGCTTATGCATATGCACTTAAAAACTGATTTATTTCATGGAATCAATATTACGTTCCGCTTATGTTCCGGTCCAACCGGGACGCACCGGTCCCAGGAGGGTTGGCTCGTCTCGGTATTCCGGTCACACGCGAAAGCTATATATTCAAACGGTCCCGCTTCGGGACACCCTACACTCGGCTGCACCCCACCGACGCTCCCATAATCGGACCGGCGTATCGGAACTGAAGATCTGACCCCTTCCCGCCCATCTCCATCCTCCTTCCCCCCCCCCTTTCTCCTCTCACTTCGTCTCCTAACCCCACCATCGGTCTATCCCAGGGCCCGAATGGGTCATAAGTAATCCGTTCGGGACTGATACGGTATAATGTACCGGCAGCCATTAAACGGATGGATACACGACTGGTGGCCCTTGAGCTTAGACACCGCCAGGGAAAGCTTCCGGGGGAAATCAGGTAAAAATAATGCTGCGACAAATTTGGATTTTATCAATGTTTGATCGTGTATTATACATATGTACATATACGTTTGATGAAAGTTGGCAGGTGTTTGAGACAAAATGTATTTTATATATTATTTGTATAGGATTTGTATTTTTTTTTATTAAAAATTTATATTTACATGGCACCATTACACATTTTTACCCAAGACAATACCTATGACTAAATTTTAAAAAGTTTTGGCCAACAACACCGGGCTGGGGATTAAACCCACGATCCCTCAGTTAACTTTGACAACTTTTTTCGTTATCTTCGTATCATATGAATATGAAATCAAATGTAATACACATGGTTTTAGTTTTAACCAGTCGCATAATATGCACATATTGTATTCATGAATTAATATATTCAACGCCTACATGTACATACGATTAATATAATTAGTTAATTGTAAAAATTATAATCCAATTAAACAGAATAGCCTTTGGGCGTCAATATTTTGTCGCTGTATAAATAAACATAAAAGCACAATTTCAAATATTTAAAATTAATACAATGGAATTTAAATTCGACAAGCATTCCATAATTAACGAGAAACCTGCATATTATTTTATGAAATAGATTTTGTGTTTTGACCTTAATTCGAAAGTTTATTATATGATTTTTGCATTTCCATATCTTGCATCTTATTTAAAGTTAAGATTTTATTTTATCTTTTAAATTTTAAATAAAGATCTTCTTTTTTAAGATTTAAGGAAAACCTTCGAAAATCTGTCAAATTTACGATTTGCACAAACTTGAATGGGCTTAGTGCAAATATGTATATAATTTTTTTTCATTTTTACATTATATTTTTATGGATTCCCCATGATACAGAACATCTTTTCTACCTAAATGTGTTTCCAAATTCCAAAATTCGCTGTTTTCAATGTATCCTAATATATGAGCCGCTATATTTAAAAGAGGCCTAAGCCCAATTTTCAGTTCCAAAAATACTATTTCAGTTTGATTTAATTCACAAATTGTGATCACTACTTTGAATTTGATATGTCCAGAATCTCGAAGAAGCAGAATAAACTTATTACAATTTCTTGAAATGAAGAAAAGTGGACATATGGCCTTTATAAATATACCTGTCATTTATTTATTTTACATAGATATATACCAGGAAGACTTGACAGGAAGACCCCAATGCGCCTTCCTAAACAATTAATTACAAACAATGCAGCATTTTTATTACACAAATAACTGTATTTCGAGAAGCTTAAGAACACAACAATAAATTAATCAATCAATCAATCCATTAAGACGTCTATGGATTTTACATTTGTACATAATTTTTACAAATCGTACATATATTAAATACAGAAGATTTCTGACAGCGTTAGGATGATTTTTTTGCCAATTTTGAGGAACCGTTTCAACAATGATCAGTTAAAATTGGCAAACTCTGATAAGAAACGATCCATTTGGACTCACAAATATCTAAGTCTAACTAGCAGTATAGTGGGATCGAGCCCAATAATCACTTGGTGCTAAACAAACACGCTACCACTGAGCCATACTGGTGTCCAATATAATATATGTACATATATGTATATGTATGTAATATGAATAATATATGCATGTGTATTGGTTGAATCAATGTGAAATTGTTATTTTCAATGCGTCGAGTCTTTGGTTTTATTTTGTTTATCCGGCATACTCGATTATCCGGACGCAACCCTGCTGATCCACTCATCGTTTGATTGGACACTCAACGGATTTTTTCCCGGAGGCGCATCGGCCCCGCATCCGGCTTAGCGGCTCTCCGGTGCATAAAGCATCGTTCGAAGAGGGCAAGGGGGAGGCTGAAAGGGGATTTGAGGGGGACGTGGAGAGGCTGAGGCCCCCGTGGGGCTCCGACTGTCGACAAAATCGATAGATTCAATGCCGACAATCCTGTTTACGGGAGCCCTTTCAGGTGCGCCAGATAAAAACCTTTTCGAATGCTCCTGAGCGAAAGTTATTGCCCGGTAATTGGATTATCCGTGTGTGCACTTGATTTCGATTGTTCGTCCGGCTTGCAATTCAAATTGAGTTTTTCCGTACGGCGACTGGAGTTTGTTGTAATCAATCGTGAAATTTGTAGCAAACTCCAGCTTTGTTATCTCTATGGATACATATTACATAGCTGGGTTTTAATGAACTATTGTTGCACTTCAGATTTATATTTCATTAAATCGTATTGAGACGTTGGTGGTGTACAATTTTTTATACTTTTGGGTTTATGGTTATATCTGTTTGATATTTCTTTATTTATTTACTCGTTTTATCACCTTTGGCATAGATAATTTTAAACTTCAGAAGTACAATTTTCAGATCCAAAACCACTATTTCTGTTCGATTTTAATTCACAAATTGTTATTACTTCTTTTAATTCGATATATCTAGAATCGTGGAGAAGCAAAATAAACGTATTACAGGCCACTAGTGTTTTTAAATATTTTTAAATTTAAAACATCATATTAAATATTTTGCGAAATATTTCACGAAAAGTGGACTTTTGCCACTTATATAACAGCCACTTACATATATAACACAAAAATAACAGCTCATATGTTCATATTTACTTACGTATTTATAGTTCGTTTTATATTCTTGTGAGAATTTCACAATTTTATATTTATAGAAAAATATGACAATAGTTGATGTAACATTTCGCTTTATTATTACTAACCTCTTCTTAGCTCGCAAACGATTTGGTCGTGTGACAAAGTTTGGGTTCTTCTCCGA
Organism: Arctopsyche grandis; assembly: GCF_051622035.1. Classification (NCBI taxonomy): domain Eukaryota; kingdom Metazoa; phylum Arthropoda; class Insecta; order Trichoptera; family Hydropsychidae; genus Arctopsyche; species Arctopsyche grandis. The sequence continues at coordinate 11,425,280 of NC_135357.1, forward strand.
TCGTTTTCAAACTTTGCCATTTTGCTCGGTTTGGTCATCGATATAAATGGAAATGACATCCGCCATTACCATGGTGAAAAATAATCATAATAGACACGTTTGAAAATACTGCATCTTCATTCACGGTGACGTCCATCGTCCACACTGTCCCATTTGTCCACACTGTTCTGATCGTTTTTTTACCTTTTCGCCCCCCTCTCGCTATGGCAGATTGAGCACTTTTCCATACTCATAATCAAAGTTTACGGAAAGAATTGGTGATTTATTAATTAGGATTTTTAATATATTGTCTTAATTTTATAAACAAAATATAGAAGAGGTTAGTTTTAAAAAACATTTTTTTTATATACATATATTTTTTTTAAGTTTTTGGATACTCTTACAATCGGTTCATTATAACTATATTTAAGTTCAAAATGGAAGTCTTACTTAATTTCGGAAGGAATTAATCCATTTTCTAAATTGAAAATGTGGCAACATAAAATTTGGTGATGTTTCATATGAAATTGATATAATATACAATATTTATTTATTTATTTTAACAAACATACATCACATCACATTGTTTTCAAAGACTACTCCAATATTACACAGTGGCCAGACAAGAATAATATATTAAAAAATAAAAATAATAAAAAAACATAAACAAAAATACACACATTGTATATGATCATACGTATACACATACAACATACATACATTTACATATATAAAAGCACATTTCATTTTATATTAACAAACATTAATAACAGTATTCACATGCTACATTCTATAATTTATACACATATGTATACATTTAAATAATTGTTTCTACTTCTAATTCCGTTCCACCTCTCTTAGAAGGTAGCGAGAATATATTGAAGTTTGCATTACATTGCTATATTGATTTTAACTAATCCTTTGAAGAAAACTCAATGTAAAACGGATGAGGTGGATAAAAGCTCACTTTCCTTTCATAATATTACCAAATGGGATGAGTTTGACTTTGAATAGTTGATCTAATTGATAGTTTTTTTTTTTTAAGGTGATCCGCAATCTTCTAAAGTACATACATTAGAGGCATTGAATTAAATTGAAAATATTATACATATTACAATGATTCCATACTGGCAGTGAAAGTATAATTTCATCCGTATTAATATTCCGAATACTTCAGATTCATATCCCGGACAAACGATTGGTAATACTTAAACAAATTCTAATAGTTAATGCGTAAAAAAAGTTTGCGTTTGTCAATTTGTTCTTTTGCGTACTGTTATATCTACATAAGGAGTTCGGTCTTTCGTGTCATGCGGGGAAGACGTGCTTCTGCGTTCTTCCCGCTATTACTCGCTTAAACCCGGCTATTGCACGAAATTTAATCTAAAAACTTAACCATCTAATCACTTATTCTACTAATTGCATCCTAGTATAATTTAAGTGTAAAAATAAACAGCAAATCGGTCGTAAAAAGCGGTTTTATATCAGTTATTTCGAAAAATTTTGTGATAATTTTTGTGTCAAATCTGAGCAAAAAAATATACGAACGAGATACATCTCCTTACCTGAATACAAAAAAAGGGTCCTTCAGTCGGTCCCACAGAAGCAATAAATCTTCCACATAATTGCTTCCAGCCAAAAATCTTTAACGAACTTTACTTAATAGAATAATAGCAAACAGAAACGGTGTTTCCCAACTGTCTATCAGTTCTTTTTTATATTTAAATTATATTAAAGTAATTCGTGTAATTTTATATTCTTTACTAAAGTTATTATTAAAATATTAAATTGCAAACCGCACTCACATATATAAATCCGTTGTCTCCAAAGAGGCGTCTCACGATAAAGATCTATAAAAAAGTAGTATAACAATTGCTAATCTATTATTATCATAACTAACTACTTTCACTTACAAAGTAACCCTGTTAAATGGCATGTAATAATTCATAAGTGATCCAAGTGATACCTAGGATGACTATCTGTCAAAGCTGACCACAGAGAAGAGTCTATGGCGGTAAGAACTCACTCCTTGAATGGAAATCTCTCTCAGGTACCGCCTTTTTCTCAACACATCTTGGATAAATGCGAGAAAAATAATATCCAAACCTCCAACAAGGTAAGAGTGACGATGGATGATAGCTTAGCTAATAGAAACCTGTATTTAGCCACGTACAATGTAAGAACGTTATCGAGTGAAGGAAGTGTGCTTGCATTAGAGAATGAATTAGAAAATATCAAATGGGATATAGTAGGACTTAGTGAAGTAAGACGAAAACAGCAAAACCAAATAATCCTAAAAAGTGGTAACTGTCTCTACTGGAGAGGGCTACCAAATGTTAGAATAGGAGGAGTAGGGTTTCTTATCAATAAGAGAATAGAAAGAAATATTATAGAAATAAGCGACATATCGGAACGTATATGCTATATAGTATTAAGAATCTCGAGCAGGTACACTTGTCAAATCTTCCAAGTGTACGCCCCCACATCTAGCCACCCAGACGAGGAAATAGAAGACTTCTACGAAAAAATACAGGACGCATACGATAATAGCCGTCACCACTTTAAAATAATCATGGGCGACTTTAACGCAAAAATAGGACAAAAGGCAAATACAGAAAGAGCAGTAGGCAATTTTGGTACCGGCCAAAGAAACGACAGAGGCGATCGCCTCATAGAATTCGCAGAACACAACAGGCTCTTTATCACTAATTCATTTTTCAGGAAAAACACCAACAATAAGTGGACTTGGGAGAGTCCTAAAGGAGACAGAAACGAGATCGATTTCATCCTAACAAATGCCCTGCACTCCGTTAAAGACGTTAGTGTTTTAAGTAAAGTAGATATAGGTAGCGATCACAGATTAGTCCGTGCCAAGATGGCCATTAATATAAATTGCGAACGTAGGAAATTAATAAAAGGATGCAGTAACTCTCCAGATTTCGCCCAACTAAGGTCTAGGAAAAAGGAATTCGAACTCGAACTTGGAAATCGATACGGGAAATTAAACCCAGAAGCAGACATCGAGGAATTGAACACTTTAATTAGTTCGGTTCTAACCTCAACAGGTAAGAAATTAGGTGGATTCAGGAAACAGATTAAATTAAGCAAAATTTCAGCGGAAACAAAAAACCTAATTAAGCATAAAAGGAATTTAGATAGGGATAATAATAAGCAAGAATACAATCTAGTAAATAAGGAAATTAAAAAGAGAATAGTCAGGGATGTCAGGGATTTTAACAGCAAGCTAATAGAAAATACCATTAAGAATAACCGTAGCCTGAAAAAGTGCAAACAGGATCTTTTCTTAGGCAAAAACCAAATGATCGCAATCAGATCAGAGAGCGGAGTAATAATTAGGAATAGAGAAGAAATCATAGACAGAGTTTACACGTTCTATGCAAAACTATACGAGAACGACAACGGCCAATTCCCCGCTCTGGAATCGACACACGGCCAAAGGGTTCCTGCAGTATTGCCTAGCGAAGTAGAGGCCGCGCTAAAAACTGCAAAGAACGGTAAAACCCCAGGGGAAGATAATATTCCCATTGACTTACTAAAATGTGGCGGCCCCCCCCTAATTAATATCTTAGCTAGGCTTTTCAGCAAATGCATCCAGAACCAAGCTATACCAGAAGGTTGGAATAACGCAACTATCATTTTAATACACAAAAAAGGCGACAAAAGCGATATCAAGAACTACCGACCCATTAGTCTACTTTCAGCGGTCTACAAGCTCTTCACGAAGGTTATTACAGAAAGGCTGAAAAATATCCTCGACGAGAACCAACCTATAGAGCAGGCAGGGTTTAGGGCAAATTTCAGCACAATGGACCACCTCCAAGTAGTTGGCGAACTAATCGAGCGCGCCAACGAATATCAACGGCCATTGTGCCTAGGTTTCGTCGATTATGAGAAAGCCTTCGATACAGTTAGTCATAATGCAGTACTTAACGCTCTAAAAACACAGGGAGTGCCGGAACCCTATGTGGGACTGTTAGCTGCAATATATAAGAATGCCACAGCTTCGGTTAAAATTTTTTCAGGTACAGATAGATTTAGCATAGGAAAAGGAGTAAGACAAGGAGATACAATCTCGCCCAAGTTATTCAATGCGGTGCTTGAGGGAGTTTTCAGGAAATTGGATTGGGATACAGCCGGAGTAAGCATCAATGGTCGCTTTTTGAGTCACCTTCGGTTCGCAGACGATATAGTTTTAGTAGCTCGTGATTCAGCTGACCTACTTATCAGACTAACACAGCTGGACAGGGAAAGTAGAAAAGTAGGATTAAAAATTAACGTAGATAAGACTAAACTAATTTTCAATAGTTATTGCATGCCTGATAGCATCCCCTTAGATGATAAACCAGTAGAAGTAGTAAATAATTATTTATATTTAGGTCAAATAATTGACATGTCTGGTAGTAAAAATGAAGAGATAAAGAGACGTATGAAATTAGGGTGGAGTGCATTTGGACGGATGAATGCTGTTTTTAAATCAAAAATGCCACTCTGCCTGAAGAAAAGGATCTTTGATCAATGCGTTTTGCCAGTGATGACGTATGGATGTGAAACTTGGACACTGAACGCCAAGATGCAAAATAAAATCCAATGCACTCAAAGAAGTATGGAACGCTGTATGCTTGGCATAACGAGGAAAGACAGGAAGCGGAACACGTGGGTGAGAAATATGACAAGGGTAGTGGACATAGTGGATAGAGTGAAGAGATTGAAATGGCAATGGGCGGGTCACGTAGCTAGGAGGATGGACGAAAGGTGGACAAAAGAAGTGCTTGAATGGTACCCGAGAGAAGGCAAAAGAGTAAAAGGAAGACCGCAAGGAAGATGGGTGAACGAAATTAGGAAAATGTGCGGAATGAGATGGATGAGTGTTGCGCAAAACAGAGACGAGTGGAAGCGTGTTGGAGAGGCCTTCATCCAGCAGTGGATGGCGAATGGCTGTAAATGATGATGATGATGATGATATCTACATAAGTCTTTATTTGTTTTATGTTAGCTGTATTCTATTCCCACGACCTTTAAATCAATCTGCGAGACGAATTATGTTTCCCCCAAAAATATCAAAGCCCTTCTTAAGCCTGCACAACAAATTGCGTGCATCTACTCAACCATTTCTCGATACATTCAAGACACATATGTTAACACTAAAAATATCGTTTTTCAACTAACTTTATCGCTTTTCTGCATTATTCTCACGACTCTTAATCCGCACAACGAATTGCGTGAAATCTACCCTCAAGGGATACATATGCAAACACTAAAAATATTGTCTTTAATTAGTTTACCAGCATTTTTCACACGACTCGACTCGAATCGTATTCCCTCAAAAACCCTTTTAAAGCTGCGTAACTAATTGTGTGAAAACCATTTCTCGACACACTCAAGGGTCAAAGTATTAAAGTCTTAAGATATTGTTTTACTTAACTCGAGTTCCCCCCTATTTTATCACGAACTATGATTGGTCCAAATTGTTACGTCTATTAAATATATACTGATGTTAAACATATGGAAGGACACTTGCGATCAAACACTCTTACTTATCACTTGCGATCGAACCGTCTGACTTACAACCGAACCGTCTCTTACTAATCACTGACTTACAATTGAACCGTCTAACTAGTGACTCGCGATTAGACGACTTAACTAGTAAACTACTAACTAGTAACGTGTAATACTAACTAATCTCGTGTATACTTACTACTATTAAAGAAGATAATCATCTTATAAAATAAAGTGAGTTTTATTTACGGAGTAGCGTTCCGCAAAAACGCTTGGTGGCAGCGGAAATATTAATAACAACAAAATACACATCACCCACGAATGTAACAGTACACTCTAACTGGCTAGATTCGTTCATATACACACGAACAAACTATTATGATCATGAACGAACGAAAAGTACACTGGAACTGTAACATATATTAAGGTTGAGATAATTTCATATTAGCAGTAAAATAATACTTTCACTGGGGTTTTAGGGAATTCATGTTCCGAATAGTTTACATTTACTTCTGATATTTCTATCAATGTTGTGTCTTATTCCTTTATCTCCAACAAAAGTTTTTCGATATCTTCCTCAGTGTGTAAAATTTTGACTACATAAGAATGTAAATTTGATATAATAAGTACATATATATAACCAACTTTTTCAGTTCGTTCAAATACAGCTTCATATACTGATCTTTTGATTCTTGAATTAAATGCTCTATTTTTCATAAAATAGATGGTCCTCAGTCTGTTCTTCCAATTGGTTCTGTTGTGATATAGCATCCAAGCCAACAGCATTTCTTCAATGTCCTGATTTGTATGATATGCTTTCACTGACTTTTGTTGAAAGCATACTTTAACTAGTGAAAATTTAATTTCACTGGGAAATACACATTCTCTGAAACATATGCATAAAATATATTTTAATTTACCGTGTTTGATAAATGATCGTAGTTGATATGGTTGTCACCCTTGGCGGGCTCCATTTGATTCAATTTCTAAGTCTTTCATGTTTGCTTTCTGGTCCTTTGTTCACTCATCCGTAGAATATATCTCAGCCAACATTTTTTTTTGAGATCTCTCAATGATAAGTCCGAGGAAAATATAATTAATTTTATACAAGCCGGTTTACCTGGCGCGCTTGTCGTTTATTGGAACGTTTAACGGGAGCGTTACAAATTTAAACCGGAGTAGATATCCGGAACGGTTCAAATAACGGAATCCGGCCACGGTAGAGTATCGAGGACAAATACTCGTTTCAATTAACCGGTCGCCTTGTTTACAATCGCGCTCACCCTATACCCAGGACACCGTCACATCATCCCTACCGATTTGTATGACCCGCCACCCACCCACCAACCCTCCATCGTGTCGGGAATAATTCAACAAACCAATTAATTAGAAATCAAACAAAAAACGAAAGGTATGTGCATTGTAAATATATGTATATAAAATAGGGGGGTCGTTAATGCGCACGTGATTTGCCCGTGCATTCTATCCTATGCATTCACTAGTTAATCCAGTTGGAAAATCACGTATCTCATTCTGGCTGTGCACGCGAGAAACGCGCCTTCGTGACGCGGTTATTAACCGCAGTTTAAAGGTTACAGTTACGTGTAGCTAAAATAAACTTTGATTGATTCTTCGAGTTTGCAACTCCGATACTGTTTTAGTTTTAAAGTTAAACAAACGAATAAAACGTACTTATGTACGTACTTATAAACGTAGATATGTACTTAGGTAAAATAATTGGACTTTGATAATGAGTTCCAACTCATTTTTCAAGTGTTCATATGTTTAAGAAACATGTAAACTTTACATGGTGTATAAAGAAAAAACATTTATCTAGAAAAATACATTTTTAGCGATACCAGGCGTAGCATGAAAGTTGGGAAAACCTTCAAAAAGCTACAGCCCCTTTGAAAATCTATCTTCTGTCAAAGTTAGAGTATCATTATATAGTACACGAAAGTTAAAAAATGTGGATTTTCATATCGGATAAAAAATATAATTCATTAACCAGTGGTATAGACTAGTGGTTAGAATATAATGCTTTCGAACAAAGTGGTCAGGGGTTTAATCCTACCCGGCCAGACCTTGGATATGTGACCCCAAGTCGATTGTTTCCTATCAGAGCTTGTTCTGATTTTCATTGGAACGGTTCCAATAAATTGCCAATCTTCAACCATTTTCTCGCAACGTTTTTCAGCATCTCGAGTTTTGGTGATTTGTATAAATGCTTCACATTTGTCCATATACATATGTCTCTGTGGATCGATTTTTAATGTTTAATCAATGTTTGTATTTACCTTGTATAATACTTACAATACTTCTGTACAATGTTTGAACATATATATCGTATTTAATGTTAGTATATGGGTGTATACCGCTATATATAATTAATAATTTTTAATCTGTAAACCAGACTCGTCGCTTTGTAGCAATCTGTTAAGACGAGTGTGCATGATTTATTGATATTTTATATAAAATACATATTTATATTATTTTATTTTATTTTTATTTATACCAGGAAATTATTTATTCTTGGCCAATAACAAATACATAAACATATACTATATCTATATATACACAAATATATACACGTATACACAAATATACATACATACACAGGCAAATACATACACAAATATACAAAATACACATATATACATACATACATACATATACACATATACATATATACATATACATAAATAGATTTATAAGAAGAACACAGACAAAAGTGCGGCACGGGACGTGCTCGTAGTTTCCAGCTGTGATGGGTTTATCTTCCTTTTATTGTTAATTCGTACGATCTTATTATTTTAAAAAGTTTCTCCTACATTTTCTCAAATATAGGAATCACCGTTGTCAATCATTGTCAAACCTGTGTCAATGCAAGTATAAAATAACACCGAAAATACTCCAGGTGGTGATTTTTCAACTGTGCAAAACTATCTTAAAAAAAGTGCGTGTCGCGTACCACTGTGTATGTAGACACCATTATGTTTTTACGTTCAACAACGCGTGTCGAAATGGAAATATACAAATTATTATTAAAAATAAATAGACCGCAAGTATGAGTATATATAAAAATACACCACCTGGACTAAATATTTATGGGTATATAAAACTGACAAATTGTATAAAATATTAGAAAAAAAAAGTATTCCGTATTGTGTAAAAGTTTTAAGTGGTAACTTGATATTATCCAACATTGAGAACCGTTGATAATTATCATTTATCATCAATATTAAATATTCATTGCGAAAGTTCGTGTCCTGTAAAATCGAATTCGTCGATTTCTTTTTTGCCTCTTTTGTCGTCGCAAGGAATATAAATAATTAAAGAGAAGTTCGCGTATTCTTCCTTTAAACTTTTTTTCGTTCTTCTATTTTCTTTTTTTTCACAGATTTTTTACGTGATTACTTTTCGGCGAACTTTGTTGCCGGCCGCGCCCCTCAATTAAATATTTATCTCCCATTCACGGGAAACGGAAATCCGTTTATGAATTTTAATTTTATTATTCGTTCATTTATATTCAGCCGATATTCTCTCTCTCTTAAAAGTCGGTTCCGTCGGTAATAATTTTCAAATCCCCTCAACCCCCCCTTCCCCCCACCCGTCAATATGTCGACTATATTTATAACAGCCATATATTTTATAGCGATATTTATATCGGGCCGTAAGTAACGTTCGTAATCCTAGATTAGAACAAAACGCGAAAATAGAAAGGAAACGAACTAATGTGAGTTGTCAGCCGAATTAAGACGCTTAACTAGCGATAGCCATTACAATTTATGTGTACAACCTCTACGTAAAATGCGCCACACCTTTAGAGGACGAATTATTTAATTTGTATTTATTTAGATTACAACCCTGCATAAACTTGCTAGGTGTGCAACCCGTGTGTTAGTTGTACACTGAGGGGTTAATTCGGTGGCCCGTTTTATTACGAGTCATTAACTGCCGGATATATTTGTTTGGTGATATTGTCCACTTTGGGAACGATACTGTGTATGGAAGGCACATATGTATATATGTATGTACATACATAGATATGTTGAGGGAAGTTGGGTCAGAACAATCTGCGGGATTTCAGTTTGGAATACCTGAAATTCACTGGACGACATGAGCATTTAAACTTTATTGTTCGCGTTATGCCATTCGCAATTTCAGATAACGTATTTTAGTTCAGATTCGACTCATTCGTAACCTGATGATATGTACATATTATTTACAAATTATACACACAATAAATACAGAAGATTTGTGACAACAGGAAAGATGACTTTTTTGCTAATTTTGAGGAACCGTTTCAATAATGGCAGACTCTGATAAGAAACGATCGATTTGGTATGGCGGATCGAACCCACTGATAACTTGGTGCTAAAAATACACGCTACCACTAAGCCATACTGCTGGCTAAATGGGATGGCAATGGGATGGCTGCTGGGATGGCTGTAATGCAACAATGAGTTTTTTAGGACATGGAATGCCATTTTCAACTTGAATTCTTTCTAAATTCAAAAATTCGTTGTTTTGATGTGCCCTAGCCCAGTGCTACTCAAAAATTTCATGCCGCAAACCGGTGAATTCCGCTTGGTATTATCATTTTTTTATCATAATCATCATCATTTATAGCCATTTTCCATCCACTGCTGATTAAAAAGAAAGTATTTAAAATTATCGGCCTGATTTCCGTTCGGCCAAGCGTCCGTTGACCTAACATCCGTCGGACTAGTCGGTATTTTTTAGATTGTAATTATTTACATTACGATTACTTACATTTAGCGTACGATTATTTACATAGTAATGGCAGCTATAATGCAAAAAGTCGTACTAAAAATGTATGAAGTTTCGTAAGAGACGAAACTATTGCTAATTTCAATGGTTTTTGTAACGTAAATATACAAAAAAAAATGTCAAAAACAAGAAAATAAATTAATCTTTTGTAAAACAATTTTTTTTTTAAATTATGTGAAATATGATATATTTTTAATAATTTCGGTTTTAACACAAAGATGATACAAGCTGAATTAAATGAATTGATTAGAAAGTTATCGGAAGCTTTGTAAGTGAATAATCGATTATCAGTTCAAAATTTAATATAGCCTCTAACTTTCATAAAAGTTCTCAGCGTATCAACGATGTAAGCAAATTATGTCGAAGCCCACAAGTATTTTGTGCTTTTAATATAATAATACGTTTATTAATATTTATATATTATATAAGTATATATGTATGTTGTAGGTATATCACGGAACTGAAAAAGTTAGAGCTTGTTGATTGAGATGGTGTCTAAGATACATTTTTATATACCATTCAGAATAAAATATCGTTAGGACCGTTAGCTTCGAGTGCAGTTGCATTTAAATAAAGCACACATCTAACACACACATGCATATACATATGTATCTAACACACCATTTTATTTTTCCCAATAATTCCGATACACAGTTTAAAAGAACGGCTACCGTATTGGAAATCGGCGAAATCGTTTTCTGCTTCGAACGGAGCCAAATCACTGCAGAACTGTTTTGTAGCCATTGCGAATATTCAAACGCTGAATATGGCCATAATCCTGTACGGTGAGAGAACGGTCGCATTTCCTCGGGAAAATCGACGCTTTTCAAACAACCGTCGGTGAAAATTCCACCAAAATTCATGATTTAATAGATTATCATGTAGTCTCACAAATCGTACCTGTTATGAAAATCACAAAATTCATGTATCGATTTATTAGATATCAATTTCTATAGACAGCTGAAAGAAAATTGTTGTGAATGTGTTTGTTAGGTAATTTTTTTATTTCAGATGTATTAAATGTCGATACAAATTTAATTTCAAACATTTTAGAACCACTGTTGAAAGTGGTATTAAAGACAAAGCTGAAGAGCAGACCAGTATAAGCTTTAGCCTTTCAAGTGCTCACATAAATAACTTCGTTTAGTGATGATGAAATTCTATTGGTTATCGAACGTTATAATCTATAATATTTCTAATACAGTCTAAACTTTGTAAATTTATGACATATAAATGAATTATTAGTATGAAGTATTATTAGTATTAGTATGAATTATTAGTATTAGTATGAATTATTAGTATTAGTATGAATTATTAGTGCAGGAAGTATGAATTTCAGTTTGAAATGAAATTAATTCAAAATAAATATTGAAATTATGCTAATGCTTTCAATTGTGAAAATATTCAATTAAAGAGATCTTTTTTGAAGGTTTTCATTATTAAATCCATTTTATAAAATTAACAGTGTAACCGCAACGGATCTCAAGCATTCAACCTTTTACAAGGTTCAAAATTAACCTCGGCAAATATTCAATTTCGTCTTAACGAATTAATTTAATAAATGAATTCGTTAAATTGTGTATAAATGTGGAAAATTTGAAGCGAACTTGCGATTCGCTTTCTACATTATAATTTGCGAAATTAAATATTAATTAACGTTTTTATTGCGTATACATATTTCCGTATGGATCGATAGCTTAATTGAAAAACGCAAAGTTTTTCACCATTAATCTTTTCATAATTCGTATTGCTTTTTCAAATCAAATTTAACATACATATTTATATAAACATATATGGTATATTAGTTTTACATAATATTATCTGTAATAACCAAAGTTTGCGTCAAATTTCGGTGACTTTCTAGGAAAATTCCTCTTGCATGTCCATACTTACTTCTGGAAGAACTTCTAAATTCTCCTCATACATCCGACGAAAAAGGAGGTGTGCAAGTAGGATGAGGGCGAAAAGGGATGAGGGGTTTTATGTGGTGTGGTTTCAAGAATTCACCGGTGGTCATTCCTAGAGGAATTCCTGACGCGAGTCACCCTACGACCCTCTTTTCAAACGAAGAAAATGACCGGGGGAATAATTTGTCCTTAATTGCTCACATTTTAGTTCCCCCATTTATGGAAAACGGGGTTCTAATGATGCACTGATGGTTGAAAGGGGTAAGGCTGCATTTGAAATTGCATATAAAAAAGGTGTTATTAAAAATAATTAGTAATATCATTTTATGTATACTTAACAATACCATACCATACCATAGTGGCTTTAATAATTGTCCAATATTTTAGCCATACAAACGTACATATATGTATATAATATTAGTTGATGATGGTAATCTGTACATAAATTCAAAATTTATTTAATATTTGTTACGTCATAAGTCAGATAAAATCTGAAAACTTGGTTGATCGAGTTTCGCAAACACCGATTAATTTATTCGAAATCATCGAGAAAATTAAATATTTTTTTGGATTCCGGCAGTGTTTAAGCCTTTTGGTAAACTATTGTTCAGTGAAAATCAGTGAGCTACCATGTATGAGCAATATGTAAAGTTTGTCAATTGAATGATTCAAAATGTATGTAATAAAGTTTTGAATTTGTAGCGAGTTTGTTTCATTGAAACATGTTTATGTAAAAGAAAACTCGCTTTTAATGTCGCAAAGTATGCAAACTTATGGGAAAAAGCCCTTTGTGAAGCTCGGCACGGTGTTAAGCGAAATTTTTAATTAGCTTTCTAGCTCTTTGGCAATTTTAAAAGCGTTCCGGGCTCCGAAAGGGTTTTAGATGTGTACGTAAACAAACTTACTAAAAATAAAAATAAATTGAAACGAAATAATCCAAAACGACCGAATGAAACTATTAAAATTCGTCGAAACTCGCCTTGTTCTTGCTGCGGAAGCCCCCTTGAAAGCTTTTGAGCTTTTCGTTGCAAAGCCGCAGACTCGTTTTTTTTTTTTTTTTGAATTAGCGAATCGTTGTGCTTTTTTTCCGGCGAACAGGTAAATTGAAATTTTTTTCTACGGGCATTCGGTGTATTTTTACACGCAGACTCGGAGTTTAAAATGCCTTTTTTATATGTAGTTTGCAAGAGAACGTGCAATTTTAATGCAATATATGTACATACATATGTATGTATGTTATATTCCAACAAACGTTGTAAAAACGTTTCACCGTCCACGTGTACTATTACGAATTAACTTTTTAAATTCAATTTAAAAAATCCGCACAACGGAAATGTAAAATTAATTCCGAAATAGCTACGTATAACTACATATAATTAACACTTCATTTACGGCCCCGATACGTTTATCTAGTTTCACATTTTTAACTGAATAGAGCTTAATTTCGGTCGTAAACTGTCTCAAAACTCGACGTTTGCGAGTTGAGAATTGGCACTGCGGGCTCTACGCTCAATTAGCGAACTTTTAATTTTAACCCTTTCGAGTCCATCAGTGACGGTACGCTCATTAAAAATACGCGGAAACTTTTGCCACTGTGTGTTTTCGGTCGATTTTCAAAACTACCATGTTTTCGTGTCGAACTTTTCAGACGCAAAGTGAGTACGCTTACCGCGGAATTTTCCCTCTCAAAAGTCAATTCATATCCCCGAGGAAGACTTGAAAGTTTCGCCGAAATTACTTTTTTTACACAACGTTTCAATGTTCATTGGCTGAATGCGCCAATCTGAGAGCGATGACGTAGAGATTTTACGGGCTTTCGATTCCACATTTCAAATTTAAATGTTACAATATTTGAACAAATTTAAAAGTCACCAAAATATATTTTCAATATTCATAATATTAAAAGCTTAAGATTCAAATTCTAAATCACAATATAACTAAATAGCTATGATTATAATCATACTTCTAATAATCGGGGACGGCATGACTTTAATGCCCATTAATGAGGATGAGATGATTGAACTACATACTTTGTAGAATTTAAGCACCTGGATCTGATATACACAAAAATCCTCTTCATTGACAGACTTGAGTCTAACATATCCAATGATTTAAAAGATTATGAGGATGTCAACGAGATAGTTATCTACATAAGTGTCTTGATCTCAAAAGAAGGAGGACGCCAAGCCAGAAGAATAGAAATGGCAGAAACGCCATTGATGACCATTGATGATCATGATGATCAGTTTTACAATGATATGGAAAAACTGCTTTATAATGAGAAGAACGAAAATCCGTCTGATGCGATTTCTAGTGATCCCGATTGTACATATTGTATAAAGTCGAAACATGGACGTTTTGAAATGTGGCGTTGCACATTCCATACTCATCTTCATCTTCAATGAGTTGGCAAATTCCAGAGAGACTCTCAAAGAGATTCTTTCCTATTTTGGCCAAATGCCAGGAGGAATAAGGAGAGTTTAAAGAAGGTGATAGTCACTGTAAAACTAGAGGGAAGGCGATCAAGAAGATGGTCTCCCATAAGATGGTCAGTCCAAATTAAATAATTGATGGGATTGTCATTCATGTTAAATGCTGCTTTCAACTTGGCACAGGACCGGGATAATTGGAGGCAGATCGTTTACTAGATTCTAGATGAAATCAATGACAACGATGCTCAGCATGGAGCAAATGGGGGAAAAAGATAATTTATTTATTTATTGAAAAACAAGGCAGCCGATGTAGAAATGCATAAAAATAAAGAATAAGTATAACAAAATAAAATTTGAGCCCAATAATAATTGTTTACAAATTCATAATATACATAGTACATATAGAATAAAAAATTAAAAAGAAAATAATAAAAACTAAAATATGACTAAATAGGACAACGCATAACTAAACATAAATTGATATAATTAAATGGCTACTTAAATTGGTCATGATAAGATGAATAACATAAGAAATGACGAATGAGATAACATAAGAAATGACGAATCTTTATTTTAAGATCCTATCATTACATATACATATACATATCTATTTGAGAAATATATTATATTCTTTTAAAAATATAAAAATGAGAGTTAAAAAAGTAACTGTTATAGCTGCTTAACCTAAAAGTTATGAAAAGGCGATAGAAAGCCAATTTTGGAGAGTTAGCTGTCATCGCTTCGATTTGACACAAGATTACGATGTAATTTTAAAAAGTTCATTTAATGATTAAACTCCTTTAGTTTCATGTAAGATTATATTTGCTTACTTAAATATTAGCTAAACCCCTATGTCGGTAAGGTATTAAAGCGACTCGAAGAGTGGAAGTGGTTCAAAGTCAGATCACAATTTTTGACGCGCGGGAATGTCAATGAGCTAACAGAGTGAAGCTATTAAAAATCTTGTAAAAATTTGCATGTGTGAGGATTGGATTTGAATTAAGTGGTAGCTTAAGAATTAATTTGAATACATTAAAAAATAGATCAAAGAAATTTGCGTTGGAAAAACTGCTTGTTTGTTGGAAAAACTATTGCCAAGAGATATAATTTCATAACAGGCTGAAAAAAATTCTTGTTATTATGTAGGAAAATTGTGTATTTTTCAATTCCAAAACATTGGATGTTAGAATGAAATTTCAATTTTAACCCTTTCGTGGTAGGTTTACCTTGCGGCTAAAGATTTACACTATATGCACATTCGTAGCACTCCTGTTCAATTTCCGTATATCCTTCTGGCACCCAAGGGAAACTTTTCGGTAAAGAGAGAGAGGAGGAAGAGCCGAAATGGGGAGGAAAGAAGGATTC
Organism: Arctopsyche grandis; assembly: GCF_051622035.1. Classification (NCBI taxonomy): domain Eukaryota; kingdom Metazoa; phylum Arthropoda; class Insecta; order Trichoptera; family Hydropsychidae; genus Arctopsyche; species Arctopsyche grandis. The sequence goes on from NC_135357.1 coordinate 11,441,274, forward strand.
GAAAACGGGAAATGTATCCAGCGTTGTGTACACGACGAAATTATGGTTACTCTAATTCGGTAATAACGTAACGAAAGTGTGTCTTGTTAAAAGGAACTTTGTCCCGTAATTAATTCTCGGGAAATTTTCAACAAAGTTCAACTCGCAATTTGTAACTGTCTGCTTGGTTTTTCCCGTATTGAACGTTTTTCCGTGTTTAGTCCCAACAAACAGAACAAGAACGTTACACAAGCGTTCAAATCGTCCCCGTTTCATTATCCACGCTTAATTAATTTTATTATCCTCTTATATAAAATTTCACCAATATTCTAATAAAAATTGTCGTGCGTAGGATTATCGAATGTACGATTGTGTTTCGTTTAATTTTAATTACATACATACCTTACATAGCCATGGATCAGATATCATTTTAATAATTTAATTACTCTGGGGAGGGATTGTTGCCGTGACAATCTCCGATTAATTCGATAGGTAGACGCGTTTCCGTTTCCAGGATTTGCTGGATAAATCCCCAGCTCTCTCTCCCTCTTTCCGCGTAGGTACTTGTCTCCTTCAATCGCAGAAGCAATCTAATCAGTCAAAATGAGATGCGAGTCCAACGTCTCGTTGGACCTGTCAATCGACACCGACGTGTTCAGTCGAACGAATAAAAGAAAATTTTAGAAATCTTTCAACATACACATTCGCATATTTTTGTTTCCGTTTGTATTAATTTCATATCTTATTATATGTGTGATAAAGTGACTGAAACGGGTTCCGTCTCAGATCAATTATAGTTGTTAGTAACGCTTGTGAACCAATTACTTTAATCAATACTCATTAGTGACATGTCAATAATTAATCAACGGACTGCAAATATTAATTAATTTTGCACAATACGCGTGTGTGGTGCTATTGATCATCCTCCGGGAGATTATAACTTTCGGTCGTGTATTAATCACCCAATAAACAAACATAGAATCTGAACATATATGTATATTATATTTGATTTTCTTTTTGAATTATATACACGTACATAAGTGTATTTGTTGACAGTTTTTTTTTATTTAAAAAAATTAGTACAGAGCATATTAATTTTGAAAGGATTATGCACTTACTTCCATCAACGATAATCCTGGCTTCTCTAATGGACTAAGCCACTTGTCAGAATACGTTTCAAAATAGAAAAAAAAATAACACGGACATTGAGACTCATCTCAACCAGAAGCACTAATCCAGTCGGTTTAGGCTCGTCTTTCGTAATGGTTCTCAGAACTGGCTTTATTTTTTCCCTATAGGTATGCAATATTATTAAATGTACAAAGGAACATTAATATTCGTTGGAAATTTAGAATACACTATCTTTGATTTAAAAATATTAATAATAAAGGTTAACAGTCAAGATGAATTATATTTTAAACCGTTTTGAGGGTTAAAAAATACTTACTATATAATTTGAGGGATACTAAATAATTACAATAATCCCAATTTGAAAAAATGTGCAGAATGTTAGTTAGATATTCTGTGTAGAAAAGTAAACTATTGAATAACATCCAGTAATTTTTGACATATGAGTATCCAACAATAATGAACGTAATTGAGCAAGAAATAAATTAAGCCAAAACGATATAATTTGTGACGTTAATGTAATTTTCTAGATTTAAAAAATATATAATACATATATAAGAAGACTTTACCATTCCAATAGATATCGTTTGAATTGAGAAACTTAATACAATTAGTTTTGAAACTTATAGTAGTTCTGGAAGTGAGAAAGCATGGTCAGTGATTCACAATTTGGATTTAAAGGGGGATTGGGAACAAAAGAACGCTTTCTCTGCCTCATCAACGTCCGTTTATATTATCTAGTACTGCACGTCAATAGCTTGGCACAGAACTGCACGGAAAAGACTAATTCTATTCATACTATACATACAGCACCGCCCGTTTTCGACACGTTCACACTTATTTTGGACAAATGTAAGGCAAAATCGGCTTACATATTGTACATTACAGAGCATGACGATACGGCGTAATATTTTTTGCCGTATCGTCAATATTGTCATAATATAAAGTTTCCAAAAATATTCTAATGCACATGTCAGCACTTTCGTTAGTACGGGTGCACTCTCCATCATGACTAGAGGTAGGACCGGAAGCGTGCCGTTCTTTGTTTATTGTTCACCGTGCATTGTTCATTTTTATGATGAACCTTTTTTTTTGCACTCTAGCTTTGTAGTTTGCTCTATTTCCTGGAAAAATCACGCTTCATGACATCAATCCTCTAATCATGACATCATATCCAAAGGAAAAAAGTGACATCTACTGCTGTATAATATGAATAGATCGCGTCGTTACTGCTATTGCGGTACGTTACATACACATTACGGAAAGTATCCATATAGAATGTACTAAAGAATATTTTTCGTACTGCTGCTTACGAGCCGTTGCCGGCTTGAGCTGTGCTAGTATTATATAAACGAACCTATGTCTGTATATATTTTACATGCCAGAGTGTGTGTTTGTGTATGACTTAACACGAGAGAGTAAGTTTAAGTCATTTGTGACAGGTGCCCGAAATGGCGTACATAACAGTGAAGCGGCTGATTAAGTGGGTGGCTCTCGAAATATTGACCTCGTTAACCTGCCGTGAGGAGGACGAGGGGGTGGGCCGCAGGATGAGAAGGATTTACATAAAACGAGGCACGATATTATACCGTTGATCCCCGCTTAACGTCCTTAAAAAGTGCGCCATGACGTTAAGCACGTGACGGAGCGCCGGAGACGCTCCTCGCAGGCAAAAGGTCAAATCGACTAATCCGAGCAACGGCCGAAAAGGATAAGAACCGGTCATTTTTCACGCCATTTAACGCCGAAAGGATTGTTTTTCACAGAGGGCGCTGAAAATGTATTGTTATTTTCAGACGACGTTCGCTTTTATCCTATACACGTACCCGTTTGTGAATTCTTTCTGCGTTGTGTGCTTGTGTGTATTTTTGCCAACTTTAATCTGGACCTTTCGATTTAATTATACGTATATTCCAATGTATAAGGCGAGGGCAGACTCGGTGGATCGATCGAGGCCGTTTGAATTTTAAATTTACCTTGGTCTAATCCTAGGTGTATTTAATTAATTACATTAAGTGTAATCCGAGATTTTCTCATTGAATGTTGAACGAAAATCTATAAATTTATACTAGGGTTTCCAGCTATTGGTTTTAGGCTGTTGTTTTTCCACAAACACATTTTTTCTTTATCTATGTACGTAGTAACAATAGATGAAGTTTTGTGATCATGCGAACATTCGAACTCGAGATTTTGACTTATTTGAACTCAGAATCGATCATTGATCACGTTTTCATGATCTAGAAAAAATGTGTGTTTGTCTGTGTATTTTGGGGATTTTTGTACACCGTTAGTCCTATAGAACTGAAACTTAGTATCGGTTACTGAAATTCTTATTGATACGACGTAATTTTTTTTTTTAATTTTTAAGTTGACCGGAAATTGTACCTATTTTTTACGTTTTTTAATTCAATTATCTCCCAAACCACTAATCGAATCAGATTGAAATTTTTTCATGTAATATAAATTATAAATTTTATACCCTTATATTTTTGAATATTTTTACCTGAACCGAAAGTAGTACTTTTACTATGGAAATCGAGTAAAAGTACTACTCCAAATCGGATGATTCTCCAGTCTGTTTCTGTATTTAGAAACTATTTACTACTCTCGCCTCCTATGTGCTTTGAATATTTATTTTTATTTTATCATTGTATACTTATTCATAAATACGTATGTGGGTTGAAGCCCCGATCATATACGTTGCTGACGAGATCTTTATCTGTTAGAATTTTCCGATTTTCCTAGCTTAATTGTTGTGATAGATCCAATATATCGTTATCCTTCCTTTCAATTTCTCTAAAATTCGAGTTAATAGCATCTCGAATTTGTTATCTTATAAATGCCAAATTCAAAATATACATATTTCTCGAAAATTTGCTGTGTATCAAATTTTTTTTTTTGATTTTTCATAGATATCTCTATTGTATTATATGTAATGTTATGTTTGAAAAATTGTTAGTACCTATGTATGTACAAAAATCATCTAACCATATGTGTCAGCTTGGGGTAATTCCTGTCATGGCACATAAGTACATATACATATATGTAAAAATGAAAATAAAACATAATATGAATGCGGGCGAATAAAATTCTAGCTGAAAAATAAATTCAAAGTACTAAAGTTCATTTTCGAAAAACCTACACATATGTATGTATGTAATAGGAATAAGTTATTTTTGTATAATATAATTACAATTATCCATTTCTTTAAATATTCAGTGAGTAATATTGTAATAGATAATTATTGAAGCAATATTTGAGTTTTAGCGTAGAAACTGAAAACAGATTAATGTTTGCAGAGATAAACATATTACTGGATATTTTTCGACGTGGCGATGAATGGTGGCTGAGACTTGTTTGTTGAATAAATAATAAATAGTAAAGGTCAAAGTAAAATAATACGAAATGAAAACAATATATTAAAGCAAAAGTCCCCTTGCTATTGCAATTTATTATTTTTGCATGAAAATTAATTCACATTAGTTTTTACGAAGGTTAAAGGTATTAAAATTTTGACAGATTATAATCATAAAAGAGTTACGAGGATAAAACCTCCTACTGAAGTATTACGGCTTTAATTATAAAGAGATTGTATTTAATAGCACGCTTTAATCAAACGTTGAAATATAAACATAATAAAATGTGATAAATTTTTAATAAATCTCAGAAACCGCACAAACATAGTCGTACCGTAGAAGTTTTTTTATGATTATTCTAATCACCACGTCCATAAAAACGGTGCATAACGACATAGCAAAAGCGTCTCTCTGGTTTTAATTTCTCCGCTTAGCGGGGAAATTAGCCCGATTCGGCTCGAGTAGAAGGCTTCTTTGCATACTTTGCAAATTTTTCATATAAAACACACAGCGGGAGGAAGAGTCTTCGGGGCTTAGAGCGGGGTACCACTGGTTCGAAATTATGAAGGAAAACAAATAAATAGACCGTAAAAGTTCGGCCCGGAAGATTCATGGCGCGAAATTTGAGGGGGTGGATGCGGGGGCGTGGATTCGCGGGAAAGTCGGATTAACCCGGTCATTAAAAGAGCATCAATTTAAAGGGGAAAGACGCCCAGAATTCGGGAGATTCACTTTCCGCCCACTCCACTCACTTCCGGTACCAATCATAATCGTATAACGCCGAAAAAAGTAATAAATTTCGTTAAGACGCAAAGATTGAAGAGGATTAACTTTTAATTTCAAATGTTTACTTGTAGATCATTGACATTGATTAAACTCCCTCAGTTGTAAATCAATCAATTTTACCAAGTCTATGTATGTATGTACTTATATGAACACTAAAATAAATTATTTTTATTTAAATATCATATTTTAAAATTTGTACTATTCATAGTTACATTATATAATACAAGAGGCATTGCTTAGTTTCTACATTGTAGATATTGTATCGAAATATTTACTATACTATTTTTAAATCGCCATATAAAAAAATGAACGTATGAAATTTAGCATAAAATTTTTATTACTGAATGTTATTATAGATTTTGAAATATTATAATTTATTTAAAATATTATGGGATGTAAAGAGACCTATGAATCTATGATGGAGTGTATTTGGACGAATGCCACTTTGTCTGAATAAAAAAATTTCAGCCATCGAAAATGCGAAATTTGGGCATTTAGCTCGGCATTAGCATACGCATTAACCAGCAACATAGATTAGTAGTAAGCATGTAATGTTTTCATATTTGTGGTCACGGGCTCGATTCCTGACTTTATCGACCAGATGTTGAATATTTGACTCCCAAGGTCGATCGTTTCCTTTCAGAGTTTGCCAATTTATACGATTTCATTGGTAACGGTTCCAAAAAATTGGCAATCCTATCCTATTTCTCGCAAAATAGGATAGGATTTTATGTTGAAATTTAAAGTGCTGTCAACATAAATGTATCTATGGTGGTTGAAATGTTTGATGATCAATGTTTGTAATTGGATTTGAATAATACTTATGTACAATGCAGACCATTAGAAGTCTTAAAAGTAAAAATGAATGTACATATATATGTATGTATAAATAAATAAATTCAAATTCACTCACACAAGTATGAGATGCCGGTATGCTCAGCATAACGTGAAGAGATATAAAACGGAATACGTGGATGAAAATTATGAAAGGATAGTTGATATAATATTATGGAAAGAGAAAAGAGATTGAAATGGCAGGTCACGTAGCTTGAAAAACGGACGATAGATGGACGAAAGAAGTGCTCGAATGGTACCCGAGGAAATTTAAAAGAGTGGAAAAAAGACCACCCGGGAGATGGGTGGATGAAATTAGAAAAATGTGTGGGATAAGATGGATGAGAGTTGCTCAAAACAAAGACAAATAGAAGCATGTTAGAAAGGCCTTCATCCAACAGTGGAAGGTGAATCGGTTTTGATATAAATTTATATGCATTTTCGATTGTGGCTAATTTTAAAGTTACGAAATAGCTTATAAAGCAGTTAATAAAGATAAACTAAATGGGTTAAATCCATATATGGGATATTGACTAAGAGTAGGTATACAATTTTTAGCTTACTTCTATTTTCATTGGGATTTTATACCATTATAAAATGGGAACGTTCTGTGATATAAAAAGTTTCGCACATATTGATATATTCGAAAATAAATATTGTATATACATAGATGTATCGAAAAAAAGGTGATTGTAAAACGTCCCATATGCTCTATGCAGCTTAGTTTGTAAAAGTAAATGTAAATACATATGTATGTTAGTCGGTATAAGCGAATTTTCCCGGTGAATAAAACCATTCCGAATTTTTTATGTTCGTTTTAACGAAGATACGGTTTCGTTTCTCGACATGTCCTTGAGGCGCTTTTATGGAGCGTGCGCTTTAACGCGCGTAAAAAGTCAATATCGTATAAACAAACGGTCATTTTCGTTTATAAATTTCCCCGACATGGACTGGGCCGTGCGTCCGATAGCTGTTGTGCTTTTTCCAGGATAATTTCGAGAGAAAATAGACGGAATTATCGTCGAATTAACTTAATATACAAATCGCTTCCGCAAATGGTCCTGTTGGGAATCCGAGAGTCCTCGTTACGAAAGGACGATTGCTCTTATCTCGTCTTAAGAACGACAACATTTTTTTTTATTGTTTGACGCTGAAAAGTAACGCTTTTATAAGTGGATGTTGCATTGAAATTATTCAACATGGATTTTAGTACATAAAAACAAACACATGTATATATAATATTAAAAATGAAATAAAATAACATTTGTTTTTACGATATGTTTATTAGTTTCCCCAGCTGTTTGTTATTTGGCAAAGTTTGTGATCTAATTTTGAAGCACTTCTACTCTTCCGATCGCTTTGAAATTTTAGCCACACACGGAGGTTAGCTATCATTAAAGTTAGCAAAGAGTTGAATCATTAAAATTTCACCAGAATCGTCTGTCAGGTCGACGTGACGACAGGCTAATCGTAGAGACACTTACGTCACCCAATATCAATTTAACACGTTAAATACTTGAACAGTTATTTAACAATTATTAATTTGAATAAAAAAAATTACACAATCTCATTTTATCACTGAACTAAATATACAAATACACACATCTAAGTATCCATTTATTATTTATATATTTAAGAATACTTAAGGAAAGGTAGCAAAACTGATCGATCCAAGAGGTTTGATAAAGAAATACAAATATCAAATAAAGATAAAATATAAAAGATAAACCTAACTTAAAAAAGGAAGAACTGCAAAAACCCAATTATTTTAAGGAAATTTATTAATTGGCAATATAATATTTGATTGGTCAATAGTTTTAAATACTTTTGGCCAGTATTTGTAATAGACGCACCGTAGGTATGTACATATGTATATATGTAGACACGTCCAGTAAATAAAATAAGAGGTCAGTTTATTCGAAATACGGTCAGTAATTGAGTGGTGAGATAAAAATGTATATTGATCAGTTTTCATAATTAAATGGTAGGTAATAATTAAATGGTCCATACTACATAATTAAAATATGAAGTTCTATTGTGTTATTATAGAATTTATTTGTCAAATTCTGTACACATATATTATAGATATTTTGATGAAATATGGAAAAGTATCTAATGACCGAACTGATATATATATATATATATATATATATTTACTGGCCAGATTCGTTAATAGTTACTTTCTATTTGATTTGAAAGTTTTTGAACAATTGTAACCTTAAGAATGCACATTATAGGTATTGGATATTCCAATACAGCTTTAAAATAATGAAATTTGAGTAATTCCGGAAATGTACACATATATATTGCACTCGTAAGGGCCTAATCGCAAATAGGCGAATCTGGAGAACGACAAAGCCTCGCGAACGCCGAAGTAAGACATTATGCGAAGTTGGAGCGACGCTCTTCTTAAAATATACCGCTTTTTAAAGCTCGTTCGCGATAAAATCGACGCTTTTTTTTCTTTTTCTTCTACCGAGGACGTCGCTTAGGCTTGGGGTTTTTTTGGGGAAAATTTTGCGCAGCGATTCCACAGTTTGTCACCAGTCATTTACCTATGGAGAAAATTACCTCTTCGGATCTCAATCAAGATAAAACGCCGAAGCCGCAACGGCCCCCTCTCCTCATCCCCTCCGACGACTCTTAGAGGGTCGTTCTTTCTTCTTTTTGAGAAAACTTTATGCAAATTAGGTCGGATTTTCCGGACGATTTGTCACGGACACGCGGACAGACGATGTTTGGGTACCTATCTACGGCGACACTCCCTAAATTTTACAAGTCGTTTGTCTCCTTTCGATTGTACCAATGCACGCTCGCTGATTTTATCCACTGACAAATGTACATATATAACTTTACTGACTTTGAATATTTTTTTAATTCATCCAACCGACGCGATTCTGCAGCACTGACACTGTTAACTTAAAATTAATGCTTTTTTAGTTGAACTTTTCACCTCAATTCGACGTTCTTCTAACAATTCGCCTAACTTTAAAATTACATACCACTTGAAGTACCACGGTAAAGATATAAAAGTACGACTATCGCTTTATATAATACTTTCATAGGCCTTTCTGTGAACTTTCTGAAAGCCTTTGTCATTTTAACTTTATATATAAGCAAGCATATTATATTCACGTACAAAATATAACGGCCTTTGTTTGTTTGAGAAATTTGATAGTATTGGCATTCTAATAAGTGTTATGATTTCGCGCATCTTTAAGAATTATGTACATAATACATAATAATTATATGTACGCTGAATGCACGGCATAATGAGGAAAGACAGGAAGTGGAATAAGGGGGTGAAAAGTATGACAAGACTAATACATAGTGGATAGAATAAAGATATTGAAATAGCAATGGGTCGGCCACGTGGTTAGAAGCATACACAAAAGAAGTGCTATAATGGTATCCGAGAGGATGCAAAAGGGTAAAAGAAAAACCGCAGGGAAGATGGATAGATGGAATTGGGAAATGTGTGAGATGAGATGGATGAGAGTTGCGCAAAATAGAGACGAGTGGAAGAGTGTCGGAGAGGCCTTCATCCCTCAGTGGATGGTAAGTGGCTGTAGATGATGATGATGATGATATATGTATACATGGAAAGCACAAAATATTAAATTATATTTAAACTATTGTTTTAATTTTTTATGGATATTTTTATTTTTTTGTAATTTATGTAATGTTTGTATATGTTTTTAATTTATATTTAAATTCTGCGCGTAGATAAATGTGATCTGAGTATTATTATTGAGAATTTTCTTTCTTTAATATTAGTTCTATATTAATAGACCAAGGTTAGTGAAAGTCATTGGGGTGAGTTCGAAAAATTTTCAGTCCCCATTCCCCGTTTCCAGGCCTCTCCTTCGACGGGCCACGGCAAATTTTACAGCTTTTATCGGCGCGGAATTATCGGTTTTATTAAATGTCGTCAACTGTAAAAGCGCGAAAATCGGCAATCATTAAAGGAACGATCCACTTTGGAGGGCGACGTTTATTGGCGAACGGGAAATATTGTGAATGCCCAACGGCTCGAAACGATACGATATCGTCGTCGTTTTCGAATAGATGAAGATTTCAACGTTGAATTATTCCCCAATTTTCCCCTGAAAAACCCCACCAACCCGCCGCCCTCTCCTTTATGTTACACTTCTTCGGGAACAGTCTCTCTTTTGAGAGAGCATCGGAGTTGAAAATTCCTCGCCCTTTTGAAAAGCGATCCCTAACAATTTCTTTTACCATTAATTTTTATATTTTAAATTCTCAGGTGATATTACCACGACGGAGATGGATTCTGAGACCGGCCATGTGGTCTCTAATACGATCAAATTGGTCCTGACCAGAGCCGAACTCGCCGCACAGCTTCAGTGTGAGGTCATATCGGACGCCCTCGACGAATCGATCAAAATTTCCATGGACATTGATGTTAACGGTAAGTTTTTTGCTTGATAACACTTTGGCATTTATTTGCAGCATATCTTAAATCTAATACGGAAGGGAAGACGCAGTTGAAATACGTTTATTTGCAGATCTGCGCGAGTATGTGGAGCATATGTGTCTCATATATATGTATGATAGTAATGCGGGGTCTCGCTTATCGGATAAATATTCATGAGGGTCCCATTATTAAAGCGCACGTCCGATCGCGTCGGGTCAAAAATCAGAAAAACCGACTGGATGGGGTCTACGGGACCACATTCGGTATTTGCGTCGCGACGCGCCGCCGCCGAAAGCGTCGCAGCCTCTCTCTCCCTAAACAGAATTAATATTATTATATTTTTTTCGGCCCGCCGAATCGTGATCCGGTTCCAAAGGATCCGGATCCCGAATCCCGGATTTCGAACGTGACCTCAGTTAGAGTGAATGTTTTGAATATGTTCGAAATTTTTACTTTCTCCGCGTAAGCTGGCGCGTGTGTGTATTTAAACGAATTTATAATATTTGGATAACGTTTAAAAAGAGTATGTATATGCAAATGTATCAAATCATATGTAGATATGTATATATTTCATTTCAGTAGTCTTTGCAATAAGCAAATGCCACATTTTAATTTGTATTGGTCTAAAAGCTACATTAAATATGCGATCCCTATTATGGCAGTGGCGTGGACTAGTGGTTAGCTTATTTTGCTTTCAAGCAGAGTGGTCACGGGATCGAGTTCCACTAGAGTCCCGCTTGGTTTGTGACTCCAGGTCAATCGTTTCTTATAAGCGTTGCTGGCTAGACCTTGGAAATATGTAATTCCAGGTCGATCTATGCCAATTATTCTGGAAACAGATAAATTGGCAAATTCTAATAGGAAACGATCGACCTGGAGTCACATATTCAAGGTCTGGCCAAGCAACAACAGACCAGGGAATGAACCCATGACCATTCAATTGAAAGCATTACACGCTGACCACTGTTTATAGCTCTGTGGTCAGCCAATTTATCTGATTTTCTTACTGAAATTGTTCCTCGCCAAATTGGCTGCCTACCTTCAATTTGTCACTAATATTGAATATAATTTTAAATTCATATACAATACATACATACATATGTACAAGTATGACCATAAATGTCACTTTGGAGTAACGTGAAATGGTAAAATATATAAAGAAAAAAATGAATTGCTTTTGCTTTGAATTTCTTGAATGATTTCGATATTCTCTTATTTTATACGGCTTTTCCTAAAAATCGGCTTCTGGTATGCATCAGTGTAAAATTATTTGTACATAGCCCGTGAAGATAAATATTTGGAATATCTTGTAATTCATACATAGCTCGACTGTGAATTTCGTGTATGATCTTCACCTTGTCGTTCATCACGGTTGAATGTATATATGTATGTACATATGTTTATAAATGCTCAGTAACAAGTGCTTGTTGAAAACCACTGGTAAAAGTAACGTAATTTTTAATATTTTGACAGCCGAGGTTTATGAATCACTTGATACAGAAGCTAAACAATTTATAGAGAAAACAATACATTGTTGATATTTTGTGTACAAGACTTAATACATTAATACATTGTTCATTTTGTGTACCTTTTACTTCCAAATCAAATAATTTTGTTTTTATACATCATTATTTTACATTTTATATACAAGAATCATGTATAATATTTATTTTGTTTACATTCAAATTATTATATATTTTCAAACCTGTACTTTTTGGTTTGTATATTTTATATTTTATTATTTTCGAAGTGAAATTCATTCAATATTCTTTCAAATTAAATTTGAAATTCGGTTCTAGGCGAGTTAACATTTAGTCTTCACCCGCTGAAAAACCGCACACGTGTCTATTTGTTTGCATACCCAAAATTTGCGATGATCCACACTGTTTGCCCGAAGGCAAAGGGTTCTAAATAAACGACCGTATATCAAATTAGACTTCCACCATTTTTTTTCATACCTTCGCCATCAGCATCCATAAACTTATTATTCAATTCGAATTCTAGGAACGCATGTTTACCTTAAAAAATTACAACCCGTCAGGATAAAATTCCCACCGTATTAAAATATATTTTTTTAATAAAATCACTATTGTTTATGATACTTTAATTCATTAATTGTTTATTACACACCACTTCCATGTTTTTGTATATTTTGTTATTACTTTTTTTTAAGGTATATATGTATGTATGTAAATAGACGCCTTGGTTGTTTCGTGAAAAGGAATTTTGTACAGAATCACAATTGGATATTTGCTTGCTTTGACACGTGTCAAAATGTGAAAATTTGCGGGGTGGAAAATGCGCATGGGAGGAAAATTCGCGTCGACACTTTTTCGGGAAAACAATGCTTCTCACTTCACGCCCGTGTCACACGTGCAACACTGCTTTAATATTAGATTCCTTTTCCCTCGCGGAATATGGATCAAGTGTAAATATTTTTCAAGAATGGTTCCATATTAATAATCTGCGAAAGATCAAACCCGCACTTAATTAGTTTTAACACACTCGCTCTCGCACACGAGCGTCGGAATTAATTTTTACTATCAATTACGTCGGTGAGATTACGAGACGCTCCCTCGCTTAAAGACGCAATAATGTGTCGGATTATTAATAAAAGCCGCGGATTTGGGCTTCGCTAATTAATCGATAATACCCAATTAGTTCAGTTAACGATATAGACGATGCTTTTCAAACATTCCCGGCGAGATTTCGCCGAAATATTCATGCACAATGCGAGAATTTAATTAAATTGTGTGTGGGGGGAAAAATGGTACGGATTCATTTGAATTAAATTCTAACGTAAGCAGACTGTGTATAAAAGTCGTTCTGCTAACTTTTACTACACAAAAACACTTCTAGCGAACAAACTTTTCGTTGGACTTTGCCGTGACAATGGTCCGTCCCCAATAAATACTCCATTAGGCGAGCAACTGAGACTTTTCGCTGAACAAAAGTGCCGGATCTATTTGTATTATGAATCCAATTTGCTGGATTAACCTCCCCTATATCTCCCTCCCATTCGATCTGCCCAGTAATTGCAATGAGTCGACTCAGTTTCCCAGATCCTTTCGACCTATTAAAACGCCATTCAAATATTAAGAGATTCGAAGTTAATCGAAGACTGTTTGAATGCGCATTATATTGTACGTATATTTATTTTTACTTACCTCTTATTAAGTTCACATGGTTTTCGTGTTAGTGGTCATTTTTTATATCTCTTATCTCTTATCCGATCGTTTTCATACTTTGCCATATTGCTCATTTGGGTCATCAATATACGTTAATGTATCGTCTGCCATTACGTTGGAGATAAAATATCGTATAAAATGCGTATCAAATATCCAGAATCTCGGGTACGGTGACGTCTATGACGGTACGGCAAGCTACCATAATCTATCTTCAACCTTTTCGCCTTGATATGGCGATATCAGATTTTAATTTTTTAAACGCCTATAATTCACTCTATATTTTATAAAATTTGCTTTATAGGTTCTCGTTATCTCTAATATTTAAATATTTATAGTTTTAACTCTCATATGTACATATATATAAATTTCAAATTTGGCGTCTAGCTTTGTCGTAATGTAATAGACGATATATATATATATATATATATATATATATATATATATATATATATATATATATATATATATATATATATATATATATATATATATATATATATATATTGATTTATGGCCAAATATGTCAGATCTGACATTTCACGGCTAAAAGTATATCTCTTCACGGAGTTTTATCTGCGAGATAAGTATTCAATAAGAAGTTATGTTGTATCTAATTGTTAATATGATTTATTAGAACTATTTTTGGAAAAGATTAGTTGATTCAATGTACTGTCAATAACATATTAGTGAAGTAAAAATATATATGTATAATATGAAAGATAATGAGAGCCTATAATGCAAATTTAATAAGATATAGAGTGAAAAAGATAAAGTTATGGGGGCTCAAACAATTAAAATCTGCTAAAACAAGTGGGGGGGGGGGGGCGGAAAGTCAAACATGCAAGGGCAATCATTCAAACGTAGTCGAGAGCTGGTACCGTTTCAATGAAAATCAGATAAATTGGCAAAATCTGGTAGGATATGATCGACCTATATCACAGATTACTAGAGTCACGTATTTTAGACATCTATTTTTGTCAATTTAAGCATTTTCATTTTAGCGTTTTAGGGCAATTCAAATGTTCAATTTTAGCGTCTATTTAGCATCTATTTTTATGAAGAGTTTAATTTTAAATAATAAACAATTTAACAATTAATTTTTAATAAAATTTATATACATACATATATACATATATGTATGTATACAATTTAAAGCAAAACAATTAAAAAATAACAGAAAAATTCAAAAATGTTTTGTTAATAAAATTACAAATAAAAACATAGATAAAGTAATGAATATTAAAAAAGAAAGACAAAAAACATGAATTTAAAAATACAAAGACAAAAAATATGAATATAAAAATATAATACCAATTAAAATTTATTAAAACTCAACATGGAGCATATATCTACAAATTCTTTTTTGAAAAATGATGCGTGCGATGATCGGTAACAATTAATTATATTGTACTAGCTGTATTACCCGGCTTCGCTCGGTATTTGTAAAATAAACCGCTTAAACATGACTAATCCAATAGTAAACATTTTATTAAATTTATTTGAATATTTTTATTTTATATAAATTTATTTGAATACTCATTTGTTTTTTTTTATTAAATTGACTGTCACGAACAAACAAACATATATAGAAAGTCTCTTATAAAAAATTATATGTACACCCCCGGCGTCTGTGCTCCCTAGGGGACGGAGCCCTAGGGTTTCGCCCTCGGCACCTACGCCCCCGGGAACTTCAAATCGTTTGAATCGGAAAAAAGCGAATTATTTGTTCGATCTTCGATTGTAGCATATTCGCATATTTTACGAATTTAGCATCTATTCCGAATTTTAGCAACTATTATTAAGCATTTATGGCAAAATGCCCAAAATACGTGTCTCTAGATCACATATCCAAGGTCTGTCTAGCAGCACCAGACAGGGATGCAACTTGTGACCTTGGCTTTAGGACAGGGATGCAACTCGAGGCTTGAAAGCATTAAATTTTAACCACTAATCTATGCTGCTGGTTGATTCTATCATTTATTTTCATAATTCCTTAGTAGAATATTGTTTTTAGAATATTTATTTTAAATATAATGCAGTGATCTGGTGTAAACTATCTGGACAACCGTCTCATTCTCCAATGAAAGGGTCTCTCCAACTGCATTCGTTTGGGGGGGGGGGGGTGGCCTCATGATTGGGGTTTTTGGGTTTATCATTGAACTTCAAGACGCCTTAAGTAATCAAAATTAACTTCTTGTTTTTTTATACCTGCATATAAAAATAAAAATAAAAAATAAAATATGTATATCTCTTCCGTTTTTATATACATATGTATGTACATATATTAAATTCAGATCAGTATACAAATTATCATAGATTATAATAAATGTTATTTTATTATAATAAATGTTATTTTATTTATTTATTTTATTTTATTTTCAAATTAGGTCAAATTCTCTCTTGTTTAATATTTCAATAAAATACCAATTTAATTTCATAGTTGGCTCGTCATTTGATATGTGAAATTCTACTAATATGCTTTTATACGTTAGTAAAGGATTGTTATTTAATTGTATTAAATTGACATTATGATGAATTCAATAAAGGTAGAAAAAATTGTATTATTATAGCTACTCACCATTTAATTTAAAATTTTAGCCACTTTTATGGAGACTCACTCCCACTCTTAGATCGTGTACTGATCGTTGCTTTTACGCACCTTTTTTGTATAGTGGGGGTAGGCCATCGCAAATGGTCTCTATGTTTGTAAATATAATGGTTTTCTCAATTATTTAGCGAGGATTGAAAATTAAAACAATAAAATGAATTAGTAGGGGGTGTTTTGCATTGAAAACAATTAACGCCGATAATTTGTCAAAAAGGGTCCTATGATGAGCTTATTTTCCTTTCTAATGAATATTTGAAGACATTATTATCATTGCAATTTCGATACGGGCGCCGCAACCGCATTAAATTGGGTGGAGGGGCGGTGAAGGGGTTTTCGGGCTTAGGCGTTCCGGCGACGAATATAATTGAAAATAAATCCTCGGTTTTCGTCGAACGAACTGCCGAGTTTATGCAAATCGACATTGTCGAAGAGACGCGATCGACGCGATGAGATTAATCGAGAAATTCGACGGTGCGTGTGTACCGTGGCAGCGAAAGGGTTAACCGTCACCGCACGGTGCGCGCGAAGCTCTTAATGGGAAAAACCGAGCCGTGTTGAACAACGCATACGGAAAAAGTGATTACAAAATATCAAATGGGATTAATTTATTTATAATATGTAATACATATACATTGCGTACAAGTATGATTTAATATAAATGTATGAATAATTTAATTTGTGAATGGATACGTGGTCCAGGTGGTCAATGGACTCGTTCAGCGCTTTAAACCATGTTTATTAACTTTTTTTTGATCGCGGCGTTACGCAGTATACCAACTTAAACATGCATACACTCAACTTAAATATATCAACTTAATCATTTACATGCTCTCTCCTAGCTTTGAAAAGTTCCACATATTTGATATTGCAATTATATAATTATATGAAATGTAATATTTGGGAAAGACGGTGACGATAGACCCAATTTTATATTTTCACATGATGCCAATTTCAAGTTGCCTGTGAGTGACATCTATGGTATTAAACTTGTACATATATAAATTCATAGATTATATTTTGAAATCATATTCAAATATCGCGCGCTTCTCTTACCTAGATGTCATCATACCCTATATTGACATCATTGATGACATCTAGGTAAGGATGGTGTTTACAAATTTGATAAGGAACCGTTTTTATAATGAAATCAAATAAATTGGCAAACTCTAAAAGAAAACCATTGACATGGAGTCACAGATGCGCAAGTCATATTTATGGATAAATTAACATATTTATGGATAAATTTGTATTTTCGCAGCATCTATTTTTAAATTTCTGAATTTCAAGATGCTGAAAAACACTGCTCTTTTTAAAATGCGGCAAATTTGCTGCATTTTAAAAAGCAGCGAATTTGAGAAGCTGTTAACTCGAATTTTATGAGAAATATGACAGGGACAATTGTTTCAATTAAATCAGATAAATTGGAAAACTCTGATAGGACGCGATCGACCTTGAAGTCATATATCCAAGGTCTGGCCAGCAGCTCATCCGAGGATCGAACCCGTGACAACATAATTGTAACCATTTCACGCTTACCATTGATCTATGCTGCTGGTTCAAATAATATATGTATGTAGATGATCCATTTTATTTACAAATATAAATGTTTACTTTGCCATTAGTAAGAACTTTAGAATACAAATATTTTTCTATCAAAGAGAAATTCATAAAAAATTCAATAAATAAGAATATCTCCAAGTGACTATTATGTATGTATGTAATTATTGTAAGACCATTTATTTGTCAAAGTGAAGACCACTCACTAGTAAACTACACATGTATTATATAATATTTGTATAAGTGGAATTGAAAAATAAATTATTCGAGTTTTACTCGATGATTACGAGTACATCTATCGCTGCTAGCAAGATTTGGATGGTTATTAAATTCAGATTGACCATTTCCTGTAAAAATTTTCTAATTTATCTAACTCAATTGTTTTGACAGATCTAATAAAATCAGTTTCCCTTCTTCCCTCTTTTACACATTTTGCAAATACGAATTTATTGATTGTTGCGAGCATGCATTTGCTTGCGGTATGTATATAAATTTTGTATACCTACATGATTAAAGATGATTTGTCATAGCATTATGGCATGTGTGGAAAAAATGGTAGTATTCAAAAAAGTTCCAAACCCCTATTTGTATTATATATTTGAATGCGATTGAATATTTGATATGAATGAGGTGCAAATCTAAATAAATAAATCATATAAATAATACGTATCGGCAATATTTATTATAAACGGCCATATTTGATTTATGCCGTACGTGCGCACGTGCATATTGAAATCGCATTGCAAAAGATTGGATTCTAGCGTAGCGCAGCAGGGTCATTGGATACGGAGCGACTGTGAGCGATGCGGCGATAAATTCGCTTACGAAAAATCTCCACAATACAATAAGCGCATTTCTAAACCGTACCCGTGACCTGCATAAAAGGGTTACCGTGTTTGCGCGCACTCTGACGTAGAACGATTCGCAGCGCTTCGGCGAGCTCCGTCGAGATATTGGATACCCTCTTTCGGTGACATACGGCGCAAATCATATACCAAATGGGTGCAGATAGCGCTGCGAAAAGCCCTAGATGCAATTTCAAATGTGCTACCCGATGAATATTAAATTTGATAAAATCAATTACATATAATTGTTGGATGAAATCCTCTTTTGTATTCGATTTGTTTGATAATTAATTACCTTGTTTTGAAAGGGTTCTAACGGCACCTGTCTTAACTGTTAGTTGGAACCTTTTCAAAGTAAGGTATCGAATTTTTGTTAGGTTTAGCGATATAATGACGATGTCGGTGGTAAGCAGTAAATTGGTTACACTGTCATAGTCGCCCGCATACTGAATTGTTTCAATTTGTTTCGCTACTAACAATTTGCCAATGGCTGAAGTTTGGCCACCCTATATTATTATCATTAGAGGTTGGATAGTCACAGTGCTATCCATTGTTCCATTGTTGTAAATCCTTTGTAAAAAAGGTTCGTTAAACCTTTAACAGTGCATTTACAACCTTTGAACAATACGCGGCACCTTCTGGGTCTGGTGACTAATTATCATCATTCTAATCAGCAATCTTTGCTGATTAGAATGATGGGTTGGGCAGAATTTTTTTTTAAATGAGTAATAAATTTCGGAAGAAAATATACAAATACAAATTGTTTTAAACAATGATAATTATTTTGAATTAGTGCTGTGTCCGTTGATATTTCAACGAGTGTTTCGAAAATAAATGCACTTACCACATACATATGTATATATGTACATACATATCCACACACACACACACACACACACACACATATACATTCCGTTTTTATATATATTATTTTTAATAATAAAACCTCAAAATAAATAAAACAATCAATCGATTGATAGATTTTTTGACTAATAATAATAATAAATAAATGATAGAATTTTATTTACTTAGAAATTATATTTACATAGATATTTGCCAGTAGCATAGCTCGGTGGTTGCGTTAATGCTAACCACCGAGAGGTTTTTGGGTTCGATCGATTGGGTTGGCCTCGATTGAAAATAATTTATTCCGTGTATTCCGTCTGTATTGCTACTAGTCTGACTTTGATTGTTCTTATTAGAGTTTGCCAATATATCTGATATCATTATTGTAACAGTTCCTCACCAAATTGGTAAAAACCATCCTACCCAGTATGTCACCACTATTTGAATTTGATTTAGAAAATTGTTAATCGAGTGGGTAATTTGAAAAAATACCTTTATCGTAAACTAAAAATCATCATTTTTGACGGCAAATTCAAGGACCGGTTTGGTGGCAAAAATACTAGATGTCTTAGCCATTGCCTGTATGAAAAAAAGTAGTAAGGTGTGAGATAGAGAGAGCAGGAACGTTTCCCAGTCCCTCCATTCCCATCTTCATACTTAGGTAAGCATTTCACTGACCATTTCATTCGATCAAACTTACACTTTCAAATAGACTGAACTTATCTTCGTCAGAAGTCATAAAAATATGGAATAAAATCACCAATAAACTCGAATTCTTATTAGTTAGAATAAATAGATGTAAATAAATGGTATATAGTGGTACATATGAGTCGTTATACATATATGAAAGTGGCAAAAGTCCACTTTTCTTCATTTCGAACATTAAATATATTGTTTTACATTTAGCAATATTTAAAAATATTGGTGGCCTGAAATATGTTTATTCTGCTTTCCGGGTTTCTGGACATATCGAATTAAAATAAGTGATAGTAATTTGAGAATGAAGTCAAAAAATGAACAGAATAGTGTTTTGGAACGGAAAATTGGACTTCCGCAACTTATATATGTACATACATACATACATATATACATAAATACAACGGCTCATATATTGGTACATATACGAAACAACTTCTTATGCTTTGTAGTGAAGAGCTTTATTTGTAAGTTATACCATTTATAGGTTGTCCAATCATATACAACCCCCGATACATTTATGTTAATTTTAACGATAACGGTGAGCTTTTCATCGAACTCGCAAATTGTTAAGAGTGCAACACAACATTCTCCCTCGGTCGTCGTTGCACTTCATCGCCAACTTGGGCGTATTGGTGAACTCTCCGAGCAGGTTGCAACGCTGCAGCCGGTGCAGCACCGCTCTCATAATGCAGTTTGTGGCAGTGCTCTGCGTCAGAATTTAGTTAACAACGCAAATCTAGTATGATTTGACGAAGCGTCGCTGCGGGAATACCCTATTGCGAAATCGCATTAAAGCGTCAAAACTTAAATTCCCATTAAGTGCACTCACCGTGAATGGTATACGATGGTGTGTATGTGGGAACTCAGACGTTGCGTAGCATCAAACGGACCGCAGAATCATTTGATGCGCCTATGTGAAATTTTGACATTTTCTGTTATTCATGATGCTTTTACTTTTTTATGCGGTTCGTGATTTTGTATCCAGCGGGCTTTCAACAGATGAAAATTAACTGTTTGAGGTTTGGATATGGTTAATATATTTATTTTATTACATATGTTTAATACATACATCACATGTGCTATGACAGGAATCAACCCAACACGACATCTATTGTCACTTATTATTTTTGTACAAGTACCAACAATTTTTAAAACAGAATATATTGGAGATATCTATGGACAGTCAACATTTATTTTAATACATTTATTTTAATACATAAAGGGGTTAATTGGAAGTGTGCTGAATTTTAAATCGGTAAAATTGTAAGTTAAAAACTCGTACTAGTGGAGCACGGTTTTGTGTTGTGTGCGTTGTACGCACGATGACCGGGGAAAATACCGATTTATTGAATCCGTCACAACAATTAAGCTAGAAAAATTGGAAAATTATAACGCAGGAGACCGTCAATCTGTGTTTTATTTTACATTTGGACGGGATTTGAACCCAGAACCTCTCTACTGGTATGAAATAGCTCTACCAGTGCATTACACTGTTGCTGTGTATATATTAATGTACATAGATATGTAAATTAAATGTTTTTGAAACAAAACTTGGTTAAATGTATAGTAAATTGCTTTGAACGCCTCACGAAAATTTTCAACTTATGTAATCATCACATGAAATTAAATTTCTTATCTTTATGCTGATTTTGCGTAAGGAATTTTAGTATAGTGTATTTATTTATGCTTTTGAGCACTGGTACCTAAAGTGAACCAGCAGGGATTTTTTTTAAATATATCTATTTATTACATGGAATCTCTTAAATAGAAAAAAAAATAAAAGAAGCTCTTAACAATTTTATTTGAAAGTTAAAAATTTTTATTCCAATTTTAATATACATATGTACATATGTACCTATATGTACAATTGCTATGCAATAATGATGAAGAACTTAAAGAATCCATTAGTCAAAGTAGCAAAATGAGACTATTTGATTTGGAATAATTTAATTTAATTATTTGAATCTCTTCTCTTTCTGCTCTCAATCTGATACATCGTACCAGTATATCGATGTATGTATGTATGTACATACATATGTATAAGCACTCAAAATAATAAAAAGGATAGCCAGAGTGAATGTGTCGCACTTTCGTTGCTACACTGGGATGTCCCATATCTGGTTTTAATCTGTAAATTCTGCGACAGGCCTCTTAAATCAACCCCTTCTCTACCATTCCGCTTTAGCCTCTTCGAGAAATCCCCCACACAGAATCTCCCAATAAATGCGAGGTAAGTCGAAGCAGGTAGGAGGTTTGGGGTGGTCGGGAGAACGACATCCGCCTGTATCAAAAGTGTTTTGAAACCGAACCTGAGAGAGAACTTTTGAATGTTAATAATGCGGCCATTGAGCGAACGGTGCCTATCAAAAATGGCAACACTGAAAAGCCAGCAAAACGTATATATAAATATATATTAAGGCGTATACAAAAGACCAACTCTTCCCCCCTCCTCCCCTCACTCGGTTCCTAAGAACCGATTTCAATTCGACAAAACCATTGACGACGACGAGCCGTAATGCCTCACTCTTTTGCGCGAAAGCTCGCAAAAAGCCTCCACCGCTTTTGCGGTCATATTTACATTAGTATTCTGTTGAAGCTCCTTTTCTTGCGGAGGGAGAAAAAAAGAGGCCACGAGGAGGGGTGTGGAAAAACTAAAGGGTGAAACGTCTAAACAAAATTTGCATTAGCGTATTTTTTCGCGTTGGCGTTATCGTCGCGTGATATATTGGCGCTAGTTCGCAAACTGGGTTGAAACTTTGGAACGCTCGGCCCCGTTGAGAAATCTTCACTGGAGATGTTCTACAGCCTTTGACCGACTTTTGTGCTTGTTTTCGAAGCAGTATCAATATTTACTGACAAATATGTATGTATCGTAATGAGATTACGCCGTGAAATTGGTTGGATAATTCATTTGACACACACTTAAGCTATATTTTATTTTAAAAATATATGTATATATATATATATATATATATATATATATATATATATATATATATATATATATATATATATATATATATATATGTTACAATGCAAATGTACATTTCATTCGTTCATGAACATACTAATTTGTTCATACACGAACCAATCTGGCCAGTTTTAGGCATGCGTAAGTATTCTCAATCGTCTGCCCCATCCTCTGTGTACATACATATGTATGCTTACCATAGGTTGCAATATTTTAAAAATTAGCGGAAACGAGAATTATAGCAACATTGTAATGTAATTTTCATATGAGTTCCCTTTTCAATACTTTACGTTTTGACATTTCAAAGCTTTTGGCTTAATTAATTTGTACCTACGCGTAGGTAGAAATTAATTACACGTCAATTTTTGTTACGTAGCTACGTAACAAAATTGACGTGTCTATAAAATATACAAATGTACATGCAAAGATATAATCTTTTATTACATAAATTTCAAATTTCGACGAATCACTGACAGTATGAATGTCAATAATACGAATTTCAAATTTCACTATAATTCCAATTTATTTAAAATTCAAGTCATGTACGGATTTAAACCAAAGCGAAACGAGATTGTTCGTATTATATTGATATAGTATTTTCAACATGAACGCAAATCATATGAATATTTTTATGGTTTTGAAATATTTTCATATTTGAATTACGTATGTATATATATAAGATGGAGTTCGGTCTTTCGTGTCATGCGGGGAAGACGTGCTTCTGCGTTCTTCCCGCTATTACTCGCTTAAACCCGGCTATTGCACGAAATTTAATCTAAAAATTTAACCATCTAATCACTTATTTTACTAATTGCATCCTAGTATAATTTAAGTGTAAAAATAAACAGACGATCGGCCGTTAACAGCGTTTTTAATATCAGTGATTGCGAAAAATTTTGTGTTAATTTTGTGTCAGTTACAAAAGCGTATACGAACGAGATACATCTCCCTACCTGAATACAAAAAAAATAAGGGTCCCTGCTCGCCAGTCAAAATTCGGTCCCACAGAAGCAATAAATCTTCCACATAATTGCTTTCAGACAAAAATTTTTAACGAACTTTACTTAATAGAATAATAGCAAACAGAAACGGTGTTTCCCAACTGTCTAATAGTTCTTTTTCATATTTAATTTATATTAAAGTAATTCGTGTAATTTTATATTCTTTACTAAATTTATTATTAAAATATTAAATTGCAAACCGCACTCACATATATAAATCCGTTGTCTCCAAAGAGGCGTCTCACGATAAAGATCTGTAAAAAAGTAGTATAACAATTGCTAATCTATTATTATCATAACTAACTACTTTCACTTACAAAGTAACCCTGTTAAATGGCATGTAATAACTCATAAGTGATCCAAGTGATACCTAGGATGACTATCTGTCAAAGCTGACCACAGAGAAGAGTCTATGGCGGTAAGAACTCACTCCTTGAATGGAAATCTCTCTCAAGTACCGCCTTTTTCTCAACACATCTTGGATAAATGCGAGAAAAATAATATCCAAACCTCCAACAAGGTAAGAGTGACGATGGATGATAGCTTAGCTAATAGAAACCTGTATTTAGCCACGTACAATGTAAGAACGTTATCGAGTGAAGGAAGTGTGCTTGCATTAGAGAATGAATTAGAAAATATCAAATGGGATATAATAGGACTTAGTGAAGTAAGACGAAAACAGCAAAACCAAATAATCCTAAAAAGTGGTAACTGTCTCTACTGGAGAGGGCTACCAAATGGTAGAATAGGAGGAGTAGGGTTTCTTATCAATAAGAGAATAGAAAGAAATATTATAGAAATAAGCGACATATCGGAACGTATATGCTATATAGTATTAAGAATCTCGAGCAGGTACACTTGTCAAATCTTCCAAGTGTACGCCCCCACATCTAGCCACCCAGACGAGGAAATAGAAGACTTCTACGAAAAAATACAGGACGCATACGATAATAGCCGTCACCACTTTAAAATAATCATGGGCGACTTTAACGCAAAAATAGGACAAAAGGCAAATACTGAAAGAGCAGTAGGCAATTTTGGTACCGGCCAAAGAAACGACAGAGGCGATCGCCTCATAGAATTCGCAGAACACAACAGGCTCTTTATCACTAATTCATTTTTCAGGAAAAACACCAACAATAAGTGGACTTGGGAGAGTCCTAAAGGAGACAGAAACGAGATCGATTTCATCCTAACAAATGCCCTGCACTCCGTTAAAGACGTTAGTGTTTTAAGTAAAGTAGATATATGTAGGTAGCGATCACAGATTAGTCCGTGCCAAGATGGCCATTAATATAAATTGCGAACGTAGGAAATTAATAAAAGGATGCAGTAACTCTCCAGATTTCGCTCAACTAAGGTCTAGGAAAAAGGAATTCGAACTCGAACTTGGAAATCGATACGGGAAATTAAACCCAGAAGCAGACATCGAGGAATTGAACACTGTAATTAGTTCGGTTCTAACCTCAACAGGTAAGAAATTAGGTGGATTCAGGAAACAGATTAAATTAAGCAAAATTTCAGCGGAAACAAAAAACCTAATTAAGCATAAAAGGAATTTAGATAGGGATAATAATAAGCAAGAATACAATCTAGTAAATAAGGAAATTAAAAAGAGAATAGTCAGGGATGTCAGGGATTTTAACAGCAAGCTAATAGAAAATACCATTAAGAATAACCGTAGCCTGAAAAAGTGCAAACAGGATCTTTTCTTAGGCAAAAACCAAATGATCGCAATCAGATCAGAGAGCGGAGTAATAATTAGGAATAGAGAAGAAATCATAGACAGAGTTTACACGTTCTATGCAAAACTATACGAGAACGACAACGGCCAATTCCCCGCTCTGGAATCGACACACGGCCAAAGGGTTCCTGCAGTATTGCCTAGCGAAGTAGAGGCCGCGCTAAAAACTGCAAAGAACGGTAAAACCCCAGGGGAAGATAATATTCCCATTGACTTACTAAAATGTGGCGGCCCCCCCCTAATTAATATCTTAGCTAGGCTTTTCAGCAAATGCATCCAGAACCAAGTTATACCAGAAGGATGGAATAACGCAACTATCATTTTAATACACAAAAAAGGCGACAAAAGCGATATCAAGAACTACCGACCCATTAGTCTACTTTCAGCGGTCTACAAGCTCTTCACGAAGGTTATTACAGAAAGGCTGAAGAATATCCTCGACGAGAACCAACCTATAGAGCAGGCAGGGTTTAGGGCAAATTTCAGCACAATGGACCACCTCCAAGTAGTTGGCGAACTAATCGAGCGCGCCAACGAATATCAACGGCCATTGTGCCTAGGTTTCGTCGATTATGAGAAAGCCTTCGATACAGTTAGTCATAATGCAGTACTTAACGCTCTAAAAACACAGGGAGTGCCGGAACCCTATGTGGGACTGTTAGCTGCAATATATAAGAATGCCACAGCTTCGGTTAAAATTTTTTCAGGTACAGATAGATTAAGCATAGGAAAAGGAGTAAGACAAGGAGATACAATCTCGCCCAAGTTATTCAATGCGGTGCTTGAGGGAGTTTTCAGGAAATTGGATTGGGATACAGCCGGAGTAAGCATCAATGGTCGCTTTTTGAGTCACCTTCGGTTCGCAGACGATATAGTTTTAGTAGCTCGTGATTCAGCTGACCTACTTATCAGACTAACACAGCTGGACAGGGAAAGTAGAAAAGTAGGATTAAAAATTAACGTAGATAAGACTAAACTAATGTTCAATAGTTATTGCATGCCTGATAGCATCCCCTTAGATGATAAACCAGTAGAAGTAGTAAATAATTATTTATATTTAGGTCAAATAATTGACATGTCTGGTAGTAAAAATGAAGAGATAAAGAGACGTATGAAATTAGGGTGGAGTGCATTTGGACGGATGAATGCTGTTTTCAAATCAAAAATGCCACTCTGCCTGAAGAAAAGGATCTTTGATCAATGCGTTTTGCCAGTGATGACGTATGGATGTGAAACTTGGACACTGAACGCCAAGATGCAAAATAAAATCCAATGCACTCAAAGAAGTATGGAACGCTGTATGCTTGGCATAACGAGGAAAGACAGGAAGCGGAACACGTGGGTGAGAAATATGACAAGGGTAGTGGACATAGTGGATAGAGTGAAGAGATTGAAATGGCAATGGGCGGGTCACGTAGCTAGGAGGATGGACGAAAGGTGGACAAAAGAAGTGCTTGAATGGTACCCGAGAGAAGGCAAAAGAGTAAAAGGAAGACCGCAAGGAAGATGGGTGAACGAAATTAGGAAAATGTGCGGAATGAGATGGATGAGTGTTGCGCAAAACAGAGACGAGTGGAAGCGTGTTGGAGAGGCCTTCATCCAGCAGTGGATGGCGAATGGCTGTAAATGATGATGATGATGATGATATATAAGATATTGCGATTTTTGCATGAATCTTTATTATGTCGCCATGTTATTTTATATATGGAACACATTCCAAATGTACGTGCAACGTCATCTAAATATATCGTAGGTATACAGATCCAGTCACAACTTCTCCAGTTGTCAGCTCCTGTTTGACCTCACCGGTTTCTCATCTTCGTGTCGACCTTCGACAACTGTCCGGGAATACATGAATAAAATTACCTTCGGAAGCAATAACATTGTGCTCATGTTATACGAGGTACATTCTATATATTATACATATGTATATGAATCGAGGGTACTCGTTCTTCTTCTGTTTACTACTTAACTCGCGTCCGTTTAATTCTCGGCTCGTTTGTACGATTTGTTGTTTTCGGGTCGTTCCCGTTCAAAATGCGGCTAACCTTTTGCGAATATTATGATGATAAATGGCAATAGTGTGTTTCGAAATTTGGCGCGTTGTCGTCCGGTCGTTTTGCAGCCTGAATATCGAGGATATTGGTCAAGTTAATTACGATCCTCTGTCACGTAGGCTTTGCGGTTTCGTGCTCGCAGAATAATTAAAAACTCCAACAACGATTCACCTCACAAACTGTGGGCAATTTTAGGAATTCATAATGCTTATACACGTTTTTTCTGATAATATTTTTTTTATTTCATTTCGCGAAGGAAGATATGATATAAAAGCGACCGAAGGTATTAAGGAATATATATAATTACATTAATCCTATACGTTAATCATCTAGTATACATATTATAATACTTTGGAATCACATGAAAAAAAAATTCTAAGATTATCATTTAAGCCGGACTGTAATTTTATAATTTAATTTTAATATTTTTTTTATATATTGTTTTAATATTTTTTATACAAAAGTAATATAATCCCAGTTTTTAAACAACTCTTTTTTACTAGTTTTAATACTAAAATACTTAATACTAGAAATACTTTAACACTAAAAGTAATTTCTGGTCCAACGCAAGCATGTACATAAATATGCAGGAGAAAATTGAAACTGTAAAATTAGGTCGATTTACAAATTTTAGGTTATGTTCGCCGATGACTGTCAAATGAAATCGAAACGGCATACGGCATGTTGCTTTGCCCAAAATTGCCTTACGTCCCTTTGGTGATATAGATGAATCTACGGAAATAATTTTGTGATGATTTTTGAGGATATGATATTATATAAAGGCGACCCATATGCAAAGTCCAAAACACAGATAGGTCACAAAACGTCAAACTATAATCGTACAAACACCACATCAGCCATATCAATTTTATAAAGACATATTTTTATCATTCATAATATAACCTTTTAGTGAAGTAAAAATATAAATGAGAGATAATGAGAGCCTATAATGCAAATTTTATAAGATATAATGTGAAAAAGTTATAATTATAAGCGTTTAAACAATTAAAATCTGACAAAACGAGAGAGGGGCGGAAAGTCAAACATAAAAGGCTACAGGCTAGTGGCAAGATTTTATACGACAATTTTTACAAAATATACTATTGATGAGTATTAGAATACTCTTTGAATAAATTATTTGACTCAATAGCTTAGCGAAGACTTAAAAGTCTTAACCGAGATCTATCTTTGGCCAGTTAATGGTTTAAATAGCTCTGAATTCAATTCAATAAATTTTTGCATGTGCGAAACGAGCTCTCGCCCATCGCTCGAGCAAATTATTTATCGGGATACGATCGAGAGCTCTTAGTGTCCTAAACACTGATCCCAATTAGGGTCCCTGATTTATAGTTAAGTCGGTTTCGGGATTCGTCCTTTAAGCGCAGTCTTTGCTTATCGCACGATCGAACATAATTCGTCCTCGCCACATATATTACGTTCGATAGATACCTATCTTGGAGTTCTCTACTACATGTTTTCTCCTTGTTGCAGTTCGACCGACGAAGATATCCTTGTCTGGGGTGGAAAGGCATGCTGTTCAAGGAAGCAAAGTGTCCTTGGAGTGCTTGGTGCAAGGTGCGAGACCAGCTGCAAATTTGACTTGGTACAACGGATCAACAACTATCGATCCACAATTTGTGACTGAAATAGCAAACGTTCAGGTATTTATATAACATTATGTCAATGATAACATATGTATTAGATAGATCTAGTAATAAAACTTTGTAAATGAGATTTACTAAATAGCCTTTTGGAACCCACAGATCTGGTTTCATCTAGTTTAATCTTAATCAAGATACAATTGAAAAATTCGATTGACAAGATTGACTCGTTTATTATTAATATAGGATATGTAAAATCTTATTTATATATATTTTTTATATGTATGACGTTTTGCTGTTTTCATTGGAATCACCTCGCATAAGTACTTTTCTCTGTATAGAAAGAGGAAATTGTGAATGATAGGCATTTCGCAATCGAAGCGTTTTCCGATGACAAAAATTATCGGCACGTATTCCGCGAGGAAATCGGGGAAAGCGCGAAAATCGCACATACCGGATATTTCTTTCTTATCCGCGGGCTTGTTTAAAAATAGTAATCTCGACGAAAGATGGGAACCGATTTAGACCCATTCGGATTATGCGATCACGTTACCGCTCCATTCGGGGGAACGGGGACCAGAGGAACGAAAGAGGAGAAGTGGAGGGGAGGTGTCGTAGGAAAAGACGGAAATTCCGGAAATCCCTGAGCTGAATGGGAAAGTGGCGGAGGATCGGCTCTTATATATATTTTGAAAAAAAAAAAAGAAAAACCAAGATCTTCTGGCCCCTCTCCCATCCTTTCGAGTCTCGCAAACACCCGCGCGGATAAACGTATGACATTTGCTTTGTATTTTTCGTTTTTATTTATTGGATTGTATATTCGGTCGCATATATTCAGCTCACTCTCCGGCGATATCCTCACGCCATTTATCTCGCGCGGGTTTTTGGGGATGCATCCGAATGTTGGGGGGGAGGTGAGGGGGTTCGTCGGGAGAGGGTCGGCGAATATTCAAAATGGAAACGTTTCAGATATACAAAAATTTATTCAATAAATCACGTTCCGGTTTGAATAAACCGCGACGAACGGCAGAGAACGCTCCCGGAATAATCCGTTTTCGGTGTCCTCTCTCTCTTTTTTTTTACCTTTACCATCCTCCCAGCCTTATACTTTCATCACCCTTCCTTCAAAACAAACGGATATATTGCGTTTAAATCATTACTTGTGTAATTCGAGATGACCACGAAAATAATTAAAAATAATATCCAGTTGTACAAACATTACATTTATTTTTTAAATATTTTTTTGTAAAAATGATTACATTTATTTATAAGAATGTATGAAAGTAAAATTCATTCGAGCAAGAACACTTAAAGATATTTTGCTAAATTTTGAGAATCTAATTGAAGACTTTATACATATATATATATGTACATTTATATAAATTTACAGTTTATAAATGAAACAGTTGCCGTTAATAAATAAATTACAACAACACGAAAAGATGCCTATTTTTAGGCGTTTATTCCTATGTTCGTACTTTTAATATAATATAATGGAAATTTGATGTGAACTCATTTATTTTTCTTATGAATAAAATAAGGTGCTGGTAATAATTTCGCTCTATTATATAGTCTATAATCACAGAGATGATTTTATGTGTGTAACAAAATACATACATATAATGAAGGATGTTTTTTAATACATGTTGATAATAAGACCGTCTTTCATATTAATTTCAAATTTATGGTTTTATGAATAAGTTAATGATATATTTCATGCTCATATATGTACATACATACATACATATGTACATTAGGCCGCACAGTGTGGCTGTTTGCAGATCTGGCTAGACATGTGCACACTTTGTTTTAAAAACGCTATATCTTAAAAACTGTAGAAAATAATAAGCCAGAAATTTATTTGGGTGCATTAATATAAGGTCTCATTCATACATATATATATATATATATATATATATATATATATATATATATATATATATATACATATATGCTAATAGAAAATACCATTAAGAATAACCGTAGCCTGAAAAAGTGCAAACAAGATCTTTTCTTAGGCAAAAGCCAAATGATCGCAATCAGATCAGAGAGCGGAGTAATAATTAGGAATAGAGAAGAGATCATAGACAGAGTTTATACGTTCTATGCAAAACTTTACGAGAACAACAACGGTCTCGTATATATATATATATATATATATATATATATATATATATATATATATATATATATATATATATATATATATATATATATATATATATATATATATATATATATACATATATGCTAATAGAAAATACCATTAAGAATAACCGTAGCCTGAAAAAGTGCAAACAAGATCTTTTCTTAGGCAAAAGCCAAATGATCGCAATCAGATCAGAGAGCGGAGTAATAATTAGGAATAGAGAAGAGATCATAGACAGAGTTTATACGTTCTATGCAAAACTTTACGAGAACAACAACGGTCAATTTCCCGCTCCGGAATCGACACACGGCCAAAGGGTTCCTGCAGTATTGCCTAGCGAAGTAGAGGCCGCGCTAAAAACTGCAAAGAACGGTAAAACCCCAGGGGAAGATAATATTCCCATTGACTTACTAAAATGTGGCGGCCCCCCCCCTAATTAATATCTTAGCTAGGCTTTTCAGCAAATGCATACAGAACCAAGCTATACCAGAAGGATGGAATAACGCAACTATCATTTTAATACACAAAAAAGGCGACAAAAGCGATATCAAGAACTACCGACCCATTATTCTACTTTCAGCGGTCTACAAGCTCTTCACGAAGGTTATTACAGAAAGGCTGAAGAATATCCTCGACGAGAACCAACCTATAGAGCAGGCAGGGTTTAGGGCAAATTTCAGCACAATGGACCACCTCCAAGTAGTTGGCGAACTAATCGAGCGCGCCAACGAATATCAACGGCCATTGTGCCTAGGTTTCGTCGATTATGAGAAAGCCTTCGATACAGTTAGTTATAATGCAGTACTTAACGCTCTAAAAACACAGGGAGTGCCGGAACCCTATGTGGGACTGTTAGCTGCAATATATAAGAATGCCACAGCTTCGGTTAAAATTTTTTCAGGTACAGATAGATTTAGCATAGGAAAAGGAGTAAGACAAGGAGATACAATCTCGCTCAAGTTATTCAATGCGGTGCTTGAGGGAGTTTTCAGGAACTTGGATTGGGATACAGCCGGAGTAAGCATCAATGGTCGCTTTTTGAGTCACCTTCGGTTCGCAGACGATATAGTTTTAGTAGCTCGTGATTCAGCTGACCTACTTATCAGACTAACACAGCTGGACAGGGAAAGTAGAAAAGTAGGATTAAAAATTAACGTAGATAAGACTAAACTAATTTTCAATAGTTATTGCATGCCTGATAGCATCCCCTTAGATGATAAACCAGTAGAAGTAGTAAATAATTATTTATATTTAGGTCAAATAATTGACATGTCTGGTAGTAAAAATGAAGAGATAAAGAGACGTATGAAATTAGGGTGGAGTGCATTTGGACGGATGAATGCTGTTTTTAAATCAAAAATGCCACTCTGCCTGAAGAAAAGGATCTTTGATCAATGCGTTTTGCCAGTGATGACGTATGGATGTGAAACTTGGACACTGAACGCCAAGATGCAAAATAAAATCCAATGCACTCAAAGAAGTATGGAACGCTGTATGCTTGGCATAACGAGGAAAGACAGGAAGCGGAACACGTGGGTGAGAAATATGACAAGGGTAGTGGACATAGTGGATAGAGTGAAGAGATTGAAATGGCAATGGGCGGGTCACGTAGCTAGGAGGATGGACGAAAGGTGGACAAAAGAAGTGCTTGAATGGTACCCGAGAGAAGGCAAAAGAGTAAAAGGAAGACCGCAAGGAAGATGGGTGAACGAAATTAGGAAAATGTGCGGAATGAGATGGATGAGTGTTGCGCAAAACAGAGACGAGTGGAAGCGTGTTGGAGAGGCCTTCATCCAGCAGTGGATGGCGAATGGCTGTAAATGATGATGATGATGTTATATATATATATATATATATATATATATATATATATATATATATATATATATATATATATATATATATATATATATATATATATATATATATATATATATATATATCGATATATATATATATATATATATATATATATATATATATATATATATATATATATATATATATATATATAACATCATCATCATCATTTACATATATATATATATATATATATATATATATATATATATATATATATATATATATATATATATATATATATATATATATATATATATATATATATATATATATATATATATATAGTTTACCTTTTTAAATAATATTTAACAAAAAATTTATCAATAAATCTTCCGATTAGACCACAATTGATCTCATATCTGGAAGTATAAACGCACCCAGTACAAATCTACATATTCCGTTGCATATCACAAGCCACAATTTTAATTAAGTGTGATGGACTTTTGACAAGACTAAATAAAATTTTACTAACGGTAGATAATATTCGTAATTACGATTTTATCGAAGCAAACGTATGAACCGCCAGTGTGTAGTTAAGGGAATGTGTATGTTGGTATCAAACTTGCGCACACGCATGCCAACCCTTACATTACGTACCACTCATAACAATCCTACATATGTATATATAATTTAAGGAGGCGTTATTGTGGCATTATATATATATATATATATATATATATATATATATATATATATATATATATATATATATATATATATATATATATATATATATATATATACACATGTATATATACGCGGAAATAATAAATAGGATAGTGTAGATTGACCTTTTATGTTTGAGACGCGATGTATAATTCGATACTTTGTATTTGCTATTAAGATTAGATTTTAAAGGGTTTTGTTCTCAAGCACAAACAATGACCTTTTCCTTTTGTATAAAATTAATATAAAAAAATTGTAAAGCGTCGTTCAGTCTGCACAGACGAGTTGGCATTTTCAGCGTTTCATATTAAAAAAAAACGTCAAAAATACAATTTTAAAACTTAATAAAGCCCATTGTTTTCGAAACATTTTCACGGTGCGTTAAGTGAGAATGGCTTTTTTTTCACTCTCTCATATTTATTTTCTATCATATTTCACGGACACGGGGAAAAAAGCGGGAGAGTGTTAGGCAATGGCGACTCAAAATTGCTTTTGTATTGTAAGCGAACCATTTGGGGGGGGAGGGGGAAGAGTGAGAGTTTCATTCGGTTGGGAAACTGAAACAATCCTGAAATTTCACCGTGTTTTTACCCTACCGCGAAAGATACGGTTAGGATTTTCCTCGGACCAAAGTTCACGCGGTTTTCATGTAATTCAAAGTTATCTTGATCAGTGTCAGCTCAATGTTAACGCCGGGGGTCCTTCCAACCCCCCATTCCCCCCCCCGTCCCTCACAGTTGGGTAAAAACCCTTAAGCATTTCTTTAAACACGAGATAGTCTTTCCGCCAGCGAAATAATAAATTTCTACTCGGGCGGGAGGAAAATGTATATGAAGGGATTTTTAATGAGAGATAAAAGCAAATGGTAAAAAGTGAAAAAAAGGTCAGGTGAGGGTTGAATTTTGTGATATGCAAGGGTTTCAAGTGTTAGTAGATTTGAGATTTTAATATTCTTTATACGACTCAGTTGGTGCAGGCTCCGGGCTAATTTAATATGGTGGAAAGGTTATGATCAACATTCATTTTCATCTTAAATTAAAAGAGAAACATTCCTTAAAAATATATGTGAAAAGATTCACACCAAATTTAATTTTTTTTTGAAAAAAAACCACTTTTTATCAAAAATATTCTTCGTAAAGTAATTGCATGACTACATCCAGTTTGCGCACACATAAGTAAAGCTATGCGATAGGAAAATAAACCAATTTCTTCGAATTTAGCTTGGTATTTAAAGTACATATGTAGATAAATAAAATCTTATATATAAAACCAAAACGGCGTCTGTAATTCGTTTCTGATTGGCTGTCGTCAAAGTCGTTTCTGATTGGCTGCATAGGTCAAAGACGTTTGTGATTTTTCGGTCGTTAAATAATATTTTTTTTTTTCAATTCTAATAAATTTAATAAAAAAACAAATAAAGATTATTTTCATGGTTCGAAACTATTCTTAATACTAGACTGCATTTCTATTTACCGAGCGAAGCCGGGTAGCACCACTAGTTCTTAAACAAATCTTGTACATATATGTACATATCTTTTTGTAAAGTCATCAACCAAATTTTTATCAACAATAGAAATATAATATTACTTATACTTTTATATATCTATGTATGCACTTTCGCTGTACATATCTCGTTGGTATTATTTTTATCGTTTTTCATTGAATACAAATTTAGTGAATGAGTATAAAATATGATATAATAAATATACCTGTATTTTAATAGCTAAGATAAATTAAATTAAATTGATTTTATCTTTTTAAAATTAAATTGATTTTATCTTTTTAAAATTAAATTGATTTTATTTTTTTTGTCATACGAATCCATTTGTAGTTAGATAGCTTGGAGAATTCCAGACTGAATTTCCCTGAAGACTTGAATTTATGGCGTCGTTTGAATTATAAATATTGTGTAATGAATACTGACAAATTTACAGTGCCATTTTTTCGTGGGACAAAAAAAAATTTAATGCGAAAAAAGCCCTACTAACAAGGAATAATAATAAAAAAAAGAGTGTTCGAAACGCCTCCCTTCTTCCTTGATTAACATAATGGTAGATTAATTTTTCCAACGGGCGTAAAATTAAAAAGGGATATTTTTCACCCCACGAAAGTGTTTTTAAATATTCAAATTGCCATTTTGGATGCACCGGGAGGCTGGGGTGTCAAGGGGGTCCTCTGATACCCCCCGCCGCTGCCAACTTGGTCCAACGCTACCGAAGACTCTCCCTTCGAAGAATTATTATCATCAAGAACGAGGTTGGTTCAACCCCACTCCCTTCAAACGGGATCCCTGAACGGGAACGCAGCCTCCACTCCACCTCCTCGTTTTTTCAGGACGCATTAATTTTTTCGCCTCGGGGCTTATCTCTTGTTAAGGGGATCCTTAAACATAAATCAGAGGTGGTGAAAAAGCGACGGAAACAAAATCATCGCTTTTATTATGAGCACCCGTCGGTTACGTTGTTATATAAGCTTTAATATGGCGTCGTATTGTTATTTTAATTCGGTATGTTTCCAACAGTAACAGACACAATTTACGGAGGATATCCTCCATTTGGAGATTTGCTCAATCAAGCAATCGAACGTATCTCCTGGAGTCCCCTATCCGTTTCAGTACCCAGTTGGTCGCTCTTAAGACTTCAGCTTCACCACCCCCTTGAGGAGCTTGTCCACCCCGAAAACCACCCTAAAGAGCTTTCATACCTCCTTCTTCAAAGCTCTCCACCTGCTCCTTCTCCTCCACCTTTCTCCCCTTCAAAGCCGTGTTAAATTAGATTTATTTCACCTGCTAAAGTTGGCGTTCGCCTCCACATGAAAAACTTGACTAATTGGCGTAGCAAACGAATCTATCGACGATTTCAGTCCCCAGATTCAGTTTTGCTTTTACTTTTATTTTCAGCAGTGATAAATTATTTCGCGTCACGTTTCTAAATTCTGGAAATCTAATTGATACAAAAGAAGAAATATTTCGTTGAAAAGCTAACAACCACAATAAAATGGCAGAAGGAATTAATAGACACGCATCAGTAGAAAAAAGGGCATATGTATTTAAGCATTTACTTACAGGAGCTTAAAAATGCTTATCCAGTATATAAAGTGAGACCTGGAGCCTGACCCAGAAATAATATACCCAGCTAGAGGATTTCCCATCGTGGTTGGAACTTATGAGGATGTAACTTTCAGGTTTAAAAAGAATCACGAGCTGGAGGATCTGATTAATCATGGGAAACTACCAGCTTTTATAAACTCAAAAGACTCAGATGGGGAAGATATGTTGAAATGAAGCTAAAACACTGACAAAATGGAAACCTCTCAAAGGTCTGAAAAAACTAAACGACCATAGCACAAGATCATGACATGTGGATGATGATTATAGGCCAGACCAAGGCCTGTATAAAGTTGTAGAACTCAGGAAGAAGAATACTATGTACATATATCGTGCTTATTTACAGTTTTATCTTTATTCATTCGTATGAAGCGATTGAGAACGGATGAATAGTCTTCATTGCACCATCCTTTATATAAAAACCGTTGAATGCACCATTTGAATCGACTGAAAACTGTAAGAGAAGAATTTAATTATCAGTGAAGAATTTCCTCGTATACTATCGACCATCCTTTCATTTCCTTTGCGTTAAGTAATTTCACGCCATTATGCCCAATAAATGTGCTAATTGGCTGACTATCTGCCATTTTTTTCTATTTGGATAACGAACTACATATACCAACAGACTCTACATAAATCTAAATGGAAATTTTCATCGAGAAATAGCAGAATAAGACGGAGCAGCGGCATTGGAGGAGCAAGATAGGAAATGGGAAAAAAAGAAAAGTGTGGATGTTTCTTCTGTCTCTCCCCTACTGAATATTTAGCAGACTGTTAATAATTTTCGAGTAAAATTAATTTACATTGATAAATAGGGGCGCAAAAGGACCGGAGGCAACGGATTCGCTGTCATGAGAAATGGATACTCGACGGCGACGACAAAACATTGATTAAATCTCGCTTAAATATACATTTATAAATATTCTCTATGTATTGACGAACTTTTTGGTGTATGTTTTTCTTTGTTGTATTTAATTTTGTTGATTTACTCTGTCGATTGACGTGTATTATTATCGCAATTAGGTAAGAAGAATACTTATATGAACTGTCCTTTTTATTAAACTTAATATTCTTCCCTACCAAAATCACTTTAATAAGAAATATTTAGATTAACTCTTAAAAAAAATCCTGGCTGCGTGCCTGCCGTGTTTATTGTATCACGTCTTCTTAATATTTTCTCGACAGAATCTAATATTTCACCTAAATTATGTACATACATACATATAAACATCACTATTGTAAATATTACGTATTCATTTCTGTGAATCTCATCTATGAAAATTATGAAATCTAGTACTGTATCAAATATAAATTTTAAGTAATTGTTCTTTGAGTATGATTAATTAGGCGCGATCATTCTGAGTATTAAAGATTATATTTGATTAAATTCAGTAGTCAAATTTGACTTTCGTTATTTCACTAATTCCAATGTCGAAGAAGATTTCCCCTGATAAAATCGCCCCTTGCAATCAGTAATATAAAAAATGTATGTTATATTAAAAAGTATTTATACTGGCTTTATTTTTCTATATCATATACTGGTATGAAAAATGTTCATTCCTATTCTAAAATTCAATTTGATATTAAAATTATTATAAGCAAGATAAATTTATTATACATATTTATGCGTTCGCCTAGTAAATATAATATTTAGAATCTGTGCTATTTCAATGCAAGATAATCATATTATGAATTTACGTGCAACTGCAACTCGGTCTCAAAGACTAACGAACGTTCCAACCACGACCGAATGCACCATGAAACAACTTTGACGAACAAAATTATATTGTGCTTCATTTATATTTTATAAACCATCTGTAGATAACTAATCCATACGAACGGAACCATATTATTGAATTCATCAATTTATTTAATTACATTTTATATCTATATATATATAAAAATCAATGTTTGTCTGTCTGTCTGTCTCAAATAAGCTCCTAAGCCACTGAACCGATTACGATGGAACTTTCAGGATTTGTTGTATGCATGTCCGGGAAAATTACTGTGAAAAAAAACGGGATAAAACCTCTTAATGATAATACTATTCGTAATTACGATTTTATCGACGCAAAAAGTATGAAGCGCCAGTGTGTAGTTAAAGAAATGCTTACGTTGGTAACCGACTTGCGCGCACGCATGCCAATGTACAATTACGTTCCACTCATACCAACCTGACATTACGTACCACTCATAACAATCCTACATATGTATATAAATCAATGTTTGTCTGTCTGTCACATATGCGTTCCTATAATTTACTATAATTTAATTTGCTTATTAAATAATAATTTGAAACTGAAACATTCACTTATTGAAACGCATCGAAAAACGGGAACGGGAACGGGAATTGCATGCGTAATTGTACGATGGAACAATGGAACTTTCAGGATTTATTGTATGCATGTCCGGGAAGCTTACTGTGAAAAAAAATCTGCCAAAAACGGGAACGGAAACGGCAAAACGGGAATGAGTGGCATTACAACGCAATAATTCCAAATGTTTTCGCATCGCGACATGCGTTGTTAGGGTAAAATAAACAAATAATTGAATAATTTCAGATGTGTTCGCTGTTTGCGGTTTTCCGACAAAAGGGAACAGGAAAGAGAACGGGAACGGGAACGGGAACGAGAACGGGAATGGGAATGGGAACGGGAACGGGAACGAGAACGGGAATGGGAATGGGAATGGGAACGGGAATTGCATGCGTTATTGTGGCATTGTAACGCATGCCGGGTTCAGCTAGTACACTATAAAAGCAAGATAGAAACATGAATGGTTTATAAAAAAAATCAATAATCAATGGCCTGTTATTTTCTGCTGGTTCTTGGCCTGCTGGTGTTCATTTTGGTAGATTTAAAGATTGGGGAATGAGCATTAAG
This sequence comes from Arctopsyche grandis, assembly GCF_051622035.1. Lineage (NCBI taxonomy): Eukaryota > Metazoa > Arthropoda > Insecta > Trichoptera > Hydropsychidae > Arctopsyche > Arctopsyche grandis. The sequence goes on from NC_135357.1 coordinate 11,481,578, forward strand.
AATATAAAATCTAATACTAATACTACTTCTATGTCTGCCACTGACGTTGTTTCATCATTAGAGCTGCGCCCAAGTGTTTCATTTGCTGATGTTTGTACGGGAGCTGCTAGATGTTTGAAGCCTGATATTAAAACTACGTCTGCAAGTATTAGTGAATCTTCTATGGAAACGGTCGCAGTGACGTCGATGTTTGCCTCTTCTCCTACATCTGCCTGCTCAAATGGTCCTGATAGTCGTGATTCTGTTGTGACTGTGTTGGCTTCTTCTTCTGCTTCCTCTTCCGTTTCGTCTCCATTGGCTCAACCTCCGTTGACTCAATCAAAACTGCCATTTCTTGTCTCAAAGAAAGTCACGCGCCAAACTGGGAGACCGAAAATTGGTAATTTATTACCAAAATGTACGAGGTCTCAGGACAAAGCTGGCTGCGTTTAATTCAGCCGTTTCTACTATTTGTGATGATATGGTAGCACTAACGGAAACATGGTTGACTTCATCATTTTTTGATGCTGAACTTTTTGATTCTTCCTGGAGGGTGCATCGTCGCGATAGAGTAGATCGACGTGGTGGTGGTGTATTATTTGCTTGTCGTGATTGGTTTCGGTCAGTCCGGATGACAAATTTTGAAACTCTATCTGGTGAGGACTTATGGAATTCATAACTTGAAAATCATAATCGAGAAAGAATATTACGAAATACAAAAACCTTGTAAACATAGGATGAATTCAAGACGATAAACGATATATAATAATAATTATTATTATTTTTAGTTGTTTGTGTATATATATGTTTTGTTTTTGTTATGTCTAATTTATTATTTTGTTTCTTGTCTTTTCTGTTATATTTTTGACCATTGTGGCGCATTAGGAATTCCTGTAATGCTACAACGGTCCAAACTTAAATAAATAAATAAATAAATAATATGGAGGAGGGATGGGAAAAAGAATCAGGAATTGGAAAGATAAGAAAGTTTTTAAAATAATGATCCAAGGGTATTTTTTTTATTCTTTTTAAATAATTTTTATTATTACTTAATTATGTTCACAAAGCATCTTATAGCTATTTTAATTGCTACTGATCTACTGATCATTTTCTATTTTTTACAATTTTATTTTATGTTTGTTAGTCATCATCATATACATATATGTATATGTACATACGTAGATATATAATAGTATTATATTATTCAAATGTTAATGTACAGCATAATAGGAAAACGAGCTCAAAAACCTATTTACAATTCTGTTAAAGCGTTTAATAATGGATTAATGTAGACAGGAATGTTGAAAAATGAAGATTAGGATTTGTATGTTATTTTTCATAATTTCTATACTTATCGGGAAGAATTTCTAGCTATACAACAATTGAACTAAATTCAATTCAATTATGTAGATGTATAGATTATATATAAAGTTGCACAGTTTATGTAACCATATTTCAATAATTGCGTTTCTCAATGATTGAGAAACTTACTCTAGCAAACTATGTAGACTTTGTTTTGTAAATGAATAGACAAATAGGAATATAATTCAATTAGGCCATAATTATGAAATAAACCCTACTGCGAGAGACTTCGTACGTAACTAGAGCTACAACATTGTGAAAGTTTTCATTTTAAATACATATTTTAATATAATAATTCCTTTGGAATTAATTTCAATCTATACATTAATTCAAATAATTAAAAAGGATCAACTGCTTTCAGATAATGATTTTTTTTAAATAAACTATAGGAAAATCAATGAGTTTTCTTTTGATAAATCAATTAAAAAAGCACTATACGAAAATAATTGTAATATTTTTTCAATTAAAGGGAATGGCTGTGGAAAGAAAATCATAAATAAATAATTTTTGTAAATAAAACATTCATAAAAACTATTATATGTATGTACATACATACATCTGTATATGTTACAGTTCAAGTATAAACTCCGGTTCGTTCACGAAAATACTAGTTTGTTCATACACGAACTATTGGTTTTAATTTAAGTGCTAATAGTCAAATACAATTATCAAATAGACTTACCTGTTATCGCATGAAACTTTAAGATATCAAAATGCCAAGTATTGGAAATAGGGTTCTCGTTTCCGCTCATTTAAAACAAGCAATCTAGGCTTAGCATAGTACATAGAGAACCGAATAAGTGAGTGATAATACTCATGGTAAGAACACACTGAATCGTACAGCATGGATGTGCTCATCGTTTCCAGCTGTGCTGGGCGTGTCTTCATGTCGTTCTTATTCGTACGATCTTATTGTTTCTCCTACATTTCTTTAAATATGGAAATCACCATTTACGATCACTGTTAAACCTATGTAATTACAAGGATAAAATATAACCGAAAACAATCCAGGGAGTGAATTTTGAGAAAATCGTGACGGCACAGACTAGAAATACGATATTATTTTTATTTTTTTTGCATCTTTAAATGAATGCCTAATATGTAGTTCATTGGCATGAAAAAACTACTTTGTCAATTTATTTATTATGTACACTATGTATGTATATCTGGCAAGATAGGTTCGTGTATGAACAAACTAGTATGTTTATGAATGAACGGAATGTGTGTACTTTAATTGTAACATATGTACATTTGTATATTTAAATACAAAGTTCGAGCCCGCTTACCGTTAAAACATGAAAATCGGCCATGAACTTTATACAATATATGTATTGTATTAAACTAGTATGTAAATGATATAGAGATTAATGATGCATATCAGCATATGCACAAATGATAAATAGCTCGCAACCATCCATTTTGTCGATTCAAAATCTTGCACACGTGTTATTATCATCCACATTACATAATATATGTATGTATGTATATGTGTATATATATATATATATATATATATATATATATATATATATATATATATATATATATATATATATATATATATATATATATATATATATATATATATATATATATATATATATATATATGTATATACAATCACAGCAACACCATCTCGGCAAAATTTGACTGCATCCGCCATTGTTTCAGTTTGCGGGTTTGCGCTTTGTTTTTGGACCGGAACACGATCCCGTGTGATAATTAACCGATACGTATGTATGTACATATGTATGTACGAAAGCATCTCGCGCGCGTTGCACAATGCACGAACGCATACAATGCACCGGGACAGGATCGAATTCCGCGAATTTCTCGATGCCGATTAAATAACTCGCATAGAATCGGCGCGTTTATCTTGCGAATTCGCCGATCTCGATGTGTAATAAATTTCCTAACTTTAATTTGAGTGCCTTCTAAGGTGTATTTACTTATGTACACATTTATTATGTATAGAATGACATGTATCGACTTTGTCTAGACGCAGGTATATAATCCCAATTGTTGGTGATTTTTGTCTCAATACGTCTAATTGGATTGTCGTGTTCTTTGCCATTAGTGTTACTTAAATTCTTCGCCATTGTGATCTTCTTGTGTGTGCAAAAAGTATAAATTAGTCTAGACTTTCTAATTGACTGTAATGTATTTAGACGTTTTTATTTTAAACCGTTACGAAAACCGAATAATATATATTATTTAGCCTTCTAGAAAAGTATTTTACACTTTTCGCATAAATATTTGATTCGTTTGCGAGAAGAACGTAATCCTATTTTAAAATTCGCTGAATAAACCGAAACAAAAATCAAATATTATATATGTATAGGGGAGAATGGTGTACCTGTGGACAATTTTCGCTTTTTCACTCATAGCTCAGCAACTTTATTGTTTTATGCAAACTTTTTAATTTCATTAGATAGGTTGAATATTCAAGATTAAAATTAAAAAAGAAAAATGAATGATAGCATAACAGTTTTTTATTTTTTGCAAAAATAATAGAGACAAAATATTGTCCAAAGGTTCAACACTATGTTGAACCTATGGACAGTGTATGTTGTACCTTTAGACAGATATGATAATTTATACAAAGTAAACTATTTCATCCAATGTTGAAATTCTCAAGGTCTACATTAAATTCCAACTGTGATTTGAGTCTGCCAGACTGGCCTACCTCTCGAGGAGGAGGCAATTTCCCAGAAATTTCCTCTTGACAAATATTATAAATTTTGTCATCGACCACAAGAAATATGTTTGTCGATATTTTCTTGTAATACTTAATTTCAATATCATTTTCGATTGGATTATTCATAACTTCAGCAACATAATACTTGAAAGACTTTTTGGTTGTTAATTTCACAAGAACCTCTAACCTTAACATCTGGACGCGTCCAGAGGTACAACCAAATAAATGTCCAAAGGTACAACAAAACGAAATATTCAACTAATATTAAAATACATTTCTTTGTGGTTACGTTTTAACACATATATCGTCGTTACCAAATAGTTAAATAACCACTATACAAAACTAAATGCATATATTGTATGAAAAGTTATTTTAATAAATATGAAAAAACAAACAGTTCGTTGGTAAATATTTACTTTTGGGTCCCAAATAACGAAATTCTCGAAAAAACTCGAATCTGGCGGCACCAAAAGGTGGATTGAATGTTGCCAATATTCGATGTTCATAATTTCGTAGAACATTGTGTAGCAAAAATATTTTCCCCGACCGAAATAAAATCATTGTCCACAGGTACATTCGTCCATAGGTACACCACTCTCCCCTACATATATGTATGTATAATATTTGAAAAATATATGTACATTGCGAAATCTTACCTCATATAAAATTACATTATCATATAAAATTGACAAATTGATTTCAATGGAAAATTATAAATCACAGTATATGTATATACATGTATGTATTTCAGATAAGTAGGAGAACATTAGTTCATTTGACCAAACATTTAAGATAAATATAAAACATATAATAAATACTAAAATTATCAGAAATTCGTAAGAATTCATCAGATCAGGTCGTATGCCACGTCTTAAAGTCTATTCATACTATCCAGCAGTGCAGGGCAAGAACACAGCACAGCAGCTCGTCCACACATACATTTTTTTTTTTACATACATATGCACATATGTACATAGATACCAGAAAGGGTTAACCACAGCGCGCCTACCTGGGCAATTACAAACATCGATAATCAATTTATAGAGTAATTTTACATATCATCATAGATACATATGTACATACATACATCTATGAATAAATTTGGATTTTAGCACAACATATTGTAAATTGCCAAGTTTAGATATGTTGAAAAACTCAAATTTTTCGAAAAATATTACCAAATATACCAAATTTTTGGAACCGTTTCAATGAAATCAGATAAATTGTAAAACTTTGTTAGGAAAGATCGATCTTGGAGTCATATCCAATGACTAGCCAAAAGCACAGCCAGGGATTGAACCCGTGAACACACAATTGAAAGCATTACACGATAATATTTTATATATGTATGCTGCTGGTTAAAGTTAAATGTGCTGCTGGTTAAAGATATGTGACTCTAAGTTCGATCATTTCCTAACAAAGTTTGCAAATTTATCTGATTTCATTGAAACGGTTATAACAAATTGGAAACGTTGTCTTATTTCTTGAAAAATTCCAAATTCGGCGATTTACAAAATGTTGCAAAAATGCAAATTTATCCATTGATTTATGTGTCTATGATGCTCTGTAAAATCACTCTATAAACTGATTATCGATGTTCGCAATTGGCCAGGATGGCTCATTGGGGTTAACCTGTTAGACTTTCCTAGTATATATGTATGTACATTTTTATATAAAAAAATATTTAAAATTATGGCTGGGCCAGCATTCTGGGGGAAGCACGGGTGGTGTAGGGAAGGGGTAGTGTAAAACTGCAAGTGTCAATAGCCTGGAGTGTGGTTTGCTTATGAATTCCTTTCCAAAACGGGCACAATATTAGTTATTTATAATGTGTACCAATTCAAATTGTGAAAATATTATATTTTCAGTATATATGTATATGTACATATGTACGTTTACCAAATGGTATATAAAATATGTAATTAATTTTGAAAATTTTACAAATAAAAAATGTAAAAATTCTATATAATATATTTTTATACAAAAACATATACAATATTTTTCAATTTTATTCAAAAAGATTGTCTAATATATACATATCATTATCGTCGTCATCATCGTGCTCGATCCCCTTCAGGATAAATGTCTCCCCTGGAAAGCTCCCCCATTCTTATCTATCGCAGTACATTACCGAATTAATTCTGTCTTAATTATATCATTTATCCTGGGGATTTGCGGTCGTCCCCCGACGTCTTTTGCCGTATTTTGATTATCAATTAATCTTTCCGTAAATGTAACATATGTATGCTATGTGTGTACATTGTATTATATATTTGTTGCCACACACACACACACACACACACACACACACACACGTAAACAATCCACCATCTTGTTTGCGGTGTATCGTACGTGTGACTACATACATAGGTTCACGAGGGCTAAAAGTATATCAACTATAACAAATAGAATAATAACGAACGCCAGAAAATAGATTATAGAAGACGTAGCGTTGATGAAAAAATATAAGAGATAAATTTTGACGAATGAAGGCTTTATCGGACAGGGCGGATATGGTGGATACCCCGGAAAAAATATAACTAAGCCGATTAAAGACGTCATGAATCATACGCTTTTTTCATCTTACATATATATATATTTCTTTTTAGGCGGGGGAACGCATCCCTCCGGTAAAGCTCGTCGCTAGTGTTCCCCTCTATCAAAAAAAAATTAAAAGCTTTATTAGATCACAGCCGCCCCCGTTCGGAAGAACTCGCCTAAACTGTCCTTAAGATGCGACGCTGCGCGAGTGCCTATCCCTTATTTATAATTCAGTTACATAAAATTTTAATCAATCAACGCGAGAATTTCAATTTTCCCGTAAGTCTCCCGGGTGGCTGAAGTCGCGGAACTCTTGTAAGCTGGGCTGAGTCCACATTAATAATGGACGATTATTCCTCAGCGTCGGTCGCGGATAAATAAAATAGCATATTTTTTTAGCTGTCTGGTACTGTGTTGAAACTGCAATATTTTAAAAAACATCATAACTTTCATTTACGCATGAGTACGTTATATTAAAACTCATATTGTTCATTTTTGTAAAGTTAATTTGAGTATTCCTTAAAATTTTATTTTTCATTGTTGTCTATGCTTTTCTTTATGAAAAATTGAAGCATTTTTATTTGAAATTTTTTACATACCTCCTTTATGTTTCACATGGCTTTCGTGTCAGTGGTCATTTTTATCTCTTATCCGATCGTTTTCATACTTTGCCATATTGCTCATTTTGGTCATCAATATACGTAAATGTATCGTCTGCCATTACGTTGGAGATAAAATATCGTATACAATGCGTAACAAATATCCAGAATCTCGGATACGGTGACGTTTATGACGGTACGTAAGGCTACCATAATCTATCTTCAACCTTTTCGCCTTGATATGCTATTTCAGATTTTAATTGTTTAAACGCGTATAATTCACTCTATATTTTATAAAATTTGCTCTATAGGTTCTCGTTATCTCTAATATTTAAATATTTATAGTTTTAACTCTCATATGTATATATAAATTTCAAATTTGGCGTCTAGCTTCATGTAATGTAATACACGATATATATTGATTTTTGGCCAAATATGTCAAATCTGTCATTTCACTGTATATATCCTCGGTCGGTTTTATCTGCGAGATAAGTATTCAATAAGAAGTTATGTTGTATCTAATTGTTAATATGATTTACAATAAGCTTACATACATTTAGTTTTTTACGATAAGCTTACATACATACATCACATACAATTATTTTTAGTTATCAGCTGATTTAATTTATATGATGATTGAAAAGTTCATTTCTGTAAATACATAAACTCATTTATGGTCAATCACTCATTGATAATCTATTCTTAAAGCAAATCATTAAAGCAATCTTAGTATTAATAACCTATTCTTAACTGCATAAATGAGGGTACATATGTATGTATCTCCGGCTACAACTCATAACCTCAAATTTAATTGTTTAATCCTCCAAAACAAACTTTGTAACCAATACAAGTTACATACATATGTACACAGATCAAACAGTGATAGTTTTATTTTTAGTTATCAGCTGATTTTTTAATAAATATTTTTTCTTTCTGAAAATTCTGATATTTTCATATTATATTTATTTACCAGCAGCATGAACTAGTGGTCAGCATATAATGCCAACAGAAAGCCAACAGAAACCATTGTCACATTCGAATTCAGTCGGTCAAACTTAATAAAGATTGATTAGTCTCCTCCCTGATATTTTTTTACAAGGCCTCTACTTAGGTTTACTTCGCAAACGATTCAGTATCTTTTCTTACAGTCTTCCAATGGTTTCGAAACTTTGCCATTTTGTGCGGTTTGGTCAACGATGGAAATTTAAATCGTTTCTGATTCGATGTTGAAAAATAATCGTAATAGATATGTTTAATAATGCTACAATTTTAACCATCTTGACCGTTACTGGTAAGTATTCATACAAGTTGATTAAATATATATTTAAAAATCCACATTTACTTACATATATGTCAAAGTATCAACTCAACATAAACAATCATGTGTTACTCACAATTGCACATGTACCAGAAAGGGTCGCAATATCAAATATTAAAGTGACTTAACCGCCTCTGGAAGGATGGGTAGGTACGCTTTTCATCGGCGTATGTCCCTTCGCCATTCGCGGTTTTAATTATTCGCCGACGTCTTAAGGCAGGACCGACCGGTCCAATCCACCTCTCCTCCCCGTGCCTCTTCGGCCCCCTTTTCCCGTCGAATTTCCCGTTTCTGGAACCCGAGGAGGGGCTTCCGTTAATTCGCAAAACCCAGGGCCAGCGTGAGGAGAAGCGGTGAATTATTAACCTGCAGCTCGCTGAATACCCAATGAGCAGACCGGGGATCCCCGGTCACCTTAATTTAAACTGTCACTTACATCCAACACCGCAACGTTTACGTTTATATGCTACCTATGTATTTATGTATTATATTTCGACTCGGTTGTGTCGTCCCTCATAATTTTCCATAATTGACAAAAATTTTCCACGTTCCAGATCTGTAGACATGTCCGCTATTACATAGATAATATCAGATATCAAGCTATCGTAACTGTTTATTACATTCTAGATATGAGCCGTTAAATTTATATAACGATATATTTGATTCCCATATTTGAAGAAATGTTGGAAAACTTGTTGAAATAATAAGATCATACGAATTTATAATAACATGAATATACACCTCTGACAGGCGTAGTTCACGTGCACATCCCGTGCTGGAATTTTGAATGTATTCTTGCCATTATAATCTCCTCAATAAAAGCTTATCTGAAAGCTTTAATAGAATATCATTCCGAAGCCATTCGAATTACCCTATTGGAATACTTTTTTGTTTCGAAATGGCTACATATATCAGTGGTGTCACCCTAATAGTTTCCATAAAAATTTTTCGAAAACCGTTATTAGTCTAAAAATCCATATAATTTTTGTCAAAAATTATAAATCTTGAAAATTAAATGAACTTTCGTGTAATAGTGCCTTTGGCGAAAAAAAAAGTATATATACATATATGTATGTATATATTTTCAAAATTTGGAAACCCGTTGTTCCAAAATTGTGGTGGCACCACTGCATATATAGTTTATAAACGCTTCAAAAAGTAATCTTCATCCACTAATCTATAGAGAATGCTCCAACTATATACATACATACATACATATATAGCTCTAAATAAAGAGGGAACGCGGTTGAATCATTATCTTTGTTTTAACTTGACAACTCAGAGCAAGTCTTAGCCTCCTCTGAGAATTTCCTCCATCTTTGTTTTAAGCCAGTGTTTTCCATTTGGATGCACAATTTAGGCTTATCATTCGATCTAAGACAAACTGCTGTACAGTTGAGTTCTGTTCACATTTGGTACATTTTTTCAAAACTGAATGATTTCCACTTTCCGTACTTACCTTTAAGTTCCTTATTATGAATCTCCTCATTAATTCTACCTCTTGCCTTTGAGAAATTTAATATCTTCACTTGTTACGTGGCTAACCTCGAATCCTTCTCTATTAAGAGGGCTGTACACCCGAAACCTTAATTTTTTTGCCGTTCCTTTCTTCGATATATATATATATATTGAGTGAATGCGACAATATATATCAATATATATATATTGAGAGAAATGCGACAGTTGCGCTTTGGCCAGATAATACGTATTTTAAATCGACAAAAACCAAGGTTTCGTATTCTCAAATTTTCTCCTCCGAAACTGGACCAATTTTTAAAAAAAAATCATCATTGGTATGAGAAAAATATTTTCTATGCAACTGTGCGCGTATTTTATTTAAAATCGACCGTTAAATAAGCACGCTGGACTCTTTTCATGGGTGTAAAAAAGAGGCGATTTTATAGATGTTCGGCGGCTCCTAGCTCCTATAAAAATAAAAGCTTAGATGCATGCCAATGGTGGATATCCATAGCATATTAAAAAAATAATTTCTCTAGTGCCATAATTGAGGAAGGGAGAAGTGTAATACGTTTGTATGGACAAGGCGCTAGTGTCCAGCCCTCTTAAGCTCTAAACTCATATTTTTTGATCCAAAAATGTTCCTGTCTTTTATTATTATTTAAAATTTTTAGAATGCAATTCATACGCATAGACATGATGCGTAGTTTTAAATGTAGCTCATTTCAAATGGAAAAGCGTCAATTTTCCACAAGAATGCCGACACTTTACGCTGTACGCAATTTAAAACACCGAGCATATCATTTAGGCTGGGAAAGCACAACTAAATTCACCGTTACATATGGAAAGTGTCGGAATACTACTACACCCAGTATCTACATAGTGCGAAATTACTATCACCCGAGCGGTCTTCGCTTCGAATGGCCCCATTCGGTGGGGTGGAGAGCGGCAAGGGTGAGGGCAGGGGATGCGACCACACGTTCCCAAACCGCGGTTCGCGTGCGCGTGTATGTGTTGCCCTCTCTAGCTAATTATTCTTACGCGAGTGCGAGAAGTTAGCGGTGAGCGTGTGTACACGCCGGCACAAACACGTCCCAAACCACACGCCAGGCTAATGGGTCAGGGAAGCTGATTGCGCGGCCCGTGGACCCTCCAGGGACCCTTACTAAATGGGTTAAATCGTTTTCCCCACTGACACACATACGCGTCGATGTTCTCTATTTTCGATCATCACATTTCAGCATTTCTGTTTGTATGTACATATATCGGAAGGTTCTAAGACGTCACGAACAAAACCGATCAGAAAAATGCAAACATGAAAAAGCCGCACATCGAAAAATCGAATACGGAAAACTTCTTACTTCCATGCGAATTAAAGTTAAGTTTACATTGGTATATTAAAAAAAATCACAAGATTGAGTATAAAATTTTTAATTTGATTACTTTGCAGATATGCTAATTAGGGTGACCGGAAAATGCACTCGAGATAGTCGGACATCCAAAATTTCAAAGATGCTCAAGGAGAACTAACTCAATGGAATTCCACAAAAAATCGTCAAGGGGTATTTGTTATCCGAGGGTGCTAACCTTTTTTGTGGAATTCTATTGCGTAAGTTCTTTTTGAGCGCTTTTGAACATTAGGACTTCTCGAAAATGCGCCACTATTCAGTGCAATTTAGTGCATCTTTTCGGAAACCGCTAATTACGTGTTCTACAAATTTTCCAGTTGTGTAAAGAGGAACTGATAGTTAGAGGGTGGATAGTTATTAGGGCAATCCCAAAAAACAATACACGTTTCAACAGTGCTGAAAGCAAAACAGAAAAAAAACGCATTTGTCATAATGAGCATAATGAGCAGTTTTGGCAGGTGAACAATTACATTGGAAGTTCATTAGTTTCAAAAATTAAAACTACCAACGAGCTTTTCGTTATTCGTAAAGATGATAAGTCGCTAACTTAAAACCTGAAAGACACGATTAGGTGATTTGAGATTTTCGCGAAAAATCGTAATATTGGAGTTGTGACCCATATGAGCCTTCTTTCGTATGAAAATATATCCGTTTCACATGCCATTCACGTTAATGTTCTCTTTTACACTCATTGGTTTTTGTATGACATTTTTTATGAAAAATAGGAGCACAAAACAAAATACGCTCGAAATAAATCGTTGACGCACCAGGCTCGGTGGAAACAAGTGTATATACATACTATTGTCCCACCGTATGTTGAATAAGTATAGAATACGCATACCCACTAATTGTGACTTAGGAGGTTCACTTCCCATGTCTCGTCAAGACGAGTTGCCCTGCTAATAAGTATCCGTCCCTTAGTGATAATATAAACTTTTGAAATATGTATAGTTATAGTATTTACATATCTATTCTGGCAGTTAAAATAGATCAGATCAATTGAATCGTAAAAAAAATCGGTCACAAAATATGCAAAGAAAGCTACAGAGTAGATGGGTGGATGAAATTAGAAAATATATTTGGATGAAATGGATGACAGTGGCCCAAAACAGAGGCGAATGGGAACGTGTTGGAGAAACCCGCATCCATCATTGGATGGCGAATGACTGTAAATAATGATGATATGACACTAAATTAAGTATTTATAAATCATGAAATTGATACTTTATTTTATTTTTTTGTTAATCAATTATGCAGATTGCTTCACAATTGCTCCAATGCATCGAGTGTGCTATTAAGACTTATTAAAAGTTACAAATTAAGAGTGATTAATTATATATCCATTATTTTTTCGACCATTGGGGACTCCTGTAATGGCACATGGATCCTACTAAACTAAAACTTAATTAAATAAATATTAATTAAATTATTATACGAGGCAAATACAAATATAATAAATTATAATTATACAAGGCAACTATAAACAACGATTTACATCTATGGACATTTATACAAATCAGTGAAAATCGATATACTGAATAATAAAAAAATTGCGAGAGAGACAGGATAGATGCCAGTTTGTTGGAACCATTTCAATGAAATCAGATAAATTGGCAAACTCTGATAGAAAACGATCGACCTTGGAGTCACATATCCAAGGTCTGGCCAGTAGCATACACCAGGAATAGAACCCATGACCACTCAATTGAAAGCATTACATACTAACCATTAATAACGACAAAAAAAATCGGCACTGCCTTGCAAAAACGTTTACCCCCATGTATGAAAATCGTACACGAGCTTATTCAATCATCCAATATATGCCTCGATCTTAGTAACTTGTAAAACTGTTTGTTACAATCCCTCTTCGTAAGAATTTTCCCTTTGGCCGATTAAATAGGATAGGGGGTATAAGTTGTAGGAGCTATACTCCATTGGGCTTTCTTTGTTCAACTTAATTTATTCCGTTTAACTGAATAATAATTATGTATAATAATGAATAAAACAGCGTTTAGAATCCGCGCTAAAAAGTATACAAAATATGTATATTGCAACATGGAATACAAAGTACTACATGGAGTGCGTGCCCGATTAGATTTTACTAGCTTTATTTTTTTTTATGCAATAATGGTCGAGAGAGTGTTGCGTGACGTGTACCATTACGACCGGAAGTCGCGCGTGCCGGAACTGCGTCTATAATTTGATTATACATTTTTGTGGCGTCTGAAGAATGCGACTTGTGCATAATTATCTATTCCGGAAGGACTAATAAATTTCAACTTAATTGAAAGAATCACTTACGCTTGATTAAATTATGCACTTCACTGAACTAATGTATGCGTGAACCATTTTATGTCAACCATTTTCATCTATGAAAATGATAATTATTTTTTTTATTATAATTAAAAAAATATGAACTCATGGAATTCTTTAAGTTTTACATCTATTACTCAATGTATGTATTTCGTTTTTATAATGATTACGTGCATTAATGATTCAGGGACGGCATTAAGCATAAACTAGAATATATGTAATATAGTAGTGGTTTTACGCGGCTTCGCTCGGTATTTGTAATATAAACCGCTTAAGCATGAATAATCTAATAGTTAACATTTTATTAAAATTATTTGAATATCTTATATAAATTTTATTTGAAAACTCATTTTTTTTTATTAAATTGACTGTCACGAACAAACAAACATATATACTAAGTCTCTTTCGAAATTATATATATACCAGAATCCGGCGCCCCCCCCCTCCCCCCGACGCCCCTCGGGACTTCGCCCCCGGGGACTTCGAATCCTTTGAATCGAAAAAAAAATCAAATCGGCGCCCATAAATCGAAAAAAGAATAAATCGAATGTGTTGCTTGAGAATTCCCAACCAATGTTACATATATGCATATATACATACATATGTATATGCAAAGTCTCTTTCGAAATTATATATTAGATATATAAACAAGCAGCGATCCACATTTTTATAAGCTATTCATTTAAATTTATTGCGTTAGTTCAATGAAATTTCTGTCCGTCAAAATTTTGTGATCTGATTTTGAGCCACTCCCACTCTTTTAAATCACTTTGATATTTTACCGAGATACGAGAGTTAGCTAACATTGAAGTAAGCTTATGTCTCTCATTAAAAATTTCATCGGAATTTTGTGTCGGATCGAAGCGATGACAACTAACTATCCAAACGCGGCTTCCTACCGCCCCTTTGCAACTCAAAGGCTAAAAACTTGTTCAGTGGTAAACGTTTATTTTATTTTATTTATATTTTGAGTATACATAGCGTATCTCACGCAATAGTTTACTAGTAAAGAGGTCGTTGGTTCAAATCGTGACCAAAATTGAAAAATTGTTCGATTTTCTTGATGATTGCGTGTAGGTTTTGAATTGGTTGGCAAACTTTAAATGGTGATTTAATCTAGATCCATCATCTTTTGTTAGAATTTGCCAATTTATCTAAATCAATCGTTGTTTTGGATACTATAAAATCGGCATACCCTCTCTCCCTCATATATTCCAAACTTTTTAATTGATAAGTTGTTGAAATACAAATGAAAAAAAAATACTATACATGGAGACTATGTACATATAATTCAAGACCAAGTTATATATAAATTTTACAGTCATCAACCGGAAATGGCAATTAACTGTTATTTGATTATTCTTTCACTATTTTTTTCAATCCTTTAAATATTTATGTGTGGTCATCATGTGAAAACCGAAGTACAATCCTTGTATTAATATAATATAACCGGAAGTGGGATTATTTCCTCTTAGAAAAGTTAAAAATCTTGTGAGCACACGATTTTTTCCACACCATCGAACGCATAAAACCGAAAAATTGTATTTGTATTTTTTATGCACTAACTTAGAGTTGATAAGGTTGATAAGGTTAAGTTGATTAGAATTCGTAAACCGGAAGAAGTAAGTTTTAAAACAATGTTTAATTATTTTATATTGATCTTTTAAATTATTTATATATTCTTGATAGCTTATATTCATATTATTTATATTAATTTTAAGTAACAAAGAAAATTTTAATAAAATGTGACAACCGGAACAAGAAGTTTTGTCTTGTGTAAGTTTCCTATATTTGCGCTCAATTTGTATTGAAAATGCTCTTATAACCGGTGTATGGAATGCTCTTATATACGTATCAGTATCGAATTTTGTTTTTTATACTTAATATATTCTTCACATCCAGCCAGCAGCATAGCTCGGTCATATATTCTTCAAAAAAGCCAGCAGCATAGCTCGGTCCTTAAGCTTCTGCTTAGCGTCGAGAGGCGCCGGGTTCGATCCCATGAGCTGACCTCGATTGAAAAATTTTTTTTGAGTATATCTGTAGTGCTGCTGGTCAGACCTGGATATTTGTAACTCCAGGTCGATCGTTTCCTATCAGAGTTTGCCAACTTTCTCTGATTTCATTGTTGAAACGGTTCCCGGTAAAATTGGCTAAATATTCTTCCTACCTACTATGTTACCACTATTTGAGATTGATTAATGTACAATAAAATTTATGTATAATTTCAAAGATGTCTCGTTAATTTGCGAGTTTTTCAGTGTCTCGTAATTCAGCGCCTTGTATAATAAAAAAAAAATGCTGCAATGTTTGTAATAGACCAGGAAGACGCATTGGGGTCACCTGTAAGGCCTTCCTGGTATATATGTAAAATATAAATTAATTAAATAAATATATACGTAGATAACATCATGGGTTGGTCACGTTCGAATTATTTCTCTTAATATAACACATTTTTATTATTATACATATTACGTTTATTATTATAAAAGTCTGAATATATACGTACGTTTATTTGATATTTTTATGGGATATTATTCGCTGCCCCGTACACATTTTCCATTCACATAGAAAAGTTAACCCTTTCCGCGTCGCAAATCTTTTTTGGCGATTAAA
This sequence comes from Arctopsyche grandis, assembly GCF_051622035.1. Taxonomy (NCBI): domain Eukaryota; kingdom Metazoa; phylum Arthropoda; class Insecta; order Trichoptera; family Hydropsychidae; genus Arctopsyche; species Arctopsyche grandis. The sequence continues at coordinate 11,497,871 of NC_135357.1, forward strand.
CTTCTATCGCCGCAGTTTCAAAGCAAAATAGTTTCCTATCTCCGTTCATATATCACGCAAACATTATTATAATACTCGTATAATATATAATATATACGCAGAAGCGAATACCCAAAAGATAACTATCGAAGGGTCTCTCTCTCTCTCGTACCCGGCCATTCGAGCAATCGACGTGCGAGCCATTAATTATCCCGTGCCATTAATTACCCGCCGGGTACTACCGCATCAATTACTAATTATCAAACTCGGATATCGTCCGCGAAAGATTAATTATTTCATTATTTGCATTAAATTGCATTACGCAAAAACGTTACACAATCGCTAATTCCGATTTGACAAATTTTCATACACGTATGTAAGTACTATTATTATACGCGCGTTAATTCGGTCCGCTAATTGGATAACAAATTTGTTTTCGTTTGCCCCGACCGGAAAGGGTTATACTATATGTTTAATTTCATTAAAAGCTCTCGTCTTGGCCGCTGTTTGTATAGTATGTATAAAAATGAATAATTACACTTTGTCTGGGCGCCAATTTTGCGCTTATTAATCAAAAAGTTTGGATATAAACTTTGCCGCCAAAATGTACCGTAGACTTTACACAAACACTACACGTTCAAAATTAAACAGCCATGTTTGTATGTTCATAGTTATATCTGTACAATGGGATAAGTTCTTATAAAGTTTTTTTTTAGTTTGGTTATTTCTATGTATAGTTGGGTTCAAAGTGGTTTTAAATTTAGCGTTTTGGAAAGTGTCAACTATGTCCCAGCATCCTTCTCAGCGTCAATCATGGCAGAAGTCAAGTATAAAACTGGGTTTTGTATTAATAGGAATATTCGGCGACCGGTCGAGGTTTGTTTTCAGGCATATTTCGTCACTAGTTAATGACTGTTTAGTGAACGAGTGATGTACGCAATTAAAACGAATTTCAAATCTATGTTTACAACACCTCGGAGATGGGTTAATAAGCCGTAAAACTTTGTTTACGCCAATCAGGATTCACGTCAGGCGTTGATAAAGATTTTCTTCGTTATTTGTGAAAAATATTTTTTTTTCCGCTTCGAATTTTCATCGAAAGGCTTTTCGGTGAGTTTCCACGACGCTTATTTTTCTACCTCACCTCCTTTTTTCCGCACTTTCTCTTCCTTCTGCTCTTCAACAATCTTCGTTCTTTTCGCGATGAATACAAATTTTTATACTAATTAAAAATATATGGAACGGAGGCACAAAAAAATTCGTCTTCGCCGAATAAAATGAAAATCTTGACTTTTCGCGTTGTTTGCTCAACTTTATTAATTACGAAATGCGAGACGACATGTCCATATTAATTACGCTCAGATATGGACTTTCAACTTTTTTCTTCTTTATCGAAGTTAATTTTTCAATTTTTTCGCGACACGCACCGCACAATTTCAACTTTTTAATTTGAAACTGGTCGTGGACGACGACAGGAACTACCCAGAAAAGTGTTTTTTTTTCTCTTTCCTCCCCTTCCCTCCCTGCTTCCTTTCGACCGGTGTAATTTCAACGCGCGAAAATTTGATTTATTTCTCCTTCTTTGAATAGTATCACGCCTTTATGAAATTTCTCCAAAATGTATTATATAATAATATATTATTATATAGCATATCACGTCGTAAAATGCGCACTTTCAATACGTTCGCTCTACGTTTAATTTCATTCGACTGAAAAGACCGTCTCTTTTTTTTCTCAATTCTTTCATATTAAAATTCTCACATTTTTAACATCATTTCTTTCTTGCAAATAGGGTTGCCCTCTTAGTCGCAGGTCTCACCCGGAGATTATGAAAAAATATATATTAATATATTTTATATATACAAATTAGACATATGTTAATATATATTATATATATATATATATATATATATATATATATATATATATATATATATATATATATATATATATACATATATTTTATTCATATAAATTATTATTAATAAAAAAAATCACATTTCTAAATTATGTAAAATAATAATGTTCAGTGAAATAATTTTTTTCGGCAGGCAAATCGAGCAATTTAATGGAAGTATGTAATTATATATGTATTTAAGATGGCAGATTGCATCATACAATTTATCGGCATCTAATTCTATATCTAAAAAATCTTGGTATTTCTGAAATTGGTAATAACTGAAAATATTTGAATGGCTGTTTCAAAACTATTATATTAAAATTTAGAAATAACACTCCAAACTGGCACCTGGATACGACTAGCCGAAAATAGGGGTGGCAACTAGGGATCACAAATCCGTGTATTCGAATTATTTTTAAACAAACATTTTTATTATTTTCAATCTACAGCAAATTTGATTCTATTTAATGTACCAGTATAGGATTCTCATCAAACTTTAATAATGTCTTTACCTTTCTAAAAATTAATCTAAATAATTTGAAGCTACTTGTCGATATTCGATATTCGAATATTTGGTATCCCTAGTGGCACCCCTACTGCAGAATGAAGTAATTTTGAAAGTAAAAAGAATCATAAAAAAATATAATACATATGAAATTTTCATAGCACGGCGAACATTATAATCATATTTAATTTCAATGAATTTTCAATACAAGAGAAATTTTACAATCACGAATGGAGAGTTTCAGCTTAACATACATATATTAATTTTATTGTAACAATAAAAGCATTGAATTTGAAATTTTGCATTTTTTACACGCTTTCATGATAGCATTTCAAAACGAAAGTTATACAAACAGTAAGTGTCGTAGAAGGATTTCAATAAAATATATTCGCATTTTACATAAAAGGAATGGTTTTCAAAATCGAATAAATCTTTTACAGGCTGATGGAACGTACGATACACAGTCGTCTTTGACTTTTGTGGCCACACGGTACGAGAACGGACAAGCTTTCAGATGCGAAGCTGAAAACATTGTGAGCAGAGAGGAATCTGAAAAGCCACTCCACGCAACAAGACTACTCGAAATATTATGTAAGTCTTTAATATTCGATTTAGCACACACACTGCAAAAATGTTTATTTTCGTATTCAAATTTCACGGGAATACAGAGAGATTTCTTCACTTTTTTCACCTTTCACTATTCGCAATAACATTTTCATGCCATGTAGCATGTGGCGGATTCGTATTCAAATGTATGCGACGCACTTGAATTCTCAAGGAGCTCTTCATTTATTTACACGGATGCGGGGCGGAGTGAGTAAATTGAATAATTGCCCGTACATTTAGACAAGGGTCCTTCAGCTGAAATTTCATCCGGAGAGCTTCTCAAATTGGGTGTCGAGTTTACAAACCCGATCCGCAAACACCTTAATACGCTCGAGCACCACGAGCCCACAATACTGCATTTTCTTATACGTGTGGTCCTCGAGCTCCCATAACGGCTTTTCCCGACTTGTTTTCCACTTCGACTTCATAACTACGGTCGTTAAATTTTGAAGCTTTACATCTGCACAATCCTCGGTTTGAAATTGGAATAAAATATATAGTCTAGTGTGAGTTTATCTTATCACGTAACAGGACTTTAGCCCGTTTTCGAAACTAAACGAAGAGTGTATTCAAAACAACTAAACTTCTTCGTGGGAGTCATAAAATTCTAAAATCTTCCATTTTTCAACTATTGATAATGTTGCGTAGGGGTGGGTGGAGGATCCAAATAAAAAGCCAAAGTCGCTTCACAGCATTTATTGGGTGATTAAAGAGATCCACCCACCACCAGTGCTCCGTCCAGAATGCCTTGGTATGGCTTAAGTACCTGCTTATAAAGGGCAGGTCGCTCAATGCATCTTCCTCGACACGTTTATTTACTTATTGGTATAGTCACGTACAAGATATACAGCCACACGGTCTCGGCACGCAGTCCCACGCTTTTACGCTGTCAGTTCTGAGAAATCTAGCGGGAGTGCCTTTACCGACCAGTAAGTCAATTCGGGGGGCTCCATTATTAGCGGACTGCACTTAAGCCTGGAGATAATCATCGAAAACCAATTAAAACGGTGGCTCCTTTTCGCATATGCCATAGTAAGATATTGAGTATTCAATATACAAATGAATATTCGTATATTTAATGCTCAATTGAATAATGAAATTCTTCATACCCTTAAACATTTTTTTATTATATTTATTTATTACAGGTAAAATTCAATTTAAAACGTACGTACCTACGCATTTACTAACTCTAGAATAATTTTTAGGTACATTAAAAACTAAATTATTGAAGAGTTAATGGATTATTTACAATTCCACGAAGTACAAGGAATATGGGTCGTAATAATAAAATACGACGACAAAATTCTAGACTAGTTAATTCTGTCATTTCTCATATAAATTTATTATTTTCAAATAATAAAAAAATAAAATCAATAGTAAAAACATTCAACTATTGATTCCAAAACTCACTTTTAACACATCAATATTAAACTTTGAGTTTAAGACTGCAAAAGCCAAAAAAACTATAAAAATTGTGCATTTTTAAAGCGGTCATAGCTCATAAACAAGAGCAAACCGACCAAAATTATTGTCATATTTTAATCTAGTGGGTCAAATTAAATAAAATTTCATTCAAAATCATTCAAAAATGTTTGTTGATCAGTGTAATTGGAGAGTGTTTAATGATGCCCTGCTGCACTGCCCTGTGCGAATGCACATTCTAAATTATGGAAAATATGCATTGTTGATAGTATGTACAATATGTATGCACATACATACATACATGCATGTATCCGTCGAGTTTGCTAAAAGCTAGCTCCCGCCAAACTTCAATAATAGTTAAACCTCGAATGGACAGGTTCTAATTCGGCGGACGAATTTGGACCGGAGCATAAATCCCGTCACGCTCATTACCACACTCCAAATCCGGGAACTGAGCCAGCGATTGTCCATCTTTTATTAATGGTATCCGGCGGCCGATAATTGAGCCAGCGCCGGACAATTTACGATCCGATCGGAATAAATTTGACCGATTTAATCCGATCGAATACCTTTATTTTATTTTTTTTATGTTTCCATGTTTCAGATCCGCCTATAGTGTCGGTCAGACCAGAAAACATAACCGTGAACGAAACTGCAGACATATATCTCTTTTGTGAATACGAAGCCAATCCAGCATCGCTAACCAGCGTGACGTGGTACGTTTAATTATCACGATAGCTATATACTCTAATTGCTCACTAAATTCTAAGCTTATTTATCGCTTGTTTTTGTCAAGGGTGCAAAATGGTCGGGATTTAAATTTGGCAGCAGAGCCATGGAGATATGAAGATGGAACCACTGAACAGCAAGCTCTAGTGATAAGGAACAGCTCCAGCAGAGATCTTGGATCGTTTTCTTGCAGATTAGCTAACTCTGTTGGATCAGCTACTAGTCCTACAAGTATCTACGTAGACGTACACTGTAATTCTATTTTATTTTATGAATACATAATATATTTTTTAATTATTAACCGCAATGTTGAGGTGCTCGCCTCTTAAAATTTCAATAGCTCAATTATTGTTATCCTTCTACTACTTCCTTTGTTGACTAATTATCTTATTTCTTCATTATAATAAAACATTTTAAAACTTATACGTTCGTAACAAGTTTTTGCAACGCAACCTGATACAAGGATCCGTTGGACCCACTAAGGCAATTACTATGGGATTATTAGTAAATGTAAATGAGAAAAATATACAAAATTAATACTATTTCAGATTTTTGATATTATAAGAAAAAAAATTATATCCAAAGATAACTATATATTCGATGATCATTCATTCCTTTCACGTAATCACGAGTCCGAATGAATTTAATAAATGAATGTCCATTTCGACAATATGTATATTAAAAAAAAACCTCCGAAAAATATGGAATAAAATTTAGTTATTTAAAGTATGAAATTTAACCACCAAACGACCGCATTCGGCCACAGATTGATTATCACGACTCTAATGTGAGACGTTATTTTAATTGATATAAATAAATTATTTTTATTTTTAATCAAAGTAATACCCGTATAATATGGAACTCAACTTACTTATTTTTTCCAAAGTGATATTTATTAATTTGAATTAAAATATATTGTATTTAATCAAAAGAGATCATATTATGACTTTTATAACCAATTACTCTTCATATGAACAATAAAACATTTAAAAAGCAGGCCGATATATGCAAGGATCCAACGGACCTACCGTATCCGTTTTTGTTAGAAAATTGTATTACAGTATCCGTACCTAGGGTTAAAAATACATATATTTTTACAGATAAACCCGAAGTGAAGATTTGGATGGAGCCTCCAGGTCCAGTGATAGAAAGTGAACGTCAAAACGTCACACTGCACTGTGAGGTGGTGAATGGAAATCCGCCGATATTGACCAGAGCTAGATGGTTCCTGGATGGGGATCTACTGAAACAGCTTCCCGACTGCAACACGACCGCTGAGCAGGATGAATCTTCGACCGGTGATAATAATAGCGAAACTAGAAAGAGGCGTGTTATGTTACGCGACGAGTGATTGAGGATTTTCTTTTTCAGATGCTGAAGACATGTGCGAGGACATAGACCCCTCGAGGCTGCTGCTACAACAGGCTAGTAGGGGTTTCCATGGAAACTACTCGTGCGAAGGAGAAAACTCGGCGGGATGGGGTCCTACTTCTGAGTCAGCAGAATTGCTCGCCTATTGTAAGGACCTGACAATCCATTAATATCACTTTGGTATACGGGGCACCCCTCACTGCCCCAACCTCTTCCCTTCATCTCTCCCTTCCGACTAATTATGGCGTCATGATCCGGCTCGAGTCCGGCTTACGACGTGCCGAAACCGGATCTCTAGGGTTGAGAGGGTTTCTCTTATCGGCGACGTAAAATTGCACTCGCCTAATTGTATACTTGAAGCATGGTGAAGATATTTATTTTAGACATTCGAAGTAACGAAATACAAATATAAGCAATTTTCTAATGAAAATACTTTCAATGCAATCAATATTAATTACTGCATACGAAGGCGTATTCAGCAATGGTTAAAGATTAAAATTTATAAAAAAAAAGCAATACGTGTTGATTGAAACTGTTATAATAACCAATGATTGAAAAAATCCTACATATAAATATGTATTGAATCGTGGACGTGAAGAGGGGTTTCCAAGATCGGTGTGAAAGATGCAGCAAGTAGTGGTAGTTTATTGTTGTTCCGTCGACGATTCTGCTCCGAATGAATCGCTGAACAAATCCACCAAATGTTTATAGACAGCGTGTACTCTCAGCACGGAAATATCATTGGTCGATGGGTCGCGAGACCTTATTGGCTGTTGTATACTTTGAGGCCTTTTTGGCGCGAACGCGCGATCAGATGATCCGCGCTAGTAAACTAGTAGTCGACGAGCAACAAGCGCTAGTAAACTAGTAGCAAGGTTCATTGCTAAAGACTTTATTCTACGGCCTAAAATACGCGCCTTTATGTGAATGAGTTGTAATACAAAAACACTACATACTTACATATGTACCTATTTATAATTTAACCAGTTAATTGCCACTCCCGTAGGTTTGGTGTCACCTTACATATGCGTGACACTTGTGATGATGCACGAGTGTTTGAAGACGTTTCGTATTTCTCGGTATAGTTGATCAAATAGCAGCGCTGACATTTGTTGCATGTTTCTTAAAAGAATCCCGAAAAACCCAAAAATCACTTATTAGTTTTTGTAACGAAGTTCGTCAATACATTGAATTTTAAACGTTAAATATCATACGTTTTGTAAGATAAATCGTCGATACAAGGTGAGTCGCTATTTAAATTTACATCATCATCTACAGCCATTTACCATCCACTGCTGGATGAAGGCCTCTCCAACACGCTTCTGTTTTGCGCAACTCTCATCCATCTCACCTCACACATTTTCCTAATTTCATCTACCCATCTTCCCTGCGGTCTTCCTTTTACCCTTTTGCATTCTCCCGGGTACCATTCAAGCACTTATTTTGTCCACCTTTCGTCCATTATTGTAGCCGCGTGGCTCGCCCATTTCCATTTCAATCTCTTTACTCTATCCACTATGTCCACTACCCTTGTACTTCTCACCCACGTCTTTCCTCGTTATGCCGAGCATACAGCGTTCCATACTTCTTAAATTTACATATAACTAAAAAAACTACTCATGCACATATATCTAATTTTCATAATTTCATTGATTAAAATTTAAAACTCAAAATTGATAATTACAGTATTTTTATTATCATTAAAGTAAATCAATTAATATAAATTTTACTATGCATACATATGTTTTTTATGTATGTATCTATTAATACCTGATAAAATGTATTTTAAATTATTAAGTATTATATAATAATAATACATATAGCATAACATAACATAACTTCAGATGAACCTGGTCCAGCAACATTGACATACAGCCCAACCAGAGTCATCAAAGGACATTCTGTAGTATTGACATGCCGAGTTCAAGAACTTGGCCGACCCGCTGCTTCAAGGTTTGCTATTTTAATTTTTACATATAAATATAAAATTAAATTTAAATCATAAAACTATGTTCTAATCATGCTCTTCTGTAATCATTTAAGATATCAATGGTACCGGGGTGCAAGAGCCATAGCAGACGTCGTAACACCGACGTGGACCATCGACCCAGTGTCTTTAGAGACAGCTGCCAATTTCACTTGCAGAGCCGTCAACGAAGCTGGAATGGGAGAGGCAGCTACTGTTTTATTAGAAGTCTTAGGTTTGACGTTGAATCTAGAGCATTTGACATTGAGTAGACATATACATACATATATACAAACTTCACACAATTATCATTCCGAATTTCAGCACCACCGGCTTTCATCAACAATTTCCCTCCATACACTGGAGCTTTGTATAACTCTGATGTGAGTAAGAACTATTCTAGTTATTTTAATTTGTATGGCGAATCATAATTGAATCTTATTTTTATTCTAGTCTATAAATATATCGTGCCGAGTCGAGTGCTCTCCACCTTGTACCGTTCAATGGCTTAAAGATGGAAGACCAATTTCACCATCAGCTCCTTACTATCGTGTTGATTCACCTATTCCACCTGATACTAGGACAAATGACTTTGAATCGATACATTCACAATTAGTAAATATGCTTTCTTTTAAGTTTAGTTAAAATGATGTATTTTATTTATATTAATTTGTTTATTCAATTTACAGGTATGGAATATTACTCAGTGGCCTGGAGGAGTCCTCGATAGAAATAGAGATAATGCAAATTACACTTGCAGGTCATCTGATAATGGTGTCGGATCTGCTGTTACAAGTTCAACTGTATTCGGTGTAGAATGTAATCATCGATAGTTTATAATCATTCAATAATAAAAGTTATTATAATTTGAAATTGTATTCATCATTGATATGACAATGTCATTTCAGATCCTCCTGAGAATATAACGGTATCCAATAAAGTAATTTCGGTGGTCGAAAACAACATTCCGGATAAAGTGCATTGCTACTCCAAGTAATTATATAGTCTCTTAGCTTAAATTGAATGAATTGAAACTATTGTTAAATCTCAACAACAAATTACAGAGGAAATCCAGATCCGTTGTATATATGGAGGCTGTCGAATACTACAAATCAGCAGACCAATTCAAAGACGTCCACCATGTCGGCAGATTCGTTACATCAACGATTCAAAGATGGAATTTTAAGCAAGAGGAACTCTTTAGTCCTTGATAGACCAGTGCAAAGATGGGAAAGTGGTGATCTTATATGCGAAGCGAAAAACAAGCACGGATCAGCGACAACGACTACACAATTAAACGTTATGTGTATGTACAATTTAATTCAAATCAAATACAAAATTCAATTGCAATTTGATTATAATAATGTGTTAATCATTGCAGATAAACCAGAGTGTGGTATAACACAAACCGAAATAGAAGGCTACCAAGTGCTTGTCTGCACGGCCAATGCAAATCCCAAGGAAGTGAGTTATGCCCAAATTAAATCCTTAGTAGCCTTCTTATTATGATTGAAATTAACGTTGGATGATTATTTTCAATTAGGTGTCATTCACTTGGAGGCTGAAAAATGAAAACGATTCGTTCGGAGCCGCTGAGCAGGTTAGGCAGCGTGGATATCAATCCATTTTGAAATTAGATCCAGCAGCTCAAGCATTCAGAACCTACTTGTGCGTCGCTTCCAATCAAGTTGGATCGAGCATACCTTGCGAAAGAGATGTAGCAGGTATAATATTTCAATTTACTATCAAAATTATACATACATATTACATATATGAGTACTAAGAAAACAAATTCAATCCACTATTTTTGTCTTAGCTAACTTGGATAAGATTAGTAAGTCGTTGAAGTGTAGTCTGTGTTTTATTAAAATAAGATTGTACGTATCTTGTTTGAATCAAATGGAATTTATATAATTGTATTATTTTAGCTGGTAGCTTGCCGTGGTGGCGTCGATGGGAACAAGAGCCGTTACTGTTAGCCGGAGCCGCTGCTTTACTTCTCCTAATCATGCTGCTACTTTGCATCCCTCTCATATGCTACTGTCGCCGGCGAAATTCTGATAAGTGTAAGACAGTGTAGACCAGAATGACTAGTTTATGACCGTCCTCGTTGAGGTGAAGTCTGTGCCACTCACTAGCCGGGTGAGGATTGAAAGACACAGGATTCACCTTTGCCAATGGGGACTGGCCATTCTGATTTACACTATTCTAAGAGCTCATTTAGCATACATACATTACTAATACACCATAGAACATATTTTTTTATTATATATGAACACGTTACAGTTCGTGTTCACACTGGTTCGTTCATGAACGTACTAGTTTGTTCATACACGAACTATTGGTTTTAGTTTAAGTGCCAACAGCCAACAACTAGCTACAAATAGACCTTTATCGCATGAAACTTTCAGCTGTCAAAACTTTTGAACTATCAAAACTTTTGAGATGTCAAAACGCCAAGTATTTATATGGAAACCAGGGTAAGCATACATATGTATTCGTATGTATATAAAGGTTGGGACAAACGATTGAGAATACTTAAACTTATGGCTAATAGTTTGCTCATGAACAAACTAGTTCGTTTGTCAATTTGTTATTTTGTGCACAATATAACTGGCCAGATTGATTCGTGTATGAGCAAACTAGTGTGTTGATGAACGAAGGAAATGTACACTTGGATTGTAACATACACATGTAATAAACAGAAATTTAATAGATTATATATATATATATAAAATGATGAAATATTTTAATAAAACATTCATTTTAACAAAATTTTCATCGTACGCAAAATGTAATAGATTTTTAATGTGTTGCTTTTAAAATTTTTGTCACGCTGCATGATAAATGACAATATGTAGACAATAATCCTGTCGAAATTGAAGAGCGTGAAAAGTAAGTAATATTTTATTGTATTTTATTATAACAACTACTTTTATTAAATTTATAACAAAATTGGCGTTTGCGATATTTTGGAATGTGTCTTGTATAAAAACAATAAAAAAGTATTTTAAAATAAGGCGACTATTTTACATGTGACAAAACCAGGACATATTTTTCAAAAGAATATTTAATAGCCAGCAGTATAGCTCGATGGTTGTGTTGTTTATGTTTAGCACCGAGAGGTTACCGGGTTCGATCCCGTGCTAATCTTTAATACTGCTGGTCAGACTTGGATATTTGTGAATCCAAGTAGATCGTTTCTTATCGGAGTTTGCCAATTTATCTGAAACGGTTCCTTCGTCAAATTGGCAAAAATCATCCTACCCGCTGTCACAAATATTTTAATTTAATTTATGTACAATATGTAAAAATGTACGTACAAGTCTAAATCCATAGATATCTCTATGGATTAATTCATTGTTCTTCAGCCTCTCGAAATACAGCAATTTATAATTAATTGTCTAGGAGCATTGGGGTCTACCTGTTAGGCCTTCCTGGTATATATCTATGTAAAATAAAATAAAATTAATGGTTATTAAAAACGTGAACGTTAGAAAATCATGGATGCATATTTATGAAAATAAAAAAAATGGATTTTAATATATTTTTATACACATAAAATCACACTAGGTTAACTTTTCATAATGTATTGATGTCACATCTAATTATGTGAATATCTCTGAATACATATTTGTACTAAACACAAGAGTTATACTAACACAAGGATTTTACCAGGACAGAATCGAAAAACCCAGTACCGTACTGATAAAACCAATTCGAATGGCCACCTTATTTAAAAATAATCTTAATATATATTTCAAAGTAACTAAAACGTCAATTAAACACCTTCTACCATGTCGAAATATTGAAAATATCTATTGCTATCATGAAAGAAAACGTTTGTAATAAAATGAAATTTTTATCGCATGCATGTCTTCATTCCAATACTTATTTCCTAAAATATAAAACGTTATTTTTCAACATAACCATTTATTTTCATACATGTTAAAATGCATGTTGTATGTCATGAATTTTTTCCCATACGCTTTAACATTTTTTTTGACTCAATTACATTATATTATTTTAACATGAAATCATTCATATAAAAAGTATAACATACATACATATATTGTTGTTTAAGTTATTAAATAGTCTTATGAAATGAAATTTAAATGAACATTTATGCGTTTGTCTAATTGGCAGCGTCAGGTTTGGAGAAGGCAGGCTCCTGGCACAATTTAACAATGCCACCGAGTAAGTCGATAGCAGAGAAAGTATTCAAAATTGCTTTAACACGTGCAGCCGACACAATTTGAACCATTATTAGAACAAATAACTCACACATACATGTTTTAAAATTGACATATGCGTAAGATCGTGTATAACCAATTGAAATTCATTAAAAAATGTTTTAAAAAACCACTAAAAATGTTTTGAAATTAAAATTTTTAATAACACTTACTTGCCTTCTTCATATTATAAATAATTCGATACAACAATATATTTAAAATAAATATATATATATATATATTTAGATTAGATTAATGATTGCTCGCATAAACATGACATCATCTATCAGTGACGCCAATACATCATCTCATGGTCGTATCGACATAGCACAGCTTATTTTCAAAATTTTCCTTTCGTTTTTATTTTTCAAAATTTATTTTTCTCCGTTGTACCAAAATTAACAAATAAACTAAGTTATTAATTAAGACACTAATGACAATTGTACATAACGAGCGGTGTATGTTTTTGAACAGATTTTTAACGGCACTAACACCAGACGTTTTGAGGCTAACTTCACTTAACACAGGTATTATTAACAGGAAGCTCTCATTATTTTAATTTAAATATGTATCGTGTAATAATGGCAATACCACTATTAGTACTCTGATTAATATTTGCTTAATTTTTAAAACTTACCTTGTTTGCTGCACTCCTAAAAATTAACAAAAGCTATTTTTATTTGATTTTTTTTATTGCATTATAAATAAAAACTTTAAATTTTTACACATTTGACATTGTTTTAACAACTTTTCTAGTCGTTTTATTATTATTTTTAATTTCGTATTGAAATTTAATTAGAAATGCCAATTATAAATATGGTTTTATGTGCTTAAATTTGTATTTGGCAATTCTAGCTAAAATTTTCTATCCATCCCTTACAAATGTATTAATTAATTAAGTAAATTGTTTCAAATTTTTAGGGGGCGCTGGCAGCGGTGCTAGTGGAATAGTCGGAGCACCAGATGAGAGAGACACCTACCAAAATTTAACTTTTCATGGCCTTCAACATGTACCCCCTACTAAAGTATGTTAATTCTTAGCAATATAAATTGAGATGAAATTAAAAAGCTCTCAAAAATACATACATACAATGTTTTTATCTCACGTAGGCATACTTTAAAAATTTCATTGGGTAGGTTTAAATGTGTAGGAAATGAATACATGTAAATAGAAACTGTATTTGTGATAAATAATTGTAAGAATATTAGATATTGTGTCTATTGATAAAAAAAAATAGTATCACTGTGAGATAAAAGCACGGTACTTCTTTGCATGGCTTCAATAACACATTAACAAACTAGCTAAAGTTCACCTTCATTACAGAATACTAACCTTCAGCAGCAGCAATATACTCAAAACTCTAACTTCTTACAAAATAACTCGATCAAAAACAAGGGAAAAAAGAATTTTCAAATACCGACTCAAGATCATCACAGCTTTTGCTACTTTCAACCGACACAATCGGACAATCAATGCGGCAACAACGTTCAGTCGTTGCCTGAACATGGATCGTACGATCCACAATTTTATACAAAGACACTAGACAGAAGCAGAGAGAAGGGACGTCAGAAGTCCAACAGGATGAAGAAGTCGGAGAGTCTACGCGAGAAGCTTTCGTGCGTCGGCAGTCACAGCACCGACAGCTTCGACAGAAGAAACTGCCGTTCGAATCTGAACGATTTTCTGGCTTCGACTCAGGAAGCTCCCGCCTCGTACTTTCAACACTTCTTGAAAAGTAATCATAACACCAATCCCCAGAGAAACTATCCTCCGTCGTACAGTTACACGATGAGCTCACTCACCCAGGGCAGACACTCCAAAGACGCCATTAAGAATTCAAAAGAGGCAAAGAATCAGAAGAGATTAGTGTACGCCGATTTGGCGCTAAGCAACCACAACATGAAATTCAAAAACACCGTACACTCGAATAGACAACTGTACGGAAACTTTGCTCTGACCGAGCACGAGACTATTGACGGGTCGTTGAGCAACAATCAACGATACGGTGAAGTAGTTAGTTGTAATAATAATCAAAGAAAGAATAACCCTAATTCAAGAAATAGTGAACAGGGATCGTTAAAATATAACGAAATAGATGTTTAGGAATAAATCGGTGATACGGTAAGAACCGCGTCCTAATGAAGTACACTGATAACTCACCGATATAACATTTCATTTTCTTTTCTTTAACCAAACTAAAAACCACTAATTTACATATTTTTTGTGTTATTATATATTTCAAGTTTTGCAATCAAAACAATGGTGAACTAATTTCATAGTAATTGATAAACATTTTTTTTTATTTTAGGACAAAAAACTCAGGGCAAGTGATACATATATTTATTAAGGTAAAATTATTATTTATATAAAAAATAAATGACTACAAGACGTTGATTTCAGAATAAATATTTAGTATAATACTTAACATGTTGTGTTGTAGGATCTATATTATGCCACAATTGTCCACGGTGTAATATAATAAATTAATTATAATCATCTTAATATAACCAAAGACTTCTATCTCTATGGAAATATTCATCGTTTTAATATATGTACAATATTATTATAAATAAAATTTATGATATTGTTAAACAAATGCGTAGATATTGTATTTATAACGGTTGTTTAATATTCCCATTACGTTGTCCTGATATAGTAGTATACCACTTTAAAATCCAAAAGCAATAAATAATTATGATTTTCAATCAAATCAATCCATTATATATTGTGAGCATTTATTCTTGTTATTTATTTAAAATTGTGAAATATATTTTTTCCAAAATTTCTATTTAAGATCTACGGATTCCTATTATGAAATAATGTATATGTATATATGTATTGCGTGTTTAAAAAATTGATATAATACTGTGTATATACACTGTCTGTACATTTTGTAAAAATAACTTAAATATAGTGAGATAATTGTCACTCTACAGATTATCACTTATCGGACATCTGTATTGTTACACCAATGCCAATTGATAAATTCTCTTAAACTTAATAATGTATATAGAATTGAATGACTGTACTTATACTGGGATTTAAGCAATCGTGACGATAGGGTATAAAAGTAGGAACTACATATTATACATATATTTAATATTATAATTAAAAAGAAAAATAAAATTTAATTCGAATTTTTCTATGAAATCTCTGAGTTTATGTTGAAATAAATTTGGTAGTATTTAAAACGTTAAAAGAATTACTAATTCACCATACAAAATGCATACATAATTGTTGTGAAATAATAAAATATTATATTCTGATCGGTGTTCCTAATTCTTCAGTAAAAGTTTGTATAATTACTTTTAATGATGTCACAATTTATGTTATTGAATTTTAAATCAAAATTTTCACATACCTATTGCTCAAGTAATTATTAAAAAATATATGATTCTATGTAAGTGCAATCCGTCAACTATGATTGTCTCAAATCTTGAGCATTATAATATCAACATGTGATTTTAATTTGTACAGTTTATGTCGACAGTTACATTATCGTAATTGTATTGCATTTACAATATAAATAATATTATAAACGAAAGTGCACACTGTAGTATATATTTATTTTTGTTTTGTTCGGTAAATATATTTGTAAATTTTTAATAAAAAAAAACTGTTAAATATAAAGTGTTTTTATTTAAATAAAACGCATTTGAAATATTCTTATTTTTACAAGTTTTACTTTGTTTCACTTGTTAGCTGTTTGGCTATATACTAAATGTTACTGAAAATAAAGTCTTAACTAAAAGAAATCTTAACAATTATGTACAGAACTGGTACATTAATAAAACGAAAAATTTATCATTTTATTCCTCAGAAATTTATTTATATCCGTTTCGAATGAAAAGAGACATCTATACATTTATTATAAAATTTAATTTAAAAGTGACATCTACATACATATATGTACACTACTCAAACAAAATATGATAAAAATGTAAAAGGTTTCTTTTTATTCATAGATGGCGTAAGTATTCGTTACTGAGGAAAATGTTTCGTTTTAATAATTTTATATCATAAAAAAATTTAATGAAATAATTAATTGGCATTCATAAAAAATATGAAAATTTTAATAAATAAAAAAATATTAGTAGATAAAAAAATAATAATAGCTTCAAATGCGAACAAATCCCATAAAAAGTATATCAAATAATTAAAAAAAATGGCTAAAATTTAACATGAATAAAAAACAAAATGTAAACGCAATACAAAGTCATGCAACAGCTGCAAAACAAAATTAACGACCGAGCCGTGCAAAATCTCTTGTAGCTCTCAGATACCAATTTAAACGACCATTTTATTGCAATTGTGCAGCGGCAATTGCACACACACATCATGCGGCCGTCGTCCAACCAAAAAAAAAAGGTTCGGCGCCGCTGGTCGAAGGCGGCTACCATCGATTTCCCTCACCTCCCCAACCAATTAACTACGGACATAATATTTTAATTAAAAACCCAGATTGGATCTGACCGGCCGTGTAATTTAGTAGCCAATAAACAATAAACACTGTTTAAAACGAGACTACCCCACACAACAGAATACCATTGTATTTTTTATTTCACCTGAACGGATTTTTTTTACTCGTACGTTATTTATAAGGCGCGCTTTTATTGCCAGATACGCAGCTTTTACCAAAACGAAAAAAAAAACTCCAATACAACTGTAACGATTTTATCAATACTAGAAAACGTAGCCGAAAAGGCGTAGATTGATTTGTATTACACTTCTATCCGAATGTCCATCTGTAAAAATGCAAATTAAAACAAGCTATATCTCCCATTAATTACCACGTCTAATCTAATGTTACACAAATGTAATTTTGAATATTACATATGTATATAAACGGTGAATGTATTTTATTAATTGATACGTTAAAGGTTAAATTATCGCCTCCTATCAATCAAGAAGCAATTACAATGCCTAAACGTCAATCATTTTTTAACGAATATTTTTGAGATTACAAATGTGAATCTCATTTGATATACGCACGTAAGATAATATTATATTTAATGTTCAAGTATTTCTTACAACGATGCCATCACACTATTCACTGATCAGAATCAAATCCTACAATAACTACATATGTATATGTACAAGCCATATACATATGTACATGTACAAAAATGAATAAAATAAAATAAAATAAAATACGGATAACTATGAATAAATTCGGTAACGAAGACATTAACTTACATTCAACAATTAATTGAAGTATTTTATAGGGTGACATTTTTTCTTTCGAATATGATTGGTTAAGATATTTAATTTTGTGAAGCAAATCAAAATCCCTGATATATATGTATGTATATATACATACATATGTTTCAGCGGTTTTCTATATAATATAAAATACAATTCCAAATTACCATTTTTACCGACAACAGTTTTATTCGGAACAGGCTTTTCCTCCCGAATTAATGTGCGCGCGCAGAATACGGGAGGAAAAGCATGTTCCTCTTGTTCCTGTTGTATCCTGCTCGCGCAAATTAAGTGAGTATGTACCGTTTACCATGCACCATTTTTTTTTTGATCTTTCGATTTAAGATCTTTCGATTTTCGATCTTTGCCTTCCGATATTTGTGTTTTGTGTAATTTAACATTCTGTCTCGTCACGTAGACCCGTTTTATAAGTTCAAAAGAGCCAATTTTTTTTCAATTTAATAATCAAAAAAAGAAAAATGGGTACTGTGCTTAGCTTGCTGCACCTTTGAGCCGGGATCTGTAAATGTGCATACATTTGTGAATGATATAAATAAAATGGCAGGTTGAGTAGCCATCAAAAGCCATTGAAACTGTATATATGTACATATTAACAGATATTAACTAATTTTAATAATAATTAGATATCAAAATCAACCATTCTGTAATATGTTAACCTCCCGAGAGCACTGAAAAGTTGAGATGCCAATAAAACTCGACTAATCAGGGCAGTTTTAAAGTTTGTAATAAATCAAAGTGACTGATATCACTGAGCAACAAAAAAACACATTTTTTTCTAACCAGAGCGGAAACTAATCAATCTTTACTAAGTTTGATCAACTAAATTCGAATATGACGATGATTTTTGTTAGCTTCTCGTTTATGAGATATAAGCGTCTGAAAAACGTCAAATTTTGACATATTAGCTTTTGCAGTCTTTAATTCAAAATGTAATATTGTTGTGCCACAAGTGAGTATGGAATCAATATTCTAATGTTTTTTCTATTGATTGTAATTTTATATTGCTTTAAAATGTTTACAATTATTTACATACATATATAGCGATTTTTAGGTCAGAATATACATGTGTAAGAAAAAAGTATATTTTCAACGTTTAAAATTCGCTAGATAATTAATTATAAGTATTTTAAAGCAATAAAAAATCACAATCAATAAAAAAACATCTGACTATAAATCCCAGTACTCACTATTGGCACAGCAATACTAGATTTTGATTTAAAGACTGCAAAAGCCAAAAAATTTTTTAAACGCTTATATCTCATAAACGAGAAGAAGCCAACAAAAATTATTGCCGTATTCGAATTAATTGGCTTAAAATTAGTATATGTAGATTGATTAGTTTCCGCTCCGCTAATTTTTTTCTGTTGCCCGGTGTAATCCTTCATAATAATATATTAGCTGCTTTCCATTTGTAAATTTCTTTGATTTTATTTTCTACCAATATTTAGCCCGCTGACTTTTCAACGGGTGGTTTTGAAAATAAATTGATATTAAAATTAAACTTGAAATATATACTGCATTAATACGTCAATCGACTTTCATCACCATTGATCTCTGAAAGCGATGATGGGTGTTCAAACCATAAGAAATGTAAAAAGTGAACAAATCTAAACCTAATTTGAATACAAAAGTATAACCTAGTGATATGTATGTATGTATGTAGATACAAATTGTATAAAAATATCCTGCCCTTTCATTACTACATATCACGCGGGTGCGTGCGTTATTATGCATTTGATACATTCCCATTAGAAATCCGAATGAAAGTGTATGATACGTTAAGTGAGACACACCCGTATTCACCTGAAACCCACTCGACCGACTATAATTCACACAAATTACGTGGAATTACATTCAATGAAACGGAACGGGCTATTTTACATGATAATGGCGCGGTGCGCTTAACGCCACTGGACATCGACGTTAAGCGAGGCGTTAGGGAAAAGCCCGCCATCAAATTTTATACCTCACCAGATAGATATTCACCGTAGGTAGGTCGACCAGAGATATTATATATGTACATATACGTACCTAACCGAGTCGATAAATTACCGGGCGCCGTTAAGGGTTTAATTCGGCGTGTTTGTTAACCGACCAAATTGATGTTACCGCATTTATTTTTCGTTTTTTATTTATTTTTACTAACGAATTGAGATGTGGTCGAGGGGCATATATCAAAATGGACGCGGACAATGCGGTCAATCGACGCCCAACCGCGATATGGAATGCAGCTAGCTAGTGAAGTTCACACAAATATGTATATCCACCAATTCAGTGAAAATTCAATAGACTTCTGCGAGACTCGTTCAGATTCAATTCCCGTAATTGCGTTTCAGAAACACTTGAACTGAATCCGAATGGCATTTTAATTATTTCGGCACATTTTCGCGCCATAAACGTTTTCGCTTTAGTTTTCGTGTAAGTTTTGCACAACACCATCAAGGAAAGGTTTCGCCTGTTTAATTTCCTCGCGAGCGTAAGGCTCTACGATTCGTATATTTAAACAAATTTAGCAAACACCAATGGAGAAACGGGTGTAAAGAGCATGACTGCACAAACTTATTTTGATAAAACCAACACGACTATACAATTTAATTAACGTTTTAAAATTGTATAACATGTTTGAATTTGTTCTACAAATGTTGACTTTACGAAAACAAATAATAGCTTCAGTTTAGAGTTATATAGAATAATTTTTTTATGATTACTTTGCATTTAGAAATCAAAAGCACTAGACATTTTTTACATATTTACATATGTTGATACATATATAAATTGGTTTTTCTATTATATTATATTTCATTTTCTATAAATGAAATTATACTACATATTTTTATATCTACTAAATATATGTATGTAAAATCTAAAGGGCATGTCTAAATATATTAAATGTATTTTTTCTGTGTATATATGTACATATGTATGTACATAAGTTTATATTTATTTTTTTTTCTCTTTTTTCTTTTATAAGACATTCTCTTCTTTGTTGTTTTTTATAATTTGTAATTATTATTATTATTATTATTATCCGCTATTATATAGCTTATTATTTTAATGATTGTGTTAAATGTGTTGTTTGTATATATGTACATATATGTTTTGTTTTTGTCATGTCTAATTTCTTTGGTTATTATTTTGTTTCTTTTCTGTTATATTTTTGACCATTGTGGCGTCTTAGGAATTCCTGTAATGCTACAATGGTCCAAACTTAAAATGAATAATTCTTTCTGCTTAAAATATTAAACTTTTGTATACATACATAAATATAAAACAACATAGTTCAGAAGAAATAACCCTAATTTATTCTGAAGCATACTAAATATCAGAGCAAATAAAAAAAAATCAGACGTGACCAAACCATGACATTGACTATGTATTTGAGGAATATAAGAAGTATAAAAAACAAAATTCGATAATGAAACATACATACATATGTACACATCCACATATACCGGCTATGAGAGCATTTTCGATACAAATTGAGCGCAAAAGTAGGGAAACCTACTCTAGACAAAAGTTCTACTTCCGGTTGTCGAATTTTGTTAATTTTTTTTTGTTATTTAAAATCATTATGAATATAGACGTGACCAGTTCAAGACTTTATCTATGCATTTGAGAAATATAAGAAGTGTCAAAAAGCAAATTCGATATTAAGACTATGTGAACGATCTCATCAGATCGCTAATATATGTAGTATGTAGGGAAAGTTACACATTTTCGATTTTCGGTAATACAAAAGTTCTACTTCCGGCTGTCGGATTTTTTTCATAACTTTTTTATTACTTAAAAACACTAGAAAGATCATAATTAAAAAAATTTAGCCAAAACCTCATCAAATATGAAATAGTACATAAAGAATGCAAATATAAATTTTCAGCAGCGTTCAGTAGTGTGAAATAAATCGTGTGGTAGTAACAACATATTTGACGTTTAAACGAGGAAAATATCCCACTTCCGGTAAATCAAATTTGATATATAATTTTTTTATTTACATGAAATATGTAGATTATACTGCATTTTTTTCGCGAAGAAAATACATACTTAAAGGGTCGAAAAAAAGAGTAGAATAAAAGGCGGAAAATACATCAGATAGAAAATGATAAACAATATATAGAAAATGCATAAACAATACATTTTCCGTATAAGATTTTTCATTTTTTATACAAATAAATATCAAAGAAAGTATCATATCGGCATATAAAAAACCCTTATTTTATTTATAAATATATTACTCAAAATAAATACAGCAAAATTTCTATAGAACAAACTTATTTAATTATTTCAATTTATGTACAGAATATTCCTTGTAATGAAACTTTGATGTTAAGTAATTTTGACTAGGATCACGAAAGTTCGTTATAGTTGAAAATTCGGAATTCATTTTAGCCGAAATCGATTGTATATAAATACATATTCAAAATATTGTACTTTGTTATGAAATTCTCTTATATTATATCACACATAGTGTAAGACATTATGATTATTATATCGATAGTTTGGTACATAAATATTATATTCAAAAATGAACACACAATATCTGTGCACCAAACCATCGATATATTGAATTATTACATAAATTAAAAATTTACAGAAATATGATATTTGTACAATAAAATAGATAAATACAATCATTCAAATTTAACCGTACATTTTAAATCACCTAATATTTATTTAAAAAATTTAAGAGAAGCGACATAGCATATGGACCGAAGGGTTTGTCAATCAGTTTTGAAAAAAATCAACCAGAATAAAACTTTACACATTTCCACTATACATACATATATACATTTGTACACACACACACAAACATACATACAATTTTATTTCATTTCGATTCCGCAACAGCCCGCAAAATGCACGGCCATCATTTAACGTCGGTGAAAATTCACGTGCCGTCTCGCGTCAAAACGCTTTTGATTTATGACGCGCGTCAACGATTCAGATCACAGCTTGAACAATCTCTTCCACGAACCGATAAAAGACCCTAAACGACCCCCACACCCCCACGACCCCCTGACACCGACACCCATGGCAGCCGGGGGGGTTGGGGTCGGTCGGATATTTGTTTCGGTCGACGGACGCGAACATACCGAGGTATTTCATATGCGCATACCTGGACTTTGCGGCCCGAATGTTACAAACAACGCGTCCCAGTGCTTCGCGAATGTATAATATGTAGATTTGTAAGTGCGAATCTACAAATACGTACCTGTGACTCTACATATGTGTATAATAAACGGCAGCAATCAGCCGGAAAGACGTCGATATCCATAATATATGTACGTACGTCGACGGTGTACAGATGTGAAGTTGGGGTTGTGAAACCGACTGTAATACAATTCTATCGATCGGGAATTGTTCCGTATTGTTTATTAAGATGTTGCCGTAAAGATGAGGGTCTGATTTGACCGAGTGTAAATTGATAATGCTTGGTTTATTTGTGAAATGTCGTATTAAACGTCAATGTGGTTCGATTAATCGTCTCGTCTGCAAGCTCGGAAAATTCATCAAAGAAAATGTGGAAAATTCAGCACACCTATCAAGTTTTAAAATTAATCCTACACGGTCTCATATTTTATTAACAATTTGTCTAGTATGTCCTACCTAATTATTATCACTTTTTAGATAAACTATGCAAATCTACAGATTAGAATCGCCGTATTTGGTGTTCTCAAATCGTTATAAAAGTCTTAATTAATTTCTATTATATGAAATACCCAAAGAAGAATAGAACGCTCTATGCTGGAAAGAGTGTCGAGATTAAAATGGCAATAGGTATGTCACGTAGATAGAAGAATGGATGAAAGGTGGACAAAATAAGTGCTGGAATATAACCCAAGAGAATGTAAAAGAAGATGGGTGGACTTAATTAGAAAAATTAGTGGGGTGAGATGGATGAGAGTTTCTCAAAACAGAGACGAATGGAAGTGTGTTGGAGAATTCTTCATCCAGCAGTGGATTGTGAATGGCTTTAAATGATGATATGTGGATGTACATAGTATGTAGTTCATATAATGGAGAGAGTAAATAAATTGAAATGACAATGGTCGGTTCACGTAGCTAGAAGAATGGACGATATATGGGCGAAAGAAGAGCTCGAATGTTGTCCGAGAGATTGTAAAAGGGTGCAAGGAAGGCCACAGAGGATATAAAAAAATGTGCGATGAGATAGATGAGAGTTGTCATAAACAAAAATAAAATTGAAGCGTATTGAAGAGGCCTTCATCCAACATATTTATGTATGTAAGGCCGTATGTTCATTTCAATGCTATAATCTACTTAAAATTCATAATAGCTTTGTGGCTAACTATAAGATTCAAGTTTCATTTTATCAACAAAAAACGATTCATAATATAAAATAAGCGATGTAAAATAAAATGTCTCTCTCTTAATGAAATAAATATTACATTAATGAGCCATTATATTTGAAAGTGGCGGAAGTCAAATTTTCAGTTCTAAAAACACTTAATTCCCAAATTGCTATCACTTATTTTAATCCGATATGTTCAGAATCTCGGAAAAGCAGAATAAATGTATTTCAGACCACCAGTATTTTTAAATGGATTTGGCTATTTGTACATACAGTATCGACGAATTATTGACTATTTGTACATACAGTATCGAAGAATTATTTGTTGTAGAATCACCCATCATTGGGAGATACTTTCGAAAACAATGTACCCACATTTCCCTGCACGAATCCCAATTTTTACTAAAATATTCTACAAGAGAATCTTTTTTATTTTGGGAAAATATTCTACCATTCTTGTTTCCTTCAAAAAATAGTTTATTTACATCATACTCTTCGGGTATCTGCAAATACAATTTTTTTTTTAATATTCTTATAATTTTCTTATGTACTATGTATTGTATGTACAAATAGCCAATAATTCGTCGATAGTGTATATAAAAATAGTCAATAATTCGTCGATACTGTATGTACAAATAGCCAATAATTCGTTGATGCTGTATGTACAAATAGCCACATACTTTTTAAATATTGCGAAACAAAAAAAATATATTTAATGTTTTGCGAAATATTTCTCGAAATGAAGAAAAGTGAATTTATGCCACTTTCAATTATAACGGCTCATATACTAAAAGTAATTAAAAACGTTTGTATGTACATACATACATACATACATATGTACATACGTGGTGACGATAAATTTTGACACTCTTAGCACAGTTGAAGTTTTTCGTAAATAATAATCTAGCAATTATTATTTTCAAATGCAAAACAGCCCACATTAAAATTACAATGCCAAAAAAATGATTATGGGCCACGAAAATGCAATACTTTTCGTTTTCGTTAATAAAAGTGAGAAACGTCAGGTGCACACGCACGCAGTACTCGCGTGCGATTGTTCCGCGGCCCGAAGTGTGGGGGTCCAATAAAATAATAATAAATAACAATAAATAATTGTCCCGCGTTTTATGGCGGAAGCGGTGGTCACCGCACGCTGCGAACGAGATTTTATGCGCGGCCCTCGGATTCTAAGCGCTACGGGATGCCACGTTACTTTTGTGACGCCCTGTACACCAAAACGGCGTATTTTACGAGGGTCTGTTATAGTTATCGAACCCGCGGGGAGTTCCCGAATCATTGAATACGTATTGTGTCGAATGCATGGAAAAGAAATTGCATTCAGAATCACTATCCATAATCACCACGATGAGATACTAAATCAAGCGCGCGCATAGCTTGGACGATTTTTCAAAAAATTCCAGCAATGATATTTAAATTAAAAAAAACGAATAATTGAATTTGAAGCGTATTTGTGTATGTAGGACTTATTTAGGTCGAATTGAGGAGAGGTAAATTGGACGAATCTGCTATCCGTGTTTGGCAAAAAGCACAGGTCAAGCCGACAACTGCACGTAAACAGCACTACAAATTAACACGGATTCGGGATCCGGGATACATTGAAAATATCCAAATACGTATGTGTTATTTATAGATTCTGCGTTTACATGATTCATATGTGACCTTGTTTGTTCGAGAACTTGATTTTACGACTTGTGAGTTCTGAAAAGACTGCGAACAATGGAACGGATTTTGCAAATACTGAAAATAAATACCGAAAACGATACGGCGTACCGAAATTTGGCTAGATTTAGAATTTCATCCATATAGGGGATAAGTCTCTCAATGCTATTGTGTTTCTAAAGAATTATTATGCTAAAATTTGGAAAAGAAAATAAAAATTTTAATTTATTGTTACCTTGCCGATATTTTTGCATTATGATATACTGTATTATATTTGTATTTGTATTTGTTTATCATATGTTTTTTTAAAAATAGAATTTTATCTTTGATATATAATTTTAAATATTTTAATACAATCTCTCAAATGTAGTCGATTTGCATGTGGTCCTAAAAGTAGGGTTTATATGAGTTTTACTTTAGGTTTATAATATTTTTCATGGTTTTCTTGTTAAACTTTTAATAAAGCTCGTATGGAATTATAATCAAATTATTTGCGAATAAAAAATAAACGTTTTTTCTGGGATAACTTTGCTTCGAAATTTAAATAAAGCAAAAAGTTTGAGTATTCATATTCGTACGCAATTCAAAAAGCAATATTTTACTCGCACATGTGCATGTATGTACATATGACTTAAGTGTGTGTACGTGTGTGTAAAATTTTGCATACGCCTATTTTGCAAGTCAAATGCATCCAGAAATACCTGTGAATTAATTAATTAATAATACCAAAATACCGACCCCGTCGTACAAACACGCGGTTTTTATATTATCAATGTAAGCGAAATATAATATACATATATATATATATATATATATATATATATATATATATATATATATATATATATATATATATACGTATGCAGAAAATTGGACGCTAGTTTTTTTTTTAATTAAAGAAAAATGTGAGCTAAAAATTAATATTTCACAGCGATTTTAAGCTTTAATCTTTATGTATCGACTTTATTTATACTCGGAGAGTACTCAATTAATATGAGAACTCAATTAATTGCGCTGTCAATTTGATCGTGATATTTTAAGCATTTTGAGAATCATATGAATTCTATTTTCTATAAGCATATTTCTATTTTTCCATGATGCAATTTCGGTTTTTCTCGGAGAAATGTCTATGGTATTAAACTTGTACAAATATAAATTTACAGATTATAATTTTGAAATCATATTCAAATGGTGTGAAAAAATAGTAGGTAGAAGGTTTTTTTTGTCTATTTTTGATTAGGATCCGTCTCAACAATGAAATCAGATAAATTGGCTAGTAAAATTCTGATTGGAAACGATCGACTTGGAATCGCAAATATCCAAATCTGACCAGCAGTACCACCTTTATACTCGGAATAAATTATTTTCAATCAAGGTCAACCCAAGACTCGAACTAGGGAACCTGTTGGTGCTTAGCATTAACGCAACCACCGAACTATACAACGGGCTATATATGTAACTACATATATAATATGTCACAGTGAAACTGTTAATGTCAGTGAAATTATATTTTCACTGACTCAAGCAGTGATTATGAATGTAACAATATAATTACAAATTTACTTCTCAATGTCAGTGAATTTTCAATTTGAATTACAACGTACGAATTCGAATCATAATCGTACTAACAACCCAATAACCAAATCTTAAATAAATAAAACCATCCCCAACTAAATCTAACCGAACCTTACCTAAAATAAATAAGTGTTGGCTGTTTAGATATTATGGTGTGTTTGCTTCCTCATCCAATCCCACACAAGCGGCATCAAAAAAAGCCAAATCGAAACAGATAGTGGAGCATGAGGAGACTGGGAATGAACAGGAGTGGGGTTGCGAGAAGGGCGTGTGAGCGCGAATTCGGCATCGGAGTGGGGATGGAGAGGAGCGGGGTTGTGACGTGGGGTGGCGCGATTCGTATCGGCGACGCACTATCATCCAACTGTCAAAAATTATAATTTCACTAATAGGGGCCAGTGAAAATGTAATTGGATATGATTTCACTGAACTACACCCAGTGAAAATGTAACTGGTTATGATTTCACTGAAACGTCAGTGAAATTATAATTTCACTGTGACATATGTATGTATACAGAACCACTCAGGTTGCATTTCAAGATATTCGGAATTATAATGAATCTGTATCGTGATTTCAAATCTGACAACAAATATATCTATAATATTAGATCAAAAAATTCTATCTTTCCAAAAACTGTTTAAAAACATTAATCGAGGTTCACTGAGATTGAGTTTAAGATCTGCCAGTATAATAATGAGCTAAATAATATGCCGTCCGAGGCAACTTTGTGGCTATAATGACGCAATAATGTAAAATTCTGACTAACCAAAATTATCATACAGATGGTGCAGTAAGTCAAACAACTCTGACTGAGACTGCATCCCCCATTGGACACACACGACTAAACTGGAGTCGTAACGACAGTCTCGAGTGCCAAATGTCGGCGAGTTCAAACCACGACCCAATTCCCAAGACGTGCACGTGAGACATAGTTCAATGTTTATTAGTTCAAATGCTATTGACGAGTCTCTTGGGTGAGCTAGTGCCGCCAGCACTTCTCAAAAACCGACACAACTTGATATGAAGCAGTAGCTCGCTGAAAGCCACAATCGGTGATACTACATACATCTACATAAATTTTAAAGTAGCCAACCGGTCGGTTGTAGGACTTAACCGGCAGAAGTGAGTTATGACATTTATGAGAGGCGTTAAAATACTTTATGCAGCTCACTTGCACGAAAACAACTTGTAGGAATTAATGACATCTTTAACAAGTGGCACGAATTTGCATAGCACTTATGGAAATCGCTTCTCACCAGCGATGGTGAACTGTCGATCGATGATGTTAAAGCCTAAATTTTTTTTCGTTTCTGCTCAACATTCGTACATGTGATGCATACGAAACATATTGAAGCAGATTCTAAAAACAAATAATTGTATTTCCATACATTGAGTATCCAATACTTGAGGTAATTTGGCCAAATTATTATACACATAAATAGATGAATGCCTCACGATGAGGATGATTCAGTTCCTATACATGCACAATATAAGGTTTAGTGCACTAAAAAAGTGTGGAAAACTGTATACTTGACATAACGAGGAGATATAGAAAACGGAATACATTGGTTAGAAGTATGACAAAGGTGGTTGATGTAATGGCGATAGTAACTACATACATATATTGATATGGCAATGGGCGTGTCACGGTATCCGAGAGAATGTAAAAAAATATGTAGGCTTTAAGGAAGGCCACAGGGGAGATGGGTAGACAAAATTAGGAAAATTTATGGGGTGAGATGGATGAGAGTCGCCCAAAACAGAGACAAACGGAAGCATGTTGGAGATACCTTCAACCAACAGTGTATGGCGAATGACTGTGAATGACGATGATGATGATGATATCCACATTACATTTATATAATAAATTGAACGAACATAACATTCTCATATTGAATTGTAGCCTTGATTAACACTTGCCGCACTGTGATGGTTAGAGAGTGACCAGGATTTATATTTTGTTTTATTTCTCCAAATATACTGAATTCAGGGTCTTCATATATTATGTATTCCTCATCAACACCTCTACGATTCGAATGCTGTCATTACCAAATAAAAACATTGATTGAATATCAATATAAATAATTATTTTCGCGAGAAGCCCCTTGTATACGTGCTTCATAATTGCTAGATAGAGGGGAAATTCAGTACGCCGCGCTCAACGGTCAATGTGAGAATGAAATCCACCTTGGAATGACGGCTCTTCTTCGGCCGTTATTTTTTTTCATTTCTTGCACTTATTTTATATTATACTATTCGACGTTAAATTACACGATTAAATTATTTTTATAGCTTACAATTATCAACCTCGCAGATTTTGCATTATTTTAATTTAAAACACATTTTTTTGCACAGAAAGGTACTAAACTTATACGTTTTTTTTAGTTTTGAATACTTTATAATTATGTGAATATTTACGTTTAATCAGCTAATGTTATTTAATATAATAAAAAAAAGTTTTTCCAGGTGTTTTTCGATGGATATAAAATCCACTCATTGGCGAGTAATATTCATTAACGATAACAATTATTTTATCAGTATTCAATTACTAAATTAGTACGCGCAATAGCAAGTATCACAAGAGAGATACAAATTAATATAAATTTCGAAACAACCGATTATACAAATTACAATTCTGATATTTAATTATATCTCGATTATACGATTATTATAACGAGGATTTGAATTTAACATAAAATTAATCTGTAAGGTAGCTCGTCTCGTTAATATCGCACAATAAATTTTATACTGAAAAGGAGAACATTTTCATATTGTGATACAAATGGAAGCGTTTGTAAAGCGTGCTCACAATCTGCGATAGTCAACCTTTGATTTTAAATATAACATATTTTAAAGTTAAGTACATCCTAAGTTCAAAATGGACGTATCAAAAAGTATTCAAATAAAAATAAATAAATAAATTATGCCCAACATTAGTCAAATTAAACCTTTCGCCAACATGCTGATTTTCCGAGCGGATTTGTTTTTTACAATGAACCTACCGGTTGCTGATCCCTGCCCAGCTCTCGGGCCAACAAAAGGTTGCATTGACGTGAAAAAATACCTGCAAGCAGATGCAATTAGTCAACGTGTTTATTTAATAGTCGCATCGTTGCGGTCGCCCAACGGGGGGCTGATGAGGCAACGAGTGCCGACTTGAAACCGCCGCGAACCTTACCCTTCCATTTTAACCATTTAACCCTCTCATTTCGAAACGAGGTATCCATAGGTTAATATAGGTACCATCACGAACCCACTGATTATTCGAAAGCGGCAATTCTTTTGTATACGGCCCTCCGAGTCGGATGAAAACCTACCAATGAATCACTCACTTCTAACTAGGAAATATTACTTTGAATTCATAACACTTCATAACACCCTCAGAAATTTCGATTTAGAACTACATCCTGTTCCAAGTCTGGGTAGAGAGTACACAGTTTTAGATGACCGAAAAATGTCCAAATATTGGAACTTGTATTGTACTGGAGAGGCTTATTAATGATTCATATATGTATGTATGTATATTGCGTCTTAATATCGTAACTGGTTGGATGAGATGTTTAAAGAGGGAAAGGGAATGTGATGAAAATGGCTTGTTTTGACGGATTGATTCAGGGTCGATTGCATCAGCGTAAATTGAGATACAGAAGCAAACAGCTCCACTTCGTTTTGTAGCTTAAAAATAACACTATCAGTGAATAAAATTATTTATATGCAAGCAAATCTACAAAAAAACAAAAGTAATGAGAGTACGATAGTAATTGGAGAAACTGTTACTAATGAAATGACACAAATTTACATACTGAATTAAGTTTATCTTTCATCCCCAGATGTATTATAGTTCTACGTATAATTCAATCATCGTATTTTCCAGGAAGTGGCTTGATAAATTTGAACGAAGTGGGGGAAGAGCATTCTAGGTGCAACTTTCAAGATCAGCACAGATTTTTTACACCGTCTCAAGAAAATACTATTAGGGGGTGTCTGCTCCCCCCATCCTCTTAACTTTGGTAGTCAGCAAAAAGTATTGCAGGAGGGGTAGGACAGTGTGCCTCGGCCAAATTTAAATATCGAGATAGCGCTCCAGACTTAAAGCTCTAAGTGTGCGGCCTAGTGACTTATATGGCCACTTTAGGGCTTTACTTCGGCTATAAAGTAGAATCTCCTACCCACCGTCTCCTCAGCTACCCATTCCTTTTTCTCCACCACCCATCTTTACAGACGCTTTTATATATTTCAATGGACGGAGGGGGAGGGGAAATTGTCTTCTCTAGCCAGACCCACTAGGCTAGGGCACATTGGGGTAAGCGCCAAATTTATTTTCAATAAATCCCCACGTACTTCCGACCTTACGTGAAAATGGTGCATCGGCACACGTGCAGGTGGATTCATACGCAATTTTGACGATTCGAAAATTTACTATGCAAGGTTGCAAAAGGGTTGAAGAGTCGTTGATCGAATCGAAGCGAGTTCGCCAAGTATCGTTTAAAGCTCGCTGCTGCAATATAAAGGTACTATTGATGAGTGGAATACGTTCTCCTTATCTTTATGCGCTGCTAACTTCAGCTTGCCGGTCGCATTTAAAGGGTTAAGGGTTATAAAATCAGTATCTGTCATGCGAAATCGGACTCGGGCCGTATTTTGGCAATAAATTTTATACTCCGTTAAAATTTAACGATGACGGATCATCCGGCGACATTTTGTACTAAGCAATGACATACACAGTGGCCACGAAAAAGGTTTTATTTACATATATTTTGGAAGCTTTTTATGTTCTCAACTGAGAAAGATGCGGCGCGGCAGTAGAATTTGGTTCCGAAAAATTGATATAAAAATCAAAATCTATATATATAAAAATGTCTGTGTGTGTGTCTCGAATAAGCTCCTAAACCACTGAACCGATTACGATGGAACTTTCAGGATTTGTTGTATGCATGTCCGGGAAGATTACTGTGAAAAAAAACGGTAAAAAACGGGAATGAGTGTCATTGCAATGCAATAATTTCAAATGTGTTCGATGCCTGCGTTTTTCCGACAAATGGGAACGGGAACGAGAATGAGAAAGAGAACGGGAACGGGAACGGGAATTGCATGCGTCATTATGGCATTGCAACGCATGCCGGGGTTCAGCTAGTATATACGTATATATATAAATTATATAGTATTAATACTGTAAAAAAGTATATTGCGGAACGCATCGAAACATTGTAATTTTTTAAGATTATTTATTTTACCTAATGATTAAAAATTTTGAGTTGAGAATAGTGCATTTTAGATTTGTGAATATTAAAAAGAACTTAGATAATAAAAGAAGGTCAATGACAAGAATAATTGGAAGCCATTGAACATCATCATGATTCACAGCCATTCGCTATCCACTGCTGGTTGATTTCTCCAACCGCTTCCATTCGTCTCTGTTTTAAGCTTTCATCCATCTCATCCCATACATTTTTGTAATTTAATCCACCTTGCATCCTTGCAACCTTTAATGTTCTCTCAGGTACCATTTGAACACTTTTTTCATCCATCTACGTGATCCACCCATTGCCATTTCAATCTCTTCACTCTCACCACTATGTCAACTACTTTTTGTCATACTTCACATTGACGTATTCCGTTTCTTTTATTTCATCGTTAAGCCGAACATACAAATGTACATACACACTTCACACTTCTTTGAGTGTCATCATTGGCAAAAAACGTTGATCAAAAATCTCTCGGGTATCATTCGAGCACTTATTTTTAGTTCTTTTGGCTACGTGATTCGCCCGTTGCCATTTCAATATATTTACCTTCGCCATTACATCATCATCATCATCATTTACAGCCATTCATCATCCATTGCTGGATGAAAGCTTCTCCAACACAATTCCATTCGTCTCTGGTTTGTGCAACTCTCATTCATGTCTGCCACATATTTTCTTAATTTCGTGTACCAATCTTCCTTGCAGTCTTCATTTTACTATTTTAAATTCTCTTGGTCACCATTCGAGCACTTCTTTCGTCCATCGTTATTCTTGCTACGCGATCAGTCCATTTATGGAAATGCTTCAATCTCTTCACTCTCTCCACTATGTACGTAAAAATTGAACAACTATGAAAGAAAACATGCGCCACGAGGGAAAGTATTTTTGTAGACACTTCTACACTAATATAATATAAGTGCATATGTATTTTCGCAAATATCTTATACGGAAACCTTTAAAATTACTTATATATGAAAAATGTAAATACGAATTTTTTGTTCGTTGAAATATTATAATAATAAATATTAGTAAAGCTTTAGCGAAATTCATATAAATATAAAAAATGAATAAAACATGCTTACAGGTAAATAATCTCCGCGGGTTAAATTAAATCTCCTACCTTGACTGAAACCAAAAAAAAAAATGAATATGTTATTTAAAATAAACAAACTACACTAAAATAAAAAAATTAGGCATAATTAAATAAAGTAAAATACATATATAAAACAATTTGAAAACTTACCAATTGTGTGCTGTCTCCATAGCGATAGTTAAAGCGCCTTTGCCAATAATCTTCTTCAATTCACATTTAAAAAGATTGCACGTTATTTAACAAACACTTTATATTTATTTTTGATACCATATTAATTATTTTTAAAATTTAAAATCACTTCATACAAAAAACAAAAGAATTTATTTTTCACACGCGAAAGAAAATTTCAACATATTCAGTTGATATTATTCCGAAAAACACGCACTAAACTCACTTTGTATCACAATATAACCAACAAAATACGGGGATGCTGCGTACGAAGTACCGATTCACAGACGATAATAGGTATTCTCTAAAACTATTGCCGACACTTAAATTGCGATGAATTTTCTTGAGGATTTTCGGCTTCATTCGCCAACGTCATCATTGTATAAATTGATATTTTTGATAACGAATTGAATCGTTAAATATTCGCGTACAATTTTTGCCTAGTGTGATACTCGACTATTGCCCGTTAACTGAAATTCAATAAAAATAAACAACTGAATTTAATTTATTAATTTCGAATGCACGTACAAACGAAATTAAATATGGGCATTTGATCTGTTCGTTCGATTATATATGACAAAAGCATTATATTATATGATACTGCAATGTCTATAACGAGACTTATTTTTATTTTTGTACTTTTATTCATTCAATTGAAACAATCACGCAATCTTGCTTGCTTGTTTTAAGCATATAATCCACAAGAATAGTCAAAATATGATTTTTCTAAGAGAAATTTTATTTATTTCCCATATAAAGACAATTTAATATATTATCCCTATTAATTCAATTCAGATTCGTGTAAATACGAGTTTATTATTATTAGAGTAGCGAGTTTTTAGCTCGCAATTTTACCGATTTAAAATTCAGCACACTTTCAATTAACCCTTTTAAACGAAAACAAAAAATAGTGTGGCCAGAACACTATCCCAATAAATATATATCAATAGAAAATACTCAAATAACAGTGGGAAAAAAAGTATTAACAGTGGGAAAAAATCCCAAGTGAAAATACGTCCTTTTGACTTTTGATTTGAACTGGATGACTAGTTAGAGAGATTTAAAAGCTCAAAAGTACTACAAATGAAAGATAAAAGACTATAGATACCAATATTCATTTTGAACAGGAAATTGACAGATTTTGAGACATCGACCGAACAACACCAAGATATAGAAAAATCGCGCGATTTAAAAAACACATTGTATATCTCCGAATCTCGAGCCAATCAACATTTTTTATAACCAGATTCGTATTTACTGGGTATACATCTATAAGAAAAGTCATATCTCGTCTTATGTTATGTATTTAAAAAAATAAATTTTAAAAACTAATATTTATGATTATTCTATTAACCATTTGTATGTGTTTTCGTCAATAAAATTGAAAGTAAAAATATATTTTTTTATTTTCACTTAAAAACATAAAAAAAAAAACAAAATTGCCGAAAACCGTTTCGAGTTTACGTTATTAACACCTAAAAAATCTTCGAGTTCAAAAGGTTAAAAATTAAATCATGGAAAATATTAACCAACTAATTAATTTAAAATTTTAAACCTACTCGTTTCATAATTTTTATAATAATTAGTTTCATAATCAATAAACGGCTCAGCACACATCTTGTATTATATTACACAATTTTTAAATGGATTTGATATATATGTAATAAAAACTTGAACAAAAAAAATTGATTTTTAATAATTATAAAAATTCAAGTCAGCCATAGGTATATTTTACAAAACAATTTTTTCAATATAAACTAATTAAAACTTTATTAATTATACGGTATTTTAAAATCACTATTAAATTATAACGAAGAATAAATGATTTTTATCGTAATTTCCACTTAATTTAAGTTTTTATTTAAGCTTTCGGTAAACTCGCTTTATGTAAAGATGTAGAGTTTTCATTGCCTACATGTATATACTTACTAGGCGTTTTTTCTTTGGGAAAATTTAATTTAATTACGACGATAATTCAATTTCGCTCTAATCACAAAAAAAAGCAATCAACTTAAGGACAAATTGTTTTTAATCTCGGGAAAAAAATTATTATCATGACTTGCAAACGATTTTCGGCTCTCGCCTAATAAAATTTCGCTGAGGGTGTTTCAAAATTTCATTTTATTGAGTAATTAAAACGGATAAGGGTGATGCGGCTAGAATACCGAGCCCGTTCAACATACATACATAAAATATATATTTAGACAATGGAAACAATCACGCTCCATTAAAACTAATTAGAGGTTCGAAACGCTGCTGGATGGGGAGAGAAGGAAATTGTTAGAACCACCATAACATTTCAGAACATCCTCGCGGATCCTTCCGCAACAATTCCTATTATTAAATACCGCTCCCGTCAAGTTTTTCAGTGTCCAAAAATCTAATTATACACAACGGAGATAATGAGGGTTGGCACGCTCTCCATATGCTCTCATCCTATACTCCTAATATGACACTCATTAACATATTATACATAGCACACACAAAAGCTGTATAAGTCCATTACGGAAATTCATTTCGGGTTGTTAATTTTCTAAATGCAAAAAAATCCAATCAGCGAGCGAATATAAAACACTGCATAGCAATTTCTTGTTAGGAAATTAATAAGCACTTGCGAGTCGATACGCAGTTTCCAGAATGGAAAAGGGGACTAAGACGTAACTAACTCACCGACAAAAGGGTTAGATTGTGTGCACAAAGCAGCCAGAAAAAAACACTAAAAAACCGTAGCGATGGCCATTTACATAAGTGGGTATCCTCACCATAAATCTTCCACAGTCTGAAGTGTTAACTGCCGCGAAGGACGCCCTTTGTTGCCTCCAATTAAATTAAAATCCTTAACTTTATATAAACACGGACCCCGATCCACCCCCCCATAAAATTATAATAAAAATTAATAAAAACAGGACCTTCGGGTAATTTCACGGCGCATACCTTCGTTAACCCAACTTCACCCCCCTCTTATTCCACTTGACCCCTATTTTTATTTTTGTTTTCGTTCTCAGGAGCGGGAGGCACTCCTTATGCATTAATCATGACGATTAAGCCGGGATTGAACAGATCCGGTTTTAAGGATCCTCTTTTAATTGTAAGTCGTTGTTTTAATGCACTCGTACATCGACCAAGATACTACATTCATTTTTTTATTGTTTTGAACTCTCCTTTTCATACAAATTGCCCCTGAGCGACGTAAACAGTGGGTCGGTACGTGGGAGCAGAAAGGGTTAATTTGATAAATCACACGACCCGCTTTTAAGTGAACTTATGGTCTTTTGAACTTGGTCTATGGCGAAAACAGGACGAGGGAAGGCGTCGGCACGCGTCTGTCTGTAATTTCTTTAATTATTTAATGGACTTAACGCCACAAGCGTTTCCTGATTAACTCGCAGGAAGAAGAACTAAGCAATAAAAAGCCACACTGAAGTCTTTGTACGAACATGTGCGCATTAGAATGACCTCCTTGTTTCACACCGTTAAATGATTTTATGTGGAAAAAAGGGGCAATAACCCTCGCAAAGCACAGTTGTGTCTATCCCCGGGAAACGGATATACCTAATGGCCAATTTGAATTTAACAATCCAATACAATATAGTAGCTATGGAGTGTTCCGCGATACCGTAAATATCGATCAAACTTTGTGAAGTACTCCATATAGAACAATATTCATATATGTACATACATACATATGTACATATATATGAATATACATATATGTACATTATATGTACAGTGGGAAAATTCCATGCTCAAGATATTTCTTCAGATACACGTAGAGATAAAATTCCGCATTTTTATGAACTGAAGAGGGTTCACGAAAGAGTACATATGTATGTATCTTTACATACATATAATATACATTTTTAAAGAGAAGTTTTCTTTTAACAATTTAAGAAAAATTAAGAACAATTTAAACAATTTAAGAATAAGATCTATTTTTTATTTATTTTTATTCAATCAATCATGCACACTCGTCTTTACAGATCGCTCCAAAGCGACGATAGATATCAAGAAATATTAATTATAAATACCAATTTATTATATACATATTTTCTAACACGACATCTATGGTCAAACATTGTTCAGAATCATTACTAGCAATATACAAGGCAAATGCGATCAACATCCATACTATGGGGAAATTTGCAGCATTTTTTTTTATAATCAGCGAAAATCGAGATGCTTAATAACTCGAGTTTGTAGGGACCGTTTCAATGAAAATCAGATAAATTGGTAAATTCGGATAGTAAAAGACCTGGAGTTACATATCCAAAGTCTGTCCAGCAGTACAGTCAAAGTTTGAATCCGTGACCACACAATTAGAAGCATTACAAACTGACCATTTTTTTATGTTGCTGGTATGTGTGTTCACTTGCTCCACTTTGTCAAAATATCTAGTCAAACCTCTCTTTTATAAAGTATACTTCATGAAAACTTTTAATGCTCTAATTTTCCACGTGAACATCACTGGCAACACATATTGGCCAAAAATATTCTTCTTTAGGCAAAATGGTATTTTCTTAGTTAATTCATTTCCTTGTCTTCCTTATGTCTAGAGGAAAGTTTTCCCTAAACATATTTACACATACATATATCTACATACTTATTAACCTATTGAAATACTGTGAAGCATACAATTTCAATTATACACTGTTTTAGATTCGTCCATTTTAATCCTATTTTCCAACTTTCCCTTTTCAGTTGCGTTAATCTTAATTAGAAAATAATAAATAACATAAATCATAAGTTAAATATAACATAAACAACTCTCATTTCACACGTATCTTATGCAAGTGTAATATAAACATATATAATATATGTACATATATATTACCTTCAAAGTGTATTATTATTATTTTAAATAATTCATATTGGAATACAAATTAACTAGTTGTAACATGTTTCTACATCCGAAAATATACATACATAGTTTCATTTGTGCTCGATAGTACCTAATTATACATATATTAGATTTGACAGTCAAGTTTTGACCGTTTCGATTTTTTTTTGCATAATGCTTTAGGATTCAACAACTAATTATGGAAAGGAGTTTCATATTATGAAAACGCTGTGATAAAAAAATTTTTTTTTCGTTTTAATTCATTTCTGTGAACCATATTCAAAAAGTGGATGAAAAAAGCGGACAACAAAATATGAAATATATATTGACTAATTCTGACCAGTCAGATTGTAAATTCATATTAAATAACTGATTAGGATAGAAGAAACATACTTCGGCCAGTCAAATTATATTAAATTTGTTAATACAATTTAACTGTAACATACATATGTATGTAGGTATAAGAATTTAAAATCGTGTACATGTAAAATACCTGTTACACAATACAAGCAACTATGTATTAAATGCATTCGTTAAGTATTCACATTACGAAAAAAATGATACCTTTTAACTCATGATTTGACCGTTGCGGTAGGGAAGGGTTTATTATAGGAAATCAAATGTCAAACTTTTGATACGTTACGGGTCTATTAGCCGAGACCGCATTGCTATTATCATCTCCATACCGTGGCATTTCCTAGAAGGGCGAATTATGAAGATCGCCCATATGATTTGCCCGGCCATTGGGTCGTTTTATCCCAGAGACCCCGGGGTACTTTGTGGGTACCTAAGCGAGTGTTTTTTCAACACGTTTTATGGTCTTTCGTATATTAGGGGCCGGACAGACACATTTCATTTTATGTCGAGCTTTTGATTAAGCCATAATACGCTCACGGACATATTGACGCCTCCTTCGGACTAACCGGGTGACCCAGTCAGATATATCTGTGGAAAAAAGGAAACCGTATAGTATAAGGATTATGTAAGTATGAATACAAAATGAAAAATATACTTAATTTAAAATAAAGATAATTTAAAATTGATGAATATTATAACCTGTGGTATTATATAATTTGTGAAAATTTTTACTCTAACTACATACATCTCTATCTATGTACTCGCACGTAGTAACAATAGATGAAGTTTTGTGATCATACGAAAATTCGAACTTGAGATTTTGACTGATTCGAACTGAGAATCGATCACTGATCACGTTTTCATGATAATCCTTGTATCTTATATTTCAAGTATAATCCTTGTATCCAGTGGTGTAGTGCTAAATAAAAAAGAACCCCCCTTCCCTCTTTTTTCATCACTTAAAAAATATGTATCCTAATATTGGAAGTTCAAGTATTTATAAAAAAAATCAAATGCTAAATAACAAATACTCTTGTTGAAATTATGATATTATTTATATTGTCTAAAAACTTCATAATAACTAAAAGAAAACAAAAATATAGAAAAGATATTGGAAAAGAAGAATTACAAAAATCTTCAAGTTTAAGAAGGACTTCTAGCTTGTTTTTAAAAATATTATGGTTTTCAGAATTTACTACATTGTTGGGAAGATTATTTCAAGCTTTAACCACTCTG
This sequence comes from Arctopsyche grandis, assembly GCF_051622035.1. Classification (NCBI taxonomy): domain Eukaryota; kingdom Metazoa; phylum Arthropoda; class Insecta; order Trichoptera; family Hydropsychidae; genus Arctopsyche; species Arctopsyche grandis. Next base: position 11,538,308 of record NC_135357.1, read on the forward strand.
TTTGAAAAGAAGGAATCTCTGACCAATTTATTCGATTTTTCTTTTTGGAGTGTTAATATGTGTGATGAATTTCATACATAGCATTTTTTTTAAATATTTTTACCTGAACAAGTAGTACTTTTACTCTACATTTTCGAATGTTTCTTCGAAACCTTTGGGAATATCAAATTGAAACATCATATTTATAAGTTTTAGCTTATTTCTATTGAAAATCTCAAATATAATATACAAAATATCATTTCATTGCAATGTAAATATTTCAAACGGTATATATGTAAATAATATTTTTAGCAGCATAAATAAATTCTGGTCATATTATATAAAGGTAACCATTGCTTTAGAATCATTTGTAGTTCGGTATTTCAATATAAGCACACGGGACTTTGCAGTTGTATTATTCAGTAAATGAAAATACATGTTATATATGTATTTAGTGTAAATATGATTTAAGTATATCACATCCAGTGTATTTTTGATAATGAATATATCAATATTTTCACTACATACAAAGACTTTTGTAGTACATATATACGCAATACATAAATAAAACTATACATAGATTTCGATTAGTCTGTTATATTACATATTCGAAATATCAGTGTATACAAAAGTTTGAAGCTAATGAAATAAGTTTGATGTCAAATTATACCGCTTTCAATATACAATATAAATTATATGGTCGTGTAATTTAATTTAAGATACCGATTTACGAGTATGTATGTGGGTGTATGATAAAATTATGTATGTAGTTCTAATATTACCTTTGTTTTAATTTAAATAGAAAAGTGTTTTAATTTAGCTAAATTCTTGTTGAAAAATTATGGATATGTTATAATATAAGAATAATGTCATTAAATTATATTTTGCTGTGTTTGCATTATAATGTATTCAACTTATATCATAGTTGTATAAGTTCGTTATAGTGAGTAGTTCGTTAAAACTGTAAAGCGCAGACATATCCGAATTTAGCATTCGTACCAAGTCAGCTCGTTATTTCCGACAACAATAAAATCACAACTATCATTGTGTGGATTAAAAACTACGTATCATTTAAGTACACTCTGAAAATAAAAATTAGAGTATTCGATCCTTTTAGAATGAACAATTCAAAATAATGAACCATTTTATCCTTTGAAATCCCGTCAATCGTATTCGGTTTCCAATTAGCGCAATGTAATTGTACACGTCGATGTACAGAAATGTGAATATTCGAATGCCAAGAGGACGGCAGCGTCCTATATAATCCTGGAAATGTATTGAAATCCCGCGTGAGCACTTGGAAAATACGAAAAAAAGGGTTAAAATCTCGTTCACATTCCAAGCGCCCCCGTCAAATAAACGCAACGAGAAAAAGCGATAGGAATGTGAAGTCTGCTCGTGCTATGATTTTTATGTTGAATATGCATCCCTAGCTTTATTTAATAAAAATAATATAAAGCGGTAAATTATTTTACTTTATGTGCGTATTTGTTATAAGCTACATATATCCAAAGCTTTTTCTTTGCCTAAATATATCTAAAATATAATAACACTTCAGATGGTAAACATTTACTACTAGTGTTGTGCTCGTTGATTTCAACGGATGGCTTCGGAAAGGAATTGATACACGAAAATAAAGTTATATGTTATATATAAATATAAATTCATAAGCACGCGCGCGTATTAATAGTAAATAGTCGAGCGCTCATTAAGGCCTCGCCGTTCGCCCGCGTCGAAATGATGAATGAATATGTGTGTGTGTGTGTGTGTGTGTGTGTGTGTGTGTGTGTGTGTGTGTGTGTGTGTGTGTGTGTGTGTGTGTGTGTGTGTGTGTGTGTGTGTGTGTGTGTGTGTGTGTGTGTGTGTGTGTGTGTGTGTGTGTGTGTGTGTGTGTGTGTGTGTGTGTGTGTGTGTGTGTGTGTGTGTGTGTGTGTGTGTGTGTGTGTGTGTGTGTGTGTGTGTGTGTGTGTGTGTGTGTGTGTGTGTGTGTGTGTGTGTGTGTGTGTGTGTGTGTGTGTGTGTGTGTGTGTGTGTGTGTGTGTGTGTGTGTGTGTGTGTGTGTGTGTGTGTGTGTGTGTGTGTGTGTGTGTGTGTGTGTGTGTGTGTGTGTGTGTGTGTGTGTGTGTGTGTGTGTGTGTGTGTGTGTGTGTGTGTGTGTGTGTGTGTGTGTGTGTGTGTGTGTGTGTGTGTGTGTGTGTGTGTGTGTGTGTGTGTGTGTGTGTGTGTGTGTGTGTGTGTGTGTGTGTGTGTGTGTGTGTGTGTGTGTGTGTGTGTGTGTGTGTGTGTGTGTGTGTGTGTGTGTGTGTGTGTGTGTGTGTGTGTGTGTGTGTGTGTGTGTGTGTGTGTGTGTGTGTGTGTGTGTGTGTGTGTGTGTGTGTGTGTGTGTGTGTGTGTGTGTGTGTGTGTGTGTGTGTGTGTGTGTGTGTGTGTGTGTGTGTGTGTGTGTGTGTGTGTGTGTGTGTGTGTGTGTGTGTGTGTGTGTGTGTGTGTGTGTGTGTGTGTGTGTGTGTGTGTGTGTGTGTGTGTGTGTGTGTGTGTGTGTGTGTGTGTGTGTGTGTGTGTGTGTGTGTGTGTGTGTGTGTGTGTGTGTGTGTGTGTGTGTGTGTGTGTGTGTGTGTGTGTGTGTGTGTGTGTGTGTGTGTGTGTGTGTGTGTGTGTGTGTGTGTGTGTGTGTGTGTGTGTGTGTGTGTGTGTGTGTGTGTGTGTGTGTGTGTGTGTGTGTGTGTGTGTGTGTGTGTGTGTGTGTGTGTGTGTGTGTGTGTGTGTGTGTGTGTGTGTGTGTGTGTGTGTGTGTGTGTGTGTGTGTGTGTGTGTGTGTGTGTGTGTGTGTGTGTGTGTGTGTGTGTGTGTGTGTGTGTGTGTGTGTGTGTGTGTGTGTGTGTGTGTGTGTGTGTGTGTGTGTGTGTGTGTGTGTGTGTGTGTGTGTGTGTGTGTGTGTGTGTGTGTGTGTGTGTGTGTGTGTGTGTGTGTGTGTGTGTGTGTGTGTGTGTGTGTGTGTGTGTGTGTGTGTGTGTGTGTGTGTGTGTGTGTGTGTGTGTGTGTGTGTGTGTGTGTGTGTGTGTGTGTGTGTGTGTGTGTGTGTGTGTGTGTGTGTGTGTGTGTGTGTGTGTGTGTGTGTGTGTGTGTGTGTGTGTGTGTGTGTGTGTGTGTGTGTGTGTGTGTGTGTGTGTGTGTGTGTGTGCGCGCGCGCATGTCTTCGTGGATGTGTGTATGTGTTTACGCTCCCGCGCAGCGCATCTTACGCTGATGCTACCCGTTCTAACTCGCTCAATATCAGGAGGACATGTCAGACGCTCCACACCACTCCCCCACTTCCCCGCTACCCTGCCACTCCGCGTTTCCTCGACAAGATCGGTCGTCACGCCACATCCCTGTTTATATCGTATACTCCTGGTATTCTAAAATTTGTTTTTTTGTAATCTCAATACTTGTCCACACGTCCGCTACATACATCGCGTCAGTTTTTTTACATACCTCCTTTACGTTTCACATGGCTTTCGTGTCAGTGGTCATTTTTATATCTTATCCAATCGTTTTCATACATTGCCATATTGCTCATTTTGGTCATCAATACACGTTAATGTATCGTCTGCCATTACGTTGGAGATAAAATATCGTATACAACGCGTTTTAAACACGCGGAAAGTAATTATATATACTAGCTAAACTCGGAATGCCACAATAGCACATGCAATTCCCGTTCCCGTTCCCGTTCCCGTTCCCGTTCCCGTTCCCGTTCCCGTTCCCGTTCCCGTTCCCGTTCCCGTTCCCGTTCCCGTTCCCGTTCCCGTTCCCGTTCCCGTTCCCGTTCCCGTTCCCGTTCCCGTTCCCGTTCCCGTTCCCGTTCCCGTTCCCGTTCCCGTTCCCGTTCCCGTTCCCGTTCCCGTTCCCGTTCCCATTCCGTTTCCGTTCCCGTTCTCGTTCCCGTTCCCATTTGTCGGAAAAACGCAGACGGCGAACACGTTGGTCGTGACGCGAAAACATTTGAAATTATAGCGTTTGCAATGACACTCATTCCCGTTTTTCCCGTCTCCGTTCCCGTTTTTTTTCATAGTAATCCTCCCAGACATGCATACAACAAATCCTGAAAGTTCCATCGTAATCGGTTCAGTGGTTCAGTTCAATAATCAGAATTATTTATTATTAAATTTGATGGTTCAAATAACGTTGAGTTTATATCTAATACGCATTGCCCAAATATATTTCAACCTATGAGTATTCAACCGGCACACCCGATTATTAAAATTTCCATATTAAAGTTTGGTCGGATAAGTTGCGGACATTAAACTTTGCAAATTTGCCCTCGTGAAACTTTTAATCTGTTCCAGTGTCTGTTAAACAGATTCGAAAATTTCAAAGCGACGGAAAAATAATAAAAACTCACGTTACATTTGAAATTTTCCCCCGACGCTGACGTTTACTCTCGGAGGAAAATAATTCCTTAATGAAAAATGTCGAAATATCATTTGCTTTCGGAAAACCGTAGTGTATTTTGTGAATTTCCGAATCTAAAGGACATGCTCCAACGTGGAATGAGGTGTTGAATGGGATGTTCAGGTCATAGGGATGCAAATTTATTCTGTCGGATTCTTGCAAAGTGGGCGTACGTGACACGTGGCACGCGGTACGTGACATGTGGCACGCTAGGTTTTCCCAAGTCAACCATAACTTCCAATTAAACTTTATGGGATTTGCTCTAAGTTTAAAATTTATCGTATATATCTTCACACATGCACCACGAAGTCTCACCTATGCAATAAAAATTTCGATATGAACATTTAAAATAAATATATTACATACATATGTATTAAATTCATAAGTTGGCCGGTCATAATATCGAGAAATATTTCGCAAAACATTAAATGTAATCCTTTGCGTTTTACAATATTTAAAAATACTGGTAGCCAGCCTCTAATAAGATTTATTCTGCCTTTCCGATATTCTGGACATATCGAATTAAAATGAAATTAGCCAGCAGTATGGCTCGATGGTTGCATTCATGTTACCGGGTTCAATCCCGTGCTAATCCTTGATGCTGCTGGTCAGACTTGGATATATCGTTTCCTAACAGAGTTTGCCAATTTATCTGATTTCATTATTGAAACGGTTCCTCAATCAAATTGGCAAAAACCATCCTACCCAGTATGTCACCAATATATGAATTTGATTCATGTACAATATGTAAAAATGTATGCATAAGTTTAAATCCATGTCTCTATGGATTAATTCATTAATTAATTTATAGTTAATTTCGTGTTATTCAGTATCTCAAAATTTAGCGATTTATGTAATAAAAAATGCTGCAATGTTTATAATTGGATGAAAAGGCGCATTGGGGTTTACCTGTTAGGCCTTCTTGGTATATAATAAAACAAATAAAAATATGAATAAGATCCGAAAAGTAGTAATAGCAATTTGTAAATTAAGTCAAATTGAAATCGTGTTTTTGGAACTGGAAATTGGACTGGGAATTTCGTCACTTTCAAATATAACGGCTCATGTATGTATATTATATGATTAGTGTATTAGTTATATTTTATGTAATAAAAGTAAGGCTTAAATGTGTATGAATAAAATTCAAATTAAATGTATTTAGCTTAACCGGTTATATAATGCATAGAGGATCCTTATAAAATACACACCCCCGAATTATGTAGTCCTCTACTCACAATTAGTGATCCTCGTATGAGGTCGTACTCGTATATTTAACGAGTTAACGAGATTGCGATAGAAGAGCCTCATCCAGATTATATTAAATGCAGTAAATTTTATTTTGTATGGGAAAAAGAGCGCCAATAACTCCTAGTCCCATAAAAGTACGACAACGACCGGAATAATTTACAGGTAAAATTTTTATTATGTTACGTAGGATTAGATCTTTATCGGTAAAAAAAGACCGCCGACGTACTCGTGGGTATTATCGGACGATAAAGTGTTAACAAATTAACACGTAGGTTTATCGCCCATTGGATTAAAACTTTTGTAAGAACGTATTTCAAGTTGATAGAGCTGTATTTTTATTATATATAAAAGTATACTGGTTATTTTTTATAATGTTATTTCAGAAATATTCAAATGTATTGTAAGACAAATGAAAGCGTTACAAAATTAAAACGTAATCAAAGAGCAAATTTCTATGTTAAAATATCTTTGTTCCGGATCCACTTATTTCTTCATTTGTATGCAAAGCAAATTTATCAAGAACATTTTACTGTGCCATTATTTTATTTCTTTTTATGTCGGGAAAAATGTTGAAATTTATCATAAAAATACTCTTTGTGAGGGGAAGCACAGTAAGTAATATCAATTAATTTAAAAAAAAAATAAAATCTCGAAGAAAACGGAAAAACTGTTAGAATAAAAGTGTTCGACTTATCAAACGAAAATATTATATAATTGCATCCAATATTACTAAAAATGAACTCCAGTCTTTATTTCTTTTTATTTTAACTATATTAAGAGTTTTGTAGACGAAGTTTTTTCATACCTTTACATATATCAATTTATCATCGAGTTGTTTCACGTTTCTTACAACAAAATTACATCATCATTCACAACCATTCGCCATCCACTGCTGGATGAAGGCCTCTTCAACACGCTTCCATTCATCTGTTTTGAAAAATTCTCATCCATCTCATCCCACATATTCTCTCATCCCACATCTCCCCGGCGGCTTTCTTTCCTGACTGGAATGAATGGAAAATAATAAGTTCGTTCAATAAATAAATTATTTGATTTATCAAAATATATAAAATACACTAAAAATTATTATTAATTATAATGTTTTGCGTTCAACAATATTTGAAAAATACTGGTGGCCTGTAATACACACGTTTATTCTGCTTTTCCGAGATTCTCGGAAATAAATAACATATCGAATAAAATAAAATAAAATAAGTGAAACGGCAATATAACACATATAACGGCTCATGTATTTATATTATATGATTAGTGTATTAGTTACATTGTACTATGTAATAAAAGCATGGTTTAAATGTGTATGAATAAAATTCAAATTAAATGTATTTAACTTAACCGGACTTAACTTAACTTGACATATCGAACACAGATTAACTAAACACAATCTGCTTTAGATCGTCAGCTTTAGAGAGTTTTTAATTAATATTATGTATTAGATGAATTGTAAATAGGTTTTTGGGCTATTTATCCTATTTTTTTGTACATTAGAATAATATAATACTATGATTACTAACAAAATTAAATTAAAATTGTAAAATAGAAAATGATATCAGTAGCTATTAAAATAGATATAAGCTATATTGTGAACATATTTTAGTAATAATAAAAAGCATTTAAAAATCAAAAATTCAAATATGTACATATATCCGACCATTTTTCTAATGATTTGACTGTTAATGATATATCGGATCACTTATCGAAATATTTGTTTACATATACATATGTATGTAGATATATAATTTAACATAATAGTGAACAATTAAATATAAGCTTTAACAATACATACATACCTACGTAATCGAAATGTTTTTTGTTTAATTTCAATATTGAACGAGAAAAATCAACCACTTTTATCCGCGGGGTAATTTCAGCACCCCAATTCGTTTACCTACTCCTCGTTTCCCGGTTAACGTTTCGACCTAATTGTGAACGTGTCGCAGCTTCCCGGCAATTGGCTCTCGGTTGATGAACAATGTGAAATCAACCAAATAGAGTCCACCAGGATATGAACTCGAAAATGCCTCGATTTGAATAACATTACGACGGTATCCAAAATTGTCTCATTTAACTCATTTCGGTTACGTCCATTTGAATGATTTTTCATTAGCACGTCATTATAGAGATGCTGTGTAAGTGCATACACGTATTTTACCTGCAGGTCCCAGAGATTAAATCTTGATTGAATTTTTCGCTTGAAGCACCCGACAGATTGATTTTAGGCCTCCGTCTCTCGGCCTTCCCGCACGTGGATTAATGTTATCATTCGGGCTGTTTCCGTTCAATTAATTACTCTCACACACTTGTATAATAAATATGGTTTTAATCTACATATCTCGATACTATTATAACCGGTCGAGTGAGTTGCGGATTTTCGGCAATTGATTGTAGGAGACAATTAAAAAATTATCGAGTGTGACCGATCGCGACATCCTCGAAATCGGTGTCTTTTTACGCGAAATTAACGCAGTTTAATTAAAAATTTAGCCCGCTCAGGTGTTTGTTTCCTTTTACGATGGGAATTGTAGTCGTTTAATTTTATTAACGTTTCCGGTTTGTTTTAGTCGTCGTAATAAAAGCTTTAACTTGTGCCTTGTACAAGTGTCGTCGTCGAAAATACATAATCAGTATTAATAATCGCTTCTTTTTGGAAAGTCGAAAATTATTTATACAACGTTTTCCGGTCTATAAAATAACTGATTTTTATGACGAGTTTGATAAGATTTCACAGCCTCTCAAAATATATTTTAAAATTAAATTGTAATAACAATATAGTGACATTTACATTTTAGTCCGAATAATATAACCATAGGCATAAATTCATAAAATATTTTCGGCTTGATAAGGTAAAAACTTTAAGGAATTTTTATGTTCAATTTTTAGTTTAATCATTTTTTTACAGGAGTATCATCTACGATTTATGTATGTATGTATATTCAAAATGAATTATTCAGAACAAATATAATTTTAAAAGTTTTATAGTCTTATCTATAATAGCATGTAAATGAAAGGGTGTGCATATATAAAACGGCTTTACTCAATATAAAAATTTGTGAACGGTATTATATTTCGCCTTTTTTTCAAAATTTATCGGTATTTTCAAACTAAACGTTCATTATTCGAATACAAAAACGATCAACCTGTTCTTCTTGGAAACGTCAAAACTTTATTCACCAAACGGGTGAATAGAAAATTAAATTGTGTAATAAATCAAAGCTCTTTTAGGCGAAGCTTTTCTCTCTATTTATTATTAACTAGATATTTATAATGGCATTGTGTATAATTAAATTCCATCAGTATATAATAAACAAATATTGGTGATGAAAACCTATTAATTACATTTTTATATGATATTAAAAAAATGCTTATTTTAAGTTTGAATTGAATATTCCTTTATTGTGTGCAAAATTTATGATTCGATTATCAAGTCTGCGAAGGTTTGTGAATTCTTTATTTGTATGTATGTATTTTTTAAACATGGTAAGAATAGATTAAGAAGTGCTGTTCTATGAAATACAAAATGTTTGAAAGCACTAATCAAGATATTAGTATCGCTAGATTGAGATATATTCATAACATTAAGCGATACACCTACGTTCAACCTGAATTCGTTATTTCGTAACATCACCAATCGAACGATGGAGACTCATCTCAAACAGGCGATAATATAATACATCCTGTTGAAACCACCGATTCAGTCACTTTAGACAGATTGTTAATACAGCAGTGTGTAATTAGGGTTTTCACCGCGTTCGTTTGATTGTTCCAAATGCTAATATTTGCGTTCGTTCGCTACCGTAACGAACTCGGCCCATTATGTACCTTACTTTGGACAGCTCAAACAGCGGAAATCATATATATGTTTTGTTTCTCTTTTTTCTGGTATCTCTGCCTTTCGAAAGACAACATCTCAGCTGATCAGAAACGATGCGGAGGATAGCCATTTCCTGTCGTTTCGGGCGAGTATATTTTACTTACAACGAAACGTAACGTGTTCGTTTGTAATTTGCGGGTGTCACTAACCCGAGCAAACGTTGGCAATCCTCGCGGGAAGGAATAATGAAGTTTTTGCCCTGTCACTTGGACAAGGCCTCAGTGGGCCCTTTCGAGGGCCAAAAGACCAAAAAACGGGTCACGCATTATCTCTAATGACTTGTACACCGCCCCACCAAAAGACAAAAAAACTCTCATTAAGTTCAGCCGTCATACCGCCGATCTCTCCTATCTCCAATCTGCTTCACGACTACTTTTTATTTTTTGTGACCGTGGAAACGGCTTGGTTCAGCCATTTCAGATCCGATATCTATAGGTAAAAGACGTGATGATTACATCTAGTCTGACGCGTCAGATAAACGCGCGTCAATCGGATGCAAGTGAAGCTGCCAAAAGACCCCCTCCCCTCTAGATAAATATTTATCAAAAACATCGATTTTGTATTGTTTGGCGTGCTTGAATATTGCGTATTTAATCGACACAAATTGGAATTGACATTCCGACCGCTTAATCGGCATAATTGAGCGCGAATAAACGTGCAAACAACACGCGGCACTCAAAAGGTTAACCGAATACGGTGGGAGCAATATGTGAAATTATGGAATTCAAATGCTAATTATGTATACCTTCAATTTATTCGTCGGGGAATTTCAGGCGTGAAAATTAATTCCGAAAATTCCGTCTTTAAATAAGTAATCGTTTGAAAAGGAACGAAAAGCAAATGGAACGTTTTTAATTTGAAATTAGCGTTAATTGGGAAATAAAAAATGGGAATTGAATAAAATGAAGCGCAGATTGGTTCATCGTAAAGGCGCTAAGGTTCAATAAAATGTTTCCTGTTTTCATTTTTTTTTCATTTAAAAAAATGGGATTCGATCGTCGTTTGAGTAAATTGAGTGCTCATCGATAGCCCCAAAGCGACAGGATGATCAACCTTAAATAAATAGGCATAAATAACATTTGATTATTTGATTAGTACCTTTATAGACTTTGAATAATGGCACCGGTGCTTTGAATCAAGTGTTGAGCAAAATACTGCTGAAGATTATGATACTATAACTATCGGTGTATGGAATAAAAAATGATAAAGATTTCAATACTAAACAGTCTTGGCCTAAATTCTGCGAATTTGCTTCAGATTAAAACTCGAGATAAGCGAGGTATTTGACGCGTCAATTCAGTTTCAGAAAAAGACTTTGACAGCTCAATTTGGCAAACTTATTTTCGGTCATTCTTTCGATTTAAAGTTTCGAAGCGGTTTTTTTCACCCACCCTCCCCGTTCACTACGAGACGAGAATTAAATTAGACGCAGTAAGGAAAGCTGCCAATTACGAGTATAATACAACCAGGAGTAATTTGAAAATTGCCTCATTTGTGGCTATACGTTCGACTAATCGAGCCACACGAAATATTGAGTTATTATAAGCAAACCGTAGATCTATTTCGTAATTCGACGGCGTGGGTGCGTTTCAATGGGAAAATGAGTCGTCGAGACACATCAATTCGGTGGCTCGATACTTGTCAAAGCGAAATCTACGACGTATAATTATTGTATCGAGTCATTATGCCGATACTTCGGGGGACAACCGTACCCATTATATTATAATATCGTCATAATTTATGGCTCGAAATTATCGTGTTGTTGGGAAATTGATGTATGCGTTGTTGTTGTTGCTGCTGCTGCTGTTGCGGTCGTATGAATTCGGGAGCGCAACGAACTATGCGGCTTTCGGGATGATTTATTATATTCGTTAAATATTTTACATGATGAAACGATTGTCGGATGGATGATCTTCAAATGTGCCTCAATTGAAAAAAATTGATTTAAATATATTCGCCCCGAAGCGCTTTAAAAACACGTCACTTAATTACAGAGTGTTCCGGCAGTGCAAATGAATTGTGTGGATTTAAATTTTTATACGATAAGATTATATTTAAAACAATTTGAAAATGTAGTCGACGGAAAAATTGTGTTATCGATGGTTTCAACAACGTGAAAATTTAGTTTCATTATAATTATTCTTCAAACAAAGTCTTTATTTAAAAAAAAATTAAGTGAAAAACAAGTAAATTGTGGTGTTTTTTAAATTTGAAATTGTGTACCAGTGAAAAATGCCGTTGTGTAAACATGCCATATTCTCAATAAATGTAACTTTTTTGCTTTAAAAAAATTACATCGGTCATTAATCTTTGATAATTATTTTAGTACAATATTATATAATTCCTCTCGAGTTTGATTTTCTGTGTTATTGTGAAAATGTGGAAAAAGCTACTTCAAAGCCTGTTTTTTTATAAAGCTTATTGTAGAAGTTTTCATAAGATTCTTTATATTTCTTTCGATTTATTAATGAAATATAACTCAGTTACATAAACAACATCAAAAAATCTTTACTGAAAGTACTTGAACAACAAAATTGCTTTTCACGTGTTTTTAACGCAGAATAAAAAAATAATTTCTAACAACTCGAATGAAATTGAATACGTCCCTGTTATTCAATTAAATTTCTCAAAAAAAGTAATAATCATTACAATTAACGTTTCTAAACGTTTCCTGCAACGTGAACGTTACATTGACGTGTGCTTTCAATGTATTGAACTACGTACATATATGTACATATGTAGGTATACCCGTTAAATTGATCGTGTCCAAATGATTGATGTCGTAGTTATTTTCTTATTTTTAAGTGGATAAACCTTTTAACTAATTAAATTATCAGTTATGGCCCAGAAATTACGCCCTCCACATAATTCGTGGACGTTGTCGATAATGTTTACGAAAAGTTCATGTAAATTCGTCGAATGTTGGCTCGATGCGTTCGCATTATTTCTGTTCCAATCGGAAACGAATCTGGTTATTCAAATTTGCCAGAGCGTATACGCTCGTTCTTTTTATTATTATTTTTATTTATTTTCGCGCAAATTCTCCGCATAGGGGCTGTCCGGAAAATACTACAACTGTTGATAGAAATAAATAATGGGGGTATAAGATTTCAGACGTCAGATTCCCCAGTATATTGCTGGTTAATTGTAGTACGAAGCTTTTACATTCCTAGGGGTATCAATGAGGAGCTTTCTTGGCTTCAACTCTCTGTATTCTCTGTGGATTACATTTAATTTAATTTACTTGGGCATCTACTAGTGCAAATACTATAATATATGTACATACATACACACGTACTTTTGGATGTTTAATGTACAACATACATATGTATGTAGATAAATCCATACATACATATATACATATGTTTATTAGTTTGTTCTACATAAACGGCAAACTTTAGCAAGCCAGATATAAAATTAATATAACATATTTTTTATTATATTGATTTTATTTAAATTGCGTTCTATTTTGATTTGATAAACCTATGTAAATAGCTCACCGAATTGCTGAATATTCAAAAATAACTTTTTCAGAAAATTTTATAATACATTTAATGTATTTTCTGAAATTGGTGATTTTAAATTAAAACCCTTAGCTACATATGTATATACATATTTCGCAAAAATAAAAAAAACAATATTATGTTTATTAATGTAGCATTGTGGATATTTCAAAGGGTGATTTTGAAAAAAAAGTTGTTTTTTTAATAATACTTATACATAAATATATATATATATATATATATATATATATATATATATATATATATATATATATATATATATATATATATATATATATATATATATTATAACAATTGCATAAAACGTACATACAATATGTTTGGTACCCGAGCAAAATTATAAAAGGAAGACCACAAGGAAGATTGTTAGTTGAAAATGTGTGAGGTGAGATGGGTGAGAGTTGCGCAAAACAGAGACAAGTGTTGTCGAGGCCTTCATCCAGCAGTGGATGGCGAATGGTTGTAGATGATGATGATATTTTACAATAAAATTTCTCTAGTGAAATTGTAGATTTCTTATCCCAAGAAGTGAATATGGATTAATCAATAGAATTACAAATTTATCAACGATACGATACTTTAAAAAATACTTATCATAGGGAAGCGAATGATTCATAAATAACAATAATGAAAATTAAGTCTTTTTGTGATATTAAAATACAATTTTTTTAATTTGACATATGTACATATGTATATCATATGAAATCAGAGTTGTTTCGGTTACTTTATTTTTTGAATGAATTATTGCATGGTATATTTAATAGTGACTCAGATCAGATATTGGACAAAATAATTCGAGTTATTTGATAGTCAACATATGTAATTAGAGGTACATATAAAAGTATCATTCGGGTAATCGTAATCAGACACCTGATTTTTCTGCCTACAAGATATCAATTAATAATTGAATTGTAAAAGATCCTATAAAATAATAATGTTTGTATGTATTATACTATCACATTCAAAAATTACAATTTCACCAATCGGGATTCCTTAATATAATACATATGTATGTAACCATTGATATACCTATTGAATGCGTAATTGGATATGAGCTCACTGAAACGTCAGTGTAATTATAATTACACTGTACATATATACATACATCAAGGATATAGACAAACATAAATATTAATCGCGACAGTATGTATTATATAATAAACAGCTTGTAATAAATTAAAGATAATAATATTTTTTAGGGAAAATCTCTTTGAATGACAGCATTTTCTTCAATTTTCTTACAATTCCTCTGCGATGTTAAATTTGAGACTCGGCATACTTCACATACATCCAGGCGCTTTCATATTATTTCGAAGCATCCTGTATGTATACATGACATGGCATATGTTTGGAAAATGCGTAAAATGGGAGTCCTCGGGCTACTGTGGTAGTCCGACGTAGCCGTGCGTAAGTGATCAGTACGCACTCAACACAAATGTTTTATGGAACCGCCTGTTGGCGAAATTACCTGCAATTTTTCAATTCAATGTGACCGGCAGTGCGTACAAGCGTACGCTTTTTTTAATGGAATAATTGAAAGAGAACCATTGTAATTTTATTCGAACCGGTCGCTGAAAAACTCCGGCGCAAGATAGGAAAAATCAGCGAAACATAAAATTATTCGTATTCTATTATACGAAATCTCCAGCAAACTTAAAACACATACAATAGCTACTATTTAAGAGGAATGAATGATTTTTTATATTTTTATTTACAAAGGGAGTTTCATTTGTTTATTTACAAAGCTATTAGCTACATGCAGAGCCGTGCGAGAGGGACGTCGGCCCCGGGCGCCAAAATCAGGGGGCGCCGAAATCTTCATCACAAATTCGAAATTTGAATGTGATTTTTAAACGAGTGTAATAGTTGGGCTCATTTGGAGATTCGATTGGATTTTCGTGCTGAATCAAACATAGTATCATTAGATGAAACTCAGTTGAGTAGATACTTCGTGGAACTTGTGATTAAATATTGAAATGACATGAGCGATCCCCAGTTTAATGTGAAATAATAAATGTAAATACATTGTATATTCTTTAGCATGATTTTTTTTTAATGGTAACATTTAAAAGTCCTTCGAGTAATTAAAAAAAATATGGAGATGAAAAATTGAATCTTCTTGAATATTTTTAGTGACTGCCTGAAAGATCTTTCAGAAAACTTAAAATAGTCAATAAAATTAGAAAATAGTAAATTAATAATAAGTTATTTCAGATCTTCAATGGCTCAGACAGACTGAATAATTAATGTATACTTTCAATTCGAAGCAATCTTTAAATTCGGATAGATTTATTGAAGAATTTGCCTTCGTGAAGGCAAGGAAGATAATTTTTTTATATAAAAAAACTTTGAAATTCTAGCCATTGGTCATTATTTTCCTCTATTTGTGTCGTATTATGTATAAATGAATATACACTAATATTTTTTTTAATACATTTGCATATAATGATCAATATTTTTTTGAATTTATATTAGTATAAACTGAATAAAAATAATTTTTTCACACTGAATATGTTTTTATCTTGAAACGATAACATAAATATGTATTTACAAATATCATCTCATCTGTACAACTAACGAAAATTGGAATATTTTTTATATATGATAATGTTATATTTTCCATCTCAGTGAGCGTAGTTTTCGGAAATTATTTTGACCTATTTTTCTAGAAGCGCTCATTATTATTTTCATAATCGAATGTGATGTATGAGTGGAATTTTGATTTGGGCATCGAAGGTGTGTTTTGTATTTGCGGCTGGTTCTTATACCTATATATTGGTGATGGCTATAGGTGGAAGACATTTCTTACTTTGTGTTTTATTATTTGATATTTTTACTTTATCTGATATTATTGTTTTTTATGATGATGTGTAAATGTTTTTCTAGTCTGTGTGTATATTGTACATGTATATATTTTTATTTTGCTCATCTCTCTGTATTTTTACACCATCGTGGCGCATTAAGGACTCTTGTAATGTCACAATAGTCCAAACTTAAACTTAAAATAAAATAAATATGTAAAATAAAGTTTAAATTTGATTCTTAAGAGAGGATGTGCTGAATTCAAGCGTTGCCCCGAAAGCAATTTTATCTTCACACGGCTCTGTCTTTTGTATTATCTTTATAATTAGTAATTATAAAGACATACATATTATATAAATAATTTATATATTTCATAATACTGTTATTATTGTTATTCTGTGCGATATCCAAATTGATTATAGTGTCAAAATACATATGTAATAAATAAAATTAAATAAAACAGCTATTACACGTTTTTGTTTTCGCATAAAAATAACGCCATCTATCAACGAAGATCAAATCAACATTTAATTATTACAAATTTAAATACTATCAAATTATTTACATATTACAGATCGATGTACATACATTTTACGAAAGGTTAGTCGTAAAATAGTACCTAATGTATAAACACAAGTGAGAAAGTATAACGCTGTGTCATGTCATTGGATGGTCGATAAATTATTTTCAAATGGTTGTTTGTAATGTTTTACGACTTTATTTACGCCTAAATTTGAATACATATAGTTTTTTTTATTTAAGTATTAAAGGAAATTGTGATTTAAATACAAAATAAAACACATAAATTAATCTACATTCTATGCGTATGTACATCGTACAATCGACCGTACAAAATGTTGGATAATTTATAACGCAAATCGAAGAGCTCTTGTTTATGTAGAATATTTGTTTTTATTTGAACCTAAAAGTTCACCTGTGTATGGTTTGATTTATGTGTAAGTACACAACTATGTATGCCTATTATTTTAGTCATTTTTAATGAGGCGATAAATTTCTCAGCGAAATAAATTACTTGGCAAAAATTCCCCAAATACATTATGTGCATATTTCGAAACAAATATTCACTTGTATAAAGTGACACACACACAAACATCCGTTACAGACGAACAATGAATCGTTCAAAAGCGTTTTTCTCACATTTATTCGAATTCTTGGTCGTTTTAACGAGCTGGTCGACATTTCTCTACCGAGATATTTCCGCGAGATAATCGAGCAAACCTAATTAACGATTGTTTATAAGTAGCGTTATACAAATTTCGAAAATTCTCGACGAGATTTTCAGAAACGAGATGGATAAACGACCTAGCCAAGGTCAAGAATTTTAAATTGAGGCTCGTTTAGCTCAATAATGACAATGGTGTGAGATCACGAGTCGACGACCATGGGGTAAGGCAAATTGCCACAAACGATGCAGTTGTTCTTATCTGATTCTGTTATTGATTTATGTCTCCCTAATGGTAAACACGAATCGTGACTTTGGGGAAATTCTCACACTTTTGAGTGGTTAAAGCACTTGTGAATATTGTCTCGAAAGAAGAACGACAATCATTCGTGATTTAAAGCAATTTAATGTACATGTATGTATGTACATATGTATATGTACACTAGGGCAAAAATATAGAATATACATATGTATAATATATATGTATATGAAAAGCAATGATAAGATAACGTTGTTTAATACTTACTTTTAATGCATTATCGACGCCAGTAAACCGAGATAAAATTTTCTTTAACGATTTTTTTTTAATTTAATGCTAAAATTATGCAATATACATATTTAAATATTTATTGTGTCATTATGAGTATCCTGCAATTAAATAAAATACAAGCTTTAAATTTATTGAATATTTATTATTTTGTTATGTACAAATTAACTATTCATTTGTTTTTAGTGACTATTTTTTTCTTATTGTACGAGAAGGAAAAGAATGGCAGTTATTTTTTTTAATTTCACTACTAAGTCTTAGCACACGCAGTTCTAAAGGTAAATCAATAATGAGTAAATTTTCCATCAAATGCTATATTTAGTATATCGATTGAAAATATTACTGTAATATCAATTGACTGTTTTGTAGATATGAAAGAGTTGAGCGCGTAATTAAAGTTCATAGTTCCAGAAATTTTCACTCATCAGAATACCGATAATTAAACTTTCAATCAATCAATCAAGTTGTAAAAATTTCAAGATTAACAGTTTTGGCAGGTGAGTAAATTTTCCTTATTAACATGACATATGTGCTGAGGTTTATACGAAGGGCAAGTAGTAAGTACAACACTATTCAATGAACACTATTCGAATTAAGTAGGTAACAAATAGTAAAGATTGATAAGTTTCCGCTCCGGTTTTTTTATTGTTGTTCAGTGTAATTAATACAGCTCTGATAAAATTTATTGCATCTTTAAATATTTCATCGCTAGCATTTTTAGCGATATTCGATTTTACAAAATAAATGAAAATGTTTTGTTCTTTAAGTTTATTAATTTTACAAAATTAATAAATTTAAAGGACAGAGCAGCGAAATAAAGGACTGTCCTCTTAAATAAAGGACGTATGGCCAGCGTAGCTATAAGATACGCAGTTTTATGTTTGAACAAAACAGGCGAATCCATTTTAGCGTTGGTAGTTCTTTTTTAAATATAAAATACGCTTTAATATCACTTCTTATAGATATATTACTATACATAGAGTTGTTGAAATAAAAAAGGAGATGTTTGAATGTATGACACGGTGTCACTTGTCTTTATACGGTATCAAGTAGCGGTAGCTGCTTCTAGTTTTGCGGGACGATCACACAACTCGCTCAGGTATACAATCTTCGCGGACACCTTCTTCATACCCTCGTCAATGAGTTGAAGATGCCGAGAGCAAAAAAAAATAAAATACCAAGTTCAAAAAAGAAGCAGAAAAAGTTTACAAGCTCGATCTCGGAGATCGTGAGCTTTCGGAGGACAAGACGCTCTCTGATTGGTCGGTGACTCGCGACCGGCAGCTGATATTGAAATCACAGAGTTCTAGTTGGTGCTATGGCTATTTTGAGAACCGGTTTACATAACGTGTACATATATATATATATACTACAATTAAAGTATTCGTCTATCAATAAATTTGATTTATTGATAGAATTGTATATATTATTTTAAATTTCCATAATTTGAAATATTAAATTTTATAATAGATTTTTATATTTATGTATTTCTATCGATGGGATATATTTTGAAAATGTGTATATTATATAACAATTACATATGTATATAAATTTTGAATAAATATATAAGTTAAATCGAATTAAATTTGCATATACTGTTGGATTGAACTATATTTAGTACATATATGTACATATACATAAATATGTAAATACATACGTAGATTAGGCTATTTAAAAAATATATATTCCTTTGTAGATATTTTTTAATTATTTTAACGTAATTCGATTCAAATTCAAATTTTGCTATATATCCATATATTTCATTTTAACCATGTGTGTCACGACAGGTTGCCCGAAAGTGACACATATGGCCAAGTTTATAAATTAGTTCTAAACAATTCTTAACAATCAAAAAAATTTGATTTGCATGAAATGGGAGGGGGGGGGGGAGGATGCCGATTTTATTGGTTCCGACACAAAAAATAAGTTAGTCAAAATACCAAATTCTGCCAGGACACGGTTGATCTTATTTTGATAACCAACCAATTCTTCCAAGCAGTGTGTACATATATGTATATACATAAATTGAATACTTATTCGATTCCGGTCGGAATTCGAACTCCTGACCTCTCTATTAGTAAACAATAGCCTAACCAGTTAGCTACGTTGTGGCCCGTCTTATAAATTACTCTTAAAATTTTTACTTGAATTTTGATACGTAAATAAATTTAATCTCGTTTAATCTCTTGAAATTCTCTGTTTTACTTGATTTGCATATTCATAAAGTTCAAGTTAGACTAAAGAGTATGTACTCTTAACGGGTGTTCGAATACCCCAACAGTGTTTCTCAAATATGGTTATTTTTATAGTTATTTATTTTTATTTTTTATTTTTATTACAATCAATGTACATTCGTCATTACAGATCGCTCCAACGCGACGAGACGAGAACGGTCAGACAACGTATACAGTACGTTCCATAAACATCGAATACAATAAATAATCAAGTACAGAAATAATAATCATAGAGACATCTATGGATTATTTTTAGATTTTGTGCACAATTATTATTACAATTTTTATACACATAATAAACACGAAATTATAGAGACATCTATAGATTTCAGATTTCTGTGCATAATTTCTACAAATTATACACACAGTTTTTTGTGACAACAGGAAATGATCTATTACCAATTTTCAGGAATTGTTTCAACAATGATCAGATAAAATTGGCAAACTCTGATAGAGAAACGATCGATTTGGAGTTACAAAACCCCCAAATCTAACCAGCAGTATTTGGCGAGTCGAACCATCGATCACAGTGGTGCTAAATATATACGCTACCATTAAGCCAAACTGCTGAATGTTTGAATTTTCTCAAAACAAAACTTCATCTATCGTTACTATATATTGTATGCAGACGAAGTAAAAATATAAAAAGGATTATTATATTTTTTGCATTCCATAGCAGTATATATGTTTAAATTTATTTATAAAAATATATACATAAAAAATCAATTATGTAATGAACGCTGCACCTGACAGGTTATCCTAAGTGTGAAAAAAAACAGCGATGAACGGCACAATGCGTGCATGGCTCCTCGACGTGAGTGGTCTCCTACATTTCTTCTAATATGGGATACACCGTTATCGATCTGTGTCAAGCAAGGATAAATACAAGCATGCAAATTGACCGAAAAATGTCCAAACTCAAAGCGCACTTTAATATTATACTAGAAAAGACCCGATACCAGTTTTTCCACATAAAAAAAAAACCTGTTGAGAAACACTGGTTTAACTTCTTAGCACCCTGCCATATACATATGTACATACTAAATTTATAATAAGCACTTAAACGATTAATCTGTTAGAAACATACCGTATAATTGGATTGCAACTATACTGAAAATATTTCATTTTAAAATTATTTTGAATAATATTAATATAACTAACTATACGAGCAACTTAAACAGCATTTTTCTCAGAAATGTTACCGTATGTATGTATTATAGTTATCGTTAACGACATCATTGCAACGCTGTGATTGCAAGTCGCTCGAATCTCGTGCTCGAGAACTATTTTCACTTCGACGAGTAAGCACATATCGAGCTTTATTTACGTGGATTTTTTTTTTGTATTTTCCTTCTATTCGCATCTCCACGTTTGGCGAAATTGACATCTCGCGACAATTGTTTATAAATTTGCCAACAAGCGAGGGCTAGAAATAAAATCCCCACAGTGTTTGTTATACCGCGAATGTTACATGTATTCATGCATACGTATATATTTTGTGTACCGCGCTCTCTCTGAGCGAGCGGTTTAGTGCGCGGCGAACCGCGTGCCGAGCGGTCGTGTGGATCGTGATAGATCGCGGTTTGAGAAGAACCGGAAGTCGCCAAAACATCCCCGGGCTTACGAAACAAAACGCAAAGTTCATACGAAACTCTCGACTCAGTGCAAAGTGTGTAAAGAGAACCGAACGAAAATTTGAAAAACGATATTTTTGTTTTGCCTACCCCTTTTTGACACTTGTCCACCTGTCACGATAGCGTTTTCGCGGTTCGCCGATTCAGGTGCCAATTGGCTTCCCGATAAGGGAGGGTAAAGTGCCGAAGAGTGGAAAGAAATTGTACAATAGAGGAATCGAACGGTGACAATTTTTGCGATATCAAATCAGTGGTTCTCCTCCTCTCCCGCTTCAGATCTTCCGTAGTAACCGAGTGCAGACGACCGGAAGGCGTGTACGTCGAAGATCGGACGGAACTTTAGTTAGTTTTTGTTTAATCACTATCTATGTAAGTCCGTTTTGATTTTGTTGTGTGTAGCCTAGATTTTGTTGAGAGTTGTGTGCGTGCTTTGGAGAGGAAATGTGTGCTTATGTACATACATATGTAATTTTATTGTGTTTCGATTGGAAATGTTCTTGAACGTTTTGCATGTGAGAGTGTCGAATGGTGTATTTTAATTGGATAATTGGTTAATTATAAACGATATAAAATGTATGTAACAACAAAAACCTGTTATTATATACGTATGTATTTTAATATTTTATGGTATTGAATTCTTGCAAAATTTGAATTTTTAAAAAGGTTTTGATCGTTTGTAATGTATTGTAGCTTGTTAAGTCTAAATAAAATTGTTGGTTTTCATTTTATGTTTATGTATTAATTACATTAACCAATTTCGTCACTTCATACTATTATTCTGTTTAATATACGTAATCTACAATACTTGAAAAACAAAAAAATTCAAAATCGCGATTTTCCTAATCCACATAATTTTTTTTTGATTATCTAATCAAAAACATTTTATGTCCATATGAAGAAATATTTGCATGATTAAAATCGTCAGTTCTTTAAATAAATTATTTTATTGCAATATTTTTCAACATAGCTACAATTTTACAATTTTTAGTATTTTTAGTATATATACAAAATTTTCATTAGTATAACATTACTACAAAATTTAACTTTTATTTTCAGGAGTAATATGTTGGTAACATCACAAATTTTTATTTCCATACATATTTATTAATTTAATTTACTTAATTCACATAAAGACGCAACTATAACAATACTAATTTAATGAATAAGTTCAAAGTATGATTGTTTGTCTTCCAATGTAGTATGTACCACACGTATGTACATAAGTACATATGTATATAGTGTATTTTTTAATTTTTCACAATTTGATTTATATTATCGTATTTATTCAATTTTTGGAACGTTGCTTTATGGATGGATTGATCATATTAAATGGTGTATTTTTATGTAATACAAACATTCCAAGACCTGTATAGATTATTTGTTTGGTTTTCGTATTGATTCTGTTCGGAGACTACATTCAACATACGTCGAATGTATCTAATATGATAAAATAAAAATAAAATTTACACTAGTGATACTTGTTTAATTATTCGAGAATAAACACTATTCCGTTTTCCGATAACAAAATGCGATAATAAACGTTTGATAACAGGTGTTGAGGATATTAAAGGGACTTGGATTAGATGCGAGCGATGGCACGCGATTTTAGAGTTTTATCGTGCGGTTTCGGATTCGAACAAACTATACTGATACGTAGACGTAAACAAAATTCGGATTTAACGATCTAATTTATTTTTTTAACACGTTCGCAACCGTGCGTCGGTGTCTGCAGATTTCGGTGCGAGCTCCGATCGCGTGACAAATGCGTCTCGCGTAAGTTGATGTGTTAATTTGTCGTTGAAATATTGCCGAGTTATGTACGGGTAGTTAACACGCTAAGCACACTCCGTGCACGAGAAAAATTCGATAACTTTTCTAATGAATCGTCGCCTAAGCATGTTACGAAGCTTGCATCGTCTTATCAAACCCTAACGGCTGAACGAAAGAATTTCTATAACTAAAATTCTGATTGGATCTTATTTAGTATACTATATGTATATGTATGTGTACCTCCTAATTATCTAATAAGTATGATTTCGTAATTATTGTAGTAGCTTAAATGGTCAGTATTTTTATTTAATTTAATAAATGGTCAGTATTTTTTTACAGAAATTCACTAACAACATGGTATCAAATATGCTAATTTCATTGAGATCAGAATCTGCTTTTGTTGTTGGTATTTTTTTTTTCAAATAAAGACAGTAGTCGGTATTTAATGATTATTTATCTACTGACCCAATCAAGCAAACCTACTGATTGAATAAATATACGCCGTTTTTTTCGGCGAATAATAACGATTTTCGTTAATCGTTATTATTCGAAATCAACGCATTGAAACTGCAATAGATGGCTATTGGTTGTTTTTTTTTCAAAATAAAAGTAATGATAATTAAAAAAAATTCTCTCATAATTGAGATAAAAAAAATAATAATAATTTCAAAACGTTTTTTTTTAAATTGATGATTTTTTTATATTATTATGTCTTCTATGTACGACAATTGTTCTACTGGTTAATAATTTTAATACAATAATAAATTTTCTTCAATGCTTCAATAGATATTATATATAAATAAATTCTTAAGTAGTTTTTATTTTAATTGCCAAATTGAAACTTAAAATTTTTGTTAATCAGATTTTGTTAATTATAGTCGACTCATAGCAATTGAAATAGACTATTGATATTTTTTTTACACAATTAATATTAATAATAAAAATGAAATCGAGATAAAAAGATTGATTAAAATTTCAGGACGTTTTTTTTTCAAATTAATGAATTTCTTATTAAAAGTTTTCTCTGTTAGACAGAATTTTTCTAGTTCAAGCTTTCATAGTTTATAATTAATATTCTACGAGGCTTCAGTAAATAAAATTAAATAAATAAAGCTTCAGTAGTTTTCATTTTAATACACATTTTTAAAATTTAAAATTGGAAAAAAAACCTTAAAACAACGAAAAACGTAATCGTCGAATTTTTTTCGTGGATAGAATAGATAACCTCGTTAACGACGAAAAAGCGTTCGAATGAGCGCTTTTAATTTTAAGTTTGTTTCAAAGTTAATTAATAAGTATACCAATTAACTAGACAAGATGTAGTTTATAAATTATGATATATTAAATGTCAGCTTGTTTGAGTCTCGTTAATTATAATCAACGGCGCGCGCACAACAACGTATAAAGGGACGAGAGAGAGTTCTTGCGGGGAGCCAAAGTTTCCCAAATTGGGGGGCGCGTGTGCCCTGCGGGTCACATTTGAATCCATTACAATCTGAAAGAAGCTGTCGCCAGATCAAAATTATCCCGAGCACTATCGCCCACCGATTTTTATTGTGGAATACTGACTGATGGAATCGCGCAACGAACAAGATAAGACCTCCGGATAATTTTAATAAGGCACAAATTATTTTTTTATTCCCAAGGTCAAATTTATTTGGCGCCGTATATTACGCGGAGATTTTTTTTATTAAAAAATGCTACACTTTCACATTTTTTTCGCGTTGAAAGTTATGCTCCGGAAAAATGTAATTTTTAAAAAAGGAGAGCGCTCTGGAAATATATGAAAACGCTCCACATTATGTATGTGATCACTACCCCCCCGCGGTTCACATATAATCGCATAAAACCGTCACGCCACATTACGTACACCCTGTATGATAATAATAATAATAATAAAAAACCTATGCCTATCTCCCTCTGAAAGTCTATCTCCGTCTTCGTCGTTCGCGCGAAAGTTTAAAACTTTTCACACAACCGACCGACCGACCGCTCAAAGGCAACGGCGATGATGAAAGGAAACTTTAAATTATGTAGATGGTTAAAAAGTTTCAGAAACAACACGTGTCGTGCATTAGCATGATTGAGTATTGAAACGCGCTGTTGAAAAAATTTTTATAAACAATTTTTTTTCTAGACGAATTTGCATGCAAAACGGCATTTGCACCTCGTCGGTCGCTCGAGGGTTAAATTCGTAATGAAAAAAGTCGTTATTACGTTCAACACATTAAATGTACCACGTACGTTGTGTGATTGATGTTTTTTTTTTAAACATAAATCTCAAATGAAATTGTATTATGAATTACATACATAGGTACGTGTATGCTTTGTACTTTGTACTTTGTACATGTACTTTGGCGTAATCTGTTTCGTTTTTTTCCTTTGATTATTTTTATGATTGGATTATGACAAATTATGTACAAGTTATGTAATTTGTAACATACATATATGTAGTTCGATATACAAATTGTAAAATAATCATCCTGCTAATTTTTTCTTTCATTTGTAGCTTAAAATACCCATCGCTGTACTAACTTATCTAATTTTAATCGCAAACAATATTTTATCCTATCTTTTACAACTATTTTATAACACTTTTAAAACGATGTTATCATCATCGTTTACAGTCATAGCCAATCCAGTTGGATCAAAGGCTCTCCAACACACTTCCATTCCTCTCTGTTTTGCGCAACTCTTAACATCTCTCGCAACTCTTTAAATTCCTTACGGACTTACTTTCACAGTTTTAAATTCTCTCGGGTAATACTCCAGCACTTCTTTTGCCCATCTTTCGTCCATTCTTCTAGTAACGTGACCCGTCCATTGCCAAATATTTTTACTCTCTCAACTATGTCAACTACACTTGTCATACTTCTCACCCACGTATTCTGTTTCTTATCTCTCCTTGCCAACCTTATCTCGCCAAACATAAACAGTCAAAATTTCTTTAAGTGTAACATTTTAGCGTTCAGTTCCCAAATATGTCATCCAAAATTCTTCACTAGCATTTTCAGTGATGCCGTTCAAGATCATTTTCTTCAGGCAGTGACATTTTTGATTCAAAAATTTGCCCAAATGCACTCCATCCTAATTTTAGGCGTCTGTTTATTTCCTCTACTACTATTAAAATTAGGCGATGTAATATAAATATCAATGAAACAATTATCATTCTTTCATATGGCGATTATTGTTAATTTTTACTTTCTCATATGTAGTAACAATAGATGAAGTTTTGTGATTGTCCGAAAATTCAAACTCGAGATTTTGACTGATTCGAACTTAGAATCGATCACTGATCACGTTTTCATGATCTAGTTTTAATTAAAATAGTCCATCATCGTCATCAACACTTCCACTGCTGGATGAAGGCCTTTTCAACGCTTCCACTCGTCTCTATTTTGCACAATGCGCATCTATCTCACCCCATACATTTTCCTACATAATTTCGTCTATCCATCTTCACTGCGATCTTTCTTTTATCCTTTTGTATTCTTTCGGGTACCATTCTAGCATTTAATTTGTCCACCTTTCGTTAATTCCCATTTAAATTTCAATCTCTTCACCATATCCACTACTCTTGTCATACTTCTCACCTACATATTCCGTTTCCTACAATTCCTCGTTATGCCAAGCTTATATGTAAGAGTCTTCATATAACATTATAGTTTTAAACATTTAATTTTTTAATGCTTTATTTTATTTCGTGCGTATTGTTGCCAATGTACATTAATATTCACAATAGGGGTGAATTGTAAGTGAGAGTGATTATGTATTGTGGTTCGCATTTGCCATTTTGAACGAACCATTAAATCGCACCTTTGCGGATATGCAAATGACCGGAATAAAAACTACAATTGCGATATCGAAACGTAGATATAGTCGGGTTGATTAATTTTCGAGCGTTTTTAGTTTGCGGACGCGAGAAAAAAATCCGAATTGTAATATTTTTGCATAAATTTGAATTTTCAGCGCATTATGAGCGAAAAGTCGTGGAATATTCAAAGACTCGATCGATTATCTCGAAGCACGAGGTGGGCGCACCACTAACCGTCCGAGCTGTATAATAACCGCTCCGTGATCAATAGGGCATTAATTGAAATGAAATTTCGCGTTTCGATTTGACCCGGTTTAAAAATAAATCCCGACCACCCCGACGATACGTCATACACAGGGTGGTTCGAAACTAATTTCCAACGGGCACACACACACACACACAGACACATACGAGCGCGAGCATAGAAGATTTATAATATATAGTCACGCAACATCATCAGAATTAATCGTTACATCATAGAAAAATATTATGCTTGTATTTCTAGCGTCTGCTGATAGCGTCCGTGTATATCGCTGTTTAATATTTATGCATGCAAATCGTGCGAAAGTTAAGTCATTCATTCATAAACGAACAACCCCAATCATCTCTTTATATTTTGTTATTTCTGTTTATAGTGTGCCTTATTTCAGTTTTTTGGTTTCGAATTTTATTCGTTTTCCGAATTTCAATCAAACGAGCACTATAGCAAAAGTTCAGTAAGTAAAGAAAATGTTTTGATAAATTTGGCACATTCGCCAAAAATAATAGTAAAACACTCTTTAAGTAACATGGAATTTTCATCAAATCAGTCAAAACTAATCATAGCCAACCTAATTAAATCGCAATAGATTAATTAAGTTATTTTTAAAAAGTAGAAAAATTGTAACAATCCAAAAAAAAAATATATGAAACGAACAAAATTTTTGGAAACTTTTTCCGACACAAATCGATTGGTTGGAAGCCCGGGACATCGTTTTAAAATTGATGAAATTTTTTATTTAACGTTCCCTTGATACTACGCAAGTTTTCCTCTAGGTCCTATTGTAGGAAATCCAAAATTGTCATTTTTCGCTCAGGTCTAAATATGCATAAGTATATATGTACATGGATACAATAAAAATTAAATTATGATTTTTAGTATACTTTTCGATATAATGGTATATACTGTTTTTCAGACCTATTACATGTGTATATAACAGTCAAATTAATAGATTCTCAAGAGGATCTGCGTAAATATAATCGCCTTTATACATATGTATGTGCATGGCTGGAATAGATATATGTATGTACATATGTATATCCTATTTTCACAATACTTCTACGAACTTAATTGAAATTTAGTTACTTTTTCTTTATATTGAAAACAAGCACTATTTTTTCGAATATAATATAATGCCTTTGAGTTTATATGTTATATATATTTATTTATTAAAACAAACATACAATTACACAATATTTTTTCAAAAAATTGACACCAAAATAGTTTCTACACTCAAAAATTGGCAATAGCAGCTCCGTCGAACGTAAATGTTCATTTTCATAGCATAACTAAAGAGTTGGTTGTACATAATGCGCCTCAATATATGTAACTGTTGTTTCACTCAATTCAACCAGAAAGCTTTACTATCCCGACATTACATCGTCATCGTCATCACCCTTCTTGCAAATATTCCATAAATGCACTCTGCAGCACTTCTTACAGAAATGCTGAGACTTTTGATACGAGTTAACAATTTCAAAACATTAAAGATTATATTCAAGCTGTTGAATAAACCTCTCACTATCACTTATTTTTAATACGAAACAATTAAATTATTTAAAAATGAAAATTTTTGAAATGAATTTTTATACGAAAAAACAAATGACAATGCTTAATTGTTTTTCCAAGTGAATTTTTGTCACAGTTTTCGGAGACAAATTTAAACATATAACAATTGAATATGTCCGTTTTTTATCGCAAATTCAGCACTGTTTATACATTACATTTTGCGTAATACAGAGACTTTTACGCGACTCAAATAGTATATATTGTGTACTCAAAGAAATGATTGAAGTGCTTGTAGTGGAATGTGTCATTTATTTATTTAAAGTTTACATAACGACATTCATATAATTTACGTGCCGCCATCATAAATAATGAACGTCGATTTAAAATTTGGCGATACCGCCGTTGAAAATCAATACTTTGTATCGATTCTGTCCAAGTTTGACAAATTAATTGCAAACACCGAGCGACGTAATGTATAATTGAAAATTTCGCGCGGGGCCATCATCATCATCCATCCCCCGACGGATGAAATTCAATATTGAAAATAACGAGTTGCAAGTTTAAATTTTTCGCGTACGTCCTTTTGATCCCTTTCGCGTCGGGGAAATTGCGCATAATCCAATTGCTCGAGTTCGGGAATACCTACTAAATAAAGTAGAGAATCGAACGTAAAGTTTGACTTTTGCCTAAACGAGGCCTCGGGGACCGTGTCCCGGGATATGCGCGGGCCGACTCAACTTTTTGTCCTGAAACTCAATAAAAGTTTCCTTTCCAAAGCCTAATTAAACTGTTTTCTTGAGAATTTTTATAAATTAATACACATATATGTGTGTATTTTCAAAGTGAAAATTGCGTGTGCGGGTCATGAACGCGTCGGCTTTGATTGACGCGGTAAACGGTTTACAGTTCGCCAATCGGTGTCGAGATTAAATCACGGCAAACGAATTATAATGGCAGAAAATCACTCAGAAAATGACGGACAAGCGAGGTAGACACCACATTTCACGGCAGACAAGACAACAATGACTAAAGACAAGCAAAACCATGACATGTACACCTTTTGGATATAGCGAGCAATTCGACGCGATACTTAGTGTAACATTTGTTTCTCGTGGGAAATGCGAAATAATATACTACTCTAATGTGTGTTGCGCTTAGATTTTTTACTTTTAAATTGCTGGGTTTCGATTTGACCCGCAGTTAAATTTATATTATGCGTGAGACGTCAAAATAGACGAATGAGCTTTATTGGATTTACTGTTTCAAACTTTACAGGTAAAATTTTCCGTATCAATTAATTGTATAGGCTTAAATTCTCAACGTCATTTATAATTGTTATTTTTAAATTATAAGCTTGATAGTGTTCTATTATATAGATATATGTATATAGATTTATTCTTTTATGTCATACGATTGTATACAAAATACAAAATTTTAAATACATACATTATTTATTATTTGTTCAATAAATCATGTATGTACATTCGTATTGATTGAACAGATTACCTCAACGCGACGAGTGTGCTTTACAGATTAAGAATTATTAATTCTTTATAAAGTACATAATTATTATATAATTATTTATATGTACACATTAAACACGACATCTATGGTCAAACATTGTATAAAAGTATTGTAAGTATTATACAAGGCAAATACAAACAACGATTAAGATCCACAGATATGTCTACGTTGCAGCATTTATACAAATCAGCAAAAATCGAGATGCTGTATAACTCTGATTTTTTCGAGAGATAAGACAGGGATGCCAATATGTTGGAATGAAATCAGATAAATTGAAAAATTCTGATAGGAGACGATCGACCTTGGAGTTACATATCCAAGGTTTGGCCAGCAGCACACACCAATCATAGAACCCGTGATCACACAATTGAAAGCGTTACATAATAACCATTATGTAACGCTGCTGTTTGAATTTCCTAAATTTTGCTGCATTTTTATGTTCATAATTTGTATTTAAGGTGATTTGCAGTTAGCTCTGTTACTCGGAATTACTATCTGGAAAATTTTTACTATAATTGAATGTACGATTGAAGAAGGAAAAATGATTGAGTTATATGTCTACAATTATGTACATATGTATATATGTATGTAGTTATATACATATGTACTTATAAATGTGATTTCAAATAGCTGAGTTTTTCGTTAGTTGGTCAGAAACTACGTACTGTGTATGTATGTATATACGAATTGGGTCAATTAATTTATCAGTTTGGTCAGTGAATACTCGGTAATTGGATTAATCGAAACGACCATTCTATAAAATTATTATATCACAAATGTGTTTCTAGCTTAAAAACGTCAAAATAAAAATTAGTAGTGAGCCTTAATGTACAATACCATTTGTCTACTGACCTGAGATACTGATCATTTATTATAATAAATAATAAGTTACTGACCAATTAAATATATAACAATCATTACTAACACATGGTTATATTATATAATATAATTTTAAAACCTTTTATTTTATATGATGCCAGGTTCATTGCGAAATCGTCAGATGCTGAAAGTTTGATTGTTTTATCAATTTAGACTTCATTGCGTATTGGGTTTCATTTTTTTTTCGTTTATTTCATAACTTTTTATATGAGAACTGAATTAAAATAAAAAGTTCCATTCTAAACAAATAGTAGGCATTCGTTTTATTTGTATTGTATTGAAAATATAAGGGTAGATTTGTAAGCTTTTCAATCGTTGAAAATAATATTGAATTACACATTTGTACCCACCGACCTACCAAGTGCCGGAAATGGCCTACCGCATTTCAAAAGAGGAAATCTACCTTTTTCTCATCGTCGATGTGTTTCTCGTTTCGTTCGTCATATTCAAATGTGTCGATTTGTCTATGTTTCCTCTCTCATGCCTCATACCCACCCCCTCGCTGGCCCACCCGCCACCCATAGCCACACACCACACCCCTTAAAAACCCCTTTGCGTTCATTTCTGTTGATTTATGTCGAATTTAATTGCCGTTTGGCACGACAGTGTAACGAAACGGGTGTGTGCGTACAATTACGGTCAATTTCTCGCTTCTGGTGCGTTCCCGCTAATACGCTTGGGGTCCATTACGCCCGCCACGTCACCGACGCGTTGAGAAATGCCTTTCTTATGCAAAAACGGGCGATAAGTGTTAAATTTCTGACCGGCAATACTACGTCATACTGATGCGGGCGTAATTAGGTCGAAACGGGAGATATACGATAGATAATCTTGCAGTAATTAGAGCTGTAAGGTGGCCAACTGGGGTAGGGGTGGTATCCACTTTTGTGCTTTTTTGTAAATCAATATTTTTTTTACAAAACTAATAAATTACTGTGTTATTGGATTGTAATTCACATATTTATACCTATTTATTTATTTAATATATAATACTTGGAGGCAACATGACTGATGGCCCCACGGGGTTTTGTCTTTCATTCATTTATAAGATCATGAAAATTGAATAAAAAAATGATAACTGAATAAAAACATGTCAAACAACTACAATTAAAAAATAATATACAATAATAATAATAAAAAAATAATGTAAATAAACTTTATAATTTCCTTTAAACGACTTAAGATAAAGTAATTATCAAGTAAGAACTATTGTATATGAATCCGTTTACTTTTCAGATTCAATAAATAGGTTAAAGGCCTTTTTAAATTAAATATATTAGAAATTACTGATAGATATCACTGAGCTACAAAAAATCACGTTATTTACTTACCGGAGCGGAGACTAACCAATCTTTATGACCTATTGAATTCGACTATGATTATGATTTTTGTTGGTTTCTTCTTGTTTAAGAGATATGAGGGTTTAAAAAAATGAGCAATTTTAGCAGATGTTTCACTTTTGCAGTCATTAAGTCAAAATTAAGTAAATAAATCATTGTCATATTCGTATTCAATGGGTCAAATGTAGTAAAGATTGAATTGTCTCCGCTTCGTTCATTTTTTTGTTGCTCAGTATATTAAGGAATCCCTAATTACCTTATTTAATTTTTCTTTTGGATTATGAGAGATTATAAATTACATATTTTACAAGTTTCTATTACGTCCATTTTTATTATTCTTGTTTCTAATATTGTACATATTTATCTCGAAAGCTTAAATTACATATATCGGAGTGACTTCACAGGTTGTTCCGAACGCCATTGTGGTTGGAAACATAAAAATAACACAATACTACAAACGATAATAATAAATAAGAAAAGATATGTAAAAATTCAATAAATATAATTAAAAATCGATACAACGAAATTTTGCGAAAAAGTCTCCATGCGAGATGGGGAAGTCAACAGTGATTGCCTTATTATTGAAAAGGCATCTTTAAGCCTAATGCGAAGAGTTTTTTTTTACTGTTTTTTTTTAATGGTTTTGAAAGGTTTTTTATAAATTTTCTTTGCACTCTTTCAATATATGTACATACTAAATATCTTTTATATAATGAGGTCTTCAAATATTATAAGCACAAATTATAGAAATACAGAAATATATACGTTTTCGATTATATTTTTTAATCACTTACAGCTATTAATATATGCGGTATTTTTTCATTAAAAAACCACTTAATAGGATTGTATTCGTCACTACACTTTTTTTTATTCATTTTTTATTTCGTATGAAAGTATCAAATGAAGGTGAATGCGAATTTAAAATCACGCAACCGATTGTTTTCCGACTAATGGAGGATGAGGATTTGATTCGAATACACACAAAAATACATTGTGTTTTTATTTGTTTGACTGAGAAAGTTGCGTGATTACTTATGTACTTAGTTTGACCTTTAAATATTGACCCAGTTCCGTCTTTCAAAGACTAGCATGCCTGCTCACATTGCAACTTAATTAATAATTTACGTCCGGCGTGCGCTGGATTCCATCTCGTTAACCCGTTCAGGACCTTTGACGGTGTCCTGGGGGCCGTTACGCGCCCTACGGGTCGCTCTGGACCCCGATGTCTTTTACATAATGTTCAAAATTATGCGCACGCCAAAAATAAAGCACGACTCTTGTACAACACAATTTCATTTAACGCCAGTTTCATTCATCCCTGGGGAGAATTTTAGAGATTTTATGCGCACCGCCACCGGAAACCGCGTACAAATTTAATCTTGTGTGTGTTCGAGTTTCGCGCTATTATTTTTTTTTTAATAATTGTCGAATTACATATAAGCGTTTCATATGTATTTTCTTATGATATTCGTCTTAACTTAGTACTAAACTTTTTAAGGAATCGATTGGAGGGGATGTGTATACTTGTCTGATAACTTTGCACTAATCGATTATCATTTGGCGAAACATCTGAAAAGAAATCA
The DNA here is from genome assembly GCF_051622035.1 of Arctopsyche grandis. Classification (NCBI taxonomy): domain Eukaryota; kingdom Metazoa; phylum Arthropoda; class Insecta; order Trichoptera; family Hydropsychidae; genus Arctopsyche; species Arctopsyche grandis. The sequence continues at coordinate 11,572,460 of NC_135357.1, forward strand.
AACTTACCAAGATCGACAGCATTGTGAAGTCACGGTAGGGGGTCGACCGGGTGTGTACGAAGACAATGCTATCCGAGTCACTCAAAGAGTACGTTCGTAGATACATGCAAATATATACTACTGTCTTCTTGATGTACACATCGTAAAAAAACCGCGCAAATTTGGGGAAAAATAATGCGGGACTAAATTATTAGACTTCTTTTGGAGTATGTCGGGTAAATGCAAAGGCGCCGAGAGAAAATTCGGGCCCAAGAGATATCTGCCCAATATGTGATTAAAAATAAACAATTTTTTTATTATGTTTCATTTTTATTTATTCAATCAATCAAACACACTCATCTTACAGATTGCTCCAACGCGATGAGTGTATTATACAGATTTATAATTATTTAAACACGACATCGGTGGTTGTATGATTAACAGCCCCAGAGAAATCTATCGACAAATTTTTACACCATTTTCTTCTAATCAGAGTAAATCGAGATCGAAAACTCAATTTTTTGGGAAAGAAATGAGACAGGACTGCCAATTCGTTGGAACCGTTTCATTGAAATCAGATCAAAATCAAATTGGCAAACTCTGGTAGAAAATCTTTTCATTTGTTTATCTCTATGCACCATTTTATGCAACTTGTAAAAATCTATAATTGGACTCAGATGTTATTTTGTTACATTTACTCTTTATTTTTATGCATTTCTACATCTGTTGTCTGTTGATTTTTCAATAAATAAATAAATAGAGAACGATGGATTTGGAGTCACATATCAAAGCAGCATACGAGATAGAACCTTTGATCACACAATTGAAAGCATTACATGCTATCCTATGATATATCCTGCTGGTTAATTGTGCGTTTAATAAGTACATTGAAGTACTTGACTGTTTACGGCGAATTCTGTCGATGAATTCGCTTCGCTTACATCTCTTACCATTTCAGCCATTCCCTTAAAATTAGCTACCTGTGTTGTATTTGCCACCACTATTTGATTGATTATGATTTTTAAATATATTTTACGTACATACTAGTACCTATATATTACAAGAGGTCTATTGTGTGCCAGTAGTCTTATTGCGTGGTATGATTTATATGAGAGGGGAATAAAAATAGGTGCACTATTTACAGAATCGGAAGCTAGAAATGGGTTAACGTGTAATCGATGAACTTCAAAGAGTTGCTAGGGTGTCTCGATGAATAAACAATCAACGGAAAGTCAGATGAAAAGATATTCGTTTGCGAGGACGTGTTGCCGGAACGGAACAAGGATAATGGCTGAAGGAATACCTACGGCTGAAGAAAAAACAAGGACTCTCTCGTGAAGAGGAGTGTATAGAATAGGAAATAATCGTAATACGCAATAAAGTTCTAGTACGCTGGATAATCGTCGGTCTCTGGGTGGATTAGTGGGGAGAGAGAGCGCTTACAGTCTTCTCGGCTCGGATAATCTCCGGCTGAAAAAACAGCCAGAAAGCGGAAGAAACGTCGACGTCTAAGGTCTTGCCGAAAATGAAAAAATACCGTTGCAATAAAAAATCTATTTGCCGAAGACGTTGGCTCTCGAAGTTCTGCAGAATAATCATAGTTTTAAAAGAACTGCCTTTTGAAATACGCGGGTGTGACAATTCCATTTTCCGGACCATCGACATTCATTTGAAATGTCCAAATAAAAATATATAAACGCATCAAGATTAAAATTGAATACATTTTCATATATTTCATTCGAATTATTTAAAACAAAAGTTTTCTTTAAACGAATTTGGCTTCTTTTGTTTGCGATTGTTTCATTTTTTCAGACATTTTGAGCGATCGCTTTTGAAGTGCGACCTATCAGTAAGTGTGTCTTATACGTATTATTATTTTATATATGTATTTTTGTATTATATTAACATTATAACGTTTATCCATCTTAACCATTTTATTTTCTTGGGAGGTTGTGTAATTTTATTTGAAATTTTTATTTGAATTTTCGTTATTTATCCACTTGGTTACTACATACATACGTAGATAGTTGAAGTTTCATGAGCGATGTTTTAATTTTTAGAAAACTGTTGCTGAAAAGAGCTGGATATTTTATGCTGAAATCATATATTATACATATGTTTGTAGGCTATACTTAATTTCGACCGTATCCATTTTGGCAGTACAATTTTTTATTATTTCAAAGTCTTTTGAAGTCGTGCCGAGTACTAATATGTGCGTACGTACAAATGTATTTGGCTAAAACATTTCCATGGAAACTCTCATACACATTAGGTATATTCAAGTGTCCACATTAAATTTGATTTTTTACTTTATCTAAGTGCGTAGTAAAATTCGAACTCGAGATTTATCTACTATGTACATACGTACATATGTCTGTGTATTTTGGAAATTTTTTGATTACCATTAGTTGAACTTGGTATCCGTTACTAAAACGCTTATCGATACGACGTACATTTTTAAGTTTACCGGAAATGGTACTTCCCCTTATTGGCGTCCTTTTTTTAAGATTTTGGATTTAACTATCTCCCAAACCACTCAAAGAATTAGACTGGATTTTTTTTACATGTATTAGAAATTACAAATTTTGTACACATATTTTTTAAATATTTTTACCTCAAACGGAAGTAGTATTTTTACTCTAGTGGATTGAGGCTTTTTATATTTTTTATCAGAAACCTTTCAGTGTATTGGACTGAGATTACATATCTAAAATTTAAATTTGATACCATTTTAGTGTCGTCAACCGGAAGTGTCAGTTTACTCTTGTTCGATTTTTCCACTATTTTTTCCGAACCCTTTAACATATGTATGTATATGCTCTTCACGAAAAAATTCAAGTATAATCTTTGTATCGATGTGATGAAAAAAAATCATTAAATTTAATAATCTCGAATTGGGATTTTTTCATCTTAATTCGAAAATGTTATGACTATACGATTTTTTCCACACCCCTGAACCGGTCTCCGTGACGAGCCAAAATGTTAAATTACAGAAAACGCAAATATCGGAAGGCAAAGATCTTAAGTTGAAAGATCAAAAAAAAAAGAGTGCATGGTAAACGGTACATACTAACGTACATACTCACTTAATTTGCGCGAGCAGGATACAACAGAAACAAGAGGAACAGTCTTTTCCTCCCGTATTAATGTGCGCGCGCAGAATACGGGAGGAAAAGCCTGTTCCTCTTCCTGTTGTACCCTGCTTGCGCAAATTAAGTGAGTATGTACCGTTTACCATGCACTCTTTGTTTTGATCTTTCGACTTAAGATCTTTCGATTTTCGATCTTTGCCTTCCGATATTTGTGTTTTCTGTAATTTAACATTCTGGCTCGTCACGTAGACCCCCCCTGAACGTATAGATCTGGAAATTAATATTTGTATTCTTTATGTACTAACTTAGAGTTGATAAGGTTTTGGTCAGAATTTGTAAACCGGAAGTAGTATTTTTTTTAAAAACAATATTTAAATTATTTTTATCTTCTTGATATTTAATGTGTATAATATTTAAAGTGATTTTAAGTAATAAAAGAAATTTGAACAAAATCGTGTGTGTAATAAAAAAATTGAAAAAAAAGAACGTGTGTGTATGTATGTTTCAATATTGAATTTTGTTTTTAATTATATTCCTCAAATATATATGTACATAGATAAGTCATGGGTTAATGACATCCGATTTTTTTAGTTATTACATGATTATATGATCATCATAGATAATCAATATTACTGTACTGAGTGTAAACAATTTTTTACTTCGCTTTGTGCTCCAATTTTTTTGCTCCAAAAATTTGTTTTTTCATCCTTAGCATTTGCTAAATGGCCAACAACACTAATTGTTTACGTATCATCGTCTTCATCAGTCGCTCTCTGTTTGATTTGTTCAGTTTCTGTTGACGTTTTCGTCGGGTTTGTTTGTCGATGCCGCTTTCCGTCGAGGAGCCACCGGCTTTTCCGAAAACCGACTTTTAGGTACGAGTGATTAATAGTCGAAAACGAGAAGCCCCAACGGGGATGGGGCGGGGTGGGGGCGTGGATTTCTTTTTTATTCGGGGAGAGTGGCTGTGGGGCCGATATTAAGAGGAACAATGACAGTGTCGTTTGTCACATTCGCGTCTCCCATTGTGATGTTGAAGGTTGAAATAAAGGTAGGGGGTATCCGAGTGACCCCACTGAAATAATATATCCCCCGAAAAGGAAAAAGCAATTATGGCTCGCGCAACTCCAGCAATACCGTGCAAGAAAAATGTACACCTCTTTTCTCGGACAGTGTTGAATGTCATCTCGATATCTTGTTAGGCTGTGACGAACGGTGGGATGCTGGGTTGGGGGGGGGGGTGGACGCTCTCTCTAAAGGCGGTCGGACAAGATTGAAGAGAGGAAGTGGGTCGTCCGTGCGAAGGAAACCTTTGTCTCTATTATTGTGAAATTAGATACGAATGGTGGAGGGTGTAGTGTATATAGAATTAGGGGTCTTGACGTTTTCGGACGAGGATTATCTTTTCGCTCTTTCCGTCCGTCCGTCCGTTCGTTGTCAATATTAATCAAAGGGTCTGGATTTGTAAGCTATTTACGCTAATAGAACTTCCATGCAAGATTAATAAATTTGTTCCGTTCATAGGTTTTTGTTTATTTATTCAGGATGGGAGTCATATGAGACGCGTTCACTTTCGTTCGCGTCATTTAGATTCGAAATTGATACCATTTATGGATGGTGTATTATGAAATATTTTTTTAAATCTGATTTATCGAGCATGTAGGTATATAAATACCAAGTAATGGACCAAAAATAAAATACCAATACGATATTGATAAATGCGATATTTATTTAAGTACTTAGTATAGGTATACATATGTATTGATAGTTTTTCAATTCATTGTCTTAATAAATTTAAATTTAAATATTCGTAATTTTTGCGGTATTCAGAATCAGTGATAGCCAGAATAATACATTGTCTTTATTCTTGTCTTGAGCTATAAATGAAAATTGGTTGTATGAATGTATTTGCATTTTCTTTTTTCACACTGTTTGAAAAATCGCAATTCAATAATGCACAGTCACGTTCCATGATCCAGCGAGTGTCATTCTACAAGTGCTTTGGTGCATTCGTATATTTACATGCAGGTATATCTACAGATATATGTAATATTTATTAGGTACTTTATTTACATACGTATGTATGTCTGTATGTATATACAAAGCATCAACAAAATATGTTTTATAATTATAAAAAAATGCGATCTCGTTTTATCTACTATTCCAAAAATTTATTTATAATTTTTTTAGTTTTTTTGTGTTCATATTAAAGATAATATACTTAAAGAAGTTGTCGGCGACTTTTTTTTAATCACAGGAGCATGATAAAAAATAAAAATAATCACAGGAGCATGATAAAAAATTCGATTTTTTGAAAATAACGCTTCCTCCATACAAAACGATTGCAAGCTTTGTATAGGGACTTTCGAGTGAAATTTTGAATTCCCGTTTATCAAACAAAAATTATTATAATCGACCCAAACAAACTGTAACAGGTTAATATTGAGCGTTTATTTTTTTTAAATAGTTAAAAAAACGAAACTATCCTCCAAAAAGAGATGCACATATGTATGTACATATGAGAAAAAACCTACTTTTCGAATTTTTTGTCGAGATAAATCGATTATTTGGAGTCACAGGACATGGTTTAAAATCAATGACATTCTTTATTTGACGCTACCTTGATACAATGGAAGTTTTCCAGTAGGTCCATTGATAAAAGTCCAAAATTTGCATGTCTGGTCTGATGCCCATTTGTACTAGTACCTATTATTAAATTTTTATTTAAAAAAAAAATTAAAAGATTTTTATTGTTTTATTATCAGGAATGTTCATTACATAATTGGTTTTTAACTATGATATTTATTATGTGTCTGCGGTTTTAATTTTGGTGCACTTATCTCAAAAACATGTTTTGTATTATTATTTAATATTCACAATACATTATATTATGTGAGTATTATATTATCAGATCTTTAATATGTGATATAAATTTAAATCTAGTCGGAGAAGGATAAATACATATGTACATATATACAACAAGTTTTAATCACCGAAACATTTCACTAATTTGTTCGTTATATATGTACATACATATAATTTTCAAAACTAATGTTTGCTCAAATTAAAATAGTCCAAACAATTCCATACATTTCATTCCATATTTTCGAATTGATTTTTCGTGCAAATTTCGTATACGTACAATGTAACGTGTTATTATTGTAATTTTAATTAATTTGTATGATGTTGTTTCAGAACGCGATACGATGGAGCGATCGAGTGGTCCAGTGCGCGCTTTTCAAAGTGATTCGTTAATTAAAATGTGAATAAGTTCTACCTATACATAATTATAATAATAATAGTATAATTATCGTTATTGTTAGTGAATTAATCTGTAGTGTTTGTTTGTAAGTTCGATATAACAATGTCGCGTTGCACATTTCTAGCGCTTTTAGTGTTGGTCGGTTTTGTGACTAGTATTGAAGCGTTCCACGCAAACAGAGATGACTACCACTACCAGCCGCAGCCTCAGGAGATTCTTCTGGAAGAATCAGGTATTATTTCAAAAATAAATTAAGAGAGGGGGGGAAATGCGTTTTTGTACGTATATATGTATGTTTGTGTGTAACGATTTCGAAGTTGAAAATATTGTCACGTGTGCGATTGAATGTGCTCACTATCGTGTAAATAAATAGTTTTAAATGAGTATCTCGTTTGTGCAACATTTTCCAAAGTGAATTTTCACATTGTGCATCTTGCACAAAGTGCACACTTCCCGTGTCGGAGCAAGCATGCGGATATGAAACGCTAACGATGAGAGCAAAAGCGATCCCCATTTATGTACATAGTTATGTATATACGTAAATATGTACATATGTATGTACGTACGTGTGTACAGTTTTTGTGAAAAACTTACAGATTGCTAATCAAACGTAGAGGAAAATGTTTTCATGAAAAGATGTGAGCTCGATTGTAAATTACAGGTAGGCATTTAGATTATTTTTACGAGGAATTTTCATCATTTGAGCAGATTTTTTTAATTTCATATTAACATTGACATTTTTGGGATTTTTTAAATTTTGTTCACAGTTTATTATGTTTTTTTTTTTGTAATATTATATTATAGCGACCTTGCTTTGTAAATTTAATATGAAATATGAGTTTTAATTTTATGTTGAAATATTAAATATTAAATACATACACAGCATGTGAAAAATTTATGAAATATTGGGTGTAAATTTTCAAATAGGAAATATTTCGTTGTGATACAAAATGTATTTCTAATGAGTTATGGTAGGAAAAATTTACACGACGTATAATACATATACTAAATAAAAAATAAAAAAATCGAGTGTGTTGAAGATTAATCATTATAGTAGTACCACCGAGAGATTTCCGGTTTCAAGCCCTGGGTTGACTTCGATTGAAAAGAATTTATTCAGCATACTACTGTAGTGCTGCTGGTCAGACTTGGATCTTTGTGAATCCAAGTAATTTTTCCCTATCCTAGATTTTGCTAATTTATTAGATTTAATTGTGGAAACGGTTCCTCGTGAAATTCTATCTACTATGTCACCACTATTTGAATATGATTTGAAAAATGTATATATGTACAAATTAAATACCATAGGTGTCGCTCGAGCGCAACCCTTAATGGCATCATAGGAAAAATATAAATTTATTAAAAAAAATCTAAATTGTGCTCAACAAGTTTTTATAAATAAATAGTGTTTTGGCCACTGAAACTGAACGGGTTCTATTGGAGAAGAATTTTTATAATAAAAAAAAACAAATTGAGACCAAGTGGAAGCTGTTAAACTATAGGCTTAAGCGTTTCTTTTCACACGCCAATAGGGCTGAAATTTCAATATTTGTTATATTCGTTAGAATTCAATCGATTATTATATAAAATTATGTATTTAAATTTTGAGTACGTACATACATTTACTATAAACTCTCGATTATTTTGACGCATTCAAGTTTAGAAATGGAATTTCTCCTTTTCATTCGCTAATCCTTGGCAAATTTGATGGCTCTCTTAGCCACATTGTGTTTTATTCGCGATTACATCCGAGCTCGTCAACTGTGAGCTCACGTTTGCTCGCAAACGTACGTGTTTTGATGTCGGGCTAGCGAGATTAATCTCGCATTGATCCACCGGCTTAATTGACATAACCGTTTCGGTTAATTTAAACCGTTAAGATAACGCAGATCCCCCCGCGTCGCCGACACGCATACGTTTCGAACATTACGCGCGCTAATCCCAACCCTTCGAGCATCAGAGTACGCACAGAGTAGTCACCGATCTAAATCGGAGAATAAAAAATAGGTAAATAGCGACTATTTATCTTGTTGCTAGATTGAAAGACCACGTCGAAGCCGTATCGACCGCGAGGGGTCCCGCAAACCCCAAAAGTTCTAAACGCACGTATCGGAAAGTTGCGAGTCGAAACCGCGTATCAGTTTTAATTATACAAACACACAGAACTAGGCGGAAAGCCTGAATAATTGAGATAAATCGAGTTATCTCCTCCTAACGATGAAGAAGTTTACGGGTTTTAACCTTTACAATTCGACGTTCAATTGATGGTATGCCCTGTGATGTTTTAGAATACCCTTCGACACACAAACCCCATTAGGAGCGTTTTGTTTGGCTCGAGCCACACAGATGAAGCGCTTACATGTGTTGAAGTTGAAGAAGTTACGCATGTTCGTTTAATTTTGATACTTGGTTTTGCTTGAATTTGTGTGTATCGATGTTTTGATTATATGTATATGTATTTTAATCCTTCTAAATATATGGAACAGATTATATGTATGCAAGTAACCCAGACATTTCGTGCGCGCAACCCCCATCCATCTCACCACACACATTTTTGTAATTTCTTCTACTCATCCTTCTTGCGGTCTTAATTTCACTCTTTTACAATTGTCTTACGAACCATTCCAGCACTTCTATTTTCCACTTTGTTCTATGTAAATTCAAGAGAAAATCGTGTTTACTGATTTTCTTTGATTGAAGGAGGATATTGTATCTAAATAATCTTAAATATGGATTTTACATACGTATGTACTGTATTTAATCAACGTAGATAGACTTAATTAATGTATTATATCGTATAATAAACATTGCATGGCCGATAGTATTACATCAGACAATAAGGCAGTAGAAGAAGATAAAAATGATTTATATCTTGATTAAATCATTGATATGTCCAATAATAAAGAAGAGGAAATAAAATGACGTATGCAATTATGTTAAAATCTAAAATGCTGCGGTGTCTGAAGAAAAAGATCTTCTATCAATGTGTCTTGCCAGTGATGACTAGAGGTAGGATAGTCACAGTGCTATCCATTGTTCAGCAAATCTATTATTGGACTCGGATGTTACATATATTATTTATTTACTTTTTGTTTTTTTTTATACCTATCTCTGTACATCCTGTCTGTTGATTTTTCAATTAATAAAATAAAATAAAAATAAAATAAAACCTTTAACAATGCATTTACAACCTTTGAACAATACACGGCCCCCTCAGGCTCCGGTGACTAGTGATGACCTTTAGTTGCGAAGCTTGGGTGTTGAATGCCAGAATGCTGCATAAGGTCCAGTGCACTAAAAAAATACAGAACGCTGTATGCTCGGCTTAAAGATAAGAGATAGAAAATGGAATACGTGTGTTAGACGTATGCAAGGGTGGTTGTTGTAATGGTGAGAGTGAAGGGGTTGAAATAGCAATTGGCGGGCAACGTAGCTAGAAGAACGGACGATAGATGGACGAAATAAGTGCTCGAATGGTACCAGAGAGAATGTAAAAGGGTGCAAAGAGTGTCCAAGGGAGATGGGTGGATAAAATCAGAAAAATATATGGAATGAGATGGACGAGAGCTGTTCAAAACAGGGACGAATGCAAACGTGTTGCAGAGGCCTTCATCCAGCAGTGAATGGCGATTGGCTGTATATATATATATATATACATCAGTGGCGTATATTGGGTGTGTGCTAGGTGTGCGGCGCACACCCGTGAAAACCAAAGACCACATAAAGTAGTATTTTAATACAAAATAATGTGTTGTTGTATAAACAGGCATTGATGTGTATGGTGTATTTACCGCGTGCGCTTAATGTATGGTGTATGGTGTGGTGTGCAGTCTGCAGCGTGTTGTGTGATGTTAGATGTAGTTTGTGCGCCGCGACGAGAGAATACCTATGCCGTGCAGCAAATTGGTGGGTTTGGTTGGAGTGTGCAGGCGGATATTCGCTTGTATAGGTTTGTTCGCGATATTAAGACGTACGGTGTGCTACGACTTCAGAGCACCGCGCAACAGTCGGCAATTGACCAATGCGATGCGGCACGTGGTCTCGTACTTTTTCGCACATTCGTATTTTTATGGTCATTCGTATCTCAGTCATACCTCTAATAACTAATAATGGCTAACAGTGTTCAAGACATTTTAACTATTCCGTTTTCAAATAGAAGTTTTGAGATAAAATTAAAAATAATTAAATATGGGAAACCGTGTCCGTCTCTTCCAAATTTATCCAGTTTGCATAAAGAAAAAACAAAAGTTTACACTAGACATTTTTGCGTTTCAAATTATAAAAAATTCGAATGGATTACAGGCTGTGAAATTCGATCCAAACTTTTCTGCTGGCCATGTTTATTGTTCTCCAAAGATATTAATGTGTGGAACAAAGAAGGATTTGCTGATCTCAACCATTTGACAGCAGCACTGAAGAAACACGAAGGATCGCAGGCACACGTTCAATCATTTCTTTCCATACAAATGTTTGGCAAACAACGAATCGACGTATTAATTGACAGTCAACGTAAAGCCGAAATAAGTCGACATAATGAACAAGTAAATAAAAATAGAGATGTTTTAAAACGAATTATTAACGCAATAATCTATCTAGGAAAACAAGAACTGTCCCTGCGAGGTCACGACGAGTCATGTAATTCCGTAAACAAAGGCAATTACATTGAATATCTAAATGCTCTTCGAGAATATGATTCTGTTTTAGATACTCATTTAAATACTGCTACTACCTTTCGTGGTACTTCTCCAAGTATACAAAATGACATAATCGAAGCAATCGCTCATGTTATTAAAGTTCATATAAAAAATGAAGTAGAGTCAGCAAGTTTTGTTGCTATTATTCTCGATGAAACTTCAGATATAATGACAAAATCACAGCTCTCAACAGTTTTACGTTTTGTATGTAAAGGCAATGTACATGAACGGTTTATTAGTTTTACAGACGTTAGTGCTGATAAAACATCTAATGGTCTATTCCGTCACGTGGTGAACATAGTTGAAGAATTTAAAATTCAAGACAAATTGGTTGGACAGACTTATGATGGAGCAAGTGTAATGAGTGGACACGTAAATGGTTTGCAATCCAAAGTCCTCAATGCTTATCCTTTTGCTCTTTTTACACACTGTTATGCTTATGTATTGAATTTAGTATTGCAGCAAGGTCTTTCTGATATTAAAGAAAGTAAATCATTTTTTCAAACTTTAAATGGATTGTCTACATACTTTTCAAAATCTTCCAAAAGAGTATTCACCCACAAGGTGGAATTTTACATCTCGTTTAAGTAGCACAGTACAACAATACAGAAGTCAATTTACAGATTTTTTTCGACATGTTATAGAAAATTGTGAATTATGGGACACAGATACTGTTATAAAAGCACGAGGGTTTTTAGGCTTTTTAGAGGATTTTCAAACAATTAAACTTCTTCAATTTTTTTCAAAACTGTTTGGAATAACTGATGTTTTGTATAACATTCTTCAATCTAAATCTTCGGACGTTTTATATTGTTGTAAAAAAATTAATGATGTTTTGCAGCAACTGAAATACGAAAGGGATAATAATTTTGAAATGTTATGGAATAATTATTTAAATGAAAAAAATGATGATCATGATCGTAGGCCACAAAGATTAAAAAATTATTCAGAAGTAGAAGATAAAACTTCATTTCGTCAATTATATTTCAAAATAGTTGATAGCATAATCGCACAAGTCGAATGTAGATATTCTTCACTTTCCAAATTAGAATATTTTCACCTTCTTTGTAATGATAAATATGACGAATATAAAGAAAATTTTCCAAATGTTTTAATTAATAAATTAAAAGATTTTTATGGATCACTGTTTGATTATATTCGATTGAAAAACGAACTCATTGTGCTATATTCCAGCTCTGAATTTTCAGAGAAACCTGTTCATGAATTAATACAATTCATGACAAAAAATAACCTCGAATCTGGTTTTAAAGAGGTGTTTAAGCTGGGAGAATTAATATTAACGATACCAAGCAGTACAGCTTCAGCAGAACGTTCTTTTTCGGCGCTGAAAAGAATAAAAACTTGCTATAGAGGTACGCAAGGTCAAGATAGATTATGTGGCCTTAGCTTAATTTCAATAGAAAAAAAGTTATTGGTGGAATTAAAACAGAAAGACACATTCTATGCAGACGTGATTGAAAAGTTTATGTCTCAGAAACGTCGCATTGAACTTATGTATAAATAACTAATAAATTAAACATTTTTGTAATGCAAAACGAGTATTTTTTTTTAATTGCTAATTTTATACCCTATGCCCTACGGCATACACAGCACACCCGGTATTAACACCCACCGTCCGCCACTGATATACATATATATAAATAAATAAAAAACACGGTTGAAGCTTGGTGTTTGTCCAAAAAATATATATAAAATAATGGACGTGGTCTTCACTTATTAAATGAATTGACCTATAAAATGTTCCAGACATTTCAGTAATTGTTTAATTGTTATGAACGTTGCAACTTGTTGTCACTTTTCCTTTGAAGTTTGTCGCTTAAAATGTGATGGCATTTTTTAATTTTGTTTTTGAAACATGTTTATATTTACAATGTATGACAAATACATAAATTCTTAAACCAACATCTTAAAATGCTTTCATATCAGAAAAAGCTTTTTGTAAGTCGAATTCCCTTTTAACAGATTATGATCGAGCATATTTCTCACACCTTGCTGGCATTGTCATTAGCTTTTGATGCGGAGGAATTTCCCGAAAAGCCACGTTTCTAAAAATGCTGAATGAATGAATGCATTAGAAGCAGGACAGGTAAGCGTTTTTATTTCGACATCAAACGAGCCGACTCGTCACGGCCATAAAACTAACACAGGACTTCTATTAATCTCTCGCGCGCGCGTCCTTTTTTTTTACCTTTTCGAATTTTTTTTCAACCCCGCACAGCATCGCGATGCCATTGATTTAATTGATGGATCTCCGCCGACTTATTTATTCATGGGACTTTGGGTCATTAGTTGCGGCCGCACGTATCCCACTCGAAAGGGACACCGGCAAAGTCGCTTACACCCATCGGGGTTTGCCGAAATTGCTCCTCCATTCAATATTCATTACACACTGAGCCAGAGGATCCTTTTGTACTCATCTCTGGCTGTCTCTCTATATGCACACATACCTAACGTCCCTCTCTGTTTCTCTCTCTCTATTTCTCTTTTCATATGCTAAAATTTCGTTATGCATCGGGGAGTCGTTTAACGCGCAATTTGTTTTGAATTAATTTCTCGTTCTCGGCTTATTAGCGAGACGCCAAATTTAATGCGTTAATTACCCCACCCAAGTGCCTATTGTCCGATGTGATAAATTGATCTTATGAAACACACCATGCTGTATCGGAGAACAATGCTCTTCCGGTAAGTTGTGATCTGAAAGTGTCCCGAACTTGTTTGGATTAGAACTAGTTTGATATTTATCTACATATTTAACGTATAGTTTATGATTGTATATTATATGTTATGTAATATACGAATTTTATGGTATTTTTCAAATTCTGCTGTTCAAATTCAAATTCAAATTAATTATCTTAAAAATCTATTATTAAAAAGGCTAAGCTAACTATGCCGCCCTTACTATGAAAGGCTGTCTGTTTCAGACAATTGGAAAAGACATCCCATCATCTTTCTTCTACCTCCTGTTTCTTGAGTTATAAACATTAGTACATATATATGTCGATGAAATTATCCTTGAAGTATGTATGTATGTACATACATATATATGAGCCGTTATAATTGAAAGTAGTATAAGTCCACTTTTCTTAATCCGAGAAATATCTCGCAAAACATTAAATAAGTATAATGTTTTGCGTTTAAAAATATTTAAAAATACTGCCGGCCTGTAATACGTTTACGCCTGTAATTCTACTTTTTCTATATTCTTGACATATATAAATTAAAATAAGTGATAGCAACTTGTGAATTAAGTCAAACAAAAAAAATGTGTTTTTCAAATATAACGGCTCATATGATGCCACAATAATAATTTGAAATTTGAAATTTAAACGTATTTAAATTTATATACCTATATGTAGATAATATGTATATGTCAGAAAGTAGGCCTGAAATATTTTACATTTATTCAGTGAATTCTAAAAGCGTATTTTATTTCATGCTAGGGATAAAATTTCCATTAATGAATTAATGTAAATTTGAAACTATACATTCGGTCCGATATGTACATACATATATACATATATGGTAGGATTACATTTAAATTAATTCCCGGATTCTAGACTGGGGATTTCAGTTTGCAAAAGCTGCGACTACGCCCCGTCAGAACTGTTTAAACACGGAGAAGCTCGTTTTCGCCGACTGTTTCTGCTCCATCATCTGTGACGAAACAGTTAAGATCTGTTCCGCGGAACCAGATTCTGCATGTTTTCCAACGTCTGAAAGTGTTTTCGGCAAGAAGGCGAAGTCGATATCCACCGAAACATTCTCATTTAGCGTGCAGATGAGGAATTTGACGAGTTTCGGTTCTATTTAACACTGAAAGGACCAGAACGTTCCGGCGCACAATGGCTGGCGTGAAAACTTCCCGCTGCTTCGTCGAAAACTTTCAATTACAACAAACACAGAACTGTTCTTGAGAGTCAAATTGCTTTTATTGAATATGACAAGACGAAAATTTAAATCAATTCAAACAAACAATTTGCTTGTTCCCGCACTCTTAAACAACAACTCTCTAATGCGGCCCATGGAAAATTTTAGACTTCGAAATTTTCATTTACATCGGCATAATATATCAAATACATCAAATCCAAATACATAATATGTATTTGGAAGTGATATTATATTTATCTTTAAATAATATTTTCTTATTTTGAAAAGAGATAATTTGTGCACACATTAAAATCATCCTTTTAATGAATCTTTTCATTTCTTATTTCATCGAAGTGAGCAAAAAAAGGACTTTTTGGAATAAAATCAATAAATTTACATATACATACTTACAAATACCTGTTATTTCAAACAGGTTAAAGGTGTTCGTAATTGTGATGAAACAAGAAGAAGATTTATCATGAAAATTCTTCATTAAGTCGTATGTCTTAAGATTTATCGACTTCGATTGTAAATATTCTTTCTTTTATGTATCTTCAAATCAGTATTCTAAGATTGTATTTTAATACAGCTCTCATTCAGCTTGGTAGTGAAAAGAAAAGTAATATATTCTGATCAATACAAGTACTAATTAATCAGCAATATATTTTAGCCAATACAAATACCGGTAGAGGTAATTTATTGTTCTTGATCCGTTGAAAAGCCAGCTCCGAATGAATTTACGGATCAGATCAAAGTCTCAGCACAGATAGATCATTGGTCGATTGGTTGCAAGACCTTATTGCTTGTTGTCTTTTTGGCGCGAACGTGCGATCAAGAGTTAAGGAATAGTAAACTAGTGGTTGACGAGCATCAATCACCTAATCTCTGCGTTACAATATTTGATAACATTTTGATGTCGACACTTATTTTCATCATGAACGAGTTTTCAATTGATTATCAGTAATATTCGGAATATTTTATTGTTATTTTAATATATGCCATTGGGCCATGGCTATTGTACACATTATGAAATGTATGGAGGTCTAATAGAGATATTAATTACAAATCTGAATCTAAATTCGAACTAACCAAATTAGCCTGAGAGTGAGAGGGGATGCCTATATTATTAGAACCGCAACAACAATTAGGTTAGATAAAATGACAAACTCTAATAGGAGATGGTCCAAATCAGTGGCGTTCCGTGGAAATCTAGTTATTTTTATCGCACATATGTATGTAAGTAAGATAAAAACAGGGAGATTTTCACGGTATGCCACTGATCTGGACCATCTCGTATTAAAGTTTTTCATTTTATCTAACCCATTAGAGTTTGTCATATCCAGATCTTACCAACAACGATATATGTATTTACGTAGTCATCGAGAAAATCGAACATATTTTTCGATTCCGATCCCACGACCTCTCTATTGGTACACAATCGCTTAACCAGTGAGTTGCGCCGTGGCTCACTCAAAAGTAACACCACTATATATATATTTTTTCAATTAATCATGCACACTCGCCTAAAAGATTGATCCAAAGCGGCGAGTGTGCTAAACAGATTAAGACTCGAGAAATTATATATTACATATATTATTAAATACATAATTATAACATACATATGAAAATATCGAAACAACATCTGACATCTACGGTCAGACATTGCAAACATCGTAAAAAATACGAATAATAACATTTATTATGTAACAATACGAAATTTTTCCATACAATAATCATCCATAGTGACATCTATGGAGAGAAAATCGGGTGAAACCTGAGAATTAAGAATAACTCAAGGTTTTCGCAATAGAAACTTGGATAGGAAAAGCCAATTTTACAGGAATCGATTCAAATCAGAAAAATTTACAAATTCTGATAAGAAACGACCGACCTCGACAAACCAAGGTCTGGCCAGCAACGAAACTCCAGTGGGAATCGAACCCATGACACCTAGCACGAGAGAATACAACACTCACCACTAGACCACACTGCTGGTTATTACATTATATAAGAAACCAGCGGGCAACAAAATGGGCTTTTCCACGTTTATTTTCTCCCTCCGCAACAAAAAAAAGATCCGGTTTGATAATATTTAAAAAAAATATATACGATAAAATTTCAGTCACGCTTTCGTACCCGAATATTATTCGCACCGTGCGCTCATACGAAAATCCCAAAGTTACGGTCGTTTCAGGGTTGACGCTCGCTACCAGCATCCCGGTAGATGGATATCGGCCGGGCGTGGGGTCGGTACGTGCGTCGAACCCTGAATGTCGTATTTGGGCAACCCTCGGGGTCTCAGGGTGCCCACCTGCCGTGTCACAATATTGACATCCGTGTCAATTTTACCCCGCTCCGACATCCCGACGACCCACCCTAATTCTCCTGATGAGCGGCTGGCTCTATGATTTTGTATCGACTGATTTGCAGCCTCGCTCGGCAGGAGCTCATTTTAATTCATGACGAATGTGTGTGCCCGCCATCCGATATGGCTTTTATCTTGGTTACGTGTGTATGCACATATGTATGTATGTATGCTGTTACATATGTATTGTATTGTGTGTGTACATAGAAAAAAAGTCAACATATCCAGTTTGCTTCGTTCGGGTCGGTCGGTGGGGTTTTTTTTGTCCGAGACTTTTTGTTCAATCGTTGGACACTTGAAGCGTTTCAGCTTTCTCGTCTCCTCCCTCTCTCGTGCACGTGAAATTTGCACAGATGAGGAATATATGTAGGATGCTTGGTGGAAAGTGATTTGGTTGAATATATGAATGTATGTATGTAGGTAGGTTTGACTCGTGTGTCAGTAATTGGAAATGTTGTAGGGAAATATGTCTGTCGTGAATTATTGATTATTTAAAGTCGTTAGTTGGGTTTGGAGAGTTACATGTTTTCGTTTAATGATTTTTGCCTAGTTATGATATTAGCTTAAGTATTTTTTTATTAAACTTACTTTTAATGATTTTTACGGTTCAAATGCGAGGACATCAAATGAATTTTATTTAAATCAGTATATTTGCAGTGTACTGTCGATTATACGTCCTTGAAATTATTTTTTTTTCTTTTTATTTAATTATTTTTGAATGAGAATACGAGGTAATAATGAGTAGATTTGGATTATTGGTTGATTTTTTCGTTAGATACGTAAATATGTTCAGTTATTTATTAAATTACTTTTTGCATTCAATTATAATCTCTTACAAACACGCAAAAAAAAAAGATTTTTGGTCTTGTGAAAGCTATTTTTTACCGTATAATGCTGCAAGTCTAATTCAACCTATGAATGTATCAAGGGTTCATATCATCAACGAAACGGCTTTATCGTGCTGATCTTCTCAAAACTCTTGCTTAGTAAGATGATGACTTGATCAAATTGAGTATATTGGATGCTTTACAGCGAATACCAAAATCTTGCTCGAAAGTAAAATACTAGTTTAATCATGGAGAACTATTCTACCTAATGTGGAAATAAATTTATCGGGCTGTGACGAGATGTAGGCAAGTGATATACCTATCGGAAATATGGAAATTAATGGTAAATTTTAAATTATGATGCAAATATCGTTTATATTGTCACTCAAACACTTACTCGCAAACAACACTCACTCAAACAATAAAAAAAAGATATTAAAAATTAGTAGTTCGGATTATCCGGTCCCGTACTCCCCAGCAGTAGTCTGAATAATCGAGAGTTCACTGTATAGATCTTGAAAATCTTTGGATTTCATACGTATTAAACTTTCAGCAAACTAAATTTTTAAAATATATATCTAAACTTTTCATAAATTAAAATTTTCATCACATATTTATCTGATTTTAAATAATTGTTCTGTTGACTATCACTGGCGAGATTGCGAATTACATATGAAAGTTAGAAATTAAATAACTCTTTTGTAAAAATAAATCTTCTGCAACCTTTTAAGCATAATTTTATTTTTAGATTAGTCTGAAAGTATTCCGCCTGTTTTGATTTTTTTTTCAATTAGATAGTCTGTAGTGTTCTATTGTTTCTGAAAGGGTAAACATAAAACGGTATGTACCTTAATTTATGTACGTACATTTAAGAAATTCAATCTTCGTAGATTATAAAAGCGAATAAATTTCCTATTCTTTGTACTACCTCGCTAATTAAATATCTTAATATAAAAAAAAGAAACATCTGCGAAGACGGAGTGGCTTTGACGTGTTAGAAAATTCAATCTGAAGTGGAAAAATCCCAGAATATATACAGATATGGTGCTTTGAGCGGAGCAGAATAGCTGAGGATCTTAGGGAGATGCACTGCACTGGGAATTAAAGTGAATGATGAAGATTTGGCTAATTGAAATTTGGAAACTTGACTGTTTGAAAGAAAATATTTCACATAAGATTCAGTTTCATTTTTACTTTTAACGTGCAACTTTAGTTAACGAGTGACCTTATCCTCTTTCTTTGTACTTAGTGGTTTGTCACGAATAAGCTCATTGAATGTGAAGGAAATGCCTTAAGCTCTTTTCAAAGTACATATTTTTTGTATGTTTTACTCGAGTTATTCAGTATTTTATATCGGAATTGCCCTGAATTTATTCGCCAAACCTCACCTTTTAACCCGCCGCGGAAACGGCGAATTCATATTAAGGGGTCTTTAAAAGGGGGCCAGGGTGGGTGGGTCGTCTTTGGGACGAAAAGAAGTGAAGATATCCGCAGCAACACGCGACGCTCATTTCTTTCATTCGAGGATTCGACAAAAGTTTTCCAACCGTCGGATTAGGGGTCGGTTGGGGGATGAGGGTTCAGATAAGCAAATGGGTTGCTCAGCTTTTCATTTTTTCCCGCCCCTCGGTTTTATTTTTCCGAATAGAATGCGAGAGAGAGAAAAGGCCCGCAATCCGGCCCAGCCCGGTGGACTAATCCCGCGATTAATTTCCAACGGTGTCTCCAATTTGTCTGGCGATGTGAAGAGCGGGCAAGAATGAGAAGACGACGAGGTCTCTCCATTATCCTCCGACCGAAAATGGGATAGGCACCCACTTATTACTGGATTCGTTTTATTATATGCTTAGCGAGCGTAGGAGTACTCCGGTTGAAAGCTGGGATTTATCGCGAAATCCTCGCAGTTTTAAAATAATCTCAAAAATTACTTAATTTGTATAATGTTCGCGGTGCTATTTAATTACTGGTAGTAGTTGGTGGGTATGACTTAATTTAAATATTATGTGATTTATCCAAAGGAAGCGTTACGTGCCGGCGCGCAATAAGTAAAAACTAATTTATTCCATGTAATGTAACACCATACAGATATATTATGTATAAAAGCCTGTTAATGTACGTATGTATATGTGCGGTTTAACCAGTTTTTGTTTTTTCTTGATTAGATATATTAATTAATAAGGCGAACACTTTTGACACTAATCGGTTTAGATATTTGACATCGTTTAATATCATAATTAAATATTTTTCAATTGAAAAATATATACTCATATTAAAGTTTGTTATACACGTGTATGTAATATAACAGTTCTGATGAGTTTGATTTATTTATTTTTTAAGACTTACATAAGCTTCTGTGGAATTTTTTAATTGTGAACCCTTTTTTGCGACATTTATGATAATCAAATGATATGTATAACTATTTATTTTTTACAAGGTTTTATTTAAATTGAGGATGTTGTATGTAGGTATGTGGAGAAGGAGTCTTGCAATCAATTTTGAATACCACTTTTTTTTTTTAATTTTACAAACAATAATATTCAGTTGAGTCTGAAGTTTTAGAATTGTTAGAAATAATGTTATCCATCAATCAACTTTCACTATAGTGTGTAAATATGAATGTGACTTGAAACAAGGGACTAGGTATGGACTAAGAAATATACCATAAATTCTACTACCTCAAGTAAGGCCGATTCTGGTTTCTGAACTTCGCTAATTTGAGTGCAAAATATCTATATGGACAACGATTTGAATTGATTGTAATTGAATTTTTGATATTATTTTAAATTTCGGGGACTAGCTTAGTCCTTCTGATTTAATGACGGCACGGCACTGATGTATGCGTTTTTTTTCAATAATTTAGAAATAAAAAAAAATAAACATTAAAACCATTTAAACTTTTAAAAGTATTTTGATACGATATTATTTTATTTGGTTCACTTACATATTATACCTATGTATACATACGCAGTGAATTGGAATTACTATTGTATTATAAACTTTAAATATGTTTGTATGTCGTGTAGTAGATGTAATTCTAAGTGTGTTATAAAATCGTATAAAGTTCGTGTAATGGTCTTTTATACAGAACAGAATAACCTTTTTATCGGCCGTTTACAATGATGTTCTCCAAAGAAGGACATACATCGTGTAAAAGTGTAATGAAGCCCTTTTTTACTATTTTAATAGTAAAAATATTAATACTCTCGCTTACTTATGTAATACTATATATAAATATGTGATTATATACATAGTTTGAGAACATGGATTTTATAATTGCTTTCGATCGTTTTTTTTTTAAATTCGTTGTTCAAATTTGTCATTAAGATTGTACATATACTATAATACAAAACTCCTATGAGGGGTTCTAGTTCTATTTTAAGTCACGGAATTTCGGAATCGCAACGGTCCGGATTTTCGATTCCGATCGGCGGCCAATCTCGCTTATCGCGATCGTTTGTCAATCAGGTTCTTCGCGCCCTTATCGCCGGAACACCCTGTACATTTTAGCACAGAGATTGGCATTTTTCCGTCGACCGACGGTTCTCAAATTGTGCGAGAGTGCCATTACGTCGCTGGGAATTTCAACGTGTCGAATTGACGTGTTTGCGCGCGTCGTCACGCCACTTTTGTCGACTTTTGGCGTTGCATTGTGTGAAATTCTAAATACACGTGCATGTACATATGTGTGTGCTGGAGATATTCTTTGTAAATTAAAATAACATATATTTGAAGATTTCTAAAAACGGTTCATTGAAGGTTCTGTAAAAGATGTGGGCGAAACCGTTACCTTGAATCTATTGATGAACGTTCACGTACGATGTTGTGTATACTATTATAGGAGTTGAAATGATGTGTGCGAAGAAAAGCGCTCGGGCTTTTCTTGTGTTTCGCTGAAAGAAAATTAATGAAATTGTATTTCTGGATCGGGCCGTGTAATAAAGGACACGAGCGAGTAATAAATATCCATCAAGGGCCCGATCGGAAGAGGCACAAAATAATAAAAATTTCGTATGTCGAACAAACGCGCCGCTGAAATATTGAAAGAGTGAAAAATGAACGGAAGTTATGAAACGTATTTCAGCGCGACAGAAAAATGATTACTGTCGCTGGTCGGAAAAACTGGCCGAAATAAATGGGATCTTAGTGACGTTTAGTGATTGCCGCGCCGGTGGTCGCGGGAAGTGATTGACGTTGAAAAAAGACCCGGAAAAATCGGACACGGTATCGTTATTTTAACAGCGAAAAAATAAAATAAAAGTATTCGAAGTGTGATTTCACGCCACTTTGATGTTATAAACGGCCAGCCGGACAGAAGTTACGTTTACTTAAAAATAACAACGGAAGTCAACGGATGATCTCGACTAGTTAATCGACAGCGTGTTTATTCGAAATATATGTATGTATGAATGTATGTAAATATGATGTGGTAGAAATTCACCAACTTTTATTCCTTATATATGTACATATACATACATTCACTATGGGCTAAGTTGCATTTTATTTAAAGATAACATTTTGATTATGTAACTTAATATCGGTGAAAGCACTATTTCAATCTTGGGAGCGCATTAAATCGTATACGTCATCTGATAGTGGTCGTGAAAGCTGCAATATTTACAGGCACGCTTTTCTTTTTTTAAGGAAATTTTATTGCTTAAGCCTTATTGGACACGTTATTTGCAACGGGAGTATTTTTAATTAAATTTGCTTTAATTATATTTTTGAAGTAGGGCTTTAATTACGCACGGTATAATGAATTGATTTTATGTGGCTGAACATTTGCCAGGCTGACAGACACTGCACGAAAGTAAAATGGAATGATGACGAAAGCACCCTAATGTCCCGCTCACCCACTTGACGCCGAAAAATCGCAAGAAACTGGGATCCTGAGAAAGCATGCATGACTCTTCCCCTTCTCTCTCCCTTCTTCCTTTTTTTTTGACTTTTTCTATATACGTAGTAAGAATAGATGAAGTTTTGTAATAATTAAGGGTTGCCAACTGGGAAGTATAAAAAGAGGACATTTTTTTAAAGTATTTATTTTTTATTTATAAATCTCAATTCAGTTTTAAATACACTAATGTATACTTACAATTACATATTTATTTCAAAATTTAACAAATTTTCATTATTTGATCACATAAAATTTGTGAAATTCGTTGCATATTCGTTGGTGGATCCACTTTCACTATACCATTTGAAAAATGATATCAACTGAGAAACGTTTTATTTTACAAAAAAGTATAACGTGAATTGTCTCTCGAATTTGTTGATATTATAAAATGCTACCCACTTGTCCCTATGATACTGTATAAACATAATTGTTTATTGATAACGCGCATTGGGGTATAAATAAAATATACATATGTAGTTAACACTTTAAAAATAATCAATAATAATAAATATCGGTTATATCACATTTTAATTTTTCTTATAATATCTTTGTTAGATTCAAACGCTCCTAATTTGAAACTATTATACATTTTTATTTTATTATAAAAAAAATTATAAATGCTTATTTAATCATTATAAAATATTTTAAAGTCGGCTAAACGAAAAAAAAAAACTTCATCTATTGTTACTACGTACATATGTAGATAAAGTAAAAAGCGTTTTGATCAATGTTCTCTTGAAAAGAGATCTGTTGGCAACCCTATATTATTGCAACGCTGAAACATTCCGCAAAACTAGAGTGGAAATTAGACAAGGCGTCTATGGCTCTTCTTTTACCCCTTATTAAAAATTACCTTAAAACTCTTAGTTGTTTCGTATTTGGTGTGTATATAATATAGCTTATGAGTAATGAAGTTTTCTGTTGTGTAAAATATTAGGCCGATTTTAATTACCGATATTAATCATTTTATAATCCATTTTAGCTGACGTTTTAATTAATCAATTTAAATATTTGTATCCTTACAATATTTTTATATTCTAATTAAGTTAATTCAGGCATTATGTTTCAATCATATCGAAAGTTGAATGATTTTTTTTATGTAATCGGCTATATTTTTGCCTCATTTGATCAGGTATGTTTGTAAGTACTCATGACCAAGGCGATAAATTACCCTAGTTAAAAGCCACACATACGTACATAATTGTGCTAAACGGTGACGCCGTTAAGGAGACGAACCGGTTAAACCGCCGGTTTCACGTGAGAATAATCGCAAAAAGATATGGCTTCGACGTTGAAAAGCTTCCAAACGCCTTAATTTACATACGCGTTACAATACGATTCGAATTTTTATCCGCCACCACGGCGATCATGTCAATCCGAGACGAAAGATCGAATAAAAAAAATAATGTCTAACATAAATCGAGAATTAATACGATCGGATTGTTAAATGAAATGTTAATAAATTAATAAATATACGTGTGTTTTGTGCATATTTTTTGGAGCACCTTGTTACACCGAAACACGCACGCATATCGCGAGCTGTATTCAAACCAACACGAGCGGTGCGAATCGGTTATTCTCTCGGTAATGTATTCTTTATCGGTGCGAATAATAAATATGAGGGTATAAGAAAATGGAAAAAAGACGAGGAAAAAAAAATACTGAAACGTGTCGTACAATAACACTCGGAGACCGGGAATGAATCGCTATTAAAGAGGCGGGTCGATTTAATCGCTCGTTCACCGACGAAACGGGCACAAGAGTGCAGTTTGTTCTTCTTACGACGAAGATGAAAGAATGTGTTTGAACAGGTTATACTAGATTCGCAAGTTAGTTTAAAAGAAGGACTATTACTTCGACGAACCGGAAGTGGATATACATACATATGTACGTATTTATTTGAATTTTTATTTCGACGTGTGATCAACGGTGTCGCTGTTTTTAATTAAACTTGAATTTCAATCTGCATATTTATAGAACGAGGTGTTTCGAATGGAAAATTTGAACGCGGTGGATTAAAATTTCAAAATAGATTGATCAATGATGTGAAATTTGGACATTGAACGTATAATATAACGTTCAAACTAGGACACAAGACGCACGGACGAACACGGACGCACATGGAAGAACACCACCTTCGGTACTTAATTGAACGCCTATCTTCGTCTATGAGCGCCTTGCATGTCCTTGCTCGTCCAGGCGAGTCTAATCTCGACGCGGCTTTACATAAAGCCCAATGCTTAGGGATTGCAATTTACCGTCAAATTTCATAGACCGGTATACGGGTGTAAATGATTTTTCTTACTACCGGTATACCGGCATTTACCGGCATTTTTTTTTGTGGATTAGATAACTCTACATATGTGGTTACTTTTCCTAAAAACGTTAACCTAGAATTAATCGCAAGTAATTCAAAATAAATCAAAAAATTCTAATTCAAAAAAGTGATTAATGCCATGTAAATGCATTTAAATAGATTCGTAATAATAAATATTTTTTTTATATTTAATCAATCATATTTATTTATTTAAAGTTTGGACCATTTGAAACAATTTTATTACGATTTGGTTGGTCTGTACTGCCAGTGAATTTATCAATTTGAAATTGTCACCTTTAATATTGAAAATAAACAAATTCCACACAAGCCAATCCACAATACGCCATTTGCATCCACTTTTAATGTAATATTATGCAATAATATAATATAAAAATAGTTTACGGATAATACCGGTAAATTTTAAAAGTTTCCGGTATTTCCTGATGGTGAAATTTTGCCGATTGGCCGGTAAACTGGTGTACCCATATTACAATCCCTACCAATGCTATATGCTCGCCATAACGAATAGTGACAAGAAACTAAGTATATGAATGAATATATGTACATACATAAGTATGATAAGGCTATCTGGAATAGAGGGGCGGGTGAAGTGATTGAAATGGAAATGTGTGAAAGAAATGCTGAATCACACATAAAATAATGTAAAAATGTGCAAGAATGGTGACAAGTGAGATGAATGGACGGCATAAGAAAAATGTGGTGTAAGATGGATTAGTGTTGTTTAAATCAGAGATGGTGAGAGGACTTTATATAAATATATGTATGTATGTATGTACATAGCAGTGTTTGGTGAATGACTGTCGATGACGATATTCTTTATGTTAATGCGCTTCTTCCTGTTATTGTCTGTTGTGGGTCATTTTTTTAGCGTTAGGTCAGATCTCGTTGAAAATCAGACTGTGAAATTAATGTAAATCACCTGGTGGACATTGGCCAAATCCACCTGATCAATTCATTGCAGCTAATTGGCGGCCGTTTCTCATGTTGAGGGTGCGTGGGCTAGATGGCCGCAATCCTTTCTTGTCCCCGAGGATAATTAACCTTTTGAGAATTTGCTGGGAATCTTCACGGGAAATGTTCGAAGGTTTCCCGGACCTCATCTCGATCGCTGATTGGCTTCGGTGTGCAGGATATAAGGTCGTAAATCGAATCGACAATGGACAGCGCTTAATTGGTGGACAGTTTTTTCGACATATTTCCTGTGCATGTTTTTCTCTAAATTGTGTTAAAGAATTTCATTATAAAACCTTGGTTTTAAAAAAAATTATTCGTTGTTTTCATAGTTATGACAGACTTATTTAAAAAAAAAACAATTTACAATTTGATGCGTCCGTTTAATGTGAACAGCCGTTCGTTCACTGACAGTTCTTTCACATATATTTCGTTCACAGATACATACTTCACCAAGTTCACAGAGCTCCGCTAATGAGCTATTTTATATTTGTGAACGAACATCTGTGAACGAAATTTTACATCCGTAAATTAATTATCTGAAATGTCTGTGAACCAATGGTCGTGAACGAACATCCTGGGAGCGAATTTTCGGTGAACGAAGTACCTGTGAATGAACTGTTAAACTGTTATCCCTGTGAATGAAGGGTGAGCGAACGGTTGTGAGCGAGTTGTCAGTGAACGGATAGTCTGTGAACGACTTGTCTAGACACACACTTTATATAAATGTTAACTTTTATGTTAAATGTTACGGAGTATGAAAATAGTAGTATCTTGTCCGTTGATATATCAACGGGTGGTTTTGGAAAGTAATTGACAAATGTCAAACCCTTTACCCGCGGTAACGTCTGCGGTACTTTTTTTTTAGAGAATTTTTAAATCGAGTTTCTGACCATAAATACATACATATGTATATGTATATTGTAATTTAATTTATTCAAGTGAACAAGTACATATGTCAATTGGCAACTGAAGTATTTATTTTTAAATAGTGAATCATGCTTGAAGTATTTTATTTATGCAGTGGTTCACGCTATTTACTGGCTACTGGAATTTTACGCTGTACGTATGTGTCATATGGTTCGGTGATTATTCCGCACAAAGTGATCTCGCACTCATCACTAAAATCTCGATCACGAAACACCTGGTACGTGAAAATTCCATCCGTCGAGAGTTATCCACGTGAGCTATCATACTAACGAGAACTCGAGTGCAAGATATTCCGTGTTCGCGATTTTCGCATCGCAATCGCAATGTGCGGAATAATCCATTTACCGTGTCATAACTCTACAGCGGTCGTCTATCGCGTCTATAGCTATCAGCCGCGTATATAGCGGTCATCCGCGTCTATGACGTCGCTAGCAGTCATCCGTGGGCAAACGGCTAATAAATTGATTATTGTCAGTTAGTACAAATTTGAATCAGGCAAATCATAAAATATCTCAATTCTATGAGTCAAATAAAATAAAACCCTTTCGAATTAATGAAATAATTATATGCGTGAATGCGTATATGTGTTCACGAATGTATCGAGTTCACCAATGCATTCAACGCAAAAATGCAACAACGTATGTTGTTTTCCTAGTACTAAGCGAGAACTAAGCCCGCAATTAAGTACATATGTACTTTTTGGTGTAACTACACCACACAAAAAACAGCAAATATTTTAATTTTTTAAATATTTTTCAATTAATAAAATTCAAAATTTCTTGTCGACTTTATAAAATGTTTAGAATAATTATTTGCCTGAAATTATTAAGACGTGAATAAATACATTTCGGAATTGAATGTTGTTTACGAATTGAATAAGGCTCGTATTTTTCGGGTGAGAATTTTAATCCGTTTTTGGTCAGAATTTATATTACATCGGTAAGAATTTATATTACATTGGTCAGAATTTATATTAAACGGTCAGAATACTAAAAACTAGAATAAATATTAAATGGTCAGAATTTATACTAATTGGTCAGAATTTATATTGAATGGTCAGAATTTGTATTAAATGGTCAGAATTATGTTGACAGATGGTCAGATTCATTTTTGTCAGTTGGCACTAGTATTATTACTAGTGCGTGCAACGTTGAAGATTGGTACAAGTGGTCAAGAGGACGACAGTCAAACGTCAAACGAGTATTATTCGCATGCGCGCGCATCTCGACATTGACAGTTCGCACGCGGTAGTACGCGCTCACGCACTACATATCTATATGTACAACCCTTTTCAACAAAACATCTATCAGACCTTAGCTACCACCCACCACCCACCACCCACGATTATCCACGCTCTTTGACTGAACTCACTAATATACCCGATTTTAGGCGTTCTCATTCCAGACAAGATTATTTTCTTTAACAGAGGAAGAACTAATCTGCATGAAAGACTATTGTCTATAAAGACTTTTGTTATTGAAGATTATTATTGTCGATTAGAAAAAAGTGTATGATATAATGATCGATAAATAAAAAATTATTACTCATGTTTTTTTTTTTGTTTTCCTTTTTTTGGGTAATATCTGATGACTACAGGTGTTACTATTGTACCTACATATATAACAAAATAATTTATGTGCGATAAATTTGAAGGTTTACTGATAATTAAAGCATATTATTTTTTTAATAGGAGAACTACTTAAACATTAATTATTTTTTAATTCATTGCAATATTGTCTAGAAAGTTTTATTTTATGCTGACTGACTACTTGTTATTTTTAAATATTCTGACCATTTACCATTTTTCGACATTCTGACCATTTATTAATTTTCGCATTCTGACCATTTATCATTTTTCGACATTCTGACCATTTATTAATTTTCACATTCTGACCAATTATTACTTTTTCTGACCATTTATCATTTTTATTCTGACCATTTATAATTTTTATTCTGACCAAATACCATTTTTATTTTAACCATTGATTATTTATTCTGACCTTGAATGATATAATTATGACCGTGGTGTTATTAAAATTCTGACTGAAATTTGATTTTTATTCTGACCCAAAAATGATTTAAATTCTGACCGTTTAATTTGTTGCCATTGAATAATATGTACGTTTATTATATCGACTGTTATGTAATTGAATTTCATTTAATATCGTTCTGTTTTTGTTTACAGGTAAGATACAGGATCAAATAGACACTATCATTTTCTTCCTACCGGTAAGAATTTAATTTGGAATTTTTTCGATTGTAATAAAATTAATTAAACACTCTTTTGAGAGTCGGTCGTCTATGATAAATCGTGCACGATTTTCGTTCGGACGTTGAATGAAACTCGATTTAAATTTTAAACGAGGCGCTCACGGGGGCGTGTAGGGGTTAGAAAAAGGTGCCATTCTTCAATTGAAGTGACCCACTCAACCAATTTGTTGTGTGTGTTACACGTTGGAAAAGCGCTTTCAGCATATCGTCGCGTCGACATTTGTCCTCATTTTTCCGGATACCCCCGAAAACACGCCTCTATAGCATTGTCCACTTTTTCGATTCAACCCTGCCTCCACCTCCCCCCACAACAGCTCTTCACCCCCTCCCCCCCACTCACCCTTCGTATTCGCGGGTGTATGGCGTGTCTGCACGTCATGTATTTCCTCTACTTCCGTCGGTCGACTTCACCCACTAAATTCCTCACGTCAAACCACCTCGACCCACCCTTTGCCTTTCCACTCACCCCACCTGGCCACTTTGACACGTGTTTATTTATCGTCATCACTCACCTCAAACCACCCACTTTGAGGAGAACTAAGGGCGTCAGGTGGACGGGAAGAAGCGGGGTGGTAGTTGTTACAAATTTGACAGTCCATATTAGCGAGAAGTCCCCCTTCTCGCTACGCATATAAATATTTATATAATAAATCTATTTTTTTTAACTAGAGCATTGATCGATACAGATAATGGTTTTAACCGCTTACGAATACTTCCATTCGCGAGTGGGTTAGGTCGAGTGGGTGGGCGGGTGGGGTTGATGAATTACGATGTTATGGGTAAGCAAACCCTTGGGGGTTACGTTATAGTGTATCGCTTACTCGGAGATGAGGTGTTAAAGGGTTAAGGCCATGAATCTTCATTAAGATTTTACACGTTATTGACTATATAGATTAGACGCGTCTCTGCGGTGTGCAAATATAAACACACTTTCACTTGGAAGTTTAACGTGTGGGATGGAATTACATGAACTTTTTGCTTTAATTATGTTCTTGTGTGCAGAAAGTATGTATCAAGTCTTGGAGCAGACACAGCTAGGTCGAAGTCAGAGTTTGTTGTATGTAGTTGGATCGTCGATGATCGTTGCTTGGTGGGTTTAAAATAGTCACAAAATTTTTCAAACTATATGTGCACATGATCCGTTATATTTGAAAGTGGTGATTTTCAGTTCCAAAAACACTATTTCTGTCTGACTTAATTAAAAAATCGTTATCCCTTCTTTTAATTCGATATGTCCTGAATCTCGAAAGCAGAATAAACGTATTTTTTAAATATTGCTAAACGCAAAACATTATATTTAATGTTTTGCGAGAAACTCTCTCGAAATTAATAAAAGTGAACTTATGCCACTTCCAATTATAACGGCTCATATGTATGTAGATTCAGTTTGATATTTTAAATGTATTCATTGCATATAATTTTGCTTGATATCATACAGTGTATGAAATCAGTTTTCTAATTCTCTTGAACGAGTTTATGTGTAGGTACATATAATAGGCATGTTAACGCTTAACACGTGCTTCAAATTTTTATATGCGATATTTTGTTAAGTTTAACATATTCTCCGTCTTACAATGCGTTAGCACCACTAGTGGTTTTAGCCCGCCTAAACAATACCGTCATCAGTCTTCATCACGCGATCGCAGCACCACTGCCACTTAATGACTTCGAACAAAACTTCTGACTGGGAAGTTGCGTGGGGTTGAGATTGGTGAGGAGTTTGGTGGGGTGAGTTGGTTTTGGGTGGGAGGTGGGGCGTAAGGTGCGGTGGAGGGGGGTGAATTAGTCCAATTTAATTTCAAAATATGGAAAATTCTGTTCAATTTGGCGGACTTGTTGTTGCTCAGGACTTTTTACAAAGTTATAATTGCGCCCAAACAAAAGGTGAACGAGGGGTTTTCTACAAAGTGGGGTGAATGCTCGACTACAATCCTCACATTTTCCTGTCCCCCCCCCCTTCTCTCTACTTTTTCACGTCGATAACATTAAAATTTTACCCTAATTCCTTTTCGTCACATTCTTGCCACGCAGGAATTGTGTGCAACTTCAAACGGGCGCAGTCGCGTGAGTCAATCGCGCTGGATGGGAAATGTGTTAACGCATAGACGTTTGAACCGAAACTTTTGCTGATGAATTGAAGTTATGCACAATTTATGTATGTATGTGGAGGTTCCGTATTATAATATGCAATATGAAAGTTTCAACGCGTTCACTTTCGTAACCATTTACTAATGTATTGTTCCTATGTGTAGTTCCAAATGTAAAATATACATGATATATGTATGTTAGCATGTAAGCGCCAAGTTCTCTATAGTAAATATATTACTTATCATTTAAAAAAATTAATTGTTAATACACATTTATTATTAAACTGTCAATGGGTTTTCTATCAGAATATTTTTGCTTTATGTACATATCTATGTACATATGTACATACATATGTACTTAGTAACAATAGATGAAGTTTTGTGATCATGCGAAAATTCGACCTCGAGATTTTGACTGAATCGAACTCAAAATCGATCACTGATGACACTCTCATAGTCTTGTGTGTAAAAAAACGTGTATGTACATACATATGTGTCTGTGTATTTTGTAGCCTATTTGAACACCGTTAGTCCTATCAAACTGAATCTTATAGTACCATTTACTGAAATGCATGTCGATATTACATAATTTTGTTCACAATTTTAAGTTGACCGGAAGTGATAGCTCTCCTTATAGGGAGGTACCATCATAAGGGGAGGCCTCTTTTCTCCATTTCGACAAATATCTCGCATAACATTAAATATGTTGTTTTGCATTTTACAATATTTAAAAGTAATGGTGGGCTGTAGTAAGTTTATTTTGCTTTTCCGAGATTCTGGACATATCGAATTAAAAGAAGTGATAATAATCTGTGAATAAGGTCAAACAGAAATAATGTTTTTGGAACGGCTCATAATCGTGTTAATAAAAATGGGTGAAACCTGTATTAATAAATAAATAAATACTCTAGAGATTTTTGGTTTTGAGTTTTTCTACAAAGCTTAATGCTTAAGCTTAATCCCAAGAAAAATTTAAAATTTAGTGAATATCCGTCGACCGGAAGTGGCAGATTACCATTGTTATATTTTTCTTCTAATATGTATATATTTTTTAACCTCTAAATATGTGTGGTCTTCACGAGAAAATTCCAGTATAATTCTTGTATCAATGTCATGTATTCATGTGTGTAAATAAAAAATTATCAATTTGCCTTTAGGTGATTCAGATTTTTACATCGAATTTCAGATTTGTATTTTATAGATACTTTATGAGATTAATTATATTTCTTTTTTTTAGGTATTTACATACATACATATGTAGATACACGCATTTCAATTCGTCTTCACCTGGCGAGTAATTCGTATATTTTTTATTTGAATAATTTCGAGCATTTCCACAGATATGTAATGTACGAGCATTAAATCTTTTACGTAAATAAAAATAAAAATGAACATGTAAAATGAGCAATGTCGTTAGGCGAAAGCGATAAAAAAGGGTTTTTGGAATACCAACAATAACGCTTTGAATAAATATTAAGAATAATAGATGGTTTGAGAGTGAAACAATGGTTGAATACGTAATAAGCGTCACGTAGTTTATTATTTCGCCTCGGTTTTCGCCACTGTATGTGCGCAATCAACGCGACACAACTCACATTGAATTTTCTGAATGTAAAAAATTTTTTCACCCCAAAGATAGCCATCCCTTCTTCCCTGCGAGACGAGAGCGATGGTTTGATTTATTCGCGGTACGGGGGGAAGTTATTGTTATTGGAAACGCCGAGGTTTCTTCGATCCGGGATTCGAACCCGAATACTCGAGTAGTTAATCTCCTGCCCGCTGATCTAATACGGCGGAAAAGTTATACCATATTTCAGTCGGGAGGGGAAGTGCGCCTAACATCTGTATTTCCACTTACCGGAAACTGGGTGATTTATACGCGGACCAGTATCGATACTCAATTCAATTCGGAATTATTAACGAAACGGGTTAATAAAAAAACACAAGACACAACCGCGATTGTTTAACTTTAGCCAGATCGTCGGCGGGTTGAAATGCAAAACTCGGAATAGTCGTTTGCATTGGACCAGTTTTGAAATTCAAATCTTTTGTGTATACCTATACATACGTTTGTGAGTGTACATGTAGGTAAATGCGAGAGAGCTCGTTTCCGGAATTCGTGAAAAGCTTTGGATGTACGAGATGATTTGACCCGTGGACCACAGAGTTGAGGCACCTGGAATCCACCCCCACCTCTTCTCCTTTTCATTCCACCCCCTCGCTCCCCTCCGTCGCCGTTCTCGGTGATTTATGTTTTATGTAAATATATTCGGGTTAACAAGTAACACTTTATATATATCCCGGGCGGTTATTTATTTCCTTTCAAATAGCAGGTGAACCCGCGCGCGCCGGGGCCTTTACGCACTTTTTTCTTTGGCCTTTTTCGCCTTTTCCAACCCCTTCCGTTTTCCTGTGACGATATTGAACCGAAGAAGCCGAGAAACATTGCAGAAATTGATTATCTTATCTTCGGGCGTTGCTGCGAGAGTGTCAGCGGGGAGGGACGCGGAACGAAGGGACGGGAGCGGGTTGACAAAGACGCGAATTCTTAATGCCTAGCAGCGTGAAAAATCACCTGCGAAGAGCGTAGACTTTTATCCCTTTTTTAGGGGGTAAGTTTAGAGGAAAAATCCTCTTTGATTGATACGCTTGCAAAACGCGGCTAATCACGGATTATAGAGGTCAATGGCGCAACGTGTCGATTGGTCACGTTGTGTCGAATTGCTTTTCGGTTTAAATTGTGTCAATTCTGCTATTGAAATTCTTATTACTTTTTGATTCATTTATTCTATATTGTAGGGAATTTAACATTGATGATTACTATTTATAAATAGCACTGTTATATCATCAGATTATTGAATTTAGTAATCCGAAAAATTTGACCATAAATTTGGACTTGATTTGAATTTCAATTCATGTTATATTTAACTCGATGATGTAAGTTAAAAATCCAGCTTTACTTGTTTTGCTTGGATGCAATTTATTTTTTTATACGAAATTAATACACTCAAAAGGCAAAACAATGATTTATTTCTTCAATAAATGATCAGCTACGTTTACAGAAATTTAATGTTAAATAATATTAAACTATTTAGTCAGTGACCGATGATATATGTATGTATGTACGAGTATGTACATACATATGTATACATACATATATAAAACAGAGTTCCTAACCTATGTATTACAGTCTATTGCAAAGCAACATTTGGTCGATCTCAATAATTACGATTGTGAATTTTGAAAATAATTATGATTCCTATTTTTTAAAATAGAATATAAAAAATAAAAAATTCTTTTAGATGTTGAGACAAGGATTTGCTTATCCACAATGGTTTAGAGAGTTATTGCCACTTTTAAGAACATATATACATATATAAAACTTACAAGAACAATTTTAATTTTGAGAAAGTGTGTTATCTTCGAAACAAGGAATGGCTTCTAAAACAAAACATATTGGATTAATTTAAAAAGAGGTACAATATAAAATTCGCAGTTTCATATCATCACCTTTAAATATAAATGAAAATAATATCCAATATCTAGAAAAAACCATGGCAATGATTTTTCCAATGCATGTGGAAATTTTAAAATACATACAGTTGATTGAATTGCAAAATGACGTTACGTTAACCCAATTGAAATCCAGAACAATTTTACAGGACGTTTATGACATATTTATGAAAATAATATCGAAAATATTATTTTAAATACTATTTTGTTTCTGTAGTTATTCAACGAAAGTTTGTTTTTTAAAATGAATATTTTTAGCCTTTAAGAACTAAAAAAACAAAAATTCTCTTAAGATTCTTATTACAAGTCAATTGCTATGAATATTTAGATTAAAAGTAGCTCCCAGCCTCAAAATGATTGGGAGCCATATATTTATAACAAATCCAGCAAATTAATTGAAAAAATGAATAGCCATTAAAAATTTTGGCTATTTTGGGTACATAATTTTGACTCTACTACATAAATCATCATCCATTGGATCGATGAGATATTTTCCTTATTTAATTTTAATTTTAATTTTTAGAATGCAAAACAAAATACTTATGGCAGTCAAAAAGTGAAGTAGCGATTCTTGAAAATATGCATGTTTAAGTATCAATATAGAAATCGAGTGTTGCATATTTATCGAATGCTACATATACAGGGATGATATTTCCAGTATGATTATTTCATTGTTGATAAATGGTGATATTTTATTATCCGAATAAAGTATCTGATATTTTATTATCCGAATAAAATAGTTCATCATCCATTGGATCGATGAGTTTTTTTTCTTATTTAATTTTAATTTTAATTTTTAGAATGCAAAACAAAACACTTCACGTATGGCCGTCAACAAGTGAAGTAGCGATTCTTGGAAATATGCTAAATATAAATCAGTTTTGTAAAGAGTATTAATATATTTTAGTAAGTGTAATTATAGCAATCGAGTGCTGCATATTTATCGAATGCTACATCTACAGGGGTGATATTTCCAGTATGATTATTTCGTTGTTGATAAACGGTGGTATTTTATTATCCGAATATAGTACCGGGCCAAATGTTGAAGTTAAATAAAAGCGGCTTTAGGATAAGTTTATCTATTGCGATAGTTTCGTTGCACTCTGTATCAATGTATTATATGGAATTAGGATGGTTCTCACCGCGTCGTATCGGATAAGTGAATGCTACGCTTCGTGCCCGTTGATAATTACGCCTTAATTCTTACAAGCAGTCCTAACAGGGCTCGGAATGAATAAATTGGCCGGAGACCATAAATCCTACCGAAAATATATGTATCTTTGAGTGAGCTTAATTCAACTATGGCGTGCCGGTTGCGCGCGGTTACCAGCAAACGCCACTATCGCTCGCTTCTATTATTTTTGTCATTATACGGTTCGTTGGGGTCGGACCAGACTGTGCGGTCGATTTACGGTTACTGCCTCCAGATATCTAGTTAGAATGTCGTCGTTGCTTTGCCCGGCTCTAAATTGGTCGGTGTGAACGCGCACGATGATTTGATATGTAAAATGGTTTCGGTAGGTACTGTTTTCTCGAATTGGTTTCTAGAAATATTCAAATGTGTGCTATAATTAGCGACATAGTTCGCGTGTCGGAGAAATCATCTATTATTGTGTAAAAAAATTGTGGGTTGGAGTTTAAAAAAAAAAGTCATATGTAGTGTATTTATTGTATGCGTGTGTGTAGAAGTCTAAGGTGTTAAAATAGAACTGCTGTAGATTTTTTATGTCGGTCGCGTATAGTGCTAACTATTCTTTAATCGAATCGGATTTTACATAATGGTTTTTTTTATTTATTCTCAATTACGTAGTAATTGGTTTACGCGAACGAGGTGCTAATGGTTTACGTATTAAAATCAAGCTTGTTGATTAAAAAATAATCGAACGTGCATTTTATATTACAAATTGTAGTACTGAAGTTTCCTTACACACAATATATATGTACGTATATAATACAGGACAATACAACAACTGCTGCCGTGCTCTCTCCAGGCAACCAAAGAATGAGATGAATGCCTCACTTAGAATGAGAGCGGCCTCCCTACGTCGTCGCGTATCGTCAAATTGTTTTATTGCTCGACTACTCATTTACGCTCATCTCTGTATGTTCGGTGGATAGAGCTACTTAAGCGACCGCCATAAATTGAATGTCAATTGATTAATTAATTATTATTATTATTTATTATTTAACATTATTATACTATATTTATTAATTTTATCATTCATTTGTATTATCTATTTATTATTTATATATACGATAGGGATTGCACTATTTTCCCTATCGTCTGGAATAAAAAGTTATTATTATTAAACAAAAACTGGGTACGGCATAGATTTATGACGTAATTCTTATCAACAGGGGAGAAATTTTATAAACGCCGTTTTTAAAGCAAAAATGCCATTTGTCTGAAGAAAAAGATATTTGATCAAAGTGTTTTGCCAGTGATGACTAGAATTAGACGTTGGTTTGGTGCTTTTTAAATAACAATAAACCGCCCCATTAATGTAGAAAGCAAAATAGCAACAAAATCATGATTGACAATAGTAAACTATCTCTTTTTTGCGAAAAGCATCGTCCCAACGCCGATCTTTGGTGATGACGTATGGATGTGAAGCTTATTCATTGGATTCCAAAACGTTACACTATGTCTAATGCGCTCAAAAAAGTATGGAACGCTGTATGATTTGCATAACGAGGAGAGATAGAAAATGGAATATGTGGGTGAGAAGTATTACAAATGTAGTGGGGTTAGTGGAGAGACTGAAGAGATTGAAATGGCAATATGCGGGTCACATAGCTGGAATGCTACCCGAGAGAATGTAAAAACATGAAAGGAAGATGGGTAGACGTAATTATAAAAATGAGTGGGGTGAAATGGATGAGAATTGCGCAAAACAGAGACGAATGGAAGGGAGAGATCTTCATCGAGAAGCGGATGGTAAATGATTATAATGATGTTGTATGAAATATCTTTTAATTAATTGTATTGATTTTTTATTTTTTATTCAATTTCATATTTATTCAGGTGTATGTATTCTATTCTCAATTAAATGCAATATTATATTATGTTAGTGTAAATAAGTTGGGAACCTCAAAATCTGCACGCTATTTGAGGACTATGTTATACATATGTATGTACATATACATATATTATATCACAGTAGGAAAATTAAACCACCGCGATTTCTATCACTAAACCAGTGGTTATAAAAATACTAATTTGTAACATTATAATAAATATTTTTTTATTTTAAATTAATTAGGAAAATAAGTTTTTATTCAATATAAGAGAAGTTGTTAAATTGTATGACTATTCCACATAGTAGGCAAATAATATCGATATGAATACTATTATTTAATTAGGTGTTCTTAAAAATTTCTCAATTTCATTAATTTAGAATAGAATGTGTACAGTTGTGCTTTGCCATTAAAAAGGCATACATAACGTTGGATACAATTAGTACGGCGACTACAAACTACAATAAATCGTTTTTAATTCCGACGTTATATATTCAGTAATTATTTCCAAACAATTTATTTGAATATACATGAATATAAATGGAGATATTGTGTACATAGTCGGACAGGCTGATGTTTAACTAATGGAAGTCCCGCTAGCTTGATTAATCTAGCATCTCGTACCTAAACTACGTACTTCCATCATCCTTACGCTCTGTTTCTTCTTTCTCGTTTTCCTTCGCCTCTTCTAATTGCACCGGGTCCCCTTCACTTATCCACTTACCCATGATTCGATTATGCGAAGGGACGTTTCCGAGAAGTCTCCCGGCTCGAGCTCCAGCATCTCCAGGCTCCACTCCACCTCACGGGAGACATGGCTCACGGGTGGATCCTCTCACTCTAATCCGCTATGATTAACGCTTAATTTATTTACATTTCTATATCTCATAGTTGCGTTCCTAGCACTTAATACACACAAGCATACACAGGATGCGGACGTCAGTTGTAAATCTGAGGATTTACTGGGGAGACAGTGGCGCACTGACCCACGCCTTACCCACGTCAAAGTGAAAGGGAAACTGTATTGCGTATATACGTTAATTCATCTTTTTATTGCCGAAACTAAAAGGTGAATCCTTTGAGGATACTTTTTGAAAGGATTTTTACCACAAAGAACGGTTCGCTTGCGCTAATTGGCTGTATGTACATATATGTACATATACATATATATATCTATACTATATGTATATATGTATGTATGTACATTGAATTCAAAAGAACGATGGTACGTACGTAAATAGGTACAATTTGATTTCGGTTCACAATAATTTTGAATCCATTTAGGAATTGTGGCGACCCAGGGGGGATGGAAAGTAAATTTTTTTCAGCCGAAGTGATGTCTAAATTCGCCTTTAATTTGATTTATCGATTCGGTCTTGCGAATTAGCCTCAGTGAACACAGTGGCTTGGCGCTCTCTCGTTCGAAATATCACCATAATT
Source organism: Arctopsyche grandis (assembly GCF_051622035.1). Classification (NCBI taxonomy): domain Eukaryota; kingdom Metazoa; phylum Arthropoda; class Insecta; order Trichoptera; family Hydropsychidae; genus Arctopsyche; species Arctopsyche grandis. Next base: position 11,612,009 of record NC_135357.1, read on the forward strand.
TGACAATTTGAATGCGAGCGAAATTGTGACGTCACGCTCCACTACGTTGTGACGTCACGCTCGGAATCTTTAATCATTTTATTACGTTTCAAGAATGTCACACTTCATTTGCCAATAGATATATAGGTTAGTGCGATTTGGCTGCACTCGGCAACACAAGTTCCTCTATGTATTATATATATGTATGTATACTCACGTTAACGAAAATACCCTGCTCTGCTTGGGTTCAAATTCATTTAAATTCACATGTACATAGCAGTGGCGTGCCGTTTAAATCTCACTGTTTTGTCGCACAACTTTACGAGCAGGATTCAGGGAGACTAGGTGGAGTCCCCTTGTTAAGATTTGAAGATTTCTACGGCACGACACTGGTACATAGTATGTAATAAATATTATACATTGAAATTGTAATATAAGCTAAATTTTGTATTACATATTTTGTATAACCAGCATCATGGGTTAGTGGTAAACATATGTATAAAGCTGTCAAACAAAGTGGTCACGGGATCGGTCCCCTCTGGTTGCTGCTAACCAGACCTTGGATATGTGACTCGAGATCAATCGTTTCCTATCAAAGTTGGCCAATTTATCTGATTTTCATTGAAAATGGTTCCTACAAATTGACATCTTCTTTCTTTTCTCGCAAATTTATCTTTTATTTATCTTTCTTATCTTGATTTTTCTCTGATTTCTATAAATGCTGCAAATTTATCCATAGGTGTCTCTGTAGATGTTGATTGTATTTTTATGTTTTTGAATTTTATTTCAACAATCACAGAATAGTTGAAAACGATTTTTACGAATTTTGACGATTGGATTTTTAAAATTAGGTGGTTGATTCAAATATGCATTAACGCGGAAATCGTCATATAATTCTAGCTTTATGAAAATATTATGAAAGAAAGCGGTCGGTTCATTTATGCATCGGCGCGCACTAGGATTGTAACTTTTGACAGTTGTGTACAAACGGCGTTTGGCCATAAGATATTAGTGGATTAAAAATGTACATTGGAAAGTGAGAAAGCTTGTGATATAATGTTTGTATGGGATTGTGTGAAAAAAAGTGACTGTTATAACTGCTGAACTATGTAAATCTGTGAAGTTAAGTAGGGGCGGCGAGCAGGCGCATCTGATAGCCAGCTATCATCACGTCGATTCTGATGAAATTTTGATGATTTTATTAATGATTAAATCCTCAAGCGGTATGTTCGAGACATTTTCTCACTTAAATAAGAACTCCCACATTCATTTATTAAAAATAGAAACATACAGTATTAAAATAGTTGTCCTAAAACGTTTCTTCTTATTTATTTATTTAACCATAGGTGGGACTACAATTTACAGATCAAACTTTTGTATCTATATAAGTACCTAACGACATCTTTATACATCATGACTATGTATACACAAAACATGAGTTGAAAACATTGTGTGACAACCCCTGCCACTCATCTCTTCCACTGCGGAAGCCGCTATAGCAGCTCCGTTATATGTAGATATTCCTCTTCCCAATTAATTGAGCAAAACTAAGGAGTCAATTGCAGTGCGCCTAAATATTGCAACTGCTTCACTCAAGTCAACCAAAAAGGTTGACTGTCCCGACACTACATAATCATCGTCATCGCCCAATCTACCAAAAATTTCATCGATGACAGCCAAACTCCACTCTTCAGCCACTTAACTATCACTTATTTTTAATACGATACTATTAACTTATTTAAAAATGAAAATAATTTTATATAATATACCCTTTTTCGGCAATATATAAAAAGAATCTAATAAGAAAAAGAAAGTTTGTAAAAAGGAATCGAAAGGGAAGTGGTTTAAAATAAGTCAAATTTATATTGAAGGCTAGATTTGGCTTTTTCAACTTAAAAATATCCGCTGTTTTTGATGTACCTTCATTAATGTTTATGCGTAGTCATTGTATAGAGTTACATACTTCAATCACTTCGATTGCTTCATTAATTAAAATTTACTGTTATTATTATTTTACAGGCTTCATATTTGTTAAAATGATACAAATTTTATAATTAATTCATGTTTGAATTTTGTATTTTATGTTTTTCATGGTCGATTCGTCCATTAAATGTTGAGAGGAATTTATTGTGCGGCATTTTATATTGTGTAAAAAAATCGGCTAAACTTCATGAAAACTGACGTTTAAAGTAATATGAGTCAATTTTTATGCCTATTGCCACACTTTCAGTGTATTTTTCTGCGTTTTTTTTCGGGAAGCGTAAAAAAATTCCGTAATTTCGACACTTTCGGTCGCTGGGGATTCGTCGAATGTAACCGAGCGCCGCAGAATTTCTGCGTTTATTCTTTTGTATTTTTTTTTTCCAACAGCGCACGTTTCATTTTATCGCGTTAGTTCCCAAATTAACCCTTTCGGTGTCGCCGGGGACCGGCCGTATAGCGTGCGCGCTCTCGCACCTGTGGGAGTTCACCCTTAAAAAACGCGCGCAAACTGTCTGCATACATATTTATACTCACTTGGGCTCGAGAGGGATGCTTGCATATAAATATCGTTCTTTTTTTTCACCCCGCCTGGTCTGCCTTCAGTCGCTCGGATCGGCGGCCCCGAAAGGTTTAATGTTGCGTATAACGCATAGTGCTAAGTTTTCCATTTTGTTTTGCTTTTGTTCTTCGCGCGATGTGTTCGCTCATTCGGTTATTGTTCAGCAGCTCTGTCGGAAATTGAATTGAAAATATGAATATGGATATTAGCATCAATAATAATAATAAAAAACAATAAAAAATCGATAGCTTTCAGGATACGTCCCCGGGGATATATTTTATAACGAATTGCTTTTGTAGTTCGACGTTTATCGAAAACAATCGTCCAGGGAAACATTACCTTGTTTCGTAATTTCAATTAATTAAATTGAATGAAATCAACTGGGTGTTGCTGTATATAAAAATTCCAACATTGAATTAAGATGTTTTTATTTTATATATTTTTATGTGAATTTTATTTACGTAATGTGTTCGAGTATTGAATTTTTTTACATGGAAACTTTTACCCCTACCTAACCTGTTGATTGCCATTCGACTTGAGCGCGTTCGGGGGAAAAAAATAGCTAAAGCTCAAATTCGATAAAATAATTTCGTACTATAACTGTCGTAAGAGTGCAATAAAACGTTGATAAATTACGCGATTTTTACCCCGAGAAAAGCTACATGAACGTTATTGAATTCGTACTGGATTAAAAAGAAAATTTATGTCGAATACATTGCACGCGATTATTTTGGCGCATTTCACCCAATCGGCCTCGTTTGTGAATTATTGAATTTTCCGTAACTTTGGCGATTTAATGTCGTCAATTTGATTTTTTTCGTTAGTATGATCGTCGTTTCATATGTCGTAAATCATGTTTTTTTTATTGTTATTGTCTTGCATGCAACGAATTGATTGTTATTATTCGTTTCACAACCGGAAAGAGTCGGAACACGCGAAGAAGGAGCGGAATTGTATTAGTTGTAATGATGAGTGTCAAATTATAGTTATCACTCGGTGGGTACTTCAGAAGAGTCGTGACTGTCTGTTTTTCGTAAATGTAATTATTTGTAATTTAAAAATAATCAGTTTGACACACAAATTGAAATTGGCATTAAAAAGTTGACACAAAAACAAACGGTACTGGTTTTTTGTAAAACTTTTATAAACAAAATAAATGCTTGATTTTCAAATTTTTACGCTTTTTAATATCGCTGTTTGTCATGATGTAGTTTTTGTCAATGGAACCAAACTACACATTTTTTGCTATCAGTAACTTTTAAAATATATGTATGTATGTATGTATTTGTAAATCTACATAATTGTTACAAGCTTCTTTTACATACGTTATTGACGAGAAATATGATGAAGATAAAAATCTCAATAAGTTTTTACATATGTGACTGCCTCTACAACATGTGTCAGCTATCAGCTGATATTCTCAGGTAACACACACGTGTCTCTAATTCTATCTATGTTTACATTCGCTATAGATCTCAACGTGAGTGGGGTCCTCTAGTGATCAGTGGATATTCATTTTCATTGTTCTTAAGTACCTATATAATCAGAATGACTGTTTAGTTAGTAGAATAGAATAGGAACTAGTCTACGTCTTACATATTATATTACTAATTTACGATTAATTACACTGAACAACAAAAAACATGTATATATATATTATATTTTTTACAAATTTTTAATTAATCTATGTATGTATGTTTTTACCGTGATATATTTTGTTTTCTATTTCAATATTTTCAATCTCATAAGATAATTTCTATATTTTCGTTTTCTTTTAGTTATCATTTTACTTTACCATTTTTTTGTATTTTCTTTTATTTCTTCTTCTTCTAACTCTTTCCTTTCTTATTTTTATTTTCATTTTATCATTGGTATCTCGAATTTTTTTCTCATTTAATTAATATATACATATGTGTAAGTCAAACCTTTTGGGTCTATCAGCTTTGCCGTGTCCTTCGAGTATGAATAATTTCAAATCGTTAACCGCACGAAAAAGTACGTTTAGATAAAAAAAATTGTAATCGTAATCGAATTAATTGGGTCAAACTTAGTAAAGATTGATTAGTCTCCGCTCCGGTAATTTTTTCTTCTCCTAAGTAGTATCTGAATATTTCTAAATACCATCCTCAGGTTAGTTTTTGTGACATATGTATGTATATGTACAAGATGCAGTGCTTTAATATTTACATATGTATTATTTAATTGATAAAATGGGTATCGTATTAATATCGTTCCACGTATGTTGCTGTCATTTTGATTTAGGGATTCTTTTATAGATTTATCACGATAAAAATCATTTCTTTGACGTCGTCATAGTACGATTGTGTGTTTAGTTATAATTGATATTACATATTAAAAAATACTATCCATGCAGTAAAGTTTCGAAATGTCGGTTTAGTTGTGTGCTGATTTAGACTACGGATGAATTGTTTTAATTTAAACTGACCGGCAAAAGTTTGGCTAGTTCAGACTCATCGTTCATCGTTATAGAAACTGCAGCAGTTTTTATTTGCGGAACGGACCGTATTTAAAACTGAGAAACTATTCAGTATTTATGCTTGGCGAAACCGCAAAGCGTTCTAAATAAAAGGCCGTATTTTTTTTATTCACAAATTAAAATTTATTTTTTATTAGCGAGTTTGAAGTACACACACACACACACACACACACGGATATATACATATATGTATAATATATATATATATGTAAGTTAATTGTGAGAAATTAGTACCAACCTTATAATATGGTTGGAATCTCTCAATCTTTAGATGTACTAGCACATATAGACTTTATCTTTTGAATGTGAACGAACTAGTTTTAAGGCTTTGATTTTTGTCCATGTATATGACTTAAGCTCTTATCTGGTACCCGCATTGTATTGTCTCAGCAAAGTTCAATATTCGAGTGTTTCTCTCATTTCGTGTATGAGTTCGAAACCCGCAGGGGTGGTTAATGAAGCGTCTCCCCGAGCGGATTCATTTAGTTTCGAGGGTTGAAATCGGTGCTGCTGCTGCTGCAGATGAAAGCAATTTGCGGTGGGGTGTATCGAGCCCCCCGCTGCCATATCTGATACCCGATTTTTTTCATTATTGTTGAACTATTGATTAATTATGATGGTTTTTGCTACGTGCGTGCATTTTTCACGGCTGCGCGGGAGGTCCTCGTCGAACGAGATGAATCCTTTTTGTCGATTATGATGGTGATAGCGATGACCTTTTTGCATTGTTGGGCGTTTGAATCAAATTTTGAAGACAATGGCGTTGTAATTTATTTCAGATATCGATTGCTGTCTTATGATACAAATCGTTTTGAATGCCAGAGGTCGGAAAGCGGCGGTTACGGAAACGTGAAGGAAAGGTGAAAATTTGTGGCACTCATTGTTGCCGAAAGTTTTGTTTAAGGACGAAATAAAATGTATAATCAGTATCGTAGATTTTTGCATTAATTTGATATCTAATTTTATATTCACCAAAAGTTTATATTTAAATATATATTTTGAAAGTGAAATTTAATATAAATAATATCTAAATGTATTTTCGAACTTACAGTCAGTGGCGTCATGTAATTTCCATAACGACGGGTTTCTAATAAAAATACTTAAATGAAATAATTTGCGAGTTTTATTTATCGCATTAAGATCGATGGGTTTCTCATTTAGTTCAATTTATCTATTTATAATGTTTTGGTTGTAAAATAAATAACTAAAAGCTTGGTCCTCAGTTCTATGAAAATGGACTAGAAAAATCCAGCCATTATTATTTTAAATGAATCCCAGACTTGCTCGATTCTAGTTTGTGGAATGACATTACATCTTCGGTGTATTTCTTCGTTGAGCATCACTGGGCATAAATGAATGATAATAAGGTATGGCGTTCGGTGTGGGTTAAGCGAATTTGAAATCATTAGGGAAACTGCAAATCCCTCTCGAATTTCAACTCCTAGTGAGACTTTATGCAAAACGGTGCTAAATATGCAAACCCGATTGCATATTCGATTACTGCGCAGCGTAAAGGTTACATAAATTCGACGAGCAACAATGAAAAATTAAAAAAAGTCGTATAATATAAATCACATTTAAAAAAAACACCTTCGTGCGGTTCGTTAGTTTGAAATTAGCGTTGAAAATTACGTGGAGGTTTTTTTAATGTATTTTTAAACGAATTTTATATGTATGTTGTTCAGTTATTAGAAATTTCGATGAGAAATTTTCGATAGAATTTATTGACAGATCGACGTTATAACGGACCGGTGAAATTGTGTGAAAATTAATTAGCCAAACGTTGTTTCGCCGTAGAAAACTTCGGTGAAATTTTGTATCGTTTTCAATTTTGTTAATTAATAAAACCTAATAATGTGTATCTTTATTTGTTTTACAAAGCATTTATTACCGATACACTTCGTGTGAATTTATTGAATATTTAATTTGAAAAAACATTGATCCAATTTTGACTTTTATGAACCTTTTAGAAACATTTCTTAATTTATTATTATTTATTCCAATCCTACGAGAATGTTGAAATAAAAAAAATCATTAACTTATTTATATTGCTATTATTTATACGGATTTTGAAACTGAAGTTATCGCAATCGTATACATACGAATATTTTGATATTTTGATACGAATCGCAATCGTATACGCAATGATTCAATCGTAAACATATTTTGTAAAAAAACACTACATATTATATGTACATATTTGTGGATTAAATTAATACAATAAGAGAGGTCATTCTCTCAGACTCAAAAATATATTTACTTCAAAATAAATAGAGAATCATTCTTTTTAAAGTAGAGTGGTTAAAATTTGGAACATTCCAACCAATGAATAAGTTACTTAAACTTTTTTTTTTAAATAAACTTGATAATTAAATGGATTTTTGAAGTACGTCCTTTTCCTGTTTATCTTAATTACTCGAAATATTTTTGTCAGAAATAAATTTGTTGGGGAAAAAGAGTATTCATATTAAACATTTTTTTGCATTTTATTTTATTTATATTTTTTTATATATTATTTTTCCCACTTAAGATAAAAAAAACTTTTTATCTTATTTGATATTAAAAAAAAAATTTTGGATTTAAAAAAAATTTCGTATTTTAGTGCATAATTTTTTTTTAATTCAGCTTTTTTGCCCTATTTTGAGTTCCTATATATTTCTTTTGGGTTTTTTTTTGTTTTTTATTTCTATCTTATTTGATAGGTAGTTGTATTTATTTTGTATTATAACTTTATGTATTAAGATCTTGGCTATGCCATGCCGCCTTTTCCAAATATTCATAAATAAATAAATATAAACACTTGGATTAAAAAAATTGTATAAAGTTGTGCTCAATTTATTTTCATCACGTATTATCAAATTGATCACATAAAGGCATACATCATTGAACGGTAACTGTAGGAATTGTAGTAATATCGACAATATTCTTATGATTTTTATCAATGGTAAATACATTGAAGGTGATGAATCGATACTTTTTCTTTTTGAAATCTAAAGAAAATTGTGTCGTTCTTTTTTTTCGGTGTGATTACCTTAAACTTCCATTAGACCACATGTCGTTATTGCTTTGACGTGTACGAAGTTTTCGAATTTATATCAATAGACCCGTTCGAACGAAATAAATCAAACGTTATTTTTCCTCCCTTATATATTTTCGGGTAAACGTTAAAGGAAAAACACATACACACACACTCATCTCATATGTTTGCGGCGAGACTGAAAAAATATTACATATATATCATAAAACATAATATATCGACAAAAATAAACATATATTTCGCGAGAGATAGAGCGAACGCGAAACGGTAAAAGGTAATAAAGCAAATTTGTGCAATTTATTCAATTTGTTCGGTTCGTAGTGTATACAGCGCTAGTGGATATCATCATAAATCATTTCACCTTTCCAAATGTGGAGGAAAACAAATATTTTTATTGGAAAAACCCAACCGAAGTGAGTCTCGCAGGGAAACGGAAAGCCTCTTTGGAAAAACACGCATGTGTACCCTACACATGTATACCGAGTTAACCCTTTAGTAATATCGTGCTGGGTGTTTTTGCTGTGTAAATACGTTATTCAAACTATCGCAGATATACAAAAAATGCTCGGGACTAGCTCAGACGTATTTTACTTTAATTTAATTTAATTTATATAAATATTGGATTTAGACAAATTAATATTTTAATTGAACGGTTATATAATATTTGAGAGTGATAAAAGTCCAATTTTCAGTACCAAAAACACTATTTCTGTTTGGCTTAATTCAAAAACTGTTATCCTTCTTTTAATTCGATATGTCCAGAATCTTGGAAAAGCAGAATAAACGTACATATTACGGGCTACCAGTATTTTTAAATATTGTTGAACGCAAAACATTATTTATTTATTTATTTATTTATTTAATAGTTTTGGACCATTGTGGCATTACAGGAAGAACCTAATGCGCCACAATGGCCTACATTTGAAAAAGATATAAAAACATGATATAAAAACAAGTAAACTGTAAATAAAGGAAAAAAGCAAAAGCAGAAAACATGGTAAAATAAAATAATAAAAAAAAAGTAACAAAAGTAAAATAATACATCATTCAGAGAGAAAAAAAAAATAACAAAAGTGTAAAAATTAAAAATAAAATCCATAAATCCCATTCTTTGTTTACACTGAGCAAAATTAAAATAGTATATAAAAATGTACAAAAGAGAAAGAAAAAATAAAATAAAATAAAACAAAATATGAATAAAAAATAAAATCACAGCGAGGCCCAAATGGAAGAGAGTAGATTAAGATTCCACTCATTCATCACATTCAAATTAAGAAAGTAATGATGAGCGCAGGTTACCAGATAAATATGTTAAGATAATATCCGACAATCTACGCTCCCCAAGGTGGAAAATATCACATTCAGGGACAGCAGCAACGATTTCATTGAGAAGTCGAATAGCTCTTGGAATAGGAGCCATTCGAAAAAGAACTGTGCGAGCAGCAGGTACAACCATTAAATGATGATGTCTACCACGCACATAATTATTAGGGACATAAAGTCCCATTATATTTAATGTTTTCCGAAATATTTCTCGAAAAGAAGAAAAGTAGACTTTTGCCACTTTAAAATATAACGGCTGAGTTACATATATTCAGACCGCTATGAAACGGATTTCTATAATACTATTCATTGTGAAAAACCGTTCAAATTTGAATTGGCTGAAGTCCTTTTCAAATGTCGATAAAATACACGCGTATTTAAATCAGAATTGTATACATTTGTATATTGTTTTCTTTTCTATTTTATAATCGCTCTTTCAATTTTCCAGACGCATTTAATTTAAATTAAAATACGTAAAGGGTCGACACTTTATATAGTTGCGGTAGATGGAAAGTGGCGACAGTTAAGGAGGAGTGTAATTGCCCTCCAAGATCCTAAAAATGTTTTTATAGCTCGTTTTTGCTTACGCTAAGTACGAGTTTGTCTGGTTCGGAGATTTCATTAAAACGGATAATCCGTATAACGACGCAAATTTAATACGAAATGTATCTCCAACTTAGATGTACGAGGGTATCTTTAAAAGCGGATATATACATATGTACATATGTACATATAATACACATTTTGCTTGAAACTTTTATTTGATGATTTTGTAAGTGGTCGACGTTGAAAAAAAATTAATGCACTTCAAAGCTCTCCTTTGCAACTTTAGCACTTCAACAAATTGAAGTGCGAAGCAAGCATGTAAGTTTTGCGCGTATGAATTTTTCAGTGGATCCTACAGAGTACACACAGGTTGTTACATAATTAGTAACAAGTTGCGAGACGTTCTCGAGTGGTTAACCACCCTAGCAGAGGTGAGTCTGAGTTGTTTACGCCACGCCATGCAAGAGGTACGGCCATAAAGTGACCCGAGCGTCTCTCTAGCCCTTTGTGTGTCGGAGCTTTATTAAATCGCATTGTGGATTTTCCTGTCTTGTTTCCCCGTCCTAAGGGTGGGTTTGGCTCGGGGTGGGTTTGAAACTTATTGTCCATAAGGATCGTGGCCTCTGGGCACATCGTGGGTCTGTTAGCTGGCGGTTCTGTGTAGTGGCACTTCATCAAGCTTAAGTCTCTAGCCGCATTCAAATGCAGGTGAGGTGTACGATCGCTATTCATGGTGTGCATGGTATGCGTTTTCGTGCAGACTCAGCTCGAGTTGGGTGGCTGAAATGTTAAAATGGTGCTATTTTTGCAGTGGTATGTGAATTACTATGTGCTTAGGTGTATGGCGTGGGTTCGGTACGAGTTCATTTGCTTCAGGTGTTAATTGATGTGTAGAGAAACTTTGTTTTGCTGTAATGTTCAGTATTAGAGTATCGTCTCATGAATGTTTTCCGTGTGTAATTTCTGGAATGGTTGGTATTTTGTATGGAGATTATGAATTCAATATTGAAAATTAGTGTATTTGACTTTATAATATTTTATAAAGTTATTTCCCTGTAATCTGCCTTATCCAGCGTTTAACAGCGGAAAAATGCAGGCAGCGAACACATTTGAAATTATTGCGTTGCAATGCCACTCATTCCCGTTTTTCCCGTTTCAGTTCCCGTTTTAAGGTGATTTTTTTTACAGATATCATATGTATTGCCCGAATTTAAATCATATATGTATTTTAAAACAGGTGAAAGCCCTTTAACATTTGCTTTACTGTGCTAAAAAAATCCGCTAGCCATTGTGCTGGAGGCCAAGCGTCCAGTTAAAAATATGTTAAAATAAGTCTGCGATGTTGATTATTGTAATTACATACATAGCTATAACAATCATTCTATCGTGTATTGAACGTCAAACAATATAAAATGAGGGCAATAAATGAAAAAAATCACGGTTAAAGCAGATATTTTTTTTCATTTTCAAACTGATAGTTGAGCGCGGCGTGCTGAATTTCCCCTCTCTCTCTCGCATCTGTGAGACACGTTTGTAAGCAGTTTCCCGAGGAAATAATTATTTCTGTTGATATTGATCAATGTTTTTATTTCCTTATGACATAATTCAAATCATAAAGGTTTTAGTGAGGAATACATAAAAATTAAGACCCTGCATTCAGCATATTTGGAGAAATAAAATAAAATATAAGTCCTGGTCACTCGCTATCCATTACAGTGCGGCAAGGGATAAAAGTTTTTTTTTCAACTCTCAACCATCATCGATGTTGACTGTATTATAAAATATGTATATCTACCTATACATAGTTGATATTCAAATATAAAATGAGGTGTACATATACATATAGTCACGCATGCATATTCATAAATTGGTAATAAAATTTGGAACATTCATAGCATCAACAAAATCTGGAAATAAAAATGCGGAAAAATTCTATTTGTTGGTTGTGATTTTTTTAAGGAATCTCACTTACGTTTTCTAGACTCTATCGAAGATAAATTAAATTTATTGTACTAGCTAATCACTGACCATATGGTGACCGAAGTCTCCGCAATCACACTCTAAGCCTAGTGAATGTGTAATTGGTTTTAACATATGATTTCAAAGCCGACAGCTCTACGACGAGGCTTTCCTAAGTAACCTTCAACCCCTTAACTAATTGAATCTGAACACATGAATTTTAAATGAGAATTGTCGGAATTGATAGTGACTTTCAAGGCGTACTGTACAGTTTGCATATATGTACATATGTACATATGTACATAGAAACCATAAAAATATTTGGTCATGAATTCGACGCTCCATCAAATTGGCAGCTACCGCTGTGACCTTTTTGAATTTGCATATATTTTAAACAACTTTTATTTATTTTTCAGATTTAGCTTTTTCCGCCTGAGCATTGAAATTTTACTATTCGGAAGAAAGGAGGTTAATTCTTAATGATTTTTATTTCTTGACCGGATCGCTTCAACTATAAATTTGCGAGTTGCGAGTGGCGTGTGCGTGCCGGCCACTTGATTTATTCGCTTTGGGCCGCCACATCCAGGAAATATTCGAAATTAAGTAATTCAGAACGTTTACTGTGTACTGGACAAAAACTGTAAGGTGGTAGGTATACCTACACCTTCAATATGAGCAAATTACCGGTGATACTTGCTTTCTGCATAGTACTTTTTACCTTTCACGATTGGCCGATTGAAGTATGTTATTATAATGTTATATACTGTACAGTTCTTGGGTGATGTAAATTTAATTAATTGATTATTATTGGTTGATTAAAAAGTGTTAAAAAGCTGACGCGTGTGTTCTTTATCGACGTGTCGCATTGCGCACGCGCTCGTTTGTATTAATTAAGAAGCATGTTGCCATAATTGAAGCAACACGCCATATTTTTCTATTAACCGGTTCGATGCGCTTCAATTAAACGCAATCATTTTCCGACGCCGTCGGGAAATTCACCCACGCATATGTAAATGCTCGTGAGCGACGGTGGACCTATTGAACCCCAAGGATGCTTATGTACGCAAAAATTTGTATAATAGAAATTGGAAGTTTTTTTTTATATCTGCATGTAAAGGTGGGATGTACATATGTACATACTATGTGGGTGGATATCAGTGACGTGCCGTCATTGGACTAGAGGGACTAGACTAGTCATCTAAAATCTTTTACCTAAAATATCAACAATTCAATTACAATAAATTCGAATCGTTGTCCATATTGATGTAATGCACACGGATTAGCGAAGTTTAGAAACTGGAATCGGTCCTACCTGAGGTAGTGCTAGTGTTAGTGGATTGTTATGGTATGGTCCGCAGCGTCATTCGCTTACACGGACTCGCCGTCTCAATGCTGTTCCCTTCGCGTTACTCGCGAATTGTTATGTATAGGCGTCGAATACTCTAATTTTTACAAACCTCCTTTACATTTCACTTTAATTGTCTATCACACATCATTTTGAACTATTTTTGTTGTAAAAATAACGATTTTTTACAAAGAACTTCTGAATACAAATGTGGCAAAAAATGATTCCCTCAGAACAAATCTGTGTTTAGCGTGCGGAAACAAATAATGTGTAGCTACACAAACAGTGTGTAGCGTGCGGAGACCTTAGAATATTGCATTCTCGATATCAATCAATTGTTCGATAAATCATTTAGAAAATTTAGCTTTAAAGATAAAAAGATTTTATTAAGAAAGGTAGGCTACTTTAGATATTTCTGTTAGTGCAAAAATGAAAAATTACACTCATCACTTCAAGACAAATTATTATAATTCAAAAATTAAAAGAAAAATTATACATATTTTTTTTCCATAAGCACCTGGTTTTGAAATTCAAAATATTTTGATACTATATATAGGTGGGTTGGTGATTATCTTGTTTTGAGTCTGGAAGATAACTTTTTGAGTGTTTTATTTGAGTGCCGCGCCAGCTTTGGTTTCAATTTGATTGGAATTAATATTTGTGTATTATTTTGTGTGTAAAATAACAATAAAATAAAAATTTTGAATTAACAATAATTCTTTTTTATTGTTAAATTTATCAATTTAACAATAAAAAAGAATTTATATGTTTGAAATTAAATTCGATTTAATTTGTATTTCATTTCGTTAAATGTTTTTCAAGTTTGAATAAGTATATTAAACTAATTAAAAGCTAGTCTTTCTCTTTTTCATTTCAATAAAGTCCTAAAGTCAAACTTAAGTCAAATGTTTCTGTTAACTTAGTATTACACTAGACAATAGGACAGTAGAAGCAGTGGACAACTATTTATATCTAGGTCAAATTATCGGCATGTTCGGTAATAAAGAAGGGGATTAAGCAAATAAGGAGACGTATGAAATTAGGATGGAGGGCGAATGAATGCCGTATTACAATCTATGTAAAATGCCACTGTGTCCGAAGAAAAAGATCTCCGATCGATGTGTTTTACTAGTGATGACGTATGGATGCGAAACTTGGGTATTCAACTCCAGAATGCTGCATACGATACAGTTTACTCAAAGAAGTATGAAACAATGTATGCTTTGCATAACTAGGTGAAACAGAAAATGCAATTCGTTTGTTAGAAGTATGACAAAGGTGGTTGATGTAATGGTGAGAGTGAAGGGCTTGAAATGGAAATGGGTGGGTCACGTAGTTAGAAGAACGGACGATTGATGGTCGAAATATGTACTCGTTTTCAAACACACTTCCATTACTCTACATACATAATATCTAGATTGTTTCAACGATATTTTCTTGCTTTTCATTTCAATATCTTTCACATATTATTTAAATCTCTCCTTTTCGACTATGTATGTATGTATTTCTGTCTGCTACTTTCATACTACTATTCAATCTAGTTTTCCTATTCATCTTATGTCATTTATGTATAGTTCCCGTCGTACTTCTATGAGTGCGCTGTATCTTATGCAGTATTCTAGCATTCAGAATCCCAGTTTTCAATTGCTTTTGAAACATATTGAAAGCTATCGTATACTTCATTTCTTCTTTTTCATATAAGAAACGTAAATAAAAAATTTATCCTTGAACACATTTAGAAAGAATTTCACGTATTTTTCAATCATGTACTTGAATTATATGAAGTAAAAGGAGATCAAATATTGATTCGCAAATGTATAGTTAAGAATAGAAAAAACATGAACGGAATTCGTGCGTGCTTGATTCGACACCCCTACAATTTGTCGCCCCGCGTGTTTCGGTGTCCCCTTGAGGCGATTTTGTTTGTATTTCACCCTCACAGAGTACGACGTATGTTACGTCAGGTACAGTTAGTTTAATTAGAACGATTAATAACAAATAAATAAATTAGGGTGTACGCGAAGTTCGGTGTTGAACTTGAGCGTAGCGTTACACTTAAGTTAACCTTTAGCGGTCGCAGGTTCGTATTATGCGCAAACACGCGTACCCGCGTAAAATTGGATTTAACGCGTTCCGACGGGTAATTATGTATGTTTTCAGCCGTTTTTTTTTTTCGTGTTTTTTTCCCATCTAAGCACACGCACGTGCACACGCCGTAGCAATTATCTACGTCTCACGTCACTCACATATTAGTTCCCGTTCGCGTCGCGTGTCAAAATCACTCATCCCTACGATAAAATCTATGGGTGTGTGAACCGAATGCCATATCAGCTGTTGTAATTTTCCTTTTTTTAAACAGTTTTCTTTCGCGGAAAACTTATTTTGCGGATGTCGATTTACGAACGTTCGGCATAATTAATCATCGCAATTTGATCCGTATATACGGGCTTACGGGTGACTCCCCCTTTCACACATCGTCTTGAACCCTATCGATCTTTCATTAAAATTTAGTGCGGTCAGAAATGGGGTGGTTGGCGCCAAAATGAAAGTCTTGTTAGCGACGATTAGTGTCAAGTCATCGCTGGGGAACATACAATTTTCTCAACTCGACTTTTCTGCATTCACGACTTGAAGGGAGGAAGTGAAAGATGGTGGCAGTGCTGGGGATGGGGGTGTAATTGCGAAGATATTAAAAAATTCACGACGAAAAAGCTATGACAGTTTCGACAGAGGGAAGCTTTTCTCCGGGAAAGCTCCGAAATTTTCGACGATGGAAAGAATTTTTTGTTAATAAATTATCAGGAACGATAAATTCGTTTATGTAATTATATGTATATATATATATATATATATATATATATATATATACAATATATGTATGTATGTGCATATGTACATATTATATCAGATTTTCTTCGTTGGTGTGTTTTACTTTATAATTCTTAAGAGAAATTTTTGTACGAAAACTGACGTAATATTAAATGCTCTCTACCACCCATTAGCATAACATAAACAATATATTATGCATATAAACAGAAATAATCCATTAATAATGTAAATTATGGCGTTATAGCAAACGTGCTATAATTTGGCACATGTTTTATTTTGCGCATACGAAATTACTTTGTCGACTAACTGTTTCTTTATTCAAAAACTTATACTAATGTAAGTATGTACATAAATGTGTTAATCTTTAAAGTCTCCATTCTACTTTTCCAAATTATTAATATTTAATATACTAGCTCAACAATATTTAATTTTAAACCCTTCAAGTTTTTTTATATGAGCTGATTAAATATTTTTTAAAAATATGTACTTTATTTTCTTAAATATTTAAATGGTACATATGTATGTATATTAAAAAAAAAGGAAATAATAGCTGTATTTACTTTTAAGTTGCTTGGTTTGTTTTGTTTTTACGTTAAAAATTAACTTTCTTAAGTAAATTAATTCAACAACTTTTTGTTGATTAATTATTATGGATTAATTTTCATCCATTCATTTTAAATGTGTATTCAAAATATAATTTGACTGTACGACCTACATAAATATATACATAAATTATCGAAGTATCGTAGTATCGCCAATATTAGACTTTTCTTTTGTTCGGTTTTTCAATGGTATTTTTTTTATGTCGGATAATTGGATCCGATTTTTTTTATCGATTTTTATATAAGGCTCTGAACAATATACGGTGTGACTAAAAAAAATGTTTGTGCCGTGTCGAAAATAACGATGAACGTTTTCAGATAAGCCCTTTCCATTGTGTGTATACTTTTTCCCTGTACAACTAATGTTACAAACAGGCAGTCTACCTTTTTAAAAATTAAGTAGAGCTGTGTCGTTAATAATGCAGTGTGTTCCATATATTACGTGTTGAAAAGTGTTATATTCATTTTAATTTATGTTCTGAATTGTGTGGGACTTTTCTGCAAAACGCTGAAGGTTTGACGATAGACGTTAAAGGCTTATCACGGGTTGAGGGTATTGCCCTTTTAAAATGCACTTAACGTGGAAAAAATCTACATTGATCATTTCGAGACAGAGGGTTGGAGATCGTCAACCTTTTATAGAAGTGATCCATCAAGTTTGACGTTTGGTAAATGTGCTGTATACATAGATATAATACTTGGCGTGCGAAAAATATATTTTGGGAAATTTTAATTATCTCGGAAAGGTACGTTCGTGCAATTATTATTCTCATTGAGGTTACTCCACGTCGCTACGGTGGGCGAACAGGCTGAAAGGTAAACGACGAGGTCTGAAGACTTTGTCGTATCTACGGTGATGAAAGTTGACAAAAGAGTCGCACGTTAATATACAGGGGTAGAAATGAATAGTACACGCAAAAAAAATCGCTAGTGCTAAATGAAAATTTGCAACACTGGTCTCATTGTCTGCACCAACCAGTGCAGCGACAAGTCATGGTCGTTATACGGATGGTGCAACGCCCCTCGTCAAGAACTCATCTCGTCTGAAGAATAGAGACCAGGCTAGACACTTCATAATGAAAGGATATAATTATTTATGGTTCTATTGTGTTTTAATACTGTGGATTGAGTAAATAGCACGATTTAAATCTAATAAAATATAAACGTATTGTGTGTTTTATTTTTTGAAATCAAGCTTTTTATTTTCAATCACCATATATAATATTGAGTATAGTTTGAATGGTGTATTTTTTTATTGTAATAATATTGGTGCTTTTATTTTAAAAACAAGGGAGGTTTATGCGTATCATGTGTATATATACATATATGCGTATACTACATATTAATACAAAATACTTATTTTGGGATATGCAAATAAGAAACTCACCATGTGTTATTTGTTAGCCTACGCTGATTTACCGGCGTTAAAAGAATTTAATGAATATCGTTAAATTTTTATCTAAAATTAACTTAATTCCAGATAACAAGTCGATAAACGTTATTATAACGTTTATAAAGGCGTTGATTATAACAAGATATTTTTGTTTTATAATGCTATTTTTAGAAGAAAATAAACATTTTTGTGAATAAATTAAACGTCAAATACGTCACGGTGTCGAAACGTAGCAATGCTGAAAAGTTCGAATGCACGAAACTAGTGGTAGGAACTCATTCAAGAAATGTGGCATGGGACGTGCTCGTGGTTCCAACTGTGATAGGCGTATCTTCTTCTCATTGTTAATTCGTGCGACCTTATTATTTTATGATCTTAAGTTTCTCCTGTATTTCTTCAAATATTGGAATCACCATCGAGCACTGTCAAACCTATGTCAATACAAGTATAAAATATCACCAAAAACACTACAATAGTGAGGTTTGCGAAAAGATGCGCCTTTTTAGCACCCTTTTTTTTGCATGTGCAAGAAACTATTTAAAAAAAAGTACGTGCTGCGTACCACTCTGGTGTTTGCACCTTAAAGTGTGACATCTCTCTTTCCGCTTGAGAATTATCTCACAGTTTCTAACATGATGTGTATGCAGTAGGAACTGTGTAAATAAGTTTTACTCGCGTAGTCTTAGCCCATATATTTTTGGTCAGCTCTTTTAGTGTGGCATCTTCAGGATTGTCTGCTCTCAGTCTCAGGTGGTATTTTGACATTTTTACAAGGTTTTCTTTGCTATCAAGCTTTATTCCGTTAATTCAATGACATTTCTGACTGTCAAAAATTGTGATCTGATGTATTCTTGGCCTAACTATTTATTAATAGATTAAATTAAGTAATATATTGGTAGATTTCGGAGTGTTTTGGCCATCTACATAACCTGTACGTAGAGATGTTCTGGAGCGTTTACTCTCTCCTCATTGGAATACCAATGGAGTTCGCGATCCTCAGGAATGAGGATATCGACAAAAATATATTTAGGATCAAGACTCTTTGCTGCCGGTGACATTAGCAGAGTGGAACTACTAAATTTACTTGCGCTTTGAAGAATTAATGCTCTATACGAAATGACAAAACACAAAATTCTGAAAACCTAAAAAGCTTTTTTAAAACAAGTTTTTTACTTGTGTTAAATAAAAAAATAAAAATAAAAATTATAATAAAAATAAAATAATGTAATTTGTTAAATTAAATAAAAGTACAAAAATTTAAAACATGAAGTCGTCATAGAAGAATTTCTTTATACATATGACGAAATATTTTATTTTTTATTTTATTTTATTTTATTAATTGAAAAATCAACAGACAGGATGTACATAGATATGTATAAAAAAACAAATAGTAAATAAATAATATATGTAACATCCGAGTCCAATAATAGATTTAAAGATTTAAAGGTAATATGCATAATATGTACACCCCCAGCTTATATACATATTTGGTCATATAAAGAAATTATTATTAGACTACTTAACGTTTCACATTTTTGTACTATTATTTAATTTTTTTAATACAATTTTTATTTTTCATAGAGCCCCATCCACGTGAGTTTCGGCCTACCGCGTCTCCTTGGGTGTTTTGCTATTCCCAGAACTCTAGTTTTACTCCTGTAGTATGTTGTGTAAAAACACACGGTGGATTATTGCGTTTATCTTTTTTTTTTAAATATTCGGGAAATTAAAACTTTATACGTGCATATTTATACAATTATTTAACTTTTTTTTTACTATTTTCCTACATTTCGGACAGGTGGGTGGTTCTATAATATGGTAATGCAGGCCGTGTTTTATATTCGGAGTTCACGAGGCGTCACTTTATATGGTAGTTGAGAAAATAACATGCACATTTTGTTTCGTTTCAGGTATGCAGATCTCTGTTGTAGACCCGTGACCACTGAGTTTGACAACCACTGGAGGTGTGACGGACGTCAAAGCTTTGTGAGGTAAAGCTCGCATCGTCTTCCGCCCCTGTCGTTCCGTTGTTGATGGCGATGTGAGCGTTACGGTTATTACTTGCCCGTTGTCATTTGTCCCGACGTCATATTAACACTCTGCCGCCACCTCCCCCTCCCTCAGACGGGTTCTGGTCTCGAGGGTGTTAATATCTCCTTTTTCCTCCATCTTTTTTGTGCGCGTCCTTCGCGGTGGCAAAAGGGCGGTCGTTCGGGTAGGTTCGGTCTTGTATCGCACACCCGCGATAAGATGACCCTATGAGAAGACCTGTTGAACGACGATCTCAGCCTCTTATCGGGGTCTATTTGTGTTTATTGGGGTTTGGTTGGTTTTGAAACAAACCAATTTTTTAAATGTGTATTAGTTTTGTCTATACCATATTCAGAATTCTGAGGGATTCCGATGAGTGATGTGTAGGCGTCAAAAAGAGTGTTTAAGTACTACATACATACATATGTAGGCTGATTAGATTGTTCGATTTATATTAAGAGCATTTTATTTTTAAAAGATTTTTATTACTCATACATACATATAGTACATAAATACATAGTATACGTATGTACATATGTACTATGTACACAATACATTTTGAGTCTATTTTAATAGCTACTGATCAAATGATCATTATCTATTTTACACATAATTATTCTTGTTAGTATTTATAACATTATCAAATTTTATTAATGTTGGTGTTTAAGGCATGATAGGAAAATAGGACAAAACCTATTTATAATTCGTATTTATATTCATAATACATTTAATAGATTTATATTTTTTAACTAAAGAATCAAGTCGACGATCTGAATCAAATTATTCTTTGGTATTTACTAGATGAATATATAGAATTACGATTGAAAGTCGATCGAAACATTAAGAGGGCAATATGAAAAAAAATCAGTTGATTAAAATAAATGTTTATTAATTAATGCCTTATAATATCTACATATACTACATACATGGATATGAAAGTTTTATATTTCAATTAAGAAACAACAAATTTATTATACTACATAATTCATGGTATTCCAACTTAGATCGTATATGGTTTTCGGAATGACTCGAGTAACCCTAGGGGTCAAGTAGCTCCCATATAAAATTTAGCTTTCATCTGCCCGAGCAAATTCGGTTTATAAATAATCTTAGTGTCTTTGAATTCTAGTCTGTAGTGTTTTTTCGGATGTACTAAAAGATAAATATTGAAACAACCCAGCATTTTAAATGTAATAAATGTAATTATACACACATAGGTTTTGACATGTGGGTAATTATACAAAATACATTATTCGTTAGTGGTGATTAGGGAGGTCATTTGAAAAAAAATAGTAGTTTTATGGATATTATTTTATTTTATCGGTGTCAAGGATGTTACTTTGCTGCCTCATCATGATAAAATTACTGGCTGACATTTCCACCGTCAGCCCTAATGATGAGTTTGGTTAAACGATACTCTCCAGTAGTGTTCCCGATGCTTAATTTTAAGGACGATTTTTATTGAACGGGAAAATTTTTGATAATGAGCAGAATATAGGTTGATAAATTTGATTTGTGACCATTTAAAATAAAAATGGAAAATTTCATCATATCATCGTACGTAGAGGCGTTATATTTGAAAGTTGCAAAAGTTCACTTTTCTTCGTTTCGAGAAATATACAATATATGTATTTCGCAAAACGTTAAATATGTTTTACGTTTAACAATATTTAAAAGTACTGATAGCCTGTCATACGTTTATTCCACTTCTCCGAGATTCTGGACATATCGAATTAAAAAGACAATTTGTGAATTAAGTCAAACAGAAATAGTGTTTTTGGAACTGAAAATTGGACTTCCGCCACTTTCCAATACATACATACATTTATACGAGTAGCTTTTAAGTTCGTTTTTTTTCAAATTAAAATGATTTTTATGTAAGCCAATATCTAGCATTTTATTATATGTATATAATTCATTTTTAATTCCCATTACATTAGCAATGAATTGTCGTATTGTACTGTATACATACATATATGCATGTACATATGTATATGATTATATTAATATACATACAATATTTAATGCGATCTAATCGAGTGATTTGGGCACTGTAGATGTTTGACGGTTAGGTAACATGCTCTTAGTACACAAAGACGTTACAATTAAACTACGTATGTATAATTTCCACAATAGTATATACATATTGTACTCACGATTCTGCGAACAGGAAACTGTTGTCTGAGAGTTTCGTGATGTACTTGCATTAGAAAGGTAGGTAGAAAGCAGGAGTAGGTTTGAGTCCCGCGGCTCTCGTCCAAGGCTCAATTTACGAGCCCGACTTATTATGCAAATATTTTCCCCTTTTTCTTTTTAGCCCTTTTTTTCTTTTCGCCTCACTCCTTCGACCCTCCCAATCTCACCCCCCTCCCCCCATATCCCACCTCGTTTCACCCTTCACACTCGTTCGAGCGCGGCGAAGTGGATGTGGAAAAGAGTCGCGTCCGATTTTCCCCTATCATTTTCCCGCACCAGCCACCCCCTCTCGGTCGCAATCTCCTTTCGCTTTTATCTCTCGGCTTTCTAGCATCCCCACCGCCCAGTTTCCTTTAGCAACCCCTCGGCGTCATTCCTCCGCGTGCCCTTCGGAACAGCAGCATTTTTCCCAACGGGGGCGGAAACTTCGGAAAATTACATATAGCAAATATACATAATGCGCACGCATTTTCACGCATATTCTCCGAGTTACCTTATACGTGATTTATCGCTATAGTTCCTATTTTTTTATTCAGCCTGCGAAGTAAAGTTATGATAGAGATGTCCGCGTCTAACTTTTTAGAAAGTTTACATATGTGTATATGTTTATGTATGTATATGTATATGTACATACATGCATACGTACAATATAAATTCATGTGAATATATATTAACAAAAGCCCCTATATTACTAACTAAAAAGTCAAGTCAAAGACATCTTGGTATCTTCAAACTCGCTCCAAGAAAAACTCGCATTATTTTTGATTAAATATGTAAATTTTATTCCTAAAAATGAATGGTATTATTTTGATAAACGTTATTTTTGATTAGCTTGGTGCTTAACTGAGTGGTAAACATTTTGTATGCTTAATCAAAAAAAATATATATCAACCTTTTAGTAAGGGTTAGAATTTTTTAATCATTAGAGTAACATACAGTGGTCGATTTTTTTTTCATTTGTAGGAACATTTAGTATAAAACTTTTTTTTTCCAAAGAATTCATCGATAATATTCCAGTCGGATTTTTATTTCCAAGATTTGTAAATTGAATGCTTTTTCTCGCGTAGCATACCTATTTCTAAAATTGAATCATGTATTTAAATGAATAAAACAGTGATAAGATATATATATATATATATATATATATATATATATATATATATATATATATATATATATATATATATATATATATATATATATATATATATATATATATATATATATATATATATCGTTTATAACTTGAAATGTACATACATTTTATACAAAATTGAATACAGCAATGAACACAGTTTGATAAATACTTCCAATTTCTAGTGTAATTTATAGAAAGGTTTAGGAATTCTGTTTAATTTACTAACTTTGCCGTTATTTACCGTTTCTTAGCAAAAAATACGCGGACTCTCATAAAGACTTTTCGGAAAATTTTAGCGGTATATTTGAAAGTGGCGGAACTACAATTTTCAGTTCCAAAAACACTATTGTTTTACTTCATTCACAAATTGTCATCGCTTCTTTTCGAAATGTCCAGAATCGAAATGAAATGTAAAAGAGGTATGTAAAAAATCAGGATAAATGTATTACAGGCCATCAGAATTTTTAAAAATTGTTAAACATAAAAAATTATATTATAATATAATATTTAATATTTTAACATAATATTTAATTAATAAAATTATATTTTAACATAATATTTAATATTTTGCAAAATATTTTCTCGAAATGAAGAAAATGGACTTTTGCCTCATTTTAATATTACGGCTCATATGTACATATGTAATTAGGTTAAAGTTTAATATTATTTATATAATATTCCTGAATGTTTACAAGATCCGTTCGTTAAAGTCGTTTTCTATGTGTTTTTCATATTCAGATTTTCATTGAATTTTCCGACGGGCGCATCTAACTTTCCGCAACTCACGAGAGTTATTATGTGATTTTTTTCGTTGCGCACCACCTTATACTACGACTGTTTTTTTTTTGTATTTTGCCGTCGACGAACTTTTAACAGATCTCATAACGTATGCAACGTAAAGCATCACGTGATGCGATAAATATTTTTTTATGAAAAAACTTCGGCGCGCGGCTTTCGCGCTCGTGCCCGCTTTTTATTGGGCCGGAAAAACTTTTTCGTTTAACGAGCACCGAGTAAACAGAAACAAAGTGGCGGAATGTCGTAATGAATCGTAACGTTTTATCATTTATTTTTTTTTCGACACAAAAATGAAAAGGGGTGCGTCGGGCCTGCGGCCAGTGTCGGCGGTGGGTGGGGGGGATGGGGATGGCATTTAACAGTTTAAACATTTTACATCTTTTTTACTTCGACTTCGGCCATAATTCAGGGCGCGTCGTTTGTTGCTTTTTCGCACGAAAGCTTTGCTCGTTAAAATCGAGGAAAAACTGTGTCTTTTTGAGACGCTCGGCTCTAGACTTTGTTTTCTGCAAACTTTTTTTATGTACCTCCTGCCCCACTCTCAATTTTTCTTTTCGAACGTTTTCAAATTGCCTGAAAAATCTTTTAGTACACTTTTAGTGCTCTCGGTATACGTTTTGTTTTATGGTAGTATACACATTCATTTATTCGTATTTGTCCTGTTATGTTTACTTGCGCGAGTTTTAGTCGACTCTCGGCGCGGTTGAGTTGTGTGCAAAAGTCACTTTTCGGAACAAACTTCGGAATAATTCAGAAATACCATGGCATCATTCTCAGAAAGGAAGAAGACCTGATCCTACAAGAGACCACTCTAAAGTTTGTCGTGATATATGCAATGAGTGGGGAGGGTCGTTCAAAAGTACGCTCGTTGAGATATTTCGTTTCGGTATGTATGTATGTATCTACATACCTAATAGCTTCGAATTTTAAAGTTGAACGTATATTTGCTCGAATTTTAATGAATCTTCCTGAATTCAATAACATGGGTCGCTTACGGCCAATATAAAATCAAAGTCAATATTGAAACTTCGTTTTTTATTTCGAATGTATTATGCTACAGTCGAAGTGTATCTTTCAGCTGTAATATATTTTGACTAGTTGGAATATATTCCATCTAACCTGGTATCAACTTCCTTTATAGTTTAAGTATATTTTCAGTTGTAATATATTTCGACTAGTTGGAATAATTCCGTCTAACCCACGTAAGTCGATTCATATGGCGAATTATGTACATTCCAACTGTTTAAAATATATTACAACTGAAAATACAGTTCAACTATAAGTTGGTACCAGTTAGAATGGAGAGATTGGGTGTTTGTAGAAACGTCATTAACTAGTAAATTGAGTTGGAAAGTCACATTTTTGTTTTGAACCCATTCGTAGATTTATCGTAATACGATTACGATATATTTACCATAATTCGCAATACCTAGCAAATATGATCGCATTATTGAATTCTACAGCATTCTTAAAAACATCAGAACTGTCGAAACTCAACTCTTATATTATTGGCGCACATTGTTGAAAGTGTATTTGCGCTTGTTCAGTTATAATTTAATAGTTGAATTGTATACGAATATGAATGACTTAAAACGCCAGCTGGGATATATTACAACTAAAAATACATTTCGACTGTAATATACATATGTATGTATATAAAAAAAATTATGTATATACATATATATTACATACATTCAAACATGTAACTTGTTAATATTTCTTTACATAATTAGAAATCGTAGAAGTTCGTTCTTCATAAATGATTGTACATATACATATGTAGGCAGACAGTAGCTGGGACAAATAAAACACTGAATAGTTTTTTAATATATTCACACATTAAGAAATGTAATACGTACGTATTTAAAACTTTTGTTATTATTTAAAATGATTTTCAGATTATTTATTTTTTAATTTTGAAACATTAATGACCTGAATTTGTGTGAAAAATATTTGAGTAATAAGTGAGTTTAATTATGAAAGAAACTTGTATAAAAAAGGTACGAGACATTTTAAAAAGCTATACATTTAGTTAATACGTATCTGTCTGTATATATAGATATACAGATTTTGGGGTTGGTTTAGGATGATCCGAAACCCCCATCCAAAGGGGTTTTCGGTACCTAATATCATATCGTGCAAATATTTACCGGCAAACGTAATACTGCCAGAATAATTGCGAATGCCTCGGGTTATTCTATTGCAATGTCTCGACCGAAACTTGGCTCAGCAGAGGGGACATTTTTAAAGCTCAGCTCTGTGCTGAGGTCGGCTCAGAACTGAAACCATCGATCACGTCCGCGAGCCTACGTTTCGGCATTAATCTCGTGGCTAAGCCCCCAGAAACTGACGGAATGATCATTCGCCCGTGACCCATATTTTTTTCACTCCACTTCGTCATTCGTCAAAATTGTAACGATATCATGAAAATTCGCACGCTTTTGGGCCACGGGGGGTTCGACGCGGACAAAAGTGGTTTAATTCAAATTTTATTAAGGGCGAACGTCCGAGTGTAAATCTCGGTACGTCATTCTGAGTGACGTCTGATTACCGAAAGGCGTATCTTAGCAGCACGGCGAGTTGCTTCCTGCCATTTATCATTGTTTTAATAAAGAAATTCACGTTTGTACATTGCCAAATTCGGTTATAAGGAAGATGAGGTAGTTGAAATTTTTTTATTAAAATTAGTTTGCCATGTAAATGTATGTAAATGTAACCAGCAGCATGGATACATGGTTAGTGCGTAATGCTTTCAATTGTTTGGTTACGGGTTCTATCCCTGGCATTGTTGCTGGCCAGACCTAGGATATGTCGATCGTTTTCATTGAAAACAGTTCTAACAAAATTCTGCCTCTAGCAAATTCAAGTGTATAGCTTCCCGAAATCGTTGACTTATAAATTGGCTACAACCTTGTTATATTTCTCGCAGAATTTGAGTTTAAGCATCTCAAAATTTGTTGATATTTAAAAATGCTGCAAAAAATTGTCCATAGATTGTTCTATTATTTTTAAATCGAAGTTTGTAATTGTCCTTGAATAATAATTACAATAATTATGTACAATGTTTGACCATAGATGTCGTGTAATAGAAATGGGTGTATACCTGTATAAAAAAATAAAATACTTTGATTCGTTGAAAACATGCAATATATTTTTTTTAATTTGTATTATTAATAGATGTTCTGTCAATATTTGGATGTTATTAAATCAAAATCAGACGTTTTCAAATTGAAATTGCCCATCTCATCTGGATCAGCTATTGAGATGGTTTCGTATAAAATTGGCAATCGCCTAAATAGTCTTACTATCCACTCATCCATAAATGTAATATGATATATGAATTTTTTTCTTTTCCCTCTTTCATTAGATTTTTTTCACGATCGGGAAAATATTTGACAGATAGTTGAGATATTGCTTGGGAAAAATATTGTTTTGATGTTTATATACTTTTTATGCTTATCGTCTATGTATATTAATTTTCGTCATTTGATTTATAGTATTATACAATATTACATACAAAAGATAATATTATCGTGTGTGATTTATCATATTCGCATTGTTTGAAGCAAAACCTGCATGGAATATTCTTAGTGTAGTCGCATAATTATAAATTTGTAACTGGAGATGGGTTGTGGTATATGTATATATGTACATATAATATTGCGATTGTTAGTTGCTACTGTTATTATTAAATCTTATAAGTTTGCTTCAGTATATGAAGGACCATTCCGAAAATTTACTCAAATAGCCCAGTTCCATTAGGCTGAAATACGTCCATGATAAACCCAAGTCTGGCATTATTACATTTGTGAATTCTCATCATTTCTTTGCGGTCTTTGATCTATGCTTTATATTATGTTATCATATAAGTAGCTTGTAATCGAAAAGTGGGAACGATAGTATATTTCGGTTTTTGTGATGAAATTTCTTGTATAAACACGCACATATTTCACTCGCGTTGCGTGTACGCGAAATTATGTTTATTCGCGCGACAACGACGCCCCCACAATAACGCACAGGCGAGAACCATCTCCTGCGTTGAAAAAACAAGGACGAGTAGACCGGGAAAAAAAAAAAAAAAGATTTACAAGGGCTGAAAGACGTCCGTATTTTCAGTTGGCTTATCATATAATAGGATATCTATTTCGCATTGAAAAATATGCAAATGCGGCGATCGTTCCGGCCGTTTGGCGATTCGATCGCCATCAATCTCCATTGTCGATTAGGGGAGGGAAGCAGAGGATGCTGGGCTATGATGAGCCTTATTCTGGGTGAAAAGGCGTCATGATACACCACACACCTTCCCTCTCTCCAGCCCACCCCTTCGCATACCGTCATATTTATCCCATCTCTTCCCATCCCAGGCCACCTCTCCGGGAGTGCTAGTCTTCCTGTGGAGCTTCCAATCCATTAATGGTCCTGTGAGGAGGGATGCTGATACTGGGGACCAAACTACCGTTTACACTTTTGCACTATAAGGGCTACCAGTATCGTAAATACGATATTTTAAAGTGAAATTAAAATATTCAGATAGCAACTGCCGTACGTGTACGTACATAGGAAATATTCCTGCCGCGCAATTTGTTTGCTAAACTTTTGAACGTTCTCAACTAAGTAGTGAGCGATTTTGGGGTTTTTATGGCTTTTTTATTCATCAAACGGCTTTTCCATTATGCTCAACATGTGCCTTGAATCGTTCTTTATTGCATTGTCAACTTTAGGGTGTACATACGCATATACAATGGGTATTGTAAGTCGAAACTGAATTTTCGGCGGTGTATGTAAAAGTGTGCTCTTCTTCGTGTCACCCGTTTTGGCAATAAAAATTTTCCATGGTCTGTTGTGCGCGTAACCCTAAAGTCGCATGTGATAAAGTCGAAAGTGCGTACCGCTGTAAGCCGGCAATTATTTAGACATATAAGCGGGAGTGCCTACCACTGTTGTAATACATAATAGCCGCGGGGTTTTATACACCCCAGCGGGACTATATTGTCCCGGTCGGATTGTAGAGGGTGGCCACCCCAAACATATCGTTGTCTCGCCGAAGGGGATCCGCGCGCGACAATGCCTACTTCAAGATGGTATAAAAGTCATGGCACTTTCACTGGATACGCTTGTCTGAATGCTGTGATCTTTCGATATGGAGACGAATACTCAACCTTTTTTTATTGCATACATACAATGCCGTATTTTTAATCACAATAAGAATCATCCAGTCATGTGTTGTACATTATTAGAATGACCTTCACTTCGTAGAATGAATTGTATTCACATTTATACATACAAATTCCAAAGTCTCATTTTTGTCCTTTGGGGATTTGTTTGATTTTTACTTAAATGGTTTTTATTATTAATAAATTACGTTCACAATACATCTTATGTCTATTCTAATAGCTACTGAACTAGTGATCATTATCTGTTTTACACGTAATTTTTAATATTATCTTATTTTAATCGTACTATACATATATGTACAGTATAATATGAAAAAATGCTTAAAAGTCTATTAACAAATCTTATAAATTTTCATAATACATTTTATATAAATTTTACTTTATTTCACATACATATACAATACATACATTATGATGGTATGACTTAGATTGATTAAGATGAAGTGCATTTGGACGAATGAATGCCGTTTTGAAATCAAAAATGCTACTTTGCCTGAAGAAAAAGCTCTTCGATCAATGTGTTTTACCAGTGATGACGTATGGATGCGAAACTTGGACATTAAACGCAAAGATGCTACACAAAGTCCAATACACTCAAATATGTATGGAACGCTGTATGCTTGGCATAACAAGGAAACACAGGAGACGGAATACGCGGGTAAATTAAAATTCGAGATGCTACGAGCCCAAATTTTCGAGAGATAGGATAGGTTGCAATTTTTGGTGGTACCGTTTCAACAATGACATTAGATAAATTGGCAAACTCTGATAGGAAGCGATCGACTTGGATCGACATACATTTATCCAAGATCAGGCCAACAACACTGGGCCAGAGAATGAACTCATGACTCCTCAGTTGAAAGCACTACAGTTTGATGATCTAATCCAAATTGTATTTAGACAATCTGTATTTGTATCAGAAATATATATACATCTCGTTGTAATCATCGAGAGTCTTCAATAGTGTGTTAATGTGGTTATTGGTTATTTTTTCAAAGAATCTTCTGGTTAGTTTTTTAGAAGTATTCATGATTAATTTAATTATATTTTGAGTCTTTTCAGGTTAGTATACATTAATTTATGTTTATTTTTGATTATTTGGAGTTCTTAATGGTACATTGTATATTGAAGACGTGCTTTGGAGATGTATACTTAATATAAAATATATTGGAATATGTATAAAATCAAATTATTTCTACAAAGCGGAAGCGTATCTAATGTAGTGATCAATGAATAGACCAAAAATTATAAGATCTTTGAGATTATACGTTCTTAAAGCTATATTTCAAAATCGTTTGAATTTATTTTGAATTTCAAAATATTGAGATTTGAACAAAAGACAGAGAAAAGTATGAAAACGAGGCAAACCGCTGAGATCATCAGGTGCAACGGCCTGAAACGGTGTATAAACGACATCGTATAAAAGAAAACGTTCTCATATATTATATTGAGTGCATAGTGAAACGACGCGACGCGATACTATTCGCAGCTTGCTCTAAATACTACTTCCAAACAGTCAATCGCTTCTTATTGTGTCGAGTTCTTGTACTCTCAAACTTACACGGCATTTATGTACAAGAAACTTTTAAAAACTTGTGTCTGTTTAAAGCCGTTGTTGAAGTTCGCGTTGGTTCTAAAATGATATCTGGGCATGTATGTGTGTAATAATCGTAATTTATCTAGTGCATTTCCGTGCAATTGTGCTATTATTCGTTCGGGACAGTTTGGCGGTTCTAGAATTGGCAACGATATGGGGCAATTCCTACCAAATGTAAATTAACCCCATAGCAGCCCCTTTCCTTACCCTCGACTCGGATATGAGTTCTAAGATATCGCATTATGCTAAACACATCTCTACGAGTTTGTGCGGGGGATAGTTGTGGGGTAAACGAGGGAGGATGGGAATGAAGGTGGGTTGTTGCAGAATGCACTCATCTGTGGAGTTAACCCCTTACCGGATGGTAGCGCATGCGGTGGTACATAATGCATGAGCCGAAGAAGCCTTCGTATTTTATTCACAAGACTTCCGGCTGTGCGTGCTGCAACCATTGTGGTCTACCGTGACAGTATAGTGATAATAATCGGGGAGGGAGTAGCCATTACGATAACAATGATGATGATAATAATGCTCTCGAGCCCGAGTGGCATCGCGCCGAACACAATGGTAATGATAGTGATTATGAAGATGTTGACAGTCGCGATGGTGTTAATTATGATTTTGGCAATCCGATTGGAGGATGCTTAAACGTGTGTTATTATAATGTGAGTAAGTGATTCATATTGGGATTTTGAATTGTAAATTTGGATAAGATTCAATTACACTCGGTTATGTAAAATTTATTCAGATTGCATTTGCGATCTTCTTCTGGCATACTCTGTAAGAGATTGTATTGTGAATATATGTATGTATGTATGTATGCATGTAGAACTCTCGATGCAGTTTTCATATTTTCATAAATACATATGTAGCTACGTTTATTTATTGGAATGTAATTTACATACATATGTATAAATATTTAAATACAACAAAAATATGTTTAAATTTTACAATTATTTCCTTTTTATATTGAAGTATTTGTTACTTTTAGCAGATTTGTATTGTTTTTAAATCAAACTTTTATTCTCTTCTATCATCAATAGATATTAATGTTTCTGATTTCCCGGACTTTTTCAATTCCCTGGACATGTGACGGAGCTTGGGATAGTTCCCGAGATCTCTAGGATCCTGGGACATACATAAGTACATATGGTGTAAAATCTTTTTTTTTTATTTCTATTTTTTTAAATTCGAGGTTTTGTCTTTGATAACTTCATATTTAATTCTTCATCCAACGTTCAATACACAATATTATCTTCAATCTTTATCTGAATCTAAAAGAGTTTCTTCCATTTTTACATACCTCCTTTACGTTTCACATGGCTTTCGTGTTAGTGGTCATTTTTATCTCTTATCCGATCGTTTTTATACTTTGCCATATTGCTCATTTTGGTCATCAATACACGTTAATGTATCGTCTGCCATTACGTTGGAGATAAAATATCATATAAAACGTGTTTTAAAAACGGGGCCCGTAAACCTTCCTGGCGTTTAATAAGCGTTCGTCCCGTGTCTTCCAACCTGTTCGCCTTGATATGGCCATATAAGATTTTAATTTTTTAAACGCCTATAATTCACTCTATATTTTATAAAATTTGCTCTATAGGTTCTCATTATCGCTCTTATATATTTAGGTCACTCATATTGTTCTGAACGTTGATAGTGATATTAGCGATCGTCAGAAGATGCTGGCCGTACATTCGATTTTTATGACTACCTACGCTGCTAATGGTACTTTCACAATAGTTTGACAGTTCCATGCGGTGTGTTGTGTTTGTGATTTTCGCTTTAAATCTAAAACTGACCGTTCCGCAAGGATTTCTAACTATTTTTAAACCTCCTTGCGATATTTTACGTTCTTTTATTATGTAATCATCAATACAAGGATACACTCGCTTCTTTTGATTTTTATAGGCTTTTTATTCTTACTAAATTGTATTCACAATACATCTTATATATATTTTAATAGTTACTGATCTACTGATCAATTTCTATTTTAAAATTTTTTTGATGTTGTTAGTAGTTATAGTATTATATTATTTTAATGTTAATGTACAGCATAATAGGAAATATAGCTCGAAAACCTATTTACAATTCATATGTTCATAATATATTTTATACATAATATTAACTAAAGATTCTCTAAAGTCGACGATCTAAAGCAGTACCTATGTACATAGTAACAATAGATGAAGTTTTGTGATTATGCGAAAATTCGAACTATATATTTAGACTGATTCGAACTCAGAATCGATCACTGATTACGTTTTCGTGATCTAGAAATAATGTGTGTGTGTGTGGGTGTGTGTGTGTGTGTATTTTGGGGATTGTTTGAACACCGTTAGTCCTATCGAACTGAAACTTAGTATCGGTTACTGAAATTCTTATCGACACGACGTAATTTTTTTTCTGTAGTACATACTGTTCCTTGATTTTATATTTTGTGTCATAAATTTAATTTAATTTTTAAGGGTAAAATTTCAAAGCCTGAAACATGTGAAGAACAGGATAGGCATTGTATGCTGCTTTTTTTCGATCTGGGTTAATATATATATGTACATATAGTATGTATGAATATACATATATGAAACCGCTATAACTATACTTTAGCCGATACTTAATGTATTCCGAAGATGATAAAATGGAAATATATTATTAGATTAATAAAAGAAACGAATACTTGGCTGAGACATTTAATATGTATGATTTCGTTTAATATTGGATTTTGTTTTTCTTTTTGGTTTTAATAATATCAAAATATCGCCAGCAACCGTAATAGTATTTTCGTGAGACAAAGATTGGTAAAATTGAAAGAATAACTTTAATTAATAATATTTTTTTGTTATGAAACTGTTTGCAGGATGCAGAATTGAAAGGACTTATTAAAATTTATTAAATTGCGTGGTTTATTAAAAATTTTTCCTTGGAATAAGAATCACATTATATTTTGCTATAAAATGAGGGCTATTTCATATTTATATATATGTACTTGTAAATATTAAATATTTTAATTTATTTTCTTAAAAACATTAGCGGTTAAGTATTATGAAAAAATAGCACTTTAAATCGTGGGTTACGTGGAAATCGTTGAGTCGTGGGATTTGCGGGCGAAGCTGCGGAATAAAATCTCTTGTTTTTAAGTTGAATCCCCCGACACTACATGTGCTGTTTGGACAGTCTTATTCAATTACTAACCCAGACCACTCTCAAACTTTGCGAACTTTACGGTTTTCGTGCGAGGGTAGCGTAACATGGTAGTTACCATGCGTATGGTAACCGCACCGAGTCAAAAATAGTTCCCGGAGCTTTCACGATCCGCAGCATTCGGGAATTAGCAGACGCCCCTTTGAAAAACTTTCACGTCTTCCCGCTCTTTAATTATCTTAATTAACGGATCGAGCGTAATTGAAAAGCTCAGAGCGACTCCGCGAATTCTCCTAGAGCGGGGGGAGACGGATGAAAAAAGCGCGCGAAATTCTATTGTCTTGTTAATATTTTTTGCTATCGAAAATTTATGCGCAGGCGCTCGTTTATCAAGCTTTTTAAGCGGCTGTCAGCCCGAAAATGAACTTGATGGTAATTGCTGTTAAGTTTGAAAGCGTCGCTATGCACAAAAAAGAAAAATTCGGAAAAGCTCCCCCGAATTCACCGCTGGATAAAATCGATACGCACTTTGAATTTGGCGGATAAGATGAGTTTTTTTACGCTTTCGCTTTTAATACATCCAATCCAGGCCTTATTTTGTTTGAATTATAATTTTGGGAATATTGAGCAGAGTGCTGACGCTTCGAGTACAGATATGAATTCAAACTTAAGACCGTTTCCGTATGTATTACGCTTAATATGGGATTGCTTATGTATTTTACGCGTGGGCGCAAGGGTTATCCGCTTTAATATATTATACAAACAAGGTTTTTGACTAACAAATTTACGGACTGTATAAATTTTATTGGAAACGATATGTATTTACTACGAGCTCACCTATGTACATATATATATGTACATACGTACAAACATACATATGTACTCGTATATTCGGTGGTCGTACAGCGTATGATTGCTTTCGTGGAGTTTCTGCACACGACCGATAACGCTACAACGTCAAATCCTTTAAAATTACTCGGCACGTTCCTATCTAGCCGTGGCTTAATCCTGCCTGACTTCCAAGTCCTGGCAAAAATGGAGGACGCTGGCGGTAACTATTAACCTGCAGCGAAACGTTGCTCTATGGCAATGATTCCCAAATGGGAGTTTGCATGTAAAAGGAATCGTTTAGAGATAAAAAATATTATTAATTATTATCATTATTTATGACCTTCCCAAGCACTGATCATTGTTTAATTTTGTCAAACATCGCATTGGACAATTTTCTATATCCACTCGTTCTAAAATGTGGAACGCTGTATGATCTGCACAACAAAGAGAGATAGAAATCGGAATATGTGGGTGAGAAGTATGACAAGGGTAGTGAATTTAGTGGAGAGAGTGAAGATATTACAATGATAATATGTGGGTCACGTTGCTGGAAGAATATAAGAAAGATGGACATAAGAAGAGATTAGTAAAAATAAGTACTAGAATGATACGTGAAAATGCAAAAGAGTAAAAGGAAGATGGTGAGATGGATGAGAGTTGCGCAAAATAGAGACGAGTGGAAGCGTGTTGGAGAGGCCTTCACCGAGCAATGGATGGTAAATAGCTGTAGATGATAATGATTATGATGATCTCGAGTTACCTTAAAACTTCAGCGGGCTTGGGAATAGTTCGGATCTCTGGATCAAAAAACTTTCATACAAAATTTCGAATTTTGGAGTCCAGTAGAGTTTTGAATGTTGGAATCCGGTAGAAGGACCAATGATGGGGTCCGGTTAGAAGGACCAATGTTGGGGTTTGTGTGCAGGTTTGAGTACAAGTTGTCTTTCCTTTATTTAAGTTATTTTATAATAAGTAAGTAAAGGAAGCGTTAAAAACTTAAAACATAAATACTATATTTATACAAAATACAAATTAGAATTGTCGTTTCGATTTCGAAAGTATGAAAGTATCAAAACTATGGTCAAACTTTGGTACATATATAAGTACTAAATACTAGAATAAAATTATTATAAAATAAAACAGTGTCATCTATGGACAAACTGGTAAAACCAATAAACTCGATATACGATGAATTTGCTAGAAACACATTCTACATATGTACAATGTACATAGGTCTTCCTCGTTTACTCAATGCTGAGAATCTTGGTCATTGTAGTCATCTTGAATTTGATGGACTATCCACCTCTATTCCTCCCGTTTCTAAAGTTGAATGTTAGGGACGATCCTGCCAGTTCTTTGATTTGGTCAGACCATCTCTTTGGGAGGCCGTCCGCTCGCCTTTCCTCCGTCGTTCCGGTTTACCAGCCTCTCCAGATTCTCCACATTTTTCCTGGCCATATGGCTAAAGTAGGAAAGAACTCTTCTCCGACATGTTGTGGAGAGTCTTTCTGAGACTGCCAACTCTTTGGGGATGGAGATGTTCTTGCGTATACTCAGTCCAAGGTATGCTCAGCACCCGTTTCCAACACCACATTTCGAATGCATCTAGAATGTCAGTTTCTCTCTTTTTTAGGGTCCATGTCACAATGTTGGTAAGCATTTTAAATTTAATATCAACAAATATCTTATGTGACGAATTTGCGAAAAATTTAAGTGGTTATGTGTCTCGTATTTCATTATTATATTTGTCATTATCATTTCATATTATCAACTTATAATTAATTTCCAAATTATCCAAAAAATGACAACGCAGTTTGGGAGGTTGTTGAGCTACAATCAATTTTATTATGAGGGGTAATTTTTTGGAAATGAACTACCATGGAGTATGCGAGTAAAAACGTTTGAGAACCGAAATACTGCTCTTTCGTGGGTATGTACATACATATATACATATACATATATGTAAGTCTACCGACTTGCACACGTATGTGGAGCGGATTCTCATTCGGTTCGGGTTGTAATTTTCATGTACTTTTTAATCTGAATGAAAAAATCAATTTGTCAAGTCGCCATATCGGAATCAGAGTCGTGATAAGGCGACAGGTCGTCAACTAGACAAATGGTTCTGCCGGTGGAAATCACCGAACGGCACATACCAAAGAGCCATTACACGCGGCTGCAGCTCCTAATAGCTGTTTGGACAATTTTTCATTTATGGAAAAATCGTTCGCATGTTGTGTGTGAAACACGTGAAAAACGTGATAAATGGCTGAACGCTACCGCTGTGGAAATAACCCCCTCTCTCGCGTTTTCCTCGGCTACGCAAAAAATCTGAAGTATACATACATACAGATATAATAATGTAAAATTTGCATAGGGTCGTTGAGAAGTGGCGGTCCACTTTCGAATGGTCATATAAATTAATCAGCTTAGCGTCGTCCTCATAAAAATAGATGGGAGGATTTGCAATCATTTGGGATATTTTTTAATTTAAATTATTTTGTAACTGTGCATTATTTGGAGTAAAATAAGCTGATGTTTTAATTCTACCAGGTTTCATCAGACAACTATTGAATAGAGTTAATTTGACAGAGTGCTTTATTTCATATATGTATGTAATATAATGGAATATTGTTAGTATTTGTATAGCATGAGATTGTAAAGCTCGAAACCGAGCAGGTATCGTTTAATATTGTTGTAAGGACTTATTCCTCTTCAAATGATGCATTCGAAGAGGAAAATGAACGCTGAATACTATTTTTTTATCTTCATTTGCTTAATTGCAGTTTTACTTTTTTATTTTTATTGCAGTATATCATTAAAGGATTTTCACTCTTTTATAATTTCTGCAGTTGAGTAGTTTCTCAATTTTGAGCAGTTTTATCGTGACAAAAAAATCGGTTAATGTTCTGGAAAGAATTTTTTTCTCCATTGGTATTCCGTTGCCTTTTCAAGGATTTTAAATAAGAGTTGTATACTAATTATGTGGACAACTTTACATACTACATATATGGAACTATCCAAATGATAAAGTTAGATGAAATCGTCAATATTTTTTAATATTTATTTATTCTTGGGAAAAACGGCACAGCCGATGATCCAATTTCATATTTTCTCAAGATGCCATTACCGGGCTGCGCCTGAGCGACTATGGTATTGAACTTATGTACGTACATATATAAATTTATGTATAAATTATAAAATTTTGAAATCAAATTCAAATAGTGGTGACACGGTGGGTACTATGGTTTTTGCCAATTTGACGAGAAACTGTTTCAATAAACAAAAAAAAGGCAAACTCTAATAGAAAACGATCGAGTTGGAGTCAGCAGCACTACAGATTATACTCTGAATAAATTCTTTTCAATCGAGATCAACCCAATGGATTGAACCCGGCAACCTCTCGGTGGTTAGTATCAACACAATCACTAATCTATGCTGTTAAAAAGCCGGTTAAATATTAGGATTTGGCTGTCTACCTTTTAGTTTGCGTATTTGATAAATTGTGTGTGAGAGTTTTGTTTAAAACGTTTTATTAAGTAAGATGAATTCGGAATACACTGTCAATCTGTATTTCCAGCAGCTCGTAACACTCGAAACTTTTATTAGTTTTGTCAAATAAACGATCAGTTAAACAGAGATGGGTACGAACGTGACGTATTCTACCGGAATGTACGTAATACTCTATATATGTATGTATGTATAGACTTTTCCAAAATATTTTATAATAATTATTTAAAGGGCATATCCAGTGTTTGCCTCCGCATACAATTTAATATGAATAATTAATATAATGTATACAGTATTAATCCTCGTAATATATTGACGTGTGCACACACATTGAATCCTTCGGTGTTATTAAAACGGCTCTCCCATCAAGAGTATCTAAAATTTATACACTGAAACTGTGTAAGTATCGATTGACTTGAGAGTACGTACGATACCTACTCGCAATCGTTCTCAAGTACATACCTATTATATATTCAAGCCCATAATTATTTTCGAAAAATGCCTTCGTTTTTAATAAGTTATTAGTGGCGCATTTTTCGTCACTGGCTGTATCCAAGGAGTCAGTCACGTCATATTCAATTGGGCGAGCAGCGATCGCGAACCGGTGGCGCGCGTCGCGTGATTTATGATCTCGAAAGTCAAAAAGGCGTGTCGGCGTGCATAGCGTGCATCTGGGGGTCAAAATAGTCGCCACGTTATAAATGGTTTGAGAATCGGTGATTGATGAGTCGACGCCGTTTTGATACTTTCGTTGTAAACGATGTGAGAAATCTTCCCAGTCGTATGATAATAGGATGAGACTTCCTGCGGCTCTCAATGTTCCCGCCAGCCTTAATTCTGATTACGTAGGTGAATTTTTCTGGATTTGGATTGATCGATACGTGATGTGCTGGGCTTGTGCCCGTTCAATCACCGATTGAAAGATGTGTTGTACTAGCTTAAACTGTGATAGTTATTACAGGTATTTATGACATTAACGCTTACTTTTACCTACATACCTATGTATATATGTATGTACATACGTGTAATATCATATAAAGGTTTTAAGAATTGTAAATAGGTTTTTGAGTTATTTTTTTCTATTATGCTGTACATTAACATTAGAATAATATAAAACTATGATCACTAAAAAAATTAAATTAAAATTGTAAAATAGAAAATGATCAATAGATCAGTAGCTATTAAAATATACATATGATGTATTGTGAACGTAATTTCGTAATAGTAAAAAGCATTTAAAAATCAAAATAAAATATAAAGGTTAATTTTCAGGCCTATAAAGATAGGGGGTATTTAGTACGCGCCGCACTCAACGGCCAGTGTGAGGATGATATCCGCCTGGGAATGCATCTTTGCTTCAGACGTCATTTTTTAAATTTATTGCACTTATTCGACGTTTAATACATGATCAAATGATGTTTATAGCTAACTAGTGTTTTTACCCGGCTTCGTTCGGTATTTGTAATATAAACCGCACAAACATGGCCAATCTAATAGTAAACATTTTATTAAATTTTTTTGAATAGTTTTATTTTGTTTAAATGTATTTTTATTTTGACTTATTTTATTTTATTTTATTTTACATATATACCAGGAAGGCCTTACAGGAAAATCCCAATGCGCCTTCCTGGCCAATTACAAATACAAATGCAGCATTTTTTATTATAATTCGTTGAATTGCAAGACACTGAAAAAACTCGCAAATTAACGAGACATCTATGAATTGTACATAAATTCTTATTGTACATCCATCAAATTTCAAATAGTGGTGACATAGTAGGTAGGAAGGATTTTTAGCCAATTTTTTTTTCCGGGAACCGTTTCAACAATGAAATCAGAGAAAATTGGCAAACTCTGATAGGAAACGATCAACCTGGAGTCACAAATCCAGGTCTGACCAACAGCAACAATATTCATTTGTTTTTCTACGAACCAACAGTAGTTACACACAAAGTTTCTTTCGAAATTATATATTAGATTACAATAATTAACCTCGCAGATTATGCATTAACTCAAAACACACATTTTTGGAGTCCAGCACAGTGGCTAGCGGATTATTTTGATAGTGTTAATACTAGCGCAGACCGGCAACTGTGCGTAAACAGCAGTGCGTAAAATATAATGTAACGTATGCGTAACAAAAAACGAAGGACATTTTAGCCGAACGGACATTTGAATGATCGTGTATCTAAAGTAAAGAAATCACATCGACCTTATTTTAATTTTGATATTTTTAGTAAATTTAAAACAATCCAAAATTTTATTCGACTAAATGTCTTTTAACCTAATGTCTGTTCGGCCAAAGTTTGTCAGCCTAATATAGAGTCAGCCAATGCTGCAGTCTGTCAAGTGTCCCTTTGGCCAATGGTCTGTCAACCGGC
Source organism: Arctopsyche grandis (assembly GCF_051622035.1). Classification (NCBI taxonomy): domain Eukaryota; kingdom Metazoa; phylum Arthropoda; class Insecta; order Trichoptera; family Hydropsychidae; genus Arctopsyche; species Arctopsyche grandis. The sequence continues at coordinate 11,652,861 of NC_135357.1, forward strand.
TTTTAAACACACAGATAAATTATTTATACTATTATTTATGTTAAATATTTTATTCTTTCGTCACTTAAGTTGAACTGAGTAATGCTTTTTATTTTCAATTAATGCTTTTTATTTTCAATTAATGCTTTTTATTTTCAATTAATGCTTTTTATTTTCAAGTAATGCTTTTTATTTTGAAAACAAATAAGTATAAGCAGAACAGTGGTTCTTAAACTTCATTAGTCAACGAATTCCTATTACGTGAAAAAATCTTAAAAACTCTATTTTTATAAGAATTTTTATCATAAGAAATTATTTTTAATGTAAGATAAAGCCAATACAACGTATTTTCATTCACCCAATAATGTACATATTAAAAAATACGAAATAAATTCAAATGTTGTGAACCTTTTTATAATTGCTCTATTGATATCAGTTTGAGGAACGCTGTAAGATAGGATTTGTAACTGAAATTATTCACTTGCGCTGTTAAATAAATTGAAATGTTTCTGTTAAACATTTAAATAATTTATAAACATGTATATGTATATGTATGTACACATTGTATGTGCATACATATGTATGTATATATTCAAAACGCGAAGTCGTAATTAACGACCTTTTCGCTAATTTACTTGGATCGATATGCGCGCTCTGTGAGGTTATTTTTTTCATTTCTGATGGGGGGGGAATGGGGAGAGGGATGGGGGAAAACTTCCAAAACCCGAACTTTTTTCTTGGACCGAGCTTTCACCGACACGGGAAAGCTTTCGCGCCGTCGTCCGTGTTTGCCTTTTTTTTCCACGTCGCGGAAAAATAACTAATTTCCACAGATAGCATCTCTCTGGCGAGCGGAGGTTTTCCGATGAAAAAGTAAAAATAAAAAAAAACTGCGCGTATGAAAAATACCCGGTTTTTTTCCGGCCGACACAATGAAACGGCCCCGTTTAAAGTGAAACGCGAGAGCTTTAAGCTGCTGCGGCACGCGACTTTTTAATTTTGCCCGGCGACAGTACCCGTACTGACTTTCTTTTTTTTTGTTTTGTTTAAATAATGCACACACATTCGTCAGTCTTATCGCATAAGTTGGGAAATTCGAGCGATCTGCCATTTATCGGCTGCTCAGGTAAGAAAATACCTTCGAAATGTTAATATAACTCTAAGTATAAATATTTAAACGACATACGGTACCCCAAATATGACGTGACAATATACAATGTCCGTTTCATTCGATAAAAAGTCTCCATTTACGGTTGGACTTTTTTGTACATATTACATATTTCTACTTATCTTCTTCCTGGATCGAGATTGGGTTTGAAAATGTATTTATATATTATATATTATACATATGTGGTAACGCGCTAATAGAATGAAATTTTATCGAATCAACCCTTTGTGGGTGATTCGATAAAATTTATATTAGAGCCTCGGTTATACAATTTGATAGCGAACCTTCTGGGGAATTGTTTCAAAGATATGTATTTAATACTGGAAAACTTCCAGAACGTATATTTTAATATTCACAAAGAAACTTTCAATAGTTATATAATATAAGCGAACTGTTTAATTTCAGTTGCAATATTTTTATTATTCTCCGTCTCATATTTCTCGACTATTTACATATATACCCAGTCGTTGTAGTTCCTTATAAAGTTCATTGAATCCATTTACGAGATATCCTGAATAAATTTTTTCTATATCTGTGCACCCTCTTGCATGCACAATTGTGTATATACTTTTTCGACACTTTATTTTTTTTGTTGCAGTAATCGACTCTTTGGAGAATGTCAAGCGTTGACATTCAACAAGCGTAACTTTACAAGAATATTAGTAATGAAAATCGATTATTATGTAATATGTCCTCGAGTGTATAAAATATAGTTTATTTCATTTTAATTTGATTTAATGCTCGACGAAATATAGTTATAATTATTCTTATCGTCCCATCTGTATAATGTATAATTTAACAAAAGCTGATTTATTGTTAAACATATAATTTAAGTTAAATAAGTTTTTTACGAATGTCGGAACAAAAATTGCACTTAATTAAATGTGGAAAATAGCAGCTGTTATAATCTTAATTACTTTTGAGAAAATTAAGATTTACCATACACGAAATGCTACTTTTCCGTTTTTATTTTTGCGCTATAAATAAAGGCCACTATTTTTGTAAAAAAAAATGTATTATAATCCGTACAATTTTTATGCAAGGCTGGAAAATTCAATATCACCGCTAAAACTTTCAACAAAGTTTTGTAATTTTCGCAGAGCGCTTATACTCAGATAACAGGTTTTAACAAAACTTAACACAATAATATTGCCATAAGGATATATTAAGAATACATGATTTATTATTTCTTTTCGTATAATATAAAGAGATGATATTTTTATCAAATAAAATTTGTTAAAAATATATATGTATAGTAAAGTATATCTTCGCTCGTTTCGATACGTTTAAGGAAGTGGTCATTTCAAAAAGGGATTTTGCTACATTGAAAGGCTGCCGATCGCTTTTCTTTCCTGCTACCTCCCACCGTATAGATTCTCCAACCGATGGGGGATTACTTATTGAAAGGCAAAGTACGAATTTACATTCGCCATTGTGCGAATTCATTGTTATTCTACGACCCGTGTGTATACTTGATTACTCGGCAAATGCTCACCGTATAAGCGAATTGTATAGCTATATTAAAATATGTATCCTTTTATTGTGGCAAAAGTATCTTTTGATTCTTGACCTCTTCTTTTTTTTCAACCACTCTCTTGCCATCTACTCTTATACAAAATACATATGTACCTACATATATAATACATATATCATATGTAGGGCTACCAGACGTTCTGGTTTTCCAGCATTCTCCCGGTTTTACGCCTCTGATCCCGACGTAAACCCACCGTAAAAACTAAAACAGCCAAATGTCCCGGTTTTAGATAACTGCTTATGGACCTCTCATTATTCAGAAAACCGATCCCCTGTAGTTACGAAACTGCAAAAAAATGCATGAATCATTACAAACGATATTTTTTCTGGTGACCGGAAAACTGCACTCGAGATAGTTGCACTTTCGAGACATCCAAACTTTCAAAGATGCTCAAGGAAAACTAACGCAATGGAATTCCACAAAAAAGCGTCAAGGGGTATTTGTATGTTATCCGAGGGTGCTAGTCTTTTTTTTGTGGAATTCTATTGCGTAAGTTCTTTTTGAGCGCCTTTGAAAATTATGACTTCTCGAAACTGTGTTACTATTCAGTGCAATTTAGTGCATCTTTCCGGGAATCATTTTTTCTCACTATGAGCAATTTAAATTGTTATAACAGGTTGAAATTAAACAAAAATAAAATAAGACATTTTATTATTCGTTTTGCAAAGTTTTCAGTTTTTACAAACAACTGAATCAAGGTTTTCCTTCTTCTTTTTGTAAATAAGATATAATTAATTTCATTTAATATTAAAATAATAATAACTAAATAAACTGGAAAAAAATAAAGAAAATAATATGTTATAAAAGGATCTTAAATTTAATTTGTGTAAGTGTACGCTTTTTACATACCTCTTCTTATTACATGCTTTTTTTCACTGCTTTAATATCTGTACCTACATATGTATCGTTTTATATCTGGATCTGTACCTATGCTATTTTTATTTCATAAGACAAAAAGCCACAGTGCAAAAATCTTTTGTAAAATTTAAATAATGAAAACGATTCAAATTATCAAATACTATTTCGGATATTATATAGAGAGGGGGGGGAGGTACAATTGAAATTAAATGTCCCTGTTTGGATTTCAATAATCATTTGTTGAATATAACCTTATACCCTTGACCTAAAATGTAAAATAAAACATGTTGAATTTACCACCGTCTAGAGAATTATTAAAGTGTACTTATTTATAAAGTAAGTATTTTTTTATTTTAATATAACTTACTTTTAATTAATAATAATAATTAAATTTATAATGCTCGGGGATAAAGTCGAAAACGCTAATAATTTCCATTGAATGCCTTATGCTCGCACGTATACCCTCGCAACTCTCGTTAGAAATGTAAATTTCATATTTATATAATTTTTTTCGACCAAAAGAGATTTCGTTTGAGCTTTCTTTTTTTCTCTCATTCAGCCGACAAAAGCTTTGCTAATGTTTGAAATTCTCGCGGTGCAGGGGTCGTTAACATTTTTCGAATAGCGAGAAGGTTTTCCGGGTTCGTCGTAATTAGTCGACCGCTTTATCGTAATTGTTTCGCCGCTTTGCGGAAAAGCTTATTTTTTTTTCATAAAGACGCGAAATATGTTCAACATAACAAGAATGATTATATTATATTACTTATAAATAGACTATGAGATATACAGCTTAATATACTTTTTACACAACTAAGAAAGTGTTTATTTGAGATCATATTTTCATTATCTGTAATATTTATATATGTTGTGGGTTGAGCGAGCTCGGTGCGGACGTGTGTTTGTGTGTTGTCCCGATAAGTATGTAGAATTTTGTGTTAAATTGGAGCTAAAGAGGAGGTGCTGGGATGAGTATTTAGCTCTTCTGGCGCCTCGCAAGTTAGTACATATTCAGAATCATTACCTATGCTTGATTTCATATTTTTTTTTTAAATGGAATTTAAATTTATAATATTTTCATATTTACATAATTACCCACATAATTTCGATCACATTTCTTTTGATAATAATTTATTATTAACGTCAATTGATTTATTAATGATAGTATTGATAATGTTTAACGTTGAATTATTTCATATTTAATATTGAGTGTTGAATAGATTATATTTCAATGTTGAATTATTTCATAATTGATTATTTAATATTGAGTGTGAATTTTATTTAATGTTGATAATTTAATATATTGGATACTTGTACTCAACGTTAACGTCATTGTTTGGTACTAATTTCATAAATATTATGATTGTGAATAAAATGTCAATATATGTAAATATATCATAAATGGAAACACACGTCCGTCCGCACGGAGTAATTACTAAGCTCAGAGCAGAGCTCCATGCAACCGCTCAGGTCCCCAAGTTGCAAATAGGGGAACGACTCTTGCAGTCAACTACCATGGCGACATGGTGGTCCTGGACAAGGAGCGCTGAGATAAGAGTGGTGATGAGTGAATCCGTGGTAAGTTTCACTCTATAAAATGTCACACAACACTATGACGGTCTCAGGTCAGCGGCGAGTAAGTGCCGCCGCTTAACAAAAGCACAACCCGGTTTTGAAAGGTACCGTAACACCTTTCATAGAGAAGGAAACTCCATAAAAAAATTCCCTGGCAGTGGGCAGCAGCTCTGTCAGTACCATCCACGGCGGAAGTATATGCAATATACTAAAACGGCAAAAGATGGAAGATTCAAAGCGACGTGGCAGCCACTCAATCGGTTTGAATTCTGCGGAGCAGAAGGTTTGGGGAAAACTACTGTGCTCTCATATCCCTAGTATAACCACCATGAAGAGAAAACCTAAAACCACGGCCCCGAGTCTCCGGCGTCCCTTCAATGGGACAGGGGTGCTAAGAATCCCCGGACTCAAAGTGGTGAACATACAAAAAATTGGTACATGGAACGTTAGGACCATGTATCAAGCAGGTAAAATTGAAAATCTGCAAATAGAAATGAAAAAAAAACCAAATACAGATGCTCGGCATAAGCGAAGCTAGATGGCCTGGAGCAGGAAAAACGATGCATTGCAATGGATATACGACTTACTACTCGGGATCGCTTGACGGCACTCATAAGAATGGTGTTGCTGTGATTCTGGAAGACGACATCAGTAAAAGTGTGAGAAACTTTATTCCGTTATCTGAACGAGTCATGATGATACAATTAGCAGGAAAACCTATAAATGTTAACATAATACAAGTGTATGCCCCCACTTTTGATAAAGAAGAAAATGAGATTGAAGAATTTTATCAACAAATCAAAGAATTGATGAGATTTCAACGCCAAAGTTGGAGACGAAGAAACAATGGGTATAACTGGTCGCTTCGGACTTGGAGAAAGAAATGAGAGAGGAGACAGACTAGTTCAGTTTTGCCAGGAAGAGCAGTATGTTATCTTGAATACTTTCTTTAAGCTACCTAAAAGAAGATTATACACATGGAAATCCCCAATGGACTGTCCTGATAATATTGTGCGAAACCAAATTGACTTTATTTTGATAAACAGTAGATTTAAAAATAGTATAAAATCGGTGAAAACCTACCCTGGTGCAGACGTGGCATCCGATCATAATCTACTTTGTGGGAAATTGAAGATAAGACTGAAAAAGATTTTAAGAGCATCAAAACCTAAACCAAGATTGGATTTAGAGCTGCTTAAAAATCTTACGATCCACGAACAATTTACAAAAGATCTCAATAAAAATTTTAAACAAAAATGTATTGAAGAAAATAGTAATGTAAACATAAAGTGGGAAGGTATGAAATCAGCAATGACCCAATCTGGGAAAAAGTTTCTTGAAACAAATCAAATAATTAATAAAAAACAACCTTGGATGACGGATGAAATTATACATTTAATGGAAGAACGTAGAAAACACAAACATAATAATCCAACACAATATAAAACTATTCACCGCCAAATTCAAAGGAAAATTAAAGAAATCAAAGAAAAATGGATGGAAAATAAATGTAACGAAATTGAAAAATTACAAGAAAAACACGACGAATTTAACGTACATAAAAAACTAAAAGAAGCAACAGGATCATTCAGAAAAAAAGATTTCATACTCCTTAGGAATAAAGATGGAAAAATCATTTTAAATATGGATGAGAAGAAATCAGAATGGACCGAGTACACAAAATTGCTCTTTAAAGACAATAGAGAAACCGGAGGGCATATTGAAGATCCAGAAACGGGACCATATATATTGAAATCCGAAGTGGAACATGCTATAAAACTAGCAAAGAGTCGGAAAGCTACTGGACCGGATCTGATTCCTGCCGAATTTCTCAAGTTATTGGACGACGATAACATAGAAAATCTAACAAAACTCTATAATAAAATATATTTATCAGGCGAAGTACCTAGCGATTGGTTACAATCCATATTTATCCCGTTGCCCAAAAAGAGTAACGCGAGGACGTGTAGCGACTTCAGAATAATTAGCCTAATGAGTCACACATTGAAGATCCTACTAAAGATAATACAGGGCAGAATTTACTCACGGTGTGAAGAGGCGATTAGCAGAGAGCAGTTTGGGTTCAGACAAGGCTTGGGTACCCGAGAGGCCCTTTTCTGTATGAAAACACTACTCCAAAGATGCAGAGAAGTCCGTAAACCTGTGTACATCTGCTTTATAGACTTTGAAAAGGCCTTTGACCGTGTCCAACACGCTCGCCTGATGGAAACATTAAAAAATATTGGCCTGGATGACAGAGATGTCAGATTGCTACGAAATATTTATTGGAATCAGACTGCAGTAGTACGTGTCGATGATCAATTCACTGATGAGATTCCTATAGAACGGGGCGTCAGGCAAGGATGCATCCTATCACCTACTCTTTTTAACACCTACACCGAATCCATCTTCCACGATGCTCTCCAAGAGGCGGAGGGCATCAAGGTGGGCGGCGAGACGATCACCAATATAAGATATGCTGATGACACGGCACTAGTCGCTGAAAATTTAGCAGACCTGCAAAGATCTCTAGACCGTGTACATCAAGAAAGCAATCGAAGAGGTCTGCGCATAAATCTAAAGAAAACAAAATTTATGATAGTAGATAGAATGCAAACAGACACCGGGAATCTAACCTTGGATGGAGAGGTGATAGAAAGAGTAAAAAGATTCAAATACCTGGGTACCTGGCTGAATGAAGAGATGGACCCAGATGAAGATCTAAAAATCCGCATCGAGATGGCTAGAACAGCATTTGTACAAATGAAGGCGGCCCTTACAAACAAGCATCTCAATCTTCATACGCGGTTGAGATTCGCGAAGAGCTACGTCTGGACAGTATTACTACACGGATGTGAGACGTGGACTCTGAAAACCAAGATGATCAGCCGCATTGAAGCTTTTGAGATGTGGGTCTATAGGCGTATGCTGAAGATTCCGTGGACCAAAAAGATATCAAACGAAGCTGTCCTCGGCATGATGGGGAGAGGCAGGGAACTTGTTTCTGTCATCAAGCGGAGAAAGATGGAGTACCTCGGACACATGATACGGGGTCCAAAATACGAATTTCTCCGTTTGATAACCATGGGGAAAATAGAAGGAAAAAAATGGATTGGCAGGAAAAAGTTATCTTGGCTTCGAAACATGCGCATGTGGACCGATATGAGCGCCGAAGAGCTGTTCCGAGCCGCTGAAGACCGATGCGGATATATTCAAATAATCGACGAGGTGGTCGCCAACGTCCGGATGCGGACAAGGCATTAACAAGAAGAAGAATATTTATATAATATGTATGAAATAAATCACATACATTTCATTTCAGAAACATATCATAAGCAATCATATCGATTCATTATCATGTTTTAATTCAGCTGAATCTATAAAAATATACTACTAAATAAATTGATCTTATACCTTGTACGTACATATGTACATACATAATATAAAGGTTCGTTTCTATCAATACAGATCAAGCATGTATGTACATAGGCAGCAGTACGAAAAATATTCCTTAGTACATTATATATGGATACATTCAAATGTAACGTATCCAAACCAACAGCAAATGACACGATCTATTCATATTTTACAGAAGTACATGTCACTGAAACGTATCGAGTAGATTGGTTTTCCTTGGGCACCGTTAAATATCTTCTTAAAGACATCTTTGTTCAGAAGTTGTAACTGTACAGAAGTATTGTAAGTATTACACAAGGCAAATATGTATGTACAAACATATGGAAAAATTTTCAGCATTTATACAAATCGGCGAAAATCGAGATGCTGGATTACTCGAATTTTGGCGAGAGGATAGGACATGGTTGCCAATTCGTTGGAAGCGGCGCAATGAAATCAGATAAATTGGCAAAATTTGATAAGAAACAATCGACCTCGGAGTCACATATCCAAGGTCGATCAAGATATCAAGGTATGAATAGAGAATCTTTGCAGTGTTGTGCCGGACGGATGGACGGACCTTAAATAGTATAATGATTTTCATTGTACTATTTATCATATGTATATATTATTTCACTATTCCGTATGTGTCTGTGTGTCTGAGATAACGCTCGCTGTACTATAATAGTCGTTTCGATTCGACATACATGTGTACGTAAGCTAGACCACTTCCAACAGAACGACGTACGAATGTAATACGAATAATAACAAAAGAAAAAAGTTCTATATATACATACATATACTGTTCAATGCGAATTTTTCCGCTAAGCAAATAGACAGAAATAATTTCGAAATAATATACCGCCATCTATTGAAAATTTATTTAATGAATGAATTTTTCTATCGGTGTTTTATATTGTTTATATGTAGGTAGGTAGGTAATTTTTACAACTTTTATTCATATTAAACAATTAAATAAAAATTTTAAATTAAATATATTTAAAAGGTATTTGAAAAAAATTCAACCGCGTGGGGGGGGGGGGGATTGAACTTATGACCGATGACACATTTCTTTTAATTTTTTATTTATTTAATGACTTAACACCCATGTGTTGATATGTCATCAGGTACAACCCTAGTAGTACATATATAGTAGTGGTATTTTATTGTTTGAACTGTTTTATGGTTTTTGGCTTAGTTGTTATTAATATATATATTTTTATTTTGTTTCAGGTGTGTACTTTATAGAAAAAATATCGTAGCCCCCACATACCTACGGTTGAAGAATTCCCACATAAGGTTAGTTGTTAGTTAAAGTTAGTAGGGTTAACTTTCCAAAATCGCACCCCTTAAAATCGTGTGCCAAGTGTCGGATTCGGCGGAATTTACGCCAAAGTGCAATATATGCTCGCACGTGACCATTGGCCTGCCAATTTTACGGTCCACCGGAAGCGGAAATCCCGACTGGCCGGGGTTTGTGTCCCACACGCGGTTCGCGTGGTCACCCCACCGACAATCGTGCGTTTCTTTCGCCCCATTTTTACAACCAGCGCACCACTCTCTCTCCCGTGTGTTACCCTTTTGCGTTCTCGTTCCCGTTTCCGCTCCCGCTTCTTTATTGAGGTGTCAGAAATAAATTAATATTTATTTCGGCGCGCTTTGTAATGGTAATGGCGTTATTCCCATTAATGAAGGAAAGCTTTTAACCTTTTGCACGTCGTCTTTATACACTACACGGTGGCAGAGCAGAACTCTAGAGCGTGGGGTATACAATTAATGTATCCGCCGTACAGCAGAGGTACATTTATTTTTTTCCAGATTTAAGGAACCTTTATGACTCGGTTAGGATTGGTGTGCTTTCTAGGCGAACATTGTATTTACGATGAAATGGGTTATATGATAATGAGGGTGTAATTTTTCATTATTAGCTCAGATAGCTTTTAATCTGGTGTTGATGTTCTTTTTATTTTGTAGGTGCATTCTGAATATCTGTTCCGTATTTTGTATTGAAATTTATAACACATTATACATTTTAATGTGGGAATATTAAAATTCCAGACTAAAATGTAGCATTCATATTTTCCAAATAAATAATATAATATGTACTTGGGGCTTTCGCGGAATTGTTATTGTCGATTTGAATACTAAATTTTAATGAAAATATCTATATTAAAAAATATTAAGTGAATTTTTTTACATTTAATTTGCAGAATCACTTTGGAATAATGTATTTGCTACTTATGTAATGATAATAACTGAAATTTTCGTTTAAATTTCGAAAGACGTTATGCTTCACTTCATTTTAGCCCGTTCAAATTAAAGGTTTCTCTTATCTTATACTACGGCTGTGAACCGTCAATTGTTATCTATTGTCTTTTTACGTGTTATTTTACCGTTTTGAATCAAACGATGATGTATGCAAATTGAATTTCCCGCGCTGAATTCATTGCTTTCGTACCTTTTTTTTATTCGGTGTTTTTTCTCACTTTTCTCTCGCAATCATAAATTTATATGAAACATCAAAGTTAATCGACATAATATATATATATACATATATATATATATATATATATATATATATATATATATATATATATATATATATATATATATATATATATATATATATATATATATATATATATATATGTATATATATATATATATATTTTTTTTTTTTTTTAATAAACTTTATATTTCTCCTTAATAATTATTACGGGTTATCCCTATAAATTTTGAAATCATATTCAAATAGTGGTGACATAGTGGGTAAGGTGGTTTTTGCCAATTCGATGGAGGAACCGTTTCAACAATGAAATCAGATAAATTGGCAAACTGTATTGTATAAATCGGAGCCACAAATAATTTAGTTTGATCAGGAGCACTACAGATTATACTCGGAATAAATCTTTTTCAATCTAAGTCAACCCACAGGATCGAACCCGACAATCTCTCGATGCATTAGCATTAACGCAACCATCGAGATTTACATGATCATTGAAATCAATAGCATTATAATAATAGCAGATAAAGTAAAAATATCAAATAATAAAATACAACGTAGAGAATGTCTTGTACCTACATCCAGTTTCAATAAATAAGTACCAACTGCAAATACAAAACATCCCATGCCAAAATGTAAGAGAGTAAATCAAAATTCCACTCAAACATCACATTCAATCATGAAAACAATGATGAGCGCACACTACCAGACAAATAGGTTAGAATAATATCCGATAATTTACACTCACTAAGGTAATCATCAACGAACTCATTAATAACAATTACTTTTTCCACTCTCATTTACTCTCCTCATATAAACTAAATATATAAAGCTTTTATATTTTCTCACATACGATTTCAATACACTAATATATTAAATAAAGTAATATATTGGTAAAATTTGGGGTATTTGGCCAAATTAGAACCTCTACGCACATAGTTGTCACTTGGCGCAGAGAGTGTTGGAGAGAGATGTTCTGGAACATCCACACTCCTCATTGGAAGAACAATAGAGGTCGCGATCATCAGGAATGAAGGTATCGAATAGAATATACATATTTAAGATCAAAACTCTTTGCTGCAAGTCTACGGTGACATCAGCTATAATGAAATTATTAAATGTACTGCGCATTGAAGAGCTCTGCTCTTAATTAAATGACAAAACACAAAATTCTGGAACTCTAAAAAGCATGAAATAAAATAATTATTTTAAAAAAGCTTTTTATAATTTAACTTTAAAATAGTCTTTCTTTAACTTCCAAAGCTGCGGGGTATCGTATGTAACTCGGGGTATCGTTTGATATTACAGCTTCGGTTACAATGAATTCCAGCTACATATATCTTTCTAACGATTTAGCCCGGAACAGCTCACGCGAGTATGTACACAAATACCTACTGCAAATGTCGAATGCATAGGTATACGTTTACAATTTAGTTGAACAACGTGTAGTACCGGGTGTCCCGAGTGGTCCATCGAATTGCAAAATCCCCGCCGGTCGGTATGTTTAATTCCGATGGTGAGGTCGTAGTGTAATTAAATCCTGGAATCGGTTCCGGGATTCGAGTCGCGGAAACGAGACGAGAACACATACCGTCCCGTTTAGTATATATGTATGTATAGTTGATAGTTAGGTATTCGACTATCGGTCAAACCGCTCGTTAGTAAATGACCGGTGACATGTAGTTTGAGAACAGTTTAGCAGGCTGTTGTGTTGGGCCATTTGTTTGTATGGGTGTATCTATATTTATTATGTAAACAGTGTGTAATCCCCCCCCCCTCCTGTTAGTTGGCCGAAAACTTGGTTCAATTCAGGTAATTTATTATTAATTTTCAATTTGAGATGTTGACTTTAACGGATTTGCGTTCGATTTTGGGTCGTGTGGTGGAGAGGTGTGCTTTTGATTAATTTTTGTAGTGAATTTTCCAACGGAAGTTGACGTTTGGTCAAAGGATGATTACTTATCTGATGTTTTAGTAAAATTGACTAATCGTACCTACGTATAAAATTGTTAGTAATAAAATAAATAGCGATTTTCGAAATATAAAATATCAAGGAATTAAAAAATCACCAAAAATTGACATGTAGCTCAATTTATTGAATTATTATAATAGTAATTACATAGGTATCAGTACATTAATATTAAGTATATATCTATATACATATGTATGTGTATGAATTTCATACACAAATAAATCAGTGAGAGTATAAATGTTCAAAATACGTAATTTATTTTATTTCGGCTTGAAACTAATAGCTTTTTATCTTAAAAAAAATTCCTACAAATATAAATATTTGAGGAGGAAATTGTCAATGGAATAATTTATACTTTTAAAAATAACATACATATGTGAATTTACTGTAGTATATGTTTGTTTGTGTATAAAAAGTCTACATATAATATTACATGTCTTGAAAAATATGCGGAGGGCAATTTACGTAAGCTCTTTACAATTTTTTTCGACTTATTGTAAATAAAGTATATGTTTAAAGTATAGTTCATTTATAGATAAGAAGTGCTTATTATTTGATAATATACTATGTATGTACGTGTCAATTTTTATAAAACCTTCTCAATAGTTACGCCCAGAAGATTACATCAGAAACACTCAACAGGATATATCTGACATACATATGTTAGAACATCGATATATGTACTATTGTATTTTTCATTCGATTTCAATGTTAGATCTGCGCTAACAATTATATCAAAGACAACCGCCTAAGATTTACCTATTGGAATTATTATCGCAGATGTGCAAATTAAAATGTATTCCGATACGACAAATACGGGAATCTCTAACGAGGAACATAACTAGCGCAACATTTCGTTCCAGACATAGATATTTAATGTACATACATACATATGTAGATATGTATGCATCATTTGAAACGTAGATTTGCTTAGTGCATATGGCATGTGTTTTTAGTGGAGTTCTCCGTATACAAAGTGATTCATAATTGTTTAGTGCATTTCGATTATACGAGCGTTGCCAATTAGTATCATTTATATGTCGAACCGCTTATTAATCCGATATTGCAAGCTTCGAATTCAACCGTGTGTAGTTCTAAATTCATTGTACATACATAGTGAAATATGCACATTTCATCCTTTGAGTTAATTTTAGAGTTATCCTTCCGCGCTAGTTACAGTTTGAGGAAAATAATACAATGGTTCGCTCGGCGTCTGAATTTAATCAAAGTAGACATTTTTGCGGTCCCATTGAGGCGATTCTGAGACTTTGAGTCGTCATATTTTTTTTTTTTGTACAAATCGGCCGGATTCCACTCTGAAAGGCGGAAAAAAACGCGTATAAGCGCTCAAAGAAGGATAAAAAGTCTCCTTTTTAAGTTTGTTCGTCGGTGGCTGTGGCATTGTTGTCATTTTCAGGCGAAAAAGCGGATAAATGAAGCAAAAGGAACCAACCAACCGTTCCTGTCGGTGAGAGGTGAGGGGGAGGAAAGAGGGATGCCTAAATGACTTATTCAGCTCTCGGGACCACTTGGACCACAATATCGGCGCGTAAACAGAAATGTCGGCGAGATAAATGCACACCTCACTGACACACACATAAAGTTATGAGCGTGTTTTTTCTCTCGTAGAAGTCGTAGTTGAAGTTAAGGAATGAGGAAAAAATTTGTTGGGTTTTTATGTAGCTCGTTAGGCCGCGAGGATTTCGGGTCGTGTGAAGTCGAAACGTATCATCAAATACTTGCGTAAAAAAGCGTATAGGTAAAAGTATTATAATAAGCGTTCCGGAATAACCGGTGTGTCGGGAATGATTCGCTCAACGAGGTTTCACTTAACGTTCAACACCTAGCAATCGGGTGCCCTTCGGCAATGAACCGTTTGCAACGTGTGGGAAGTATTATAATTATTTGCAGAATTAAATGTGGGTGTGTGAGTGTCTGTATGAATTTGTAGATTCAGAAGATAATTCGTACGAACTTGATCATGATATGTTTGTTTAATGTACTTTTAAGTCAGCGTTTCCTAATCGATGTGGTTGAAATTTAAAAAAATATATAAAATACCGCAACGATAATAATTATTAATCATACGAGTATAATGTTTATATAGGTAGGTATGTACATATATGTGTTGCTCTCTTTTGAGGTCTGCAACGATCATGTATCGATACAAGTAGCGACACATGACATATCTGAAATTCGTATCTAAGAAAACCAGTCGATATCTGACACGTGCTATCGAGACTGTCGCACTTTGAGATCGTGATATTTGCAATGTACCTCATCGTATATGGGCGATTTTAAAGCAAAAATAATGTTTAGTGAATATAAATGTACATACATATATATGTATGACAAAATTTACATTTATTTATTTATTTTTTAAGAATATTTGGAATATTTTTTAAGAATATTTTTAAGAAAGGCGGCATGGCATAGTCGGTGGATGTTTATTCAACAAATAAATTATAATCTAATATATAATTTGGAAAGAGACTTTGTATGTACATATGTATGTAGACTTCGTTCGTTGGGTCGGAAATCCTTTGTAAAGTATTTGGGGCAAAGGCGACGAGGGCGAAGCCCTAGTGGGTGGAGCCCTAGGGGGCGGACGCCGGGGGCGCAGGTGCCGGATTCTGGTATACATATAATTTCGTATACATATAATTTTTTATAAGAGAATTACTATATATGTTTGTTTGTTCGTGACAGCCAATTTAATAAAAAAAAATGAGTGTTCAAATAAATTTATATAAAATAAAACTATTCAAATAAATTTAATAAAATGTTTACTATTAGATTAGTCATGTTTAAGCGGTTTATATTACAAATACCGAGCGAAGCCGGGTAATACAGCTAGTACCAAATATACATACTGTGCTAAAATGTCAAATAAGATAAAAAAAGAAAATATACTAGAAAAGGAACAACTAAAATAGCCCATTAATTTTCAGGAAATCATCAAGTTTATTTTTAAACAAACAGGTTTAGGTTAGTAGAAGTTACCAATTCAATTGACTATTTAAAATTTTAGCCACTCATTTGTTAAATAAGGATTTTTTAATTATTTTGAAGTAAATATCCATATTTGGAGTCTGAGAGTATGGCCTCTTAAACGAGTGTTTTTGATAAACTGAAGGAGGTTGATTATTGTAATGGTTATTTATAATTTTATAGATTTTAATGAGATCACCTCTCATTCTTCCCGTCTCCAATAATATTCATTATTTTCAATTTCATATCACATGAATGTGATTTATGTTCAAAAAGCACTCTTTGAATCTAAATTATAAGTAAATAGTGGCTTTACCCGGCTTCGCTCGGTATTTGTAATATAGACCGCTTAAACATGATTAATCTAATAGTAAATATTTTATTAAATTTATGAATAGGTTTATTTTAGATAAATTTATTTGAATACTCATTTGTTTTTTTTATTAAATTGACTGCCACGAACAAACAAACATATACTAAGTCTCTTTCGAAATTATATGTATCCAGAATCCGGCGCCTTCGCCCTCGGCGCCGTCGCCCCCGGATACTTCGAGTCCTTTGAATCGAAACCAATCGAATCGGCGCCTATGAATCGAAAAAAAAAATCGAATGTGTTGTCGACGAATCAACGAACGAAGGTTACATATGTACACACATATGTACATATATGCAAAGTTTCTTTCGAAATTATATATTAGATTTTTAAATTATTGAATCCTAGATCAAGAATGGTACATTTAAAAAAAATTTAAAGTCAGTCACCAAGTTTTTGACCATTTATGTAATGATAGAATCAAGGTCGTCTTGAAAAATGTTAAAATGTTATGTGTAAATTATTTTTTTATTTTATTTATTGAAAAATCAACAGACAACAGGATGTAGATATTTATAAAAAACAAATAGAAATATATAATATATGTAACATCCGAGTCCAATAACAGATATTTACAAAGATTGTAAAAAAAATGAAAAAGATAAATATAAGGAAAACAAATGAAAAAGAAAAGAATAAAGGCTATAACATGACAAAATAGAACATTGCATAATTAAACTATAGTATTAAAATATTGGAAAAAGGTTATAAAATAGAATATAAGGAGAAATTGAAATTTACAAATATAAAACAAATGAAAAAGGTAAATACAAAATAAACAAATGAAAAGGAAAATAATGAAAGCTATAACATGATTAAATAGCACATTACATAACTAAACTAAAGTATAAAAATATTGGAAAAAGGTTATAAAATAGAATAGGAGAAGAAATGAATCTATCGGTCAAGATTCTCTTGATGTTAGACCTGAATTGATGTAAAGAAATACCAAATAGATCAACCTCATTCAGATCTCCGTTAAACATACGATAAACGCGCTGCAGATAAGAATATTTTTGGGAATTAGTATTGAAAGGATCAAGTGAAAAGAGTGCAACGTGTCTAGAGTACCGAACTGGGATTCTGAAATTAACCTTATTCATATTCATTATACATATGTATATAATGTTATTAGGTGGTTCTTATTGGATAAAATTTGTAGGATGAGTGTATTTACTATTTATATCGGTAGGGGTTATTTTCATTTTAGGTAAAATTTCACGTGATTTACCTAAAATGAAAATATTACATGTAGTATTGGACAATATGAAAATTGAGACATGCATATTACATATGTACATACATTCAGTTCTGAGTAAATAGGCATTGATTGTGACGTGCCGCATACATTTTCCAAATTGTTATATTGCATTATTCAGAATGTCAATCTGGCTATTGAGGAATGAATAATTGAATTACTTGCTAAATAGCTCAGCCCCATTCACGTAATATAGTTGTTATTGTCGTATTATTCAATCGCAATATTGATATATAATGTACGTTTATATATGTATGTATATATATATATATATACATATATATATATATATATATATATATATATATATATATATATATATATATATATATATATATATATCAGTGGCGTGCGGTCCATGGATGCGGTGGATGCGGCGCATCCCCTATAACTTTAAAAAGCCAAGAGTATTTTTAATAAATATTTGAATTTCGCTTCGATGTATTCTTAGTGATGTACGTGATTATGATGTAGTATATGATATATATTTCACATATCACGTGTTTTTTGTTACATAATGCATTATATAGGATCTTTTGATAATTTTTATTAAGGATTCGCATAGGCCGCATTCGCATAGGCCGGCCACAGGCGAGTGACGCTGGCGAGTAGACGCGCGCGCGACTGAAGTGCGCGCGCGTCATGGATTCGGAGTTCGGACCGATCCCATTTGCGCATGCGCACTATGAGGCTGTCATATTCGCGCGGACGCGTTGACACTTGTTTAACCTCTACGGTGGATTCGGTTTCTCTGTTTGCTTATCTATTGAGTTTCACTTGGAAGCCGCTGTTGATCGATATTTCCGCACGCTACGCCCCAAGTTATTTATTAAAAAGCTAGCCGATTCATTTCTTTAGACGAAGTTAATCATTTATACTGTAAGTTGGTTATTTTTTACTTTTGAATTAAGTTTTCATTTAAATTAGTTTCGTCTAACTTTATTTTTAGTTTACTGTTCCACTACTTACGAGTTTTCATTATTGCCTTTAATATGGATATCGAAAATAACAATGAGAGTGGACTTGTCGTCGAGATCAATAATAATTGCAATTGTTTAATTGAAAATGTGCTGAAAAGAAGATTTGCTTCTCTCCCATTTAATGAAAAGGAGATTATTGTTAAGAGCCCCAAACCCACACCAATATTAAATATTCAGTCTAAAACAAAAACATTTAAAAGGTATTTTAACACAGAAACATACGAAAAAATTTCATGGATTTGTGGATGTGCTCACTTAACGAAATTATTCTGTTGGCCATGTATTTTATTTTCTCAAGAAGTGAATGTCTGGAGTAAATTTGGATTTTCTGACCTAAACAATTTAAGTAAATCGCGCAAGAGACATGAATGTTCTCAAGCTCACATATGTTCTGCTGCTCAATTTAAAAAATTTGGAAAGGGACCTCGTATAGAAAATTTTTTAAGTGCTCAATTTAAAGCAAATATTGAAATGCACAACAAAGAAGTTACTGCAAATAGATACATTTTGTCGAAATTAATAAGCGCGATCTGTTTTTTAGCAAAACAAGAACAACCTTTACGAGGACATTTTGAGCACCAGGAATCGGAAAATAGAGGGAATTATATTGAATTGCTGTATCTGTTGAGTGAATCAGACATAAAATTGAAAACTCATTTAGATAACTCTACGGTGTTTACTGGACTATCGAACCATATACAAAATGACTTGGTATCCGCAATATCAAAAGTCTTGCTAGATGAGATTAAAACTGAAATACGTGCATCAAAATTTGTTTCCATAATTGTGGACGAATCTACAGATATCAGTCGCAAAGCTCAGCTATCTACTATTTTTAGATATGTAGATGAAAATAATGAAATTCAGGAGAGATTTGTTGGATTTGTCGATGTTAGTCCCAATAGAACAGCTAATGCTCTTTTTCAGCACATACGTGAGACCTTGGAAGAATTTGGTTGTTTGGACAAATTAATTGCACAAACGTACGATGGAGCGGCTGTAATGTCCGGGGAGCATAATGGAGTGCAACGAAAAATTCGAGATATTTGTCCTAATTCTTTATTTGTCCATTGTTACGCTCACAGATTGAATTTAGTTTTGTCGCAATCTGTTAAACATATATCCGGATGCAAACGTTTTTTCAGCCGTATGTTGTCATTTTCAACTTTTTTTTGTAAGTCTTCAAGAAGAATTTCCCTTCTCGATTGTCAAATAAAAAAACGATTTCCCACTGCTGCCCCTACACGATGGAACTACAATAGCATAATTTTAAATATGATATTAGAATATCAAACAGAATTAATGGAAATATTTAATCAAATAATTAATGACGAAGACGAATGGGATACTGATGCTGTCATAAATGCTGAAGTCCTTCATCGTTATTTAAAAGAGTTTGAATTCAATTTCAATTTGCATTTATTTTCTGCAATATTTAATTCGGCAGATTTTTTATTTGAAATTTTACAAAAAAAAACCTTTGACATATCGTATTGCGTAAGTGAAATTAAAAAATTTGTAAAATATTTAGATAACAAAAAAGACGATTTTGATTCATTGTGGAACAAAGTAATAACTAAAAATTTTAATAGAAAAAGAAAATATGCTGAATGTGAAGAAGATGTGAAAACAACGTATAAACTTCACTATTCTGAAATTTTAGAAACTCTTTCAGTAAATACAACCAATCGATTTCGAGATATCGAAAATTTAAAATTTCTCGAATTTTTTAACGTCAAAAAATTTAAAGAATATGAAAATAATTTTCCAGATTTCCTATTTAAATCACTCCACCTAACTTATGGAAAATACTTTGATTTTATGAAATTAAAAAGCGAATTAATTTACATGTACTCAACGCAAGATTTTCATTTGAAATCTATAAATGACGTAAAGGAATTAATTGTGAAAGATGATCTAATAGACGTTTTGGAACAAGTATTTAGTTTAATACAATTAATTTGTACGATACCTTCCACGAGCGCATCGGCTGAACGATCATTTTCGACTATGAAAAGAATTAAAACGTTCACCAGAAGTAGTCAAAGTGAAGAAAGACTCTCTGGTCTTGCTTTAATTGCAATCGAAAAGAAAATAATGTCAAATTTAAAAAACAATAAAAAATTCTATGATGCGGTTATCGATGAATTTTGTAAAAAGGAACGAAGAATAAAATTAAATTTTAAAAAATAAATTGGTCGGTTTTTTTTTTCAAACAAGGGACAGCATCCCTTGTTTGAAAAGTCACCGCCCGCCACTGATATATATATATATATATATATATATATATATATATATATATATATATATATATATATATATATATATATATATATATATATATATATATATATATATATATATATATTATAATTGGTAAAAGATTGCCGGTGATTTTCCAGTTTTCATTAAGATTTGTTGGTAAATGAAATACATATTTTTTATGAAATTATACGTTTAGTGGAAGGAATGAAGGCTACTTATTGCTTTTACATGTCTGCTTTGAAGTTAATTTCGACGAACGATAATCTTCTTTATATAAATTGCCGCATTAAAATATTCCCTATGTACCTTTTTATGTCCTTGATTTTGAAGGTAAAGTAATGTTTGAATTTATTTTCTCACTTAAGATTAATTTGGTTCCAATATTGACTTGAAATAATTATAAAAAAAATTGAACTTCTATTTAAATTAAACGGCGGTACAAATGGTAGGTAAATAATTATATTCCATAAAGCTCTCTTTCGTTGAAATTCAATTCAGAAAATACGTTGGATTTGATTGAAATGGTGGTTTGGGTTTTGGAAATGTTCGCAAAATTCCGTTTAAAATTATAGCTAGCAAATTAAATATTATATAATGTGACGGTACGTATCTTTGTTACACGTTTTCTTTCAAATGCGAATGAAAGCAATTCCTTTGTAATTAGTATTTCAAATATCAAAGCTTTATCTCCTAGAATTTATGTACTAAGTAGAGGGAGGGATCAGCATTTGTAGTTTAATACAAATGAAGATGAGTCAAAATTTATTTAAAAACGGTTAGCTGAAAATGATCTGTGTACATACATTTCTGTATTTTAGGATCTTTTAAGACATTTTTACGGATAATCCGTACAACAATGTGACGACCGCTTTGACATATTTTGGTGGTTGAGTTGATGCTAACCACCGAAATGTTGCCGGGTTCAATCCCTGGGTTGACCTCCATTGACAGTTATTTATTCAGAGTATTTATGTAGTGCTGCTGGCCAGACTTGGATATTTGTGACTCCAAGTCAAATTATTTCCTATCAGAGTTTACCAATTTATATGATTTCAAATTGGCAAAAACCATCCTACCGACTATATCATCACTATTTAAATATGATTTCATAAATTTATATATGTATGTACACGTTTAATACCATAAGTATCGCTAGGGGAAACCGGAAATGGTATCATGGTAAAATATAAAATCGGGTCTATTGGCTATGCCGCTATTCCGAAGTATTAATTTTTTCATCATATAATCATATAACAGTCAGATATTTTGTTGTACCCATAAGCAGATCGTTAGAAAACTTTCCGAATTAAGAGCAGCTGTTTAGATATTCTCCGACGAAATTTGTATTGACCTGACGGAGACAGGAGCCGTTACCCCATATCTGTAAAATTTCTTGTTATGAAAAACATTTTTGTTTTGTTCCTATTTGTTTATTTTCGTAAACAGAGTAGGTACACGAGTGCTTTGAAATGCTCTGTGATGATTTTTTACAAAGCGAATTTTCAGCGCTGAATTTTTAATAAGCTGTTTGACCCTTTCGTGTCGACGCCGTCGATTTCGGGGAAAAGAGACGAAAGCGTGCGTCAAATACGTGCGCTGTTGGCTCAGCTTATAATTTTACAACTATAATCACACGTGAAAGTATGCAAACGTGTATTTATTTGTGTGTACATATTCGAGAGGCAGGATAACGCCGTATTTATTTTTATTATCCGCGGAAATAAACCGACAACGCGCGCGCGACGATAATAATTCACGATAAAAGCCTCCTCCGGCTTCCGACGATGGCCAACCCTTAAACTCCCATAACCTAACCCACCCACCGACGCATCTCCACCCCCTCGCCTACCCCCTAACCGTTAATAAACGTGTTTAATATGCGCGCACGCGTCGCCGGTCGCCTTTTTTACGCGTCGGTTCGCGAGCGCGTAATTAGAGCGAATTGCGCGCGTAAAATCGCGCCGCGCGCGCTTAGGGTTTACGCCCTGCAAGTTTAATTAACGGCGCCTTATTTTTCGTCTTATTTTAGAGTCGGATTAAAATGGAGGAATTAATAAGTTTATTTAAAAATATATTACGTTTTTTTGATATTGAAAAAAATATGAATAATTAAAAATAAAATCAATTTAATAAAATGCCTCTAGATTTATATTCACATAAATAATATATAAATTTGAAAAATTTGATTAAAAAATTAAAGATTTGTAACAATTTGAGGATTTTGAACGTGAAGCATTTTTATGCATGGTATAGTGAATCGGTTTCAAGAGCTACATACATACATGTGTAGAATGGTATGCTGGGAATAAGTCCGTGCTCGTATGTACATACTCCCCTTCGGATGTACATGTATAAAAACACAAAAAATCAAAAATAGCCACTTACCGATCTACTTCTACGTTCGTATTCGGTGGTATTTTATTTATATTACATTTCATTAAATACAAACATCATATGTATGTGCCATGACAGAAATGACCCCAAGGTGACACAGAGGGTCAGATTATTTTTTGTAGATACCTAAGTACTAACAATTTTTTCAAACTTAACATTATATAGAATACAATAGAGACATCTACTTATGTACAATAAAAATTTTTTTTTTGATTTTTTTTGATTTTTAAATGCTTTTTATTATTACGAAATTATGTTCACAATACATCTTATATCTATTTTAATAGCTACTGATCTACTGATCATTTTCTATTTTACAATTTTAATTTAATTTGGTTAGTAATCACTGTATTATATTATTCTAATGTTAATCTAAAGCATAATAGGAAAAAGAGCTCAAAAACCTATTTACAATCCTTATAAATGTTCATAATACATCTAATACATAATATTAATTAAAGACTATCTAAAGTCGATGACCTAAAGCAGATTGTGTTTAGGTAATCTGTGTTTATACCTGAAGGGTATAGACATTTTGTTGTAATCACCGAGACTCTTCACAAGTGTGTTAGTATGGTTATTAGTGATTCTTTCATAGAATCTACTGGTTAGTTTGTTAGTAATGTCTGTAACAAACGGAATATTATATATAGCATGCAGTTTTTTCAGGTTAGTATATATGGGTGTATTATAAATTATTTTAAGGGATTTATTTTGTATTACTTGGAGCTTGGAAAGGTTAGTATTCGAGGCGTTATTCCATACAGGTGAAGCATAGGTTAATAATGGTAATATGAGCGCGCGATATAATTTTATTTTATTTAGCGTTGATAAAGAACTATGGCGATTAAATATCGGATATATTGAGGATATACCCCGCATCGCCTTGCATTTCGCTGCCTCAATGTGAGGTGCCCATCTCATTCTTTTATCAAACGTTACTCCTAAATATTTTATTACTGACTGCCATTTCAGACTTTCTCCAGAGGGGATTTTCAGATCTGAACTTGGCTTATGTTTTCTAACACTAAAGAATATGGCGTCTGTTTTGGTTTGATTAATTTGAATTTTCCACTTAGTGAAGTGTTCAGTCATTGTTTTAATTGCAAATTCAAGATTTTTAAGAATAGTGTCTGGTTTTTTGCTACTTGTGAAGCAAGCTGTATCATCTGCATATAGGGCTATGTGACAGTTTTTTGGAATAGGTATGTCATTTATATATATGGAGAACAAGAGTGGGCCAAGCAAGCTCCCCTGCGGAACGCCAGCTGCGATAATTTTTGGAGACGATAATTCATTATTTACGCTAACCACTAGCTTTCTACGAGTTAAGTACGATTTGATGATGAGAATTAGGTAGTTTGGTATTTTGTTAATAAGGAGCTTATGAATGAGTCCATCGTGCCAAACCGTGTCGAAGGCCTTTTCTATGTCGAGACATACCATTCCGGTACTTCTCTTCATATTAAAGTTCCTCGTCACGTGTTCAGTTAGTCTTGTTAGTTGTTGGGTCGTGGAATGTCCAGTGCGAAATCCAAATTGTTCATTTATTAATTTCTTATTTACGACTTTAAGTAAACGTGTGTAGATTATTTTTTCCAGAATTTTTGAAAGCGTGCAAAGTAAGCTAATGGGTCGATAATTGGCCGGGTTTTTTGAGCTTTTATCGGGCTTAAGTATGGGAATTACGTTGGCTGTTTTCCAGTATTCTGGGAAATACCCGGTGAGTAAACATGCGTTGAATATTTTAGATAGTGAGACTAAAGCTTTAAATGGAAGTTGTTTGATTGTGATGTTATCTATTGAATCTCGCCCAGGTGCCTTTTTATTTTTTAAATTACGTATTATATTTTGGATTTCACACGGATGCACCAATTTTATATTTTTAGTACTGTTAGTGGGAGTTTTTGTGATGATTTTAATGGACCGGTTGACTTTATTATGCGTTGGTATGTGATTGTAATGTTGTGTGAGTGTGTGATGTTTTTGGAAGGATTTTGATAATAGTTCTGCTTTGTCGCAATCACGCGTCACTGAGATTCCTGCATCATCTAATGGAGGAATCGAGTTTTTTGTCCTGCGAATCGCTTTAGCTAATTTCCATAGAGAGCCATCAACTGAGCTCAATTTTTCTAATTTTTTAGACCAAGCTTCATTTTTGATTTCTTTGATTCTAATTTTAATTTGATATGTGAGCTTATTAATTAATGTTTTCAATACTGGATTTTTTGATGTTTGCCAAATTTTACGGAGTTTATTTTTACTTTTAATTAGATTTGCGACAAAGTCAGTTATCTCTAATTTTTGTTCAATGTATTGTGTTTTAGGTATGTGAAGGTGTTTGGATCGAGTTATTGATTCCGTTAGGTGTATTATGGAGCTGTCGATTTCGGTTTTGTTTGTGAGTGTGGTAGAAGTTAGAATGGTTTGGTCATTTATGTACGACTTGAACTCTCGCCAGTTAGCTCTCCCGTAATCCCAACTATGCTTGATGATTTCCTCGGGTTTCCCGTCGATTGAGAAGATTATCGGGAGATGATCAGACGACAGGGTTTGAAGGGCATTTGGTGTCGATATTTTTGGGCAGTTCTTGACGAGGACAAGATCTAGTGTGGATGGTTGTGAGTTATTTGTGGGATAGTGTGTGTATGTATCCGGATGAAGTAAGATTGTATCTGTTAGTTGAATGTATTTAAAAAGAGTTGTGCCTTGTTGGTCAGTGTTTACGCAACTCTATAACGGATGTTTGGCATTAAAGTCACCAGCTACCACTACCGAACTACCAATGTTAAATATTTTGTTAAGATCGGATGCCAATAATCGTTTTTGGGGAGGATTGTAAGCGGATGCTACTATGTGACGGGTGTTGTTAATTGTTAGTTCGATGGCGGTTAGTTCTAAATTTTTTAGTGGCGGGGTTATTACGCGACAATATTTAATTGACGATTTTATAAAAATGGCAACTCCCCCTCCATGCTGTTCTCGGTCTTCGCGATAGCAGTTAAAGTTAGGTAGGTTAATACGGATATGAGGTTTTAAGAAGGTCTCGGAGATTAAAACTATGTCAACACAGTACTCACCGATCGCCGACTCTAGTTCGTCAATCTTATTCTTAAGTCCACGAGCATTCCAAGCTAGAATGTTCAGTCGCCTCCCGTTAATCAAAGACATCGAGATATTCGACAAGCATGAGTGCCAGCTCTAGTTTGTCGGTGCAACCGCTGGCCTTGGCACGAATCTCCTGGAGGATCTTCAACATCTTCGTCATAGACGCCATGGAAGTTAGGTCTGTTGTTGGTTGAATGTTGGGATTGGTTGGTTGGTGGGGTTTTTTAGGGATATTTGGGATATTTGGTGAAGGAGTTTTAATGGTCGGTAGCTTTGGGAAGTTATGATCGTTAACGACCGGGATATTTTGTGGCTGCGCCACTGGGAGTTTCCAAGGGTTGGCTTTGACAATTGATGCTCGATTCTTCCTCGATTCCAGCATTTTCAGATAGCTCTGTCTTTTTGGACAGTCTTTGAAGTTAGCGGGGTGAGATCCTGAACAGCCTGAGCACACAGCAGGGGTAACTATTCCTTGATTGCATTGTGCGGTGAGGTGAGTGCCGGCACATTTGACGCACTTGGCCTGCCGATTGCAGTTTTTCGCAGCGTGTCCATATTCTTGGCATCTGAAACATTGAGTAATATTTTGTGATTTACTAGTATATTTAACGACACTGACCTTTGTGTAACAGATGTACCGGATTTCTTTAATCTTCTTTGCCGATACCGATGGCTCGAAGAACACCAAGTATAGCTCGGTGGCGTTGCTCCTAGGCTCCTTCGTCTTCATCTGTATCACTTTGGTTACAGGGAATCCCTGTCTGATGATGTCATCTTTAATATCAGCTTCCGGCAATTTCGGCAAGCTACGTACGACACTTTTTATTTCCTTTTCCTCCTTCCTGGAAAAGGTATGGAATTGTCGGTCTGGTGTCAATCCATCCCGAAGTTTTTTAAAGTCTTCAAGACTTTTACATTGTATCTTGACATTATTTTGACCAATGTAAGTCATTGTGAAGTCTTTTATAAACTTCTTGATCGACTCGATCATGCTGCCGTGAGTGCCAGTAGCTGTCATGATGATGGGCGGGATTCTTCCACCGCTTCTGGGGACATCGGAAACTTCCAAGAGCCCTTCAAATTTGTTTTTCTCCTGAATTTTAAATTCAGGAGCAACATCTTTCACGTTCTTTGCCGTATGTTTTGGAAACTGCCACTCGGTCTCCATCTGAGCGGTCTGAGAGCAGCCTGGTTGAGGAGCTTCGGTTGTAGTTATCAGTGTCTTCTTAATTCGCTTTTTCAGGTTGGATCCTCGCATGGTGCCAACATGTGTTCGTTTGGTGTTCGTTTTGTGGGGGGTGTTTGTGGTGTATGTTAAAAGGTGTGGGTTTTTTGACGGTATGGCGTATCGCTGTATTATGAGCGCTCGCACAGAGAGTACGTCTTCGGCACGTCCGTTCTCACGAAGCGTTGAGAGACGAGTGAATAAAAAAAAAAATGATACATATCAAATTTGCGAGAAACACTAAAAGTAAGTAGCATTTTAAAATATTCAAGAAATTCGAATTTGAAAATGAGGGGAGGATGCTGATTTATTGGATCCTTCACAACAAAAAAGCTAGAAAAATCAGAAAACTCTAACAGGAGACAGTCGATCTGTGTTTTTTTAATAACCACAAGATCTCGCCAGCAGCTTATTTGGCCGGGACTCGAACCTCTCCTCTCCACTGGTATGCAATAACTCTACTGTGGTTGTGATACAATTTACGCTACATTTAGCTATTATATGTATATTTTGATCACGCATCTTACACAGCTCATCTTTGAAAATTACTTCACAAATCTAATACGTTTCTTATTTGATATACATTTATGTACATATGTATGTACATATTCGTAATACACGGCCTTTTTTACAAACATCCTTTATTCTTAGATTGGGTATGCTGAAGTATTTTTCAGTGTCAGTAATCACGTTAATGTGTTACAGTTATATGTATGTATATTCAAATTTGAATGTACATATATAATTTGCTTAGTTTGCTTTGACAATCATTTCGTTTCACTAGCAGTAATTATGTCGTGAAATTGGTATGCAAGCCGTCGAGTAATATACGAAACGATACGTCATCACAATAATAAAGAGCGGTAGTTTTGATCGCTTTGTCGCACACGATTTTCCATTCTGCTGACAATTTTCAACATCAAGAGTCCGGTTCGAGCATTCAAAATTGCGTTGCAATAATTAAAATGTCACATTTTGTACGCGAAAGCACGATATTTCAAATACGCATATAATTTTTTGCCATGTGCGTGCGACACTGCGATTGTGTTTATCGAAACACGAGTCTATTTTAATTTGTTAAATTAATTTGACAAACATTTGCTTGGAAACGGTTTTTCAACCGTTGCTCGATTCAATGCGAAATTCTCCACAAAAGGTTTTAAATTAAATTGTATAGGTAATATAAAATACATTTAATCTCGATGTCTATGGTCGTTCTAATAATAATTTGGATTGGAGACGAGTTAAAGGATTATGTTCTATGGTACATATTCATATAGGTACATATTCTGAACCAATACATAGAACCAATTTCACAACTAATTCTGATAAAATTGGCAAATGAGATACGAAATATCTATACTTGACTTACGTACATACATGTGTATACTAAAATTTTGTTATCTTTTATAGAAATTCCCAAATCTGAAAATGAAAAATAAATATATTAAAATAAAGATTCAGATCATAAATATCACGCTTTTTAGATTAAAGATTAAATTTTACCATTCAGTATTATTGAAACACTCGTACTTGTGAGATACATTCATACTTTACTGCCGTTCGCCATCCACTACTAGATGAAGGCTAGACAATACGCTACCACTAGTCTGTGTTTTGGTCAACTTTCATCCGTCTCATCCCATAAATATTTCTTATTATATTCAACCATCTCCCTTGTGGCCTTCTTTGCACCCTTTTACATTCTCTCGCGTACCATTCTAGCACTTCTTTCATGCATACAAGATATTGCCATTGGAATCTCTTTACTCTCTCCATTGTATTACAAACAGCAGCGTGGACTAGTGGTTAGCATATTATGCTTTCGAGCAGAGTGGACACGGTTCGATTCCCACTAGTACCTGTTGGCCAGACCTCGCTTTGTGACTGACTCCAGGTCTCCCATCAGAGTTTGCCAATTTTTCTGATCTTCATCGAAATGGCTCTGGTTAATTGGCATCTCCTTTCTAACCTCTCATGCAAATCTCAAGTTACTCAGCATCTTGAGGTTCACCAATTTCTATAATAAAATGCTGCAAAATTTTAGATGTCACTGTGGATGATCTTTATATGATTTCGCATTGTATAAAAAGCTTGTATTAATTTTATTATTGTATTGTATCTGTATTAGTATATTCGTCGCTTTGGAGCGATCTGTAAAGGCGAGTGTCATACTTCTCATCCAATTATTACGTTTTCCATCTCTCCTCGTTATGCATTCCTTGTCATATAATAATTAACAATTACATATAGCCCACTATTGAGCAATAAAATAACCTTTTATATCAACATTCGACAACTTTCTAGCATATTTAACAACTTTCCAAGATCACGAAGAATACAACGATGTATAATTTGCTCAGAAAAAGATGCTGCATGGTAAATATTCAATTGGAAAAACATTTAAAAGTCTCATTTGAAGATTTTAAATACATAAATAGTGTTATTAAGATCGGTTTCTATTTTATATACTTTTTTTAATGTTAACGATTCCTGCAGCATGTGCCTTGGTTTATTTGTAAATGTTTTCTGTAACGTTTAATGAGTTCACGTACTTGAACAATATTTCAGATGGTGCGCGATATCTTCAGCGCACCTTTTCCCACTCATTACGCGTCCGGTTTTTCCGGAAATATCTTTTCACGGCTGGCCGGTCAGGCCGGAAATCAGACCACATTTT
This sequence comes from Arctopsyche grandis, assembly GCF_051622035.1. NCBI lineage: Eukaryota > Metazoa > Arthropoda > Insecta > Trichoptera > Hydropsychidae > Arctopsyche > Arctopsyche grandis. Next base: position 11,683,117 of record NC_135357.1, read on the forward strand.
CAAATATATTTACGCTTTTGTGGGCGTATTTGAATAAACGCGCATTCGTTGGAATACATATTAATACATAAATAAAAGTACATACATATATACATGTTGTTATTCCTTCGTAAACTCCTTCGTAAAACGTCGACGGTCGCGTTTTTGTGGGTTATGCGGTTGAATTTTTTTCCGCTGCGTTTTGTCTAAATTTTCTTTAATCTCTCGACCAAATATTTGACCTGTTTATAATAACGTCCTTTTATCCCGTTCATTTAATATTTCGTGCACAGTCTTTGCGCGTTTCCGTGCGGCTTGGGGCTCCTTCATTAATTTTCCACGTGCGTGGAAATTTACGAGCGAATTTTCCTTCGACTTAATTAAAAACTTAACGCTTTTCCGTCCGACGCTAACTGGCACCTAGACTATTACTCGTCCTATCTATAATTTTAATTTGATCTAACAACCCATCCGAACCCACTCTCGCCATCCTGGCTTACGCCTCCCTTGTGTACTTGGTTCGTCTAAATTTAATCAATATCCAATTAATACGAGAATATTGGCGGTGCTGTCATTATTGTAGATGATTCCCATTACAGCGGCATAAATGATACATTATAATGACACAGAGGTACCTATATCAGTTTGTATCATTATGTGGTCATTATATCAGTTTGTATATGAATACACACAACATTTGCATGGAACAAAAAATATTTTCCCTATTTAATTTTGGCTGGAAATAAATTTTACGTAGGAAATGGTTAAGTGTCATTCGAAAAATTGTATTGCAAGCACATAAATAAATTAAGCACTCAGATATCGTTCCTCTTGTAAGTCTCAATTTCATTACAACGTTTTTTCTCTTTTTTTTGGTTCGATGGATTAGCGCGATACATCATGCTCCAGCGTATAATAATAAAGTGGCGTGATGTATTACGATGATTGCCACATTTAAAAATAAACATTTTTTTTGCGCTCAGATTCAATTAGATAGATTGATGAGCTTGTATTATTAGCAGAGAAAATAAGGTTCAGAGTGCAATGGTAATTATTTTTGATGGATTACTAAGAAATTAATAAACTTACATACATACATACATACGTATTTTATTTGTCTTAAATTTCGAATATGATTTTTACGAATTTCCCTACGCAAGCTGAGACTCAAATGTTGATTTGATATTTTTTGCGTTTTGCCGTTTCTCTCGGTTCCTCCGTTCTTAATTACACCAATCCAAATATTGGTCTTTTCCATCATTATACGATTCGGCATTGACTCAGTGTCAATGTCCTTCCGACTATTTGTTCTGGCCATTAGTTCTCGTTTAATACATCTTGCGACCCTTTTCTACACCAAAGATTCATTTATATGTAATGTAAGAGGGTAGCCTCGAGATATATTTATTCGATTGTATCACACATATTCGATATGTGTAGGTACTTACAGTATGTTATTTAATATCTTTTTATAGATTGGAACCGAATTCGTGTCTCGTAAGCTCTCTCTCTACTCAAGGCTCATCAATAGTGTGCGACGTCGCATGAGCTTTTTTCTGAGAGCTTTTCATTTGGATTTCTACATACATATATAGGATGGATAGTATTTTTAGAATTTCAATAGCCAACTTATTTTTATTTCGTTTCATTTTTTCACATTCGAGCTTTAAATTCTCGTTCCGATTGATTTCACACTCAAATCTGAAATACGTTCGATTATTTCGTTTGTTAGTGTAACTGTGAACGAATGTATACGAATTTTATTTTTAGGTTTTTATACACGTCGTCTAACCTATATTTTATATTCGTAGAACATGACTGTTTACGTTAAATTGAGATATTGTTTACTGGACTGTAATGTACATCGTATGATATTTATGTAAATGTATCTTCTACTTATACATATGTACATATAACATTATAATATGTATGTATGTATGTACCATTTTACATTAATTTATAATATAATGTTAAATTATTAATTCTGATAATTGGATCAGTGATATCCTACAAGATATCACTCAATTCTTCACTCAACTTTTTGATTTTATGTTAAAATAAAATAAAATCGAGAAACTAACACCTGCATGAGTGATATCTTACAAGAAAGAACAATAAGCAGACATGTTTTGGAAAAGGTTTGACCTCTTAAATAAAATAATTTAAATATTTTTAAAATAAAATATATATTAGTTTTTTCCTACTTGACAAATTTTTGAAAACTTATTGTGCCTTTAATATTTTTTTCTATTGACACAGTTGGATTTATTTGTTTTTATTTGATTGAATAACATTATAAAAACAAAAAAAAGCTTTAAACTAGAGAAATATTAACAAATAACTGTGAGATTTTGGTATTTTTACTAAAAAATCTTTAAATTGATATATAAAAAAATATGTGTAGCTCAAAATTTTCTAAATAATATGAGCTATCAACCCTCGAGGGTTTTGCACTTTGCTATCTAACATCCTTTAGGTTCATATGATATACATATATCCATTAAGTCAGTTTTACAATTTACTACATATGTACGTTTAAAATGATTGATTTTGAATACCAATTTTTACTTTATCTACATATGTATGTACTTAGTTACAATATATGAAGTTTTGTGATCATGCGAAAATTCGAACTCGATATTTTGACTGATTCGAACTCAGAATCGATCACTGATCACGTTTTCATTAGCTCTATCGAACTGAAACTTGGTATCGGTTACTGAAATTCTTATCGACACGACGTAAATTTTTTTCAAATTTTTCAGTTGCCCGGAAATGGTACCCCCCCTTATAGGTGTCCTCTTTGTTTTAAGTTTTTGAATACAATTATCTCCCAAACTGCTAACTGAATCAGACTGACGTAAAATTATAAATTTTATAACTTAATATTTTTAAATATTTTTACCTGAACCGGAAGTAGTACTTTTACTCTAGTGAATCGAGGCTTTTTATGTTTTCTCAAAAACCTTTTGGTTTATTGAACTGTAATTTCACATCTAGAAGTTTAAGCTTAATATAATACCAAGTTATATATAAAATTTTGTAAGCATCCGTCAACTGGAAGTGGCAGTTTACTCTTGTTCGATTTTTCTTCCACTATTTTTTTGTACATATGTATGTACATATATGTATACATATATAAAATAAAATACTGTATTTTGTTATTTTTTCCATAGTTTTTCAATTGACATCTTTCTGGCCTCAAAACGGACCCATCAATTTTCTTTCGCACGAAATTCTCGCGACACGGGCGCCTTGAGCGTGATGAATTTTCATTTTATATCGGACATAGATTGACGTATTCCTGCCGGGAAGATTGGGACCTAAAGTTTGCCGAAAAGTGAAAACCGGGAAAGGCACACCCGAGAAAGGAAAAACTGAATAACGTATTGGAGCGCGCGTTGAAACGTCAATGGAACATATCGACCCAATATTTCCAGTAGATTCGATGGTATTTTTCAACGGCGCCACGAGACCGAATATTGAAATGTTCCCGGTCCTCGCGTTTCCGGTCCGGAACATAAATCCCGGATCTGCATTGCGCCTCGGCGCTCTTAATAATAATGAGCTCACGATTTATCCCCGGGGCTCGTGGCACAAATTAAATATGTCGCCGTTGCGGATTTATTCGTTGACGGATGAAAAAAGCGGGAATGCACATCTGAAGCACTGGGATGTTTTGAAATTTGAATATGTAATTGGTTTGCTCCGTGCTCCACATCCAAACAGACCTGGGTCACGCACAATAATTTTACGACCCGAACGATCGTGTTTTTTTACATTTTACCCATAGATGAACTATTTATATGTTTTTATGCATTTATGTACATTTATATAATACATATATCTAAATTTGGACGTTCTTCGTTTACTTTGATTGGTTCGAAATGCCAAATTATACTATCTATTTGTAATCATACTATTATATAATACCGAATATATTACCTACTGTACTGGAATACCTGTCTCGCCTAGTAATGGTTGTGCGTGCTTTCTGTTTTGATATGATGTTTGGGTACTAAATAATGTTGAAATTAAAGCTACTGTATAACACGACTAAATAGTCACGATATAATGTGCTATTTTTACTAGGTATCTTCAATGTATTATATTACAACGCATTGTCATTTTGTATCTATTATTCGCGAATATAACTTGCAAACGTAAACGTTGAAATTATGAGCTGATTTCCCATTGTTTGGAACTGATGCCAGGTTAATTTGAAATGAACGTTTTATAAAACATTATATGTATTACAAACCATTGAAACGTTAGTATATATTTAATTCTGAATACTAATTATACAATACTAACAACATACAATATAATATAACATTTATATGTAACTAGCTTTATTATCCGGCTTCGCTCGGTATTTGTAATATAAACAGCTTAAACATGACTAATCTAATAGTAAAAATTTTATTAAATTTATTTAAATAGTTTTATTTTATATAAATTTATTTGAATACTCATTTGTTTTTTTTTATTAAATTGACTGTCACGAACAAACAAACATATATTGTAAGTCTCTTATAAAATATTATATGTACACCCCCGGGGTCTGCGCCCCCTAGGGAGCGAAGCCCTAGGGCTTCGCTCTCGGCGTCTACGCCCCCGGGAACTTTGAATCCTTTAAATCGGAAAAAAGCGAATAATTTGTTCGATGACGTCAGAACAATAGACTGTCGACTATTAATTAAATTGATGAAAAATACGTAGGTACATACCTATATACGAACAAACTTTAGTGTTTTTTATGTAAGATTAGTGTTCATAAATAGTATTTAAATGTTTTATCAGAGTGTACCTATTTTTTTAGTTTCATTGACAGTGTATGTATGTATATATAATATGTACATACATTAGGCCGGAATGAAAAATGCGAATTTTGGATTTTCATCAATGGGCCTAGTGTAAAACTTTTGTCGTATCAAGGGAACGTTGAATAAAAAAACATCATTAATTTTAACCCTAGTACGGATATTACATACATACAATTTTCTAAGACAAACGGTCTTTTCATGGTAAAATTGCATAATTAAAAGAATTAACTTTTATTCTATATTTATCGGGTTTTTGATAATATATTGTCGAAATGGACATTCAAAATTAATTCCGACTCATAATTTTTATGAATGGAATGAATTGATGATCGAATACAAGATAATTTTTCATTTAAAATATTTTCTTATTCTATCATTTATTTTATCTCAAATATTTGAAAAAAATATAATAAAGGTACATTTATTCCTCTAAGATTGTGAATTAGGCCGGAATCATCATATTTTTTACTTTATTTATATTGTATGTAGTACTTTTAATTACATACATACATTAAATGTGCCATTACGGGAATTACTCTAAGGCTACACATTTGGTTAAATTAATTTTTGAATATAAGTATTAACGATTTTCAAAACATAACAGTTTATAGAATACAAATAGAGACATCTACAGACAATCAACCTTTTTTTGATACACAGCAAATTCGAGATACTAATAAGTCGAATCTGCGCGAAAATGAAGGGGAGGATACTGATTTATTAGATCTCACAACAATTTAAATAGAAAGATCGGAATTCCAACAGGAGACGGTCGATCTGGATTTTTTAATTACCTCAAAACCTCACCAGCAGCGTATTCGGCCTTAATTTGAACCCGAGACCTAACTATTGGTATGCAATAGCTCTACGGGTGCATTACGATAGGAAGGGAGACACTGATTTGATAGTGTAACTTTTAGTAACCTCTTCTTACTTTAAATTACGATCACTATTAAGGAAAAATTTTGGCTCTTATCCGATCGTTTTCATACTTTGTCATCCGTCATTACGACGGTGAAAAACTATCGTATTAGACACGTTTGAAAATACTTCCTCGTATTTCTCCCTGAGGTTTTTCGAGCATTTTTTAAGCTTCTTATTACTTTTCGCCGTCATCTGGCATATATTTTGTAAAATTTGCTTTATAAGTTCTCATTAACTCTCATATATATTTTTAGTTCACTCAAAGTGTTTAAAATGAATGTTATCGATATCGTTGTCGATCGAAATATCGATCGATATCGCTCTTATGGCCAAACGTCTCGTCACTTGACATTTGACACTTCAAGCCTGACTGGCGAATGCAAAGCTTTTGCGTTTACATAAACTAGCGACTGAGGATTGGATTGGATTAAATGTCAATAAATTGTTTGTATGTGTGTATGTATATACATTTGTAGATTTTGTAGATTTATAATTTCTTTCTGAAAGTACTTACAGACAAAATTTCAGAATGAAGGGCTAATGCTCTATTTTCAAGTTTAAATTATTACGGATGAAAGCCTTCGTACAATTCGGTTCTTATTTTATTTTATATACGGATTAAGTAAATTTCCTTTGGTTTTGAATATGCATTGTTTTATACATATATTCTAACAATGATAAATAACCGCTTATTATAGTTGTAATATATAATAATTGATGAACAGCAATACGTATTTTCGACAAAATATTACCTGAAACATACATAAAGGGGCATCCAACCGACTAAAGTACTACTAAACCTTTGTTCTATCGACACCATCCTTTTCACATCCCATCCCATTAGACGTCTGTCCGTCCGTCACAAGAGCTGCTTCGACATTCGACATTCGTATGTACGGGTTTAATGAACCGCGACGAATCCGCACGCGAACCGGCCTGAAAGCAAATGGTCTGAAAAGGCCGCGTTCGCGACATATGTAAATATGGCAATTTAAAAAAGAGGTCCTTTCCACCATCCGGTCACAGCTTTTTCTCTCCCCTCCCACGTATCTATTTTTTACGTATTTCACCTCACCATCCCTCCTCCCACGTGGAATTTTTTCTCCATCGCATCCTCAGAATATTGTATTTATCTCTCTTTGGCGTCGATTTCCATATACACGAATATCGAATATATCGAAAGCTGGCGGCAATTTCACGCGGCGCACGTGTAATTTAGTGCAATTTCGACGCGGATATAACGAGCGCTCGTTATAAATGCGCGTCTGATTTGTGGGAAGGGCTCGCGTGCCGGACTTCGTATCTGGAGGCTATTTGAGATGCTGCGAGGATGTGCCATTTTTTTATGATTTAATTCTACTGTAGACTGTTTATTCAGAGTGTTAACAATGTCTAAGCGGCGTGCAGAGGCGCCAACAGTTTAACTAGGGTAGATCGTGACTATAATAAAGTATACTCTATCATATGTATATGTATGTATGTATATATGTAGCATCTGACCTTATTTATCGTGCTAATAGCTTATTTTGTGTACTAGAAAATTTTGCATTTTAACGCTATTCTCGTAGCTTTTGACTATGTATATGAAGTGGTCGAGGAAATTTAATCAATAATACTACTTTGTGATGGTCCCAGTCTCCGCCAAATTAAAGCAAATTTTGCCGGATATTCTTGATTCGGAAAATCTTCTAGCAATCTAAAATAACATGTCTGGCTACCATATCATATGGAGAGCTCAGCGGACTTTTTGGATATATTATTTATTTATATGATTTTAGCTGGTTAGCTAATTTTAATACATATATACTTCTTTTTAATTTAATATATACTTAATTACATACATATTAAGAAAATACATTTTTAAAACAGTGTTTACCTGCATTTGGGTATAAATATAAAAATGGCTTTATGAGAAATCCAAGAGAGCAATGTCATCTTTTGAGAAAATTTGGAACAATATAGAAATTTCTGTAGTAAACGTCTTTTTGACTTTTAATAATTTTGCCTTTACCTTTTTTTGTAACTTAAGTTGAAGTATTTTATCTTGATTTTTCATCAAAAAACGTGGTGATGGCTGTATCCCAGACACTAAAAACTATAGTAGTCTTCACGTTTTTGTACGTGTTTCCGTCACCTGTCAAAATACTGAAATACACAGCTTAAATATGCACCATTTTCAGATTATCTTTTTTTCAGAATTTTTTCTCGGAAATTTTGCAATAGATTAGCTCATGAGTTTAAATTGAAAAATAATAACTTTCTTTCAAATTTACAGTGTAATTCCAGGTTCCCCAAAGTAACATCTATGGTTTTAAAATTATTCGTAAAAAATAGTAGGTAGACTGTTTGCCAATTGAGTGACGAACCGTTTCAGCAATGAAATCAGATAAATTGGCAAAATCTGATAGGAAACACTAGACTTGGAGTCACACATGTCCTAGTTAGACCGGCAGCAATGCAGAAATACTCTTCAATCTACATATGTAGGTCAAACTAGAGCTTGAACCCGAGACTTCTCGTGGTTGGCGTTAAGGCAACCACCGAGTTATACTACCGGCTAATAAATAATAATATATACCTTAGATAAATGTAAACACTACAGTCGTTAATAATATGTATATGTATAACTATAATATAATTCAAAATATTGATCTTTTGGTAATGTTTGAAGGTAAAATGGATCTCTGAAATGTAATTAATGTGTTATTGAGATACTATTTTTTTAATTGAAGGTTTTCAGGTTTAAACAGACGACGTTGAAGGTAATGAGGCTTATAAATCGATAGGTAAATAATATGTGTTCTTCTATAGGCTTCTATCGCATTATATATGTATGTACATAAATTCGCGATGCTTTATATATATATATATATATATATATATATATATATATATATATATATATATATATATATGTATATATATATATATATATATATATATATATATATATATATATATATATATATATATATATATATATATATATATATATATATATATATATATATATATATATATATATATACGTATTTGGATAATGTATATACATATGTACATATGTTTGTTCTCATATTGGTCGGAAACAAATTCAAAAACGTAATATGGATTGGTATACATATCTTCTCAAGTATCAAAATACGTTGGGAATTACGTTACATGGAAATATCGGTTGATTTTGTTTCTCTCGCGAGTATTGAAACACGAGACACTGACATGTCAAACTCGAAAGCCTCTTATTTTTATTTTCTCATATCTCTTTTCTCCACTAACCATCCCACCCAGGACCTCCCATCAACCCCTTTCTATTCTGTCTACTGTGTTCAACATTTTGTCGGATGGAGGAGGGGTTGCTTGGTGTTGAAATGTTTTTTCCTTTTTTCTTTTTTTTTCGTATATGTACCCGTGTATCTTTTTCTTTTTACCCCCATTTTAAATGTTACTGCTGTTTCCAACGTGGACGTATATCATCAAACGGTTTATATATATATATATATATATATATATATATATATATATATATATATATATATATATATATATATATATATATATATATATATATATATATGTATATATATATATATATATATACGAACAACATAAAGTGACGTCTTTCTCAATAAGATATAATAGGAGATTTTGTATTTTTGAATAACATGCAACTTATGCATATCTGTTATGGAGTATGTATGTATGTTTTTAAAACACGTGCACGTTCATTTATAATATAATATATACACATACATATATTACAATACAGATACTCGCTAACATGGCAGACTCCTCCCAGTTATAAATCTGTAGGCTTACATTGTTAAAAATTTGAATAAACATTGTCGATGAGAGGTAGGATCTTTCATCACTACCGAACCCAATCAACAGCTGTATTATGTAACCTTCAAATAAATAATAATATTGTTAGATGATTTTTTTTGGATTATGCTTACAAAATCTTTGTATATTATCTTACACATGTATACAAATAAAAATCTTGATCGCCATTGCTTTCTTCAATTTTGTATTCTTATTGACGACGGGTTTTGGAAAGGTTTATTTTTTCAATTTTTATCTGCCCGAGCAACGCTGGTTAGATGGACTCTTAAAAGTCGCAGTTCATAAAATTTTATTATACATAATGGTCTACAGAAAACGGATGTTTTTTTTAAAGTAGTTCTCGGCATCTGGAGGGAGAAAGAACCTTTAATGATTTTGTTGTTTGACTCCCCACTTTATGCCACTTAGTCGTCATGCCAATAATTATCATTATAATCAGAACTTCGAAGACGAGAAATCAACAGGGAAAATGTATGTATAGTGGTGTGTCGTGGAAATATCCCTGTTTTTATCGCACATGTTTACTTATGTGTGCGCGAGAAGTATAAAAATGGACTCAGTATGAAGTAACCTATGTACATAGTTCGCTTGTATCCTGCTCGCACACGTAAGTAAGGCTGTGCAATAATGAAGAGACATACTTTTAGCCGTGAAATGTCAAATCTGACATATTTGGCCAAAAATCAATATATATCGTCAAAGCTACACGCCAAATTTGAAATTTATATATACATATGAGAGTTAAAACTATAAATATTTATATATTATAGATAACGAGAACCAATAGAGCAAATTTCAGAAAATATAGAGTGAATTATAGGCGTTTAAACAATTAAAATCTTATATCGCCATATAAAGGCGAACAGGTTGGAATATACGGGACGAACGCTTATTAAACGTCAGGAAGATTTACTTTCCGCGTGTTTAAAACGCGTTGTATACGATATTTTATCTTCAACGTAATGGCAGACGGTACATTAACGTGTATTGATGACCAAAATGAGCAATATGGCAAAGTATGGAAACGATCGGATAAAAGATAAAAATGACCACTGACACGAAAGCCATGTGAAACGTAAAGGAGGTATGTAAAAACAGAGACATTTCCACGGCACGCCACTGACATACACCCAGAGCTTCACTTTCTGCAGTTCGATTGTTGTTTGCCCCAGCCTGCCTGATCTAACCTTTTCATGTGTGATTTTTTTGTGAGGCTTTCTTATGTGAGCACGGTTATGAAGAGAGTACTGAAATACAAAATCAAATCAACGAAGTAGCACTGAGAGATGGGGCTCCGAACGTATATTCGTAAAAACAATTTTCAAAACATAGACATTTTCCTTTATTCCTGTGTCAATAGATACTGTTAATAAAATACACACAAAATTGATAGAGTATTGTTTAATTTATAACCATCCGTTTTCCATGGATCATTCTGTATTACCAGATGATTTTGCCGTCGTCAGGTACTCAAATAAATATTGCTTATGGTAAGGGTTGCTCGTATTTCACCTCACTTTTCGGAAATCTTTTGAACTTCTCGGTCTCGAAAGACTTGAATTTCCGAATTATTGAAGCATGACCTGTTTCAATGTACCGCCTTTTATAGACATTAGTCAGAGCGTGACGAGGCGCTTGCAGGCAGGTTTTACACACATATTTTGGCCCATTATAAAAATAATGTATAAGAAATTTATATTACACTTACGAAATGCAATGTCAACTAATGAATAAATTTTTGCGACAAAGGTTTTTTTAAAACTAAATATTCATCGCTTTGTACCTTATACATACATATATATAATACATATGTATAAAAGCACCGCGAAGTTAACTTGCCGTACCATTTCGAAGCGCAATTTCAATAAATTATCTCGACTTCTTTTTTCAGCTGAAAAAGCAAATGTAATGGGTGTCTGACCCCGTGGAAGCTCTTCGCGAGCTTTCGACTCACCGGAAGATATATAACGGCCGCCTTTTGAATAATTGAAAACGTGTTTCTTATCAAAGTGCCACCGTGTCGTCGAGAGTCCCCTATTCCAGAAGCACCTACATATTCCTGTTTCTAGATAGATCTAGTTATTACCGCTTTCGAATAGTTGGAATGCTTTCGATTTTCATATGTCTTGCAGCTTCGGTTTTATGTGTTATTACCTCGTTTATATAGGGAAATATTAACCGCCTGTTTACCGCTCGACCAGATGCGGCTTTCTTTGTTTTAACCCCACCCAGCCCGCCTCACGATTTTCGCCAACCCACCGCCCAAAGCTCTCGAAAAATTATGTGCCATGAAATCAAGGGTAATAAATGAGAGGTTTTCCACTCCCTCCCCACCGCCGCCGCTTACTTGTTGAAAGCCAGATCTGTACGGTGGGTGGGCAGGTGGTGTATATACATATAAAGAGAGGGGGATTGGGGTGGGGTTTGCGTTCGGTAAAGAGTGGGTAAATTCATCAGTAAAAGCGTATATACATATATACCTTTGATATTTCCGGTCGCTAGTAGCGAGTTTTTCCTACCGCGTCAATCATACGATATATGAGCCGACTAAACAGCTTACTTACAAAAAAATACAAGTAACAAATATACAAATACGCTCGTTGTGTGGAAATACGGATAATAAATAATAATACAAGAATAAAATATAATTTGTATTCTATTCTATTCAACTGTACTTTATATATATGTACATTGTATGTACTAGCTGAACCCGGCATACGTTGCAATGCCATAATAACGCATGCAATTCCCGTTCCCGTTCCCGTTCTCGTTCCCGTTCCCGTTACCGTTCTCGTTCCCGTTCCCATTTGTTGGAAAAACGTAGGCAGCGAACACATTTGAAATAATTCAATTGTTTGCTTATTTCACCCTAACAACGCAGGTCGCGACGCGGAAACATTTGAAATGATTGCGTTGCAATGACACTCATTCCCGTTTATCCCGTTTCCGTTTTTGGGTGATTTTTTTTCACAGTAATATTCCCGGACATACATACAATAAATTCTGAAAGTTCCATCGTAATCGGTTGAGTGGTTTAGGAGCCCATACGAGACAAACAGACAGACAGACAAATAGACAGATGTATATATATATATATATATATATATATATATATATATATATATATATATATATATACATATATGTATACACACAGTCGAGGTGATTGATTCTACCTACATATATATGGCTGAACGTGCAACGAAAATTTGCAACATTCCAGGAAACTGTCGCGAGATGCTGGGAAGACGCCCCCGGCTTCCCACTACTACCCCAGCCCCTCCCCATTTCCCGTCCTCCTTCTTGAGAATTATCCCACAACCCTAACCTATTTCTAACCTGGCGTGTATGTTGATTTGCGTTAATACTTGCTGCACTGTGATGGAAAGCGAAGAACCAGGACTTATATTTTATTTTATTTCTCCAAATAAACTGAATGCAGTGGCTTCATATTTTATATTTTCCTCATCAAAACCTCTATGATTCGAATTAGGTCATTATGAAATGCAAACATTGATCAATATCAATAGAAGTTATTATTTTCGTGAGAAGCCCCTTGTACACGTGCCACACAAATGCGAGTTAGAAGGGGAATTCAGTACGCGCCGCACTCAACGGTCAATGTGAGAATGATATCCGACTTTGAATGACGACTCTGCTTCATCCGTTAGTTTATTAATTTCTTGCACTTATTTAATATAATTTGACGTCTAATACACGATAAAACGATTTTTATAGCTAATTACAATAGTTAACCTCAATAGAATTTGGATGATTTCGACTCAAAACACACACATTTTTAACTGGACACATGAAGTTCAGTACAGCGACTATCGGATTTTTTTAGCATAGTAAGGCAAGTGTAAAGGAAGTTTTATTTATATAGTTCGTAGTGTTAAGTAAACAAAGTTTTTTATTTATTTTCAGGCGCGGCTCGTGCATAGGAACTGCGGCGCTGCAGCACCCCCAGAAAAATTCCAAAAAAATTTACATACGCATTTACAACTTGTATTTAGATATATTTGACAAACTTATTAATAATGATTATGTGAAATATCTAATCATTCTTATTTAAATTATATTCACAAGTTGTAAATGTATACAAATGTGATTTTTTTGTATTTTTTCTGAGGGTGCTGCAGCGCCGCAGTTCCTATGCACGAGCCGCGCCTGTTTATTTTTGAACATGTGGTGATTAAAGTGATTAAAAATAAAAATATTAAAAATTCGTCGTAAACATCTCAATAATCCATGTCGTGTTTGATATATATCCAGTAATAAGGTGCTCGTGCGTAATAATCTGTTTTTGATTTGTGCAATTAAATACGTATCGTAATTAAAAACACATTTTTTTATTCCACATAGAAAAGCCCTTTACGTGCCCTAATTAAGCACCCACATACTCATATACGTAGTTCCAGTAATAATAAAATACAGGCGCGACTTGTATGCGTTTAAAATAGTGGTCTAGTTTGGTGCGTGAAGATAAGGGCCGTGTCGGCTTATGAACGCTCGTAAATTTTCGTAATAATTTTTTTTCATTATTTTGTTTTCCACGAGACGTGGACAAACTGCCGGGGCAATAACAGGACACCCTGTACATTTTAATTCGTTAGAATATGGAGGGTTTTAATGAACGCGCCGTTCTTAGCAATTGCGATGTCGTGTGAAAGACGAACACAAAACGAGACAAAGCTATTCTTAGAACCTAATTATATTAAGTAATTGCTAAAAATGATCGATATTAATTATTATACTGGGCTTTATTTATTTTATCGTGATGATTTTGGAATATTATACATACATACGAGTATGTAATATTTTTGATACTTGAATCTAATATCAACATGCTTGATTTTGAACGCATTTGTATAGAAATGGTAATGTGATTTTAATTACTGAGTTTGCAATATCAATATCGATATAATTTTTGGCTTGTGTATTCAACATATACTATGCATTAATTGGTTTTGATTTTAATATGACCCCACTAATGTAGGTACATATTTTTGGTCGCATTTATTGTGATCATAAGATGTTGTTTATTTCCGTAGAAATGTCACGCATTGTTTGTTTAGCGCTTTTTTTTTAAAGCTTTTATTTTTAATAATTCACGATGTTTTTAACAAAGCATTATTAAAAAATAATAATGTCCTCTTTTCAGACGCAGGTCTTCTTTATTTTTTTCATTCCCTTCGCTCCCCTCCGGTGGGAAGGGAATAATCCGTTGTGTATAAGAGAGGTAGAGCTTTTCTTTATTTCCAATTAGTAACACGACACTACCTTCATTTGTTCTACTTAGCCTTAAAGAATTCTAGAAATCTACTTCTTTAACCCCTCTCCTTCCTATCCTTACATTCTTTTTTTCCCTCAATCACTCTGTCCTTGTTGGCCGTCTCTCGTTCTCGTTTCCGTCCTCGGAAGACCGGATCGTCTTCTTGGTGTATAATTCGTTACGAGCAATTATCAGCGTCAGATGTCTGGAAAATGGCGCCATAATGGTACTTCGTTCGGTGACAATTGAAACTGCTCATGCATTATTGCTTCATGAAAGCATTTACTCATTTTTTTTTTCAAAATTATAACCTGAACTCTTATTATTTTCAAATATTCACATAGAAAGTAGATTTCGTCAAATTACTTAGAAATCCGTTTAAGGAATCTATGAGTATGCGTACATATTTATTATTAATATTTTCCACGGGATTGTTTGTTCATTAATTACGTCATTATGCACTCCCGTATTCGACAAATCTAGGTAGATAAACGTATACGCGAATTTATAGCCGCAGGCAACCGCAGGTTTCTAATTTCTAATGCAATTCAATTTAAGTTGTAACATTCAAAATCTTCAAATATACTCCTACCAGGTTGTTGCATAAAACTTTGAACTGCCAAAATGCCTAGTACCTTAAAAAAGAGGAATATTATGGAAACTACAATACAATGTTACAACCCAAGGCTATCATACATGATACATACATATGTATAGGATAGGGCAAACGATTGACATACTTAAACTTATGCCTAATATTTTGTGCATGAACCAAATTAATTCGTTTGTCAATTTATTATTTTGTGTACAATATAACTGGCCAGATTGGTTCGTGTATGAACAAACTAGTATCTTGACGAAGGAATGATATGTCCACTCGGACTGTATGTATATGCAACGTTAAAATAAATTGCATATTAGAATGTAAACACATACATATGATTTTCAAATCTAGTAAATTTCATACTGTAAACACTATCCTTACATGTTCTGTTTGTCTTAGCATGTTTGAAGTATCTATCCCTTGTGGCACAATTGAGAAGGCAGGGGTTGATTTAAGCTGAAAACTGTTAACGATGCACCCTCAATTAAAAAGGTGTATTTACGTATTTGCATAATATTAAAATAAGCACAGTGGAGTTTTCTCGATTTATTGGTTGTTGTGTTTTGTATTTTTTATCATCCGTAATAAATCTTCTTTGAATCGTGGGTCGTAAAAAATCCCAAAGATGACTTTTGATTTCACAATTTATTCGTAGGATCAAAAGATCGAATCCTACCTGATAATGACCGACATTTGTTTGTGAGCCCCTCTCTTTCGTTTGAAATGACTTTTGTATAATTCGACAATATATTTTAATCAGGACTATATCAAAAATATTTAGCTCGTTATTTTAAATACATATATGTATGTATATACATATGTATGTACGTATATACATATATGCATATGTTTATTATATATCTAAATATGTATATGTGTAAGGTTTATATAAGTTAAAAAAAACGTAACTGAAATTTAATGTATTCTTCGTGCGATGTTGCTGGGTAGTTAACTTTTGAACAAAGCAAAAACTTTTTCAAAATTTCAAACTTGGATACAAAATTTTTCACAAAGATCTGCACATCATTAAGCAGATTCTTTTACGTTTTGCATATATATTTTGTTGATGTTTTTTTTTAAATTACATATACGTAAATATCGCAAAAATGTTTTTTATGCAATATGTATTTACTCCATACGTATGATATTTGATTTTCTAGGTTTTTAAATTTAAAAGCTTATACCAAGCTTTTGATTTAAATACTGCATGAGCTAAAAGGATTCGGATTTAAACAAAAAAAAAAATTATTTAATGCCTGTTATACATTTAAGTATATACACATAGCAGCTTTATATAGTAGTAAATACCTTTAGTTTATTTTAAACTTAAATAAATGATTTAATTTGCTCGTATTTTTTATTATAGTTAAAAAGCTTCAGACGAGTCACGGCGCCTGTTGTTTATATATTTTAATTAAAATGAGATAATTTCGTTGTTTTTCCATGAATTTTTCGACAAATTTTATTCCCAAATTCAAATGATGTCACTTACATACATTTATTACAAGGGAGGCATTATTTCAATTAATTAAATAAAGTAAGAGCGATCAAAAGAATTGTAGGCTATATATTAGGATTGTATGGGGGGTGCTGTATATACATTGATCTTACGTACGTATTATCGATTGTTCAACTCAAGTTTGTCGTACGTGCGTTGAAATAAATCGCAGTCCGGCAAAGGGTTAACGTTTCAATTATTATCGGCCGACAAGGAGAAGGACCTAACAGGATATCAATTAAGGTAAAAGGCCCTCGGACAAAGGACGTATCGGATGAACTGGGAAGGGTGTACACGCCTGCAAAAAGTTAACCGACCGGACGGAGATTTAACCGGAAAATATCATCATACTCTCGAATTCAATTTCATTCATAATAACATTATAGGATAATATGTAGTGCGGGGAATTTGTTTAGAGTCCCCGGTTTCATTGCGACTTATAACCACTTAATAGCCCGTGAACGATTGTAAAAATGAACCTTTATGTAAATGTAACAGTAGACATAATGATATACGAATATTGGATAATAATAGTAAAGCTCGAAAGTTTAGCGTTGAATTATACGTTCGGTTATCTCGAATCGAATCCCGGGGGCGAGAAAATATGCTGAAAGCGGCCGCCAGCTTCAGGGCTGCCGCAAAAATGAAATTAACGGCCGATCCGCAAAAGCCGGATTTATCGCCTCGGCTAAATGGATAATAATCGCGGTCAAGACCTACTAGGTCCCAAGCTAGGGCCTTATTGATAAATTGTACGGCTAGGTGAAAATAATTGCCGAGCTTTGCGTACAAAGTGCGCATTAGCCGACTAACAGATTCGAATCAAACGTGTGCGACTCGATTTTGTCAACCCTTCCGTGACTATAAGATAAACATATTTTATAGTCACATACTTAATAGTTTGTCGTCTTTCAAGAGAAAAAAGAAAGCCGTCGGTACATTAATGAATTTATTTACTAGATATAAATACAAATATTAGAATATATGTATGTATGTATGTATGTATGTATGTTGAAATATAATCTAATAGTTACTATTCGAAAAATAAAATTATAGTGATGTGCCCGTTGATATTTCAATGGGTGGTTTCGGAAAAATCATTGATACATGCATTCAAATAAAGATATAATATGTATAATAATAATAACAAACAACAATTATCGTCGGAACCGAAATCGGAACTAAAGCCGAAACCAAAGTCGGACCGGAATAGGAATCACAATCGGAACCGAAACCTAAATCGGAACCGAAACTGAAATTGGAACTGGAATAAGTTTCTGAATCAGAACCTCAACTGAAAGAGGAATCGGGAATTGGAACTGAAATAAGAATCGGGAATCGGAACTGAAATAGGAATAAGGAATTGGAACTGAAAAAGGAATCGGGAATCGGAACTGAAATGGCAATCGGAAGTCGTAACACAAATAGCTTTTGGGAATTGGAACTGAAATACATTGTAATCAGAAAATTTAAACTAAAATGGCAATCGGGAATCGGAACTGAAATAACAATCGAGAATCGGAACTTGAAATTAGAACTGAAATAGGAATCAGAAATTTAAACTGAAATAGGAATCGGGAATCGGAACTGAAATTGGAACCGGTTTTAAAATTGGTACCGGGATTGAAATCGCAACCGGAATCTGAATCGAAATCTATATGTGTATGTTTGTACGTAATAACTGTTGATAATTCTAAAACTTGTTTTTTTGAAATCTCCAAACCTGTCCATGCACTTTTATTTCTAATATTTAAAATATGGAACAGAAACCATTTAATGATGTCTTTGTAAATGAGTTTTTATCGAAATTATTCTCCGTATTCAATTATTAAATATGAATGTATGAATTGACATACCTACATAGGTACATATATCGTATTTTCTTTTCATACGTAGACTAAATAAATTATTCAATAAATCTTTTAAGATTTCTTTATAACATTATTGTATGTATATATTTTATAATTGTGAATATTTTACAAACATAATATTAGTATTTTATTAAAATTTCTCCAACATTTTAATCGCATTATACATAATTTCAATGCTTTGTGATATTACACAGGCTTGAGAAAATTCGTCTTTGAGTTATTGACTCGTATGAAACATGCTTTGTAATAATAATATTATAATACTATATAATATGTTTATATAAAATTTAGGAAAGTATAATGCTTTATTATATTTTATTATATATATGTACAAGAATATTTTTTCATACATAGGTTGAATGTAAGGTTAAATTTGAATTGATCGGAATATTACAGAATCCTGCCAATATTGATATAATCCAAACTTTTTCCAATTGCCGAAAAGAAATGATACAAAAATTATTATTTGTTTTGCTTTTCATACTACATTTGACGTATCTGCTTCACATAAGAAAAGTTTGCTCGTTATGTTTTTCCTCTTCTTCGGATAGTTTTTCCCCCACTTCTTACACACGCTTAACGTCTCCCCATTCGAGGGTCCTTAATTTGAACATCCACCTTCTTTATTTATGTGTGTTATAGTATAGGTTTGTCGTTTTCAGTACTTTTTAACGAACGTCCGAATTGAGCCCTCGCACGCACTTGTGTCGTAAAGTCGCGGTCCGGTCGGTTCATTAAAATTTTACGTTGAGGTCCAAAATCCGACCGAAAAACTTTGTCAGTTGACCCTCGATAAGCTCTCGCTGCGGAAAAGCAAAGTTTTTCCGCTCGCTATGTGAAAATCGTAAAAGGATTCTGATGACGAGCTCACACATACGCCGACACGTAAGCATGACAGTGAACCGGAAAATTTCCTGGATTTTTTCCGATTTAAGGTAATTTAATATGGTAAAAAATTCACGCCCTGTGAACCCGGTGTGAAAGTTCGTTTATATTTTATTATATTATTTATAATGTGAGCTGTCTCTCTTTCTGTCTCTTGGCATGATAAAAACCTTCAGTAGACTGTATACAGATTACACGCACATTCACTCTAAATGAGAGTTCATTTTTTACCGCTGGTAAAAATGCGAAATTTTTCCCATTTTAAGCGTATACGTGTGTAGAGGAGTTGTCATTTTATCTATTCTGTTTTTTTTGTGAACCATTGTACCAAATGGTTTTAATTAGAATATTTAAAAAGTTTCTGCAGCGTGTGCTCGGAATATTTTAATACTAAGATACACGACGTACTTTTCAGTTTACTTTTTGTATTTTTATTTTAGCTATTTTTTAATTCAACAAATTTGTTATATCATGGTTTTTAATATAATATGCGAGTTTAATGCTAATCTATTTTCTGGTGAATAAATATGATTCAAATGGAACACATCTTGTGTAATGTATGAGGATGTGCAGGTCGCGTGTCGATAACCATAACGCAACATGACAAATGTTTTTCGACCAGATAATGACTATGTGCAAAAATGGCTTAATTTGCATAGCCGAACACGAATTTTAGCATTAAAATAACTTCGAGCGTTTTTTTCCATTCTTCATGCAATTTTATGGATTGGATTTACTTTTTAATAGTTCATATATATTCATACCTAATTCATAATTCAAAACTTATTCTTACCGACTATCTATGTATATTATCTATGCAAGTCGAAATTTCAACGTTTTTATTAAGCTGTCTAATGTATTCACTTTCACTGGATTGTTAGTCTTTGTATACCTACAAAATATATATGTACATACATATATGTATACGACCTCATCTGTTAAGCCCTTCTGGGTCACATCAGTGGTTTTTATTTACCACATGTTGGTGATCGAGATACACACATGTTCAAAAATTAATTTTGAATATTTTAATCAATATAAAAATGAAAATGAAAACTGCTGAATTAAAAAAATACGAATGTGTGGAAGATGACGCAGAATAGAAATGTAAACATTTTTTATGCGTGTTTTTCCCGCTAAAACTCCGTTGATTTTTTGGAGAAGAATTTTAATAATATGTATACAAAAAAACACTATGCTTGGGATAACGAGGAGAGGTAATACGCGAGTGAGAAGTATGAAAAAGGTAGTGGAGTTTATCATTAACTCATTAAAAATTGCATCCGAATCTTGTGTCAGATTGAAGTGATGACAATTAGCTATCCAAACACGTCTTTCTACCATCGCTTCACAACTCAAATATTAAAAAATTATAACACTTACTTTTTTCACTCTCATTTACTTTCATCTTATATATACTTAATACTAAAAACTTTTGTAAAATACTTTCTTACACTAATAGATTATATATAGCTGAAATTTATGGCCCAAATAATGAATTGTTTCGGCCAAATTATAGCCTACACTTAGCTGTAACTTGGCGCAGAGAGCGTCCACACTCCTCTTGGATTGGAAAACCAATGGAGTCCGTGATCCTCAGGAATGAGGGTACCGAAAAGCATTATTTAGAATCAAGACTCTATGCTGCTGGACAAGCCTTCGGTGACATTAGCAGATTGTAATTACTAAATGCACTGCGCATTGAAGAGTTAGACTGCTCTAAATTAAGTGACAAAACATAACATTCTGGAACTTAATTGCATGAAATAAAATGATTATGGTAAAAAAAGCTTTTTAAAAATTTCATTAGTGTCAAATAAAAAATAAAAACAGAAATTGTTATAAAACATAAAATAATAGTACAAAAATGATAAAAGTAGTCATAGAATAACTTCTTCATTTGACCAAATATAAAAACTTGGGGTGTACGGACATGATTTAAAGGTAATATAATACAACGCTACTTTACGTTCTACATTTTTGTACTGTTATCTTATTTAACAAATTACATTTTTGTACTATTATCTTATTTTTTATTACAATTTTTGTATTTCAGAAAACTATCAAAGCGATCAGGAGAGTGGAAGTGACTCAAAATCAGCTCACGAATTTCAGGCGTCTAAAAGTTTCATAGATAAGCTTGTACAATATACATACAATGTATGTATGTATGTAGGTATTAAAGGTATACTTCTTTGACAATACATTTCTAGTTGCACTGGATAGCCGAAACTATGCCCCCGAATGTACATATGTACATAGTTAGTGTATTAATTATAATTGAAATCTAATAGTACGTATCCATCAGCCACCTATTATAGTTACGAACTACCTTAATTGAACATTAGCTTGAATTCCACCCTCAGATGACACTACGTGCTTTCAATCGTAATTAACGAGCAACTGTCAAGCAGTCAGAGGATGATAAAAAAACGCACTTTTTCTGAAAAGTTATCGTTAAGAGTTTCGGGCGTGATTGTTGCCACATCCGAATTGACTTAATTTCACGTTGGCCACGTCTCTCTCACGCGAGCTTCTTCACACTTTGTTCTTCATTAAGTTACTGTGCCCAAGGCTCCGAGTTACGCCTATTCCTACATCTCACCCTTCTTCTTATCCACTCACCCGTCCCCAGCTTCCAATTTTCCGACTTTTCGTCCGAAATTCGCAACTTTTGGCCGTTGGACGCGCGCCGTCGGGGAAACTTTTCACGCGCGGCAAACGAGCTCGATTCCGAACATAAACTCGCGTAAAAATTATCCCCCGAGCGTGCTAAAGGTTAGACGATATCGGTTATTATTTTCAGCGATCGGGGTGGGGTAAGTTTGATTTTCGAATACGTATATGTATATCCCAGTATATGTACACATAAATAAATACATACGTATAGAGAAGCGCTTATCGACTAACTGTCACGGCTTGTATCCGCTCGCCTCGGGGATTTCGGTAAAAGTTTTCGGTCATATGTGTGTATATTGTTTATGTGTATGGGTGTTTTGAGATTTCGTGTGTAGTAGGGTAACCACTCGATTTTGACGGACGTAAATTGTCGGAACACGAAGCTTATTATCCGGTCGGACGCGGACCGCAACTCGGGTGCTTTGGAAAAGTTTAACGTCCAAACTACATACATATATGTACTGTGTGTTTGTGAGTAGAGCTTTTAAATCTGTCACGCGTGTGAGACACAGATCGGTTTGACGAATATAAAGAACCGTTTTAGACGTGGACGTAATATAAACAGTTTCGGTAATAAGACTTTTGAGGTATCTTATTGAAAAAGTTTGTACGTAAATATATGGTTAGTTCCAAAAATTACATTTTTAGAGTTTGATTTGTGGTTGTGATAGAGTGTGGTATTTTAATGACTTTGATAGGTATTTTAATGTGAATGCTTTCGTTTGGGATGTATTTGTATGGTTTGCACGTTTAAATGGTTTATTTATGGTTAGTTCATTATAACAAGTTCGGTTTTAAATTGGATATATGTATGTATGATAGAAATTTTGTAATCTTCCTTATCCATTGCGATATACATATTGTCACGTTCCAGGGGTTGTTGGTTTTTTTTAATATTGATTAGGATAATGACAATTTAGTTAAAATCCCAAATAATAGATTATTCTTATTATATTTTATTGAATTTTGAAGTTCTGTAACAAAATGAAAGACTAACTGAATCTTTTATTTTTCACAAGGTACACTCTTTACTATTTCTAGTAGTAGATTTATTCGAAAAACACGTTGATCTTGATCTTGAAAGTCAAACTAGAGAAACGCGAATTAATTAGATTGAGTCTGACCATTAAGACTGGTTCTGATATTATGACTGACTCTCGTACTTTGGGTACAGTTTATATAGTGAATCCGATGATGTCAATGTTTATAATATAGTATTTTATAATCATTTTATCTTATCGTTTTTATGGTTTTACTATTTCCATATTCCATTATTGTATTTATTTTAAATTAGATCATTTCATGCTATATCGTCACGGTATAAGTAACAATATGTAGGATTAAATAAATTTGAATAGATTTTCAATGACTTACTATTATATTTCAAACGAATAAGAGGAATGGAGTATATATTTGCTATAAACACATGGAACTTGATCCTCATTGAAATTTAATCCACGTAGTGAAATGCTATTTGTACATAAATTAAAATTAAATAATAATTTTAAATGGAAAAAGTAAAGACAGGAAAACTTGAGTTGAGTATAAAAGGATAGTTTTTCCGAATATGTACATACATATGTATGTACATAGGTTTATGAGTACATGGATATATTCAATCTAAAATATGCAGATCTGGTTGAGGAATTGTTCAGTTTGAGATTGTAACGTGTTCTATTATTGTATTTGTTTTTGATAATTTGCTTTATATTTATGCTAGTTTTGTTTTTTATTATGTTTTATTTTATTTTCATCTTATTGTATACTTTTTTTCCTTTTGTGTTTAAAAATAGTGTCAACTTCTACTCTGTGATGTCACTATGGCAAAATTTTAATAAAATATACCAGAAAAATATTATCAATCGCTTTTCGGCTATTTAATGAAAGTGGTTGAACGAGATATATGCACATTGAAGAATTAATAAACGTTACCAGAAAATTTCGGTAGATATTATGTACTTTTATGACAAAAGATTTTAATAATAAGTAGAGTAATATATTTTTTTTCATAGTGTTCAACATATGTACATATACTTTTATCAAAGAGTGCTAGTTTCACGCAAAGGCGAAATAAATTAAAAGATGGAGGCAAGGCTGTAGTGAGAAATATGAGACCGGTGTGCAAATATTAATAAAAACAAAAAATGGGATTCAGAATAAGGAAAAGCTAGGAAAAGTGAATGGAGTGTCGCGAAACGCAATAACGCTCGCCGGACGTTTAATGGATATAAATGAGTGGGTTTCACCTTGTCAGGACAAAGTTTGCTGATTACGTATATGCTCGTTATACTATGTACCTATATGTATACATACATATTTGTATAGTTTTGAAAATATGGGTCAAACGCGTATTCATTATATGTACTTCAATAATTCCGATATTCATATGCCTGCATACATATGTATAGTTGCTTAGATTTGCGGTAAAAGTTTTATTTGTGAGTAGCGATACGTTTTTTTTGTTTTTTAACGGAGATACAATTTTATCTCTTAAGGTACAGACACACAGTGTGCACTTTAAAAAAAAACTGGGCATGCCTAATCTGAACCGTCGCGACCCTTTAAACCGTCGAGTCCGTTCAAGCGAACGACGCGGCGGACCATACCATAAAAATCCACTACCGAACCACAACCTCAAGTAGGGTTTGTTTCGGTTTCTCAATTTCGCTAATCCGGGTGAACAATATCAATATGGACATCTATTTGAATCTATTGTAATTGAATTGTTGATATTTTTTAATGTTAGGTAAAAGATTTAGTAGGTAAAATGAATATTTGCCAATTCAAAAAATTTTCTGTGATTAATTCACTATGCTTATGATTTTTCCGTTTTGGTGCGTAAAATGTAATTGAAAGTCATTATTTCCAGTAAAAACTTTATTCGAAAGTATTAACATGGTGTACGAAAACCACCGTGCAGTCGAGTTTAGTATACATTATTCAAAAACTAAGAAAATATAATCTTATTTGTATTCAATAGCGTATTTTTCACCTGAAAAACTTCACCTGCCGTTATGATCTGTCATCTATCAATGGTTCCAGAAGCACAATCTAAGACCAACTTTGTCTTCTAAAACGGTATGTATGTACGTATGTACCTATCTTTCTATCGGGAATAAAGTTATGCATCGTCGCACAGAGTGGTATTTGGCCTGAAAACCTGGCCAAAAATATTTTTTTTAAGTTTTTACCAGAAAATAGCTTTCTGTACTATTACATGCGAGCTATTGACGATTGTAAACAATCTTAAAATTGATAGTTAAAGTTGATAATTTTTCGATAATCTTCCAGTTTCGCAGGACGGCACTTTGTAACAGTTACTTTTTTCTTCTAAATCTTTAAATTTTTGTATAAAGCCTTTCGGTGCTTCCTCTTATTATATCGTATGGATGCTTTCGGGTCATAGACATGACAGAATCCTCAGAAACTGGAATATAAATAAATAATGAAAATAAGTAAAAAATTGGAGTTTCAAAATACGCTTAATCATTTTTGATTATTTTTTAATTGTAAAAGTTTAAATTTTTGATTTTTGGCCAGCTTTTGAAGCCAAATACCACTATGTGCGTCGTCTATACTTGACTTGGTCGCTTTTGTGGTATGTGTGTGCTTGGCGCAAGAATCCCTTAAGGTTGCCGCATATCGATTGCGTTAATTAAGTCGTTTATTGCACCACGGAGTCTGCTCCACGTTTTGTGGCTTCCTGACTCTCTGGTAAAATCCAGAACGGTGCGGTGGTTGCTTCTTGAAATTGCGAATAAATTTG
Organism: Arctopsyche grandis; assembly: GCF_051622035.1. Taxonomy (NCBI): domain Eukaryota; kingdom Metazoa; phylum Arthropoda; class Insecta; order Trichoptera; family Hydropsychidae; genus Arctopsyche; species Arctopsyche grandis. Next base: position 11,709,261 of record NC_135357.1, read on the forward strand.
CAGTGCGAACCACCGGAGCGTAAGGTCGTATGTACCTAGTCTTGCGGGAATCTTCCAACTCAGGTGTGGATTCCGGTCTCGAAAATTAAACCTCGCAGACGCGTTATTATCAGTGTTATTATTGAAAATGTATTTGTGTCCTTGTTTGGGTAGCGTGATGTGCGAATTATGCGGTTGCGTATTATCTGGATCACGTGTCCTAGAATTGTTTGTTTTGTGAAACAAATGGACTAATTCATACGGTCAACAATGCCGCGAGGTAACAAAACAACGTGTGACTTTTGCACGAAGAATTATAGTCTCAGCGTATGATGTATGTTTGTATTAAGGTACATTTATATGTGCCAGTGTCGGTGTCCAGTCGGCCATATATCCGAAGAACTGTGTACTCGAGAGCATACACATGTATAAATATACTTTAGGTATTCATAAAGAGAAGTATGTTTGTAGTTGGATCGCGTGTGGTCGATTAAGTTTGTGGTTCACCTAAATATACAGACATATATATTTATATTTATATATAGTTTTATGTTTAGAAAAGATTCGTGCAGATTCTACTGTTAGTTAATATATAATATGATAATTTGGCTGGGTCTACGTGACGAGCCAGAATGTTAAATTACAGAAAACATAAATATCGGAAGGCAAAGATCGAAAATCGAAAGGCCTCAAGTCGAAAGATAAAAAAAGGGTGCATGGTAAACGGTACATATGTATGTACTCACGTACATACTCACTTAATTTGCGCGGGCAGGATACAACAGGAACAAGAGGAACAGGCTTTTCCTCCCGTATTAATATGCGCGCGCAGAATCTTTCGACTTAAGATCTTTTGATTTTCGATCTTTGCGTTTTCTGTAATTTAACATTCCGGCTCGTCACGGAGACCGGAGAAAAACATGTTATGTATATGTAAAAGCTCTAACCTATTCCAAAACACAGTTTTAGTTATTAGGGATTCCAATACCGGTACTATCGAAAGCAGTTATACTGGATTTTGGTCAAAATCCAACCTTCGTTAATAACGGATGTATAAAATATACCACCGGTATTACCGAAATACAAATTTTTAAATTTTAGTAGTTGAATTGTTTTTAATTTTGAAGACAACGTTTCATCAGTTAGTTTGTATGAATTAGTCGAAAAATGAGTCAACGGTCAACATCCTATTCGATCTGCTATTCAAAGTAGTCACTAAGTGCAACATAAATTTAAAATCAAACATAAAGTGTGCCGAAAATATTTCCGAATACATGTATTGTTTATAACTCACCGTTAAAAATGAGAAGCCTTTTTGTTTACCGATTTTTGGCAATTATTTTAATAGACTATCATGAAATATAATATTTAAAAGCTAAGACACTTGCTGATTGGTGATTCGCCCAATTTTCACGTGTCTTATCAAGCCCCTTTTTCACGTGTCTTACATATGTATGTGAGATAGAGAGGTGGAATTCAGTACGCCGTGCTCAACGGTCAGAGTGAGAATGATATCCGCCTTGGAATGGCGTCTCTGTTTCAGCAATTATTTTATTCATTTCTTGCACGTATTTTACATTATTCGACGTTTAATATATGATAAAACAATTTTTATAGCTTATTATAGTAATTAACCTTTGCAGAATTTGCACTATTTTAACTTAAAAAACACATTTTCAACTGGATGCTTGGCGTCCTGCACAGTAGCTAGCGGATTTTTTAGCACAAAAAGACAAGTGCTAACTTCCGAAATTCGTAAGTGCCATATGTGAGCATACCAAATTTGGTGGTTTTAAATTATTGAAAACTATAGAGGTCTCAAGGAGTGTTGAGATCTTATTTTTTTTTCTTATTTGAGATGAGAAATATTTATTTAGTGTAAACTGAGGTTTTTAGAGTCTTCGTCGATGCCAGCTGAGATATTGACATGATTGGATGTGACATTTTTGATACTGGCCAAGACGTTCTTCGTTTTCCCTAGATCAGCGAGACGTGCAAAATTCAATTTCCACTCATCATTCATATTTGATTCACATTGAAAATGAAAACCACAGTGGCAAATCTTGACTGATTTCAAATGCGCTACCTAATAACGTGCATGAATCACCTGCAAATAATCCATTCGCTCGGGAAACTGCGGTCGCTTATTGACGCCGATTATTGAATTCGAAATGAATTTTTAATCAAACCTCAATCGGAATATATTATAATATGAATCGGTTATGGAAATTGGAGTTTTACATGCACGAGGCTGCAATTAGTTTTATACGCTTTTGGTATTGTATATATAATGTACATATAATATTTGTGGCTCGGTCGACGGGTTCGATTTTTCGTATATATGTATATCGGTTTGTTCTGTAAATTTACATAAAATTAATTACAAAATAGTGCATCGAGGACAGCAGCGGGATTCGCTTACACATATTAATTGTATCGGCTATCATGATTAAAGTGTGAACAAATTGCCAATTATTACACTGGCCGCCCACCTAAATTAACCGAAAACATTTTGTTTAATTAGTCTTCGTGAGTGTGCCGAAAATTTCATGGTCACCCTATCCCGGTCTTCACTTATTAATCCGCACTAATTGGTATGTGAGCGAAACAATTTAATTAAATAATATCATGGGTATTTCAAATTTGTTTTGAAGTTGTGAGCTATATGTATTACATATGTATATACATACATATGTGCTACATAGATTAGATAATTATTTTTTTTATATATAATATTATAAATACTGAATACGATATATTGATGTTGAAAGTAGTGAACTGTGATCCTTCAGGTAAAATAAAATATGCAATTTGTATGTAAAACTTGCACCCTATGTCGGAACAAGCTCTCAACATCATACATATATTATTTTATACGACATACAAGTTCACACATGTTTTCTACTTTGCCTATATTCAGTGTAACTTCTACATGTGAAGTACATATTAAAGTTTTGAATCCGTTTTCCAACTACTTTGACGTTCTTCATATGTAAGATCAGATTTTCGTACTCGGAAAAGATGATATTTTTCTATGCACTAGAATGCAATATGGAAAATGGCTATTGAAAAAATAGTAGTGGGTATGTTTGAAAAAGAAATATGTTTAATATTGTATTTGTTTCATGAAAATATTTTATTATTAAAAGCGTCTTCACGCTAAATTGTAAATTCGTCTTAAATTGAAAATTCCTTTAAATTTCAATCATATTTTTTGTATTAAAGTTACCACGTCTCTCTTCGACGCATTCTTGATTGCATTTTCCTCGCCATTTTCCATTCCAATTTTCTGCACCGCTCTGCTCCCATTTTTCGTATTTTCTTTAGCAGACACAAAAGCATTTTTACGCTCTATGATTTATTACAAACGAATGTTTTTATTCCGCCTGGGTGAACCTGCGCAATACTTCGTGTTACCGATACGATCGTATCATATTAATTTTACTTTTATTTTAATTTCAGGTACGTACTGGGATCGAATTTTCCAATGAATTGCTTTCCCCATCTACGTCGACCATCACGCTGAATGGCATCATAAAGGTTTAGTTTGAAGTTTCCAATACGTATTATTATAACAATAAATGATGTGTTTGAATGCCGCTCATATTAAAACATTAAAAGCAATTACACTAATGATATGACGATCATATGTATACGTATGCCAATCAATTTTAATGTCTATCGATTGCGATTAAAGTGAAGTATGTATTATGCATTCATATGTATATACCTACATGTTGATAATCAATTTTCCAAATTATAATGTACATACATTACATTATAATGTACATATGTACATAGATAGATACATTACATTTTTAGAAAGTCAAAAGTAAATGTAGGTATACATATTATACTATTAATTTAAAGATTATTATTTTACTTGTATGCAATGTTGTCTTCTAGTGGACTTACGAGCGATTCCGGAATCTTTTTGTTACAGATAATTTTTTTTCTAAATTTTGCCGTTGTACATTTGTCATCATTGGTACACTATTGTTAACCAGAAATGTATTTTTGAATAATTGTTAATGGAATATCGTTGAATAAAAAATGTACAGTACTAACATATATACATATGCATAATGTATCAGTGTATTCTTGGGTTTTGATGAAGAATGTTTATTTATTTAAAAATACTTGAAAAAGGTGACCCAAGGAGTTTGTCAATTATAATAACACAAAATAAGATTAAAAACAGAAACATAAACTAGAGGAAAAAATACAATTAGTATGAATCCAAAAAATAACTACAAAAACCCATTGCCTCTCATTTTTCTTGTCTCCAATGTGAAGAGATGCATAATTTTCAATATCATATCATATGAAAGTGATTTAAGTTCGGAAGGCATTTTTGAAATTCCTCTTTGAGCCCTTTCAATACATATCAACAATATCCTTTTTACAAACCTCTTTTATGTTTCACTTACGATTACAATTCAAAAAAGTTTTTGCCTCTTATCCGATCGTTTTCATACTTTGCCATATTGCTCATTTTGGTCATATATATAAGTAAATGTATCATCCACCATTACGATGGTGAAAAAAAAATCATTTTAATGCGTTTGAAATTTCTCCGACGAAGATGTCCCTGACGTTAATCGCCCAAAAAGTTCGGTCGCATTGTTCGCCTACTGCGCTCGCTTCGGCGTTTTCTTGGTGAATATCCGTTTTCACCGTCTTCTAGCTTCAATTGCTTAAACGCCTATAACTATTTCTTTTTCACTCTATATTTTATAAAAAAAAAATAATATGTGGGTTCTAAATAGTATATTCAAATTCCAATTATTTGAAAATTAAGTTTTTGTAGGAAATTCATCCATTTGATATAATTTTGCCATTACAATATTAATCCGTTCGAATCAACAACGTTGCTGTTCGCTCTTCAATTAATCTTGTAGTTAATTAATTAGCCGTTGCTCGCTTTGGCAATATTTCGCTTAATGGAAATTGGTGAAAAATTAATCAACATCGTTCTGGAGTGGGGGTATTTTTGTATAAATCTGGAATTTTAATTTGGCGAGCTTCAGCGCGAACGCGTGCCGCGAATTATCAATTTAGAATTTTGAAACAGGCCGTATACATTACATGTACAGGATGATTCGCGGCTGTATCTATCGAAACGCCGCGCGAATATATACATAGAATGATTAATTATGAATGCAATTTAAACGCGCGTGATGTGCTTCGACGATTTCTCTCCGAGGAAATGTGGGGAAATATATCTACAAATGTATCTATGTATGTATGTACAGGTGTAGGCAATGTTAGAACGATCTTCGTGTATTTAATTTTTAATGTATTTAAGAAAATTTGAATGAAGATGAATGTGTTTATATTTTAAATATTATTTCACAACTGATTTCCTCGCGCCGCGCCGGCATAATGAAAATATGAAAATAAAATATTTACGTAGGAATTAATTTGTCAAGACCGTCGTCGTCGTCAGATAATATTATTTTTTAATTTCGTAATTTTTCCGGAAGCTTCCGGAATGGTTTTCTATTTATTTTTTCCCTTTTTCTACGCAGGCGCTGCTTAATTTATGCAAATTTTCTGATTTCGTAATCCTCATTTGAATATTTTAAAATTAATGTATGCAATCGTGTAGTAATCGGTCTTCTTCAGTTGAGCGCCCCGCAAAATGGCGATACTCAAAATGTTATATATAATAATATAAATGTCATGTACGTATTTTCGCTTTTGCTGTTTTGCCGATGAATTTAAAATTCGACTTTTTTTTCATTAAAATCGGCGGAAAATCTTCTTATATTTTCTCTTGGTTAAAAATGTAGGTACCGTAGCGGCCGTTACTCAAGTAGTGTAACCAACATTTGGCACGCGTAACCGAGACCGTTCGCGTAATTGATTCAATTAATATCCGGGTCAGAGTGAGAAATGTGAGACGAAGAAGAAATTGTCGAGCGCCACGTACGTACCTCCATCTTACCTCCACCCACTTCTTCTAATACAATAATAAGTTGTCGGAGAGGTGCCGCAGTACGCAATAGTGGGTGGTGAGGTGTATAAAGGTGGGTGTGATAATTACAATGGGGTGGGTGGGGATGGGGTTGAGATAACGCGTGGCGCTATACCATAATAGCAACTGGAACTACGGCTATTATTCTTCCATTATTATAGAGTAATTAGGTCGACGTTCTTGTTTGTTGGACGAAAGCACGAAAAAATGTGAACAATCTCTCCTCCACTGTGGCGGAGGGGGCAGGGGTACTTCTTAAACAGTTTCCATGGGCCGAAAAAGCAAGCATTTCCATTCGAATAACTCGAGATTTTGGCTGGGGTCTGTCCGTTCGTTCGGCGAAACAAAGCCCGGAAGTATTCCAATGAGAACTCGGTGGGGTGGTGAGGGGGTGGAGATGGCTGGGGAGTAGGTAGTCGTTTATCATCAAATTAATTCTTCAAATTACTTTCTTCTTGTCGCAATTAAACGGCAGAGAGAAGACAAAGGAGGGTTGGTCGCTATCCCGTAAAATTTCCGGCTTATTAGGTTTGAATGTCTATCAAATGGGCTGCGCTATTTCATCCCTTGCTATTTTCATCCCTCGACATTTTTCCTCCGGAATGACACCCATCGTGTGTACCTTTTTTATTGAACGTGTCTGATATTTAATTGTATTGAGTTATTTTTCAAGGATACAGATTTTTGCAGAAATGTTTTGTAAATTTGTAAATCGATTCATATACATACATAGTTCGAAAATTTTATAATTATCACAGAAACGTACATATTTTGAGCTTCCGATTAGTTTAAATATTTTCATTTTCATATTTAGTTTTACCGGATTAATAAATATTCAATTTATAAAATTACATAACAAGCTTATATAATAAATAAAAAAACTACGTTCATACGTTTTGATTATTTAAACTGAGCAACAAAAGAATTACCAGAGCAGACTTTAACCAGTCTTTACTAAATTTGACTCATCGAATTCGAATATGACTGATTATTGATAGGTTTTTGCTTGATTATGAGTGATGAGCGTTTAAAAAATGCGCAATTATTACAGATTTTTGACTTTTGCAGTTTTTAACTGAAAATCTGGTATTTCTGTACCAAAAGTGAAAATTTCAATCAATAGTTAGATGTTTTTTCTATTGATTGTCATTTTTTATTTCTTTTAAATTCATATAGTTAAAATAAGCTCATAAATATACATCTAACTATTGATTTCAATACTTACTTTTGGTAGAGAAATACCTACTAGATTTTGAGTTAAAAACTAAAAGCTAAAAATCTGCAAAAATTGTGCATTTTTACAAGGCTCTTTTTTTAAACGCTCATATCTCATAAACGAATAAAAATCATTGTCATATTAGAATTCATCGGGTCAAACTTAGAAATGATTCTACGCTAAATATTACTTTACTATGTATGTATCATCACAAAAGTAAAATCACATTTTGAAGAAAAATGCATTTTCGAGAAGCTCCATATGTACTTACACTTATTGGCCAAAGCTTTTTAATAGCAAGAATTTCAGCATCCTTGCTTAGAATTTGATTAAATAGCGTTTTATTGTTATTGTTGTCTCAATATATCGCAGGCAATAATAATAATCGATGGGGCGGGATTATGCGTGCACGTACGCATACACGAGATGCATTAAGTATGGTTTTTGTCTTTATTCGGTAACAGGCAGAAGGTTTAAGTCTGCGAACGAAGGCTGAAAATCGTTGATTTAAATCACGTGCGGAATTTTCACAAAGTTTTATATTTTCTATCATAGTAATTTGTGGAAATTTAAACATCAAGGATACAATTAACGTCGCTTAGAAAAAAACTTTATTATATACCAAAGAACACTCAACCTGTAATGTATATGAAAATATTGATTTTGCAATTAATCTAAAACCAACGTTTAAAATTGGTTTCTGTTGCAAATACATATACCTACACATTAACGTCATACGTTTCAATCATTCGTACATAGATATGTAATATAATATGATCGTCGGGACATTAATATTCAAAATTGTCTGTATATCCTATAGTTTGCCGAAAGAATACCTCTCTTCGACGGATATAATTGTGACTATTAAAAGAGTACATTTAATTACAATAGATATAAAATGCAATACGACTGTTTCAAATAATCTAATCTATAATTTGGAAAGAGACTTTGTATGTATCCTTGGTCGTCGTTTTCGTCGTTTTCGTCGTCGTCGTCCGTAGATCGGTGACGTCATCGAACACGTGATTCGATTTTTTTTTTTTCGATCCATGGGCGCCGATTTGTTTTTTTCGTTTCAATGGATTCACCCCCGCGGGGGCGCAAGGCGAGTAGCTTCATGGGGCCCCGCCAGGGGCGCCACAAGGGGCGCAGCCCCGTGGGGCTCAAAAGGGGGCGCCACAAGGGGCGCAGCCCCGTGGGGCCCCGAAGGGGGCCCGGGGGGCCCAGCCTCATGGGGCGCAGCCCCATGGGGCTCAAAAGGGGGCGCCACGAGGGGCGCAGCCCCGTGGGGCCCCGGGGGGGGCCAGCCTCATGGGGCGCAGCCCCATGGGGCTCAAAAGGGGGCGCCACAAGGGGCGCAGCCCCGTGGGGCCCCGAAGGGGGCCCGGGGGGCCCAGCCTCATGGGGCGCAGCCCCATGGGGCTCAAAAGGGGGCGCCACAAGGGACGCAGCCCCGTGGGGCCCCGAAGGGGGCCCGGGGGGCCCAGCACCATGGGGCTCAAAAGGGGGCGCCACAAGGGGCGCAGCCCCGTGGGGCCCCGGGGGGGCCCAGCCTCATGGGGCGCAGCCCCATGGGGCTCAAAAGGGGGCGCCACATGGGGCGCAGCCCCGTGGGGCCCCGAAGGGGGCCCGGGGGGCCCAGCCTCATGGGGCGCAGCCCCATGGGGCTCAAAAGGGGGCGCCACAAGGGGCGCAGCCCCGTGGGGCCCCGAATGGGGGCCTGGGGGGCCCAGCCTCATGGGGCGCAGCCCCATGGGGCTCAAAAGGGGGCGCCACAAGGGGCGCAGCCCCGTGGGGCCCCGGAGGGGGCCCGGGGGGCCCAGCCTCATGGGGCGCAAGCCCTAATAGGCATTAACTAAGGGGGGCGAAGCCCTAGACGGCAATTAATCATGGGGGCGCGGAGGGGCGAAGCCCTAAAAGGCAACTGATCATGGGGGCGAAGCCTTAGACGGCATTTAATCGTGAGGGCGCGGAGGGGCGAAGCCCTAAAAGGCATTAACTAAGGGGGGCGAAGCCCTAAACGGCAATTAATCTTGGGGGCGCGGGGGGCGAAGCCCTAAAAGGCATTAACTAGGGGGGGCGAAGCCCTAGACGGCATTTAATCATGGGGGTGCGGAGAGGCGAAGCCCTAAAAGCCATTAACTAAGGGGGGGCGAAGCCCGAAACGGCAATTAATCTTGGGGGCGCGGGGGGCGAAGCCCTAAAAGGCATTAACTAAGGGGGGCGAAGCCCTAGACGGCTTTGAATCATGGGGGCGCGGAGGGGCGAAGCCCTAAAAGGCAACTGATCATGGGGGCGAAGCCCTAAACGGCAATTGCTCATGGGGCGTGGAGGGGCGAAGCCCTAGAAGGCAAAGGCTCAGGGGGGTGCCGAGGGCGAAGCCCTAGAAGGCAAAAAAAAAAAATTTGATTTTTTTTTTTTTTTTTTTTAAATTTTTTTTTTGATTTTTTTTTTATTTTTTTTTTTGATTTTTTTTTTATTTTTTTTTTTATTTTTTTTTTAAATTTTTAAATTTTTTTTTTTTTTTTTAATTAAATTAGCTTAGTCATGTTTAAGCGGTTTATATTATAAACACTGAGCGAAGCCGGGTAATACAGCTAGTAAATTATAAAGCACAGTTTCCAAGAACACTAGTAATTTCTACCGCTGACTGCAATTAATAATTCACAAATGGCGTTTCACTAAAAGCCCAACCGTAAATTAATTATACATACATACATACGTACATACTTGCGTGTACCCATGGTTTTTTTTGTACTTCGCACGCGTTGAAGGGTTAAACCCCGCGGTCTTACGAGGGTTAACCCCTCGAACCCACGCACGTTTAACACAATATCAAATTCGTCATAAACGAGCCACCGAAGCCTTTTGTTTTCCGAAATTTTCCCGCATGCACAAAAAAGGCGATTTTGAATTCCACGAATGAATTTACGGGGTTTCATTAGTTAGTTCAGCTGTTTCAGTGCACAGAATCGCTGAAAGCGTATCGAAGCTTACCAACCGTTTATATTTTCAGCTACCGAAGTAAATAATAAATGTTGTTGTTCCCATGGAACGGCGTAGGGGCACGTAGTATTACTAAATCACAGTTTTATTTTATTTTATCTTTTTTTTGCTACGTTGGTAGAACGAGGGTTAAACCTCACGATTCGCGCTTATGGCCTCTATAACAATACAAACGAAAATCATTATTTATTTAATGATACACACTACCCTAGGACCTTGTCGTATATTCAAAACACCATATTGTTCAAATGCCTATTATGATTTTTTTTATAAAAATAAATTTCAACACATATTCAAATCTATGGAAACCTTGAAACGAAACTACACCCTGCACACAAACTCTCATTTAATTACTTATTATTCTCAAATACATATACCTATACTATATTACGCCATTACTGTCTTTCCTTTTGAATGGAATAGCGATTCAAATCGCAAATTAGAATTTGAAATGAGCATTAACAAATTGTCAGCTACTAACGCGTGCGTGTTGTGTTCATTTGAAATGTATGGATTATAAACAAAAAAGTTTATGTGTACATATATTTCGATCAATGCATACATTCGCCCGAAATTTATAAAAGGCAACGAATTAATTCATATATGTACATATGTATATGTATGTGATTTTTTTATGGGATTCTATAATATGCCTTTTGTATTTATCTTTTGAAATTTTCTTAAACTATAATTGAATCTGTTAATGCCTATTGTATAATATCACTGAGAACATTATTCACTCCTATAGTCCTTTATCCTATTCAGGTCGGACTCTCAACTATTCCTGAAGAGTTTGATATTAGCTGAAACTGCTGATAAAATTATCTGCAGAACCCAACTTCAAAATCCTCATCGGAATTCAGAACTGCTGGGGCATGTCACTTGTTCACAGAAAATGCCCCACAATTCAAATTAGAGCTCTCGATGAAGAAGGTTAACTATTCGATACGAGGAATTTCCGAATCTCTACTTTATATTTCTCACCTCATTAATCTTGTGTACTACTCTGAGAATATGCACTTTAACCTGATTGTCGTAACATAGCTGCATAATATTCACTTGTAACCTCATAACATTGTCGTAACATAGCTGCGAACAAATTAAAAATACCAGGACTGAAGTGGATTCACCCACTTTATTGTACATACATACATATGTATATAATACGTGTATTCAATTTTTTCAACTTAATTAAGCAAAAAATCAAAAAAATTATAAAACTTTCATCAGACCTAAATTAGAATAGCTTTTAGTAGGTATATGAAATCCTTATTTTAATAATGATGTTATGTGTATCGAAAAGGTACAAAGGAGAATTACAAATATACCTGAGCTTAAATCATTTTCTTATGACGAAAGGTTGAAAAGAATGAATCTACACCAGGAGTCGAAAAGAATAAGAGGCGACTTAAATCTTTAAAATAATAAATAATTATTGTAATTGTCATATGTATGTCCAAACACATTACGCTCAATGAAAACACTCATCTTTAAAGTCACACTCTCAGACTCTAAAGAGAAAAATTGATCAGAGATTCCTTCTTTTCAAACAGAGTCGTTACAGTTGGGAATAATTGTAGTCTTCCCAACAATGTAGTAAATTCTGAAAACCTTAGTATTTTTAAAAACACACTATATATGTACATGTCTTTCTTAAATTTAAAGGCTTTTTACTAATTGTAATTCTTCTTTTGCAATATCTTTTTAAATTTTTTGTTTACTTCTAGTTATTATGTTACCACTCTAGACATTTTATTTTTTATTTTTCTTCTTTTGATATTTTGTCTAATTTCGTATTTTTTATGTTTACTTTTTTTCTTTTATCTTATTATTGTTATGAATATTTTTGTTTTTATTTTATTATCTACGTAAGTCAAATCTCGCAGGTTTATCGGCTTTACCGCCTTCTCCGTGTATTTAAATAAATAAATTAAACGTAAAACCATTGAAGTTTAAGATTTTTTCATATAACAGTCGCCATTTTATAAAAAAATGTTTGTTACAAAATATCATTCAACGTTACAAATATATAATATGTATAATTGCTATGTAAGAAATAATTCCGATTTCATAGCAATATTCCAACTGCTAATACATATATAGAAAAGACGTAGTACATTGATAAAGCATTCTATCAATTGAAATTTATTATTAGAAAGATATACTCGTACGCTTTGATCGCACTGTAGCTATGAGGAGTTCGATCAAGTTTTTCGTTGCATCAATTTTATTTTCTCTCGCAAATTGAAACTAGACGAAGTGTGGTGCAAAAACCGATCGTGTTCAATATTCGCGCGTCATGCAAAACGGATTGTGTTTTGCTCGAACAGTTCACCCATATTGTTTTCTTCCGATGTCAGCAACAGCAACACAGTATTATAGTATATGCATATACGTATGTACATATGTACATATTTATAATACAGACTGTATACTTAGCAATAGTAGAAACAGTTGCTTTTCAGTACAGATGAACGGGTATACACAATATTTTAGCCGAAGCCACCCAAGTGGAGGTGCCCTATACGGTCTGTAGGTATGCTGGGTGTATACATACACCCATACCTATATATGTATGTATACATATGAATATATTCTGGTTCTCTATAAAAAGAACTACTACAATGGTTATTATTCGCTGGGTCTTACCTGCGCCGGTTGTAAAGAATAACAGATTTCCTGAACGGTCGTACGTGTCTATCCAAGTGGGGGGTCGCGGACAATGTGCAATTTCTTCGCAAAAATGATATATAAGGGGGCAACGATCGTGCACTCTCAACTTTCGAGGGGTACCGCCCCCTCATAAAATTCGTTATGAATTCGGAGAAAATAAATTATGGGAGGTACTGGAGTATGATATTTTGAGTGCTTAAACATTCAACAAAATGTATGTGATTGTGTGTAAATTAATGTTTGGTATTTTAATTTTTTACGATACATATTTTATTTTTTGTATAAAGCATACCGATTTAATTCGCATTTAAGAACCCGAAAGGAAATATAATGAAAATAGAAATTAATATAAATCTCGAATTTCCTTGTCATCTGTTGTTTTGCCGCTTCAAATTTTGCGCCGTGCTTTCTTACATCATTTTTCATAAAAAAAAGCATCGATTGTGTCTGGAAATGAATGTCGTTTTGTCAACAGATTACCTTTGACAGCCAATTGTAATAGCAGGCTCAAATTCGATTAAAATATTTCAACCAAATCGGAAATCAAAACACTTAAATAAATATATTTAATATACATATGTATGTAGAATGTTCATAGTTATGATCTATGGAATTGATATGTAATTTGAGACTTGTTTGTACATTTTGTTTGCCAAAAAACGGAACGATATTTTGAAAAGTCACCGCTATACTGTAATTGCATAAAAGCTTTTTATTTAAACAAGCTTTTTAAGATTAATGACCAGAACTCATATTTTATTTTATTTTTCCAAATATTATATAAAGTATACTAGTTATATATTCCTAGTTAATATTTTATATATTCCTCATCAAAACCTCTATGATTCAAATTATGCCATAACAAATAAAAACATTGATCAATATAAACATAAATAATTATTTTTGCGGGAAAACCCTTGTATACGTGTCTCACATATGCGAGAGAGAGGGGGAATTCAGTACGGGCTTAACGGTCAGTGTGAGAATGATATCCGCCTTAGAATGGCGGCTCATTTTTTTTCATTTCTTGCACTTATTTTATATTACTCGACATTTAATACATTATTATTTTTTTTTATTTTACATATATACCAGGAAGGCCTTACAGGTAAATCCCAATGCGCCTTCCTGGCCAATTACAAATACAAATGCAGCATTTTTTTATTATAAGTCGTTGAATTGCGAGACACTGAAAAAACTCACAAATTAACGAGACATCTATGAATTGTACATAAATTTTTATTGTACATCCATCAAATTTCAAATAGTGGTGACATAGTAGGTAGGAAGGATTTTTAGCCAATTTTTTTTCCGGGAACCGTTTCAACAATGAAATCAGAGAAAATTGGCAAACTCTGATAGGAAACGATCAACCTGGAGTCACAAATCCAGGTCTGACCAACAGCATACTCTGAATAATTCATTTTCATTCAGGGATAGAACCCGGCACCTTCTTGACGGTAAGCAGAAGCTTAACGTCCGAGCTATGCTGCTGGCTAAATACTAAATACATGATTTTTAGATAGCTTATTACAATAATTATCCTCACAGATTTTGCATTATTTTAACTTAAAACACTCATTTTTTAACTGGGCGCTTGGAATCCAACAAAGTAAGGCAAGACCAATAGCTTCACGTAAACAACAGTACGAAAAATATTATTTAGTACATTCTATATAAACACATTAATATTTTCTGTAATATGTACTTGACGAATCCGTAACAGCAGTAACCGACTCGATCTATTCATATTGTACAGCAGTCACCGAAACGTGTCAAACAGAACTGGTATTCTGTGGAAATATTCAAGCATGACGTGACGTCACAGTAGCGACTGCACCCGTACTAACGAAAGTGCTGTCATGCGTATATGAATATTTTAGGAAACGTCATGTTGTGACAATATTGACTCGACGATATGACGTAAGCAATATTGCATCGTATCGTCACGCTCTGTAGTGTATACATATTATGTAAGCCGATTTTACCCTGCACTCAACCAAAACAAGTATGAACGTGTCGAAAACGGGCGGTACTGTATAGTATGAATGGAAGTAGTCTTTTCCGTGCGGTGTTGTACCGAGCACTGCACGGTACAGTACTGTAGTAATCGTATAATTTTCGATGGAATAACCTTTATGAATAACCTATCTCTCATAAAGTAAAAACATATATGAGAGATAATGAGAGCCTATAATGCAAATTTTATAAAATACTAGCTGAACCCGGTGCGCGTTTCAATGCTAAAATAACGCATGCAATTCCCGTTGCCGTTCCCGTTTTTGGGTGATTTTTTTTACAGAAACCATCGCGGGCATACACACAATAACTTAAGTTTCATCGCAATTGGTTGAATGGTTGCCACAATAACGCATGCAATTCCCGTTCCCATTCCCGTTTTTGGGTGATTTTTTTTTACAGAAACCATTGCGGGCATGCACACAATAACGTAATAATGAAAGTTTCATCGCAATCGGTTGAATGGTATAGGAAAGCATACATGACAGACAGACAGACTTATATATTATTATATAAATATCATTATTTTAGTAAAACAGCATAGCTCGGTCGTTAAGCTTCTGCTTAACACCGAGAGGCGCCGGGTTCGATCCCATGAGCTGACCTCGATTGAAAAGAATTTTATCTTAGTGCTGCTGCTTATATTATTATATTATATCTGTAGTGCTCCTGGTCAGACCTGGATATTTGTGACTCCAGATAAATCGTTTCCTATCAAAGTTTGCCAATATTTTTTATTTCATTGTTGAAACGGTTTTCCAACATCCTTCCTTTCTACCTACTATGTCACCACTATTTGAGTATGATTAATGTACAATTCATAGATGTCTCGTTAATTTGCGAGTTTTCAGTGTCTCGTAATTCAGCGACTTGTATTATAAAAATGCTGCATTGTTTGTAATTGGCCAGGAAGGCGCATTGAGCCTGTAGGGCCTTCCTGGTATATATGTAAAAATAAATAAATAAATATAGATAGTGTGAAAAAGTTATAGTTATAGGCGTTTAAACAATTAAAATCTGACAAATCGAGTGGGGGACGGAAATTCAAACATATAAGAAGGCTACAGGCCAGTGGCAAATGGGTGGCTGTCATCGTCTCCAAATGTTTTGGATTCTTAAACGTGTTTATTACGATTATATTTCACCATCGAACTAGCAGAAGAAATTAAAATCTCTAGTTTAAAACAGATCGCAATATTTTCAGACCGACTGGCGAAGTGAACCTAATATAAACCTTGTAAAATTACGCCATAATGAAGTTTAATAAGTATACATAATGGATAATCTTAATACCTGCAGGAAATGCTTTAATTAACGTCTGCCCATAAATCTTCCTCACACGTGTCCTATTACCGAACAAGAGTAATACGATCTAAATAATTAATTTCGATTAAGTACAAAATATATTTAGAACATAAACACGCTGCATAAGCGATGACCGATTGCTACACAACGTCGAGTGGATTTGTATTATTTATTAATGTGCTCTCAGACAAACACGTCTTCGAGCCCGAAGATACACAGCCGTATAGATTTATTCGGCGAAATTTCGACTTGAACACCCCTGGCGTTCGCTATCGAATTCAATGACAACATTTCCAACGTGTTCGACGACTTTTATCCTCCGGGATTACAGTCCAGATCGGCTCAACTTGTTCACCGGCTCAATTAGACGGCACATTCACATGCCGAAATCATACATGTACACACAACACACAAGCCAGCGACTCTCAATCGTTTTAAAATTCGACTGTGAACAATATTCGCCGGGTGTGGAGTTACCCAAGTTAACGCGATAATTGATTTTGGGTATCGATATACGCAACTCTGGTTCTATTATATTACAGCGGAACGTTATAAACCCTCCTTCCCTTGATTTGTTCGCTGATTAATTCATATCGATTAATTCTTAATGAGTACCCTAAAGCGTACATTCATTATTAACCTGATTTCTTGTTAGTGTGCTCGTAACAAATAAGAACCTTTCAGGCTTTCTTTGATAAATACTACATCCGTTTCGAGTGATTGCTCTGCCGTTTTTCATTGTCAAACTGTATTATGTATCTATGTATGTATGTACGTACATATATTGACACACATTCAGACCAAATTAATAATGTTCCATGAAGTATCACCGATCGAATTTTTATCTTTGTTCACGTTATAACTGTTATAAGTAAGCGTGCAAGTTAATCGATCCAGGCTTCCTTTAATTAAGATAAAGATATTTTAGTTCCTTTGGTTCGTTGTCGGTGACTTTTTGGATCCTAACGAGACCTGATAAACAACATGGTCTTAATTGAGAGGTTGTGCGGGCCATGTCGTTACTCCTTTATATACTTTTTTTAATTGGTCTTAAAGGCCGGATCTACTTATCGTGTTATAATTAAGCGTAATGTGCTTTCTTTGCAGCTCTATTATATGTATTATAAGTGTATTGTAATTGTTTCTCTGAATTGAGTCAAGGTACGTTTTTAAATAATCTTTCATGTTACATTGTTCAGTAAAATTTCTTACCTGTATCGCCATCTTAACACTTTCTTTACTGTGCAAAAAAAATCCGCCAGCCACTGTGCTGGACTCCAAGCGTCCAGTTAAAATGTGTGTTTCAAGTTAAAATAATGCAAAATCTGCTAAGTTAAATATTATTAAAATCATTTTATCGTGTTGCTATAAAAATCATTTTATCGTGTATTAAACATCGAATAATATTATATAAATGCAAGAAAATTACGACTGAAGCAGAGTCGTCACTTCAAGTCGGATATCATTCTCACACTCACCGTTGAGCGAGGCGTACTGAATTCCCTCTATCTCTCTCGCATATGTGAAGCACGTGTACAAGAGGCGCTTAATTATTTCTGCGCTACTAATTGCGCGAAAATAATTATATTATATTGATATTGATCAATGTTTTTATTTCATAATGAAATTATTCGAATCATAGAGGTTTTGACGAGGAATACATAAAATATGAAGACCCTACATTCAGTATATTTGGAGAAATAAAATAAAGTCCTGGTCACTCGATATCCACCACAGTGTGGCAAGTGTTTACTAAATAATACGTATGCTATTAATACTCATTTTAATCGAATTTTGAAATGTAATTTTTGTTTAGGCTGGAATGTTCATGCGATTTTGATATCCGCAGTCGTTCTGTGATAAGATCAAATTATGATTTTTTCCAGTAGTTAAAAACTAACGTGCGAGCGTTTTGATACAAAATTAAAGTAATTAAACGTTAAAACGCGTAAAATCACGAATTTTATATGTATTTTACGAATTCAAAAGCCAACAGACCGTAGATTGAAAAGTGACGCGTGCTTCCGTCGAAAATGCGTTAACTCCTTAATTACAGACACTTATTTTTTCACGCTAGCGATAAGTTTCCATTACGTCATTTATGGATACTTTGGATCGTGATTAATTCTTTTACTGTGTGAATATTTTGTTATTTATTTTTTCATGAGTATTATTATGCATAGCGATGTCACAAATGATGAAGGAAATTCTTTTTAAACTTTTATTTTTTATAAAAATAAAGAGCGAGCATTGGCGCCAAATTTCTCGTGCCAAATTGAGTCTGGTCACGGGCTGCTGCAACACCCGGCGCAAAGGGTTAACTTTTCCCACTTTTTTTCAGCGGGTAATAGGTGGGTTTTTGGTACTCGTTCACAGCTTTCTCCCGTATGATTCGCTCTCGGCAATAAAAGCCCGCGCGTACGGCCGCTCTAATTGTATGCAAATTGCGAAAGCTTTCGCGGAAGCTTTCCGCGTAAATCGCGCGGACAATGAGCTTTTTGCTTTTTCCCCCTTATACATATATGTATATACATAAGTATGGATATATTGGTATTACTTTTACGGACAAACTGCGGCGTTGAAAGGACCGTGTCACGTCTTTCAGTCGAACTCACCTGATGAACTTTTTTTTGTAGGAAAATCGGTTTATCGTGAAAGCGGAACATTTTCATAAGGAAACGAGGTCAAACTTGATTCTGACTCTGAAAGACGTACCTCGAATAAATAAGGTTTCGGAGCTTTTCGGACCCTTTCGCGTACATATTCACTTCTTCAAATGTGATTCGATTCCATCTTGTGTGATATTTTTATTATTATACTTTTTTTGCATAATTTTTTTTTTTTGGTAGTCATCATCATTATCAGTTATCCACCATAATATAC
The DNA here is from genome assembly GCF_051622035.1 of Arctopsyche grandis. Lineage (NCBI taxonomy): Eukaryota > Metazoa > Arthropoda > Insecta > Trichoptera > Hydropsychidae > Arctopsyche > Arctopsyche grandis. Next base: position 11,728,322 of record NC_135357.1, read on the forward strand.
TCATATACATATTTACTACAGGATAAAAACTATTCAGGAGTGTAGATTTATTCTAATTTAGTCAACTTGGCATTCTTCTATTATATTCATATACAAATGTACACACATTATCTCAAGTAAGCACTTCTCATTCAAAAATGGGTGTGTCAATGTTTTATCGAAACTTTTTTCGAGCAGAGAGTCAAATAGGGAAAAATATGAAATCGGCGAATTCTGAGGACCACAATTTAATGAGTTTATAGATTCTACAAATCAATAGTTTAAAGTTTCTTGATATTTAAATTTAAGCAATCATTTCTGTACAAAATGAAACTGAATGGATTAGATTTTTGAAACTTTAAAAATAGATTTGAAATATAGTATGACTAATAGACTTGCCCTTTCACTTATATAAAAAAACAATCAAGTATGTCGACATATAATGGTAACGGAATTTATTCCAAACTTTTTTCATTAAAATGTATATTTAACCAGCTGCGTAGTAGATCGATGGTTAATATGTAATGCTTTTAATTTTCATCAGAGTTTGACAATTGATCTATTTTGCGAAAATTCGAGTTATTCAGCATCTCGACTTTTGCCGATTGGAAAATGCTGCAAAAATATGTCCAAAGATGTCTCTGTAGGTGTTAATTATTTGACCATATATGTTGTATTTAATAAATGGGTTAATACCTGTTTAAAAAATTGATAAATAATTCTTAATCTGTATAGCACACTCTTCGCGTTGCAGCATTGTTAGACGAGTGTGGATGATTGATTGATTATTTATTGTCCGCAATAAATTTAATTTTGTGATTTCCTATTGCGACATAATACAGATTGGTTCACCCATTAATCCAAGTATGCTTGATATTATGTTAGTGAATGAATGTAATGTGTCAGCAACGATGATCCAATGCCCAAAAGGAACTGCGATCATCCCTGAGGACCTATATCATGATGCATTACATATTGAGCTTTTGTTTATTTCTTCTGTGAGAGCTGCTTCAGCTAGTTCATCGGTTGGGGTTTCCTCACTGCGATGGAATTTTGCTCGTGTTGATTCTGAATTGGTTTATAATGAGGTTCGTTCAATTGACTGGCGCCAAATGTACCTCATGAATACTGGTGATGCTGTTGAATATTTGTATTATACACTTTATAATATTTTTGACAGTCATGTTCCTCGGTTCATCAGTTATCCTAATTCGGAACAACATCGGCGGGTATTTCCGCCGTGGTTTGGGTGCAAACTTATAGCTGATGTTCGTGCAAAATGGTTGTCTCATAGAAGATGGAAACGTAGCCAATCATTTTGTGACTATGAGAAATTCCGGACTCTTAGGAAGATCGTGAAACGTGGTGTGAGTGAGCGATATACTGTCTATCTTAATGAGATGGAGAGTGCTATTGCGGTTAATCCTAACCACTTTTTCAGATTTATTAAGAGTAAGCATATTTCACATGGTCTTGAGCATTCATTCTCATTTGGTAATAAAAGTTTTGACGGTCCTGAGATCGCCAATGCTTTTGCTTCATTTTTTAGCTCTGTCTTTGACCAGAGAAAACCATCCCTTAATGCTAGTTTGGCTTCACAAATTGGTACTGAGGGTGTCGGTATAGACATTCCGCGGGTATCGCTGGGAGATGTTAGGATGGCTATTATGAAGCTGAAGGGGTCTGTTGGGCCTGACGGTGTGCCCCCTGACGTATTAAAGGTATGCTGTAATTCGCTTTTAGAGCCTCTTCAGTTTATTTTTAACCTTATTCTTGCTTCTGGTAATTATCCTTAAAAATGGAAATTATCTAGAGTCATTCCTATTCATAAGAGTGGCTCTAAAAATGAGGTTGAAAATTATAGACCTATTGCTATTATCTCGGCTATTCCCAAAATTTTTGACATCATCCTTCACCGTTTGATTCTTGCGCAGTTTAAAAGATTATTGTGTGATGAGCAACATGGTTTTACACCCTGTCGTTCCACTACCACTAATCTCGCCTGCTTCACACATTTGATCATGTCTAAAGTTGACGTTGGTCAGCAAGTTGATGTAGCCTACTTTGACTTTCGTAAAGCCTTTGATCAAGTCAATAATGACGCTCTTTTGATCAGGTTAGCTGAAGTGGGTTTTTCAACGCGTCTTCTTAAACTCTTTGCTTCTTATCTTAGTGATAGGAAGCAATTTGTTAGATATGGTCTTTATGAATCTCCTTCATTTTTTACTCGATCTGGTGTTACTCAGGGGTCCACTTTAGGCCCATTACTATTTACAATTCTTATTAATAACCTCCCTAGAGTTTTATGTAATGCATCATGTCTCTTGTTTGCTGACGACGTTAAATTATTTTTTGCTGTCAAGGATGAGAGGCAAGCCTCTCTCCTTCAAGCTGATATTAACGCTGTCTTGGAGTTCAGTTCTAGTTTAGGCCTTGAACTTAATTTAAACAAATGTGCAATTATGAGCTATGGACGTGCACATTCACTCTATTGTCACGGATATTCCATTAGATCCGTCTTGTTGAAGCGTGTGGAATCTATTGTCGATTTGGGTATCACTTTTGATCCTCAGCTCACCTTTCACAACCATATCAAAAAAGTCGCTGACGTTTCCTTTCGTCGACTTGGATTTGTTTTGAGATATGCAAGATTATTCTCCAATCCTTTGTCTTCTCGCTTGCTTTTCAATTCGCTTGTGAGAAGTAAGCTAGAGTATAATGCGATTGTGTGGAATCCGCATGAAGCAAATTACTCTCTGATGATTGAGAAAGTGCAAAAAGCATTTCTTCGTTTCCTATATAGGAAAGAATATGGGTATTACCCATATCTCTACCCCACTCCTTTCCTTTTGGGCATGCTTGGGTATAATTTCCTTGAACTTCGGAGAAACTTCTCATTAATTCGTTTCGTTCTCCTGCTCTTACGTGGTAATACGTCATGCCCGTTGTTGCTGGAGCAGTTGGGGCTTTATGTCCCTAATCACTATGTGCGTGGTAGACATCATCATTTGCTGGCTGTACCTCCTGCCCGCACAGTCCTTTTTCGAATGGCTCCTATTCCAAGAGCTATCCGACTTCTTAATGAAATCGTTGCTGCCGAGACTGAATGTGATATTTTCCACCTTAGTGAGCGTAAATTGTCGGAAATTACTCTAACCCATTTATCTGGTAGTCTGCGCTCATCATTGTTTTCATGATTGATTGTGATTTATGAGTGAAATTTTGATTAACTCTCTTCCATTTGGGCCTTACAGGGATGTTTTGTATTTGTAGTTGTTTCTTACATATTTATTGAAACTGGCTGTAGGTGCAAGGCATTCCTTATGCTATATTTTATTTGATATTTTTACTTTATCTGTTATTATTAAATGCTATTTTTTATGTATGTATGGATGTATTTATGTTTGTGTTTAATTGTTATTTTGTTTTTTTTCTTTTTTGTGTTATATTTTTTGACCATTGTGGCGCTTTAGGAATTCCTGTTATGCCACAATGGTCTGTTTAAAATAAATAAATAAATAAATAAATAAATAAATAAATAAATAAATAAATAAATAAATAAATAAATAAATAAATAAATCATTATTAAAAGTAAAAATAAAATAAAAATAAAATAAATGTATAATGCTTGCATCCATGAAAATAGTAGAAACATACATACATAGGTGCTTATATTTTGAATGTGAAACAAAATTAAGTTTCAGGATCGTTTTATATTTCCAGTGTTACATACAGAGCAGGTGATGCTGAGAGCCGCATTCTACAAAGGGCCACTGATTTAATGCATACACATTCTTAACAAATTTTTTCTTCCAATCAAATCTTTATGTCTAGACGTATGTGTCAATAAATAATTGCTTCCATCAGCAAATTTTCTATATTATGTATTTTAAAAATTAATTACAGACTCATATATGTATGTATGTAAATGAGGTTATGCTTAAATATTATGCTGTTTCGTATATTACAATGGAAAATAATTTTAATAAACGTGAGCGTCAGGGAAAGGGTTAACCAAATAAGGTGCGATTCGGGGAAAGGGTAGTTTGCTTACGTAGCAACCAGCTTTTGCCTAATACGCCCGCTCCCAGCTCATATTCTGACATTTTGGCTCATATTGTGCCTCATAAGGAATATTAACTCCTACAGTGCGGCGTCTCGCTGACCTTTGACGGGACTTCTGGGAATCGTATTGTACCCGACGCGACGTTATCAAAGAGATTCGACCAATTTTGTCGAAAAGCTTTCACCGAAAAAATATATTTCAATATAATTTAGTCACGCACACCCATTCGTTTTTTTCGCACAAATAGCACCTTTCGATAAAATATTGATAAAATCAATTATTGAATTATTTCTCTACTCATTTCCACAGCACATACACATACCAAGGCTTGTGGAGCGTGAACGTGAGCTTTCAATCGATAATTTACGTCTAAAAGTGCATACGTGTAGACTAGGGTTACCTCACTTTTCGACCCTCAATAAATTGAACGTAATATTCTTTATCTACATACCTGGTGTTTTCAGTTTGCAAATCTTAAGATAAGCGAAAATTTTATGATAAAATCTACATCCACATAAATATGTACATACATGAAATATTTTTATTCACATGCATTGTCTCCTATATCGAATTGTAATCAATTTGTTATTAAAATTTTTCAAATTCTTCAATCATATACATATGTACTTTTAGGCAACAAATAAAATTTTCAATGAATTGTCAGTAAGTTTTTTACCAATTAATAAATTAACAAATTATCAATTAATAAAAAAAACAAATTCTCAATTAATATTGTAGTTTTTTTTTTCAATAAATTACACTGTTCGACAAATGACGAATTTTTTTTTTGGTTCAGATACAATATATGACTTTTCTTATAGATCTATGCCCAGTAAACATGATTCTGGTAATAAAAAATGTTGATTGGCTCGAGATTCGGAGATATATAATGTGTTTTTTAAATCGCGCGATTTTTCTATATCTTGGTGTTGTTCGGTCGATGTCTCAAAATCTATCAATTTCCTGTACAAAATGAATATTGGAATCTATAGTCGGGTATTTTATCTTTCATTTGTAGTACTTTTTAATTTTCAAATCTATCTAAGTAGTCGTCCCGTTCAAATCAGAAGTCAAAAGTACGTATTTTCACTTAGGATTTTTTCCCACTGTTAATACTATTTTATATTGAGTATTTTCTATTGACACATATTTATTGGGATAATATTCTGGCCACACCATTTTTTATTTTCGTTTAAAAGGGTTAATTGGAAGTGTGCTGAATTTTAAATCGGTAAAATATCCAACTAAAAACTCGTACTATTATTTACTCGTATTTACACGAATCTGAATTGAATTAATAGGGATAATATATTAAATTGTCTTTATATGCGAATTAAATAAAATTCTAGTAAGAAAAATCATATTTCGACTATTCTTGTAAGAGCGGCGAACGGGCGCTTCTGATGACCAACTGTCATCGCGTTGATCTGACAGATAATTCCGATGTAGTTTTTAATTAAATTCCTCTGACTTCATTTTGGAGACATTTGTTTATTTTAATGAGAGCTAACCCGCGTATGTCGGTCAAATATTAAATCAGCTCGCAAATTTTTGAAGGTTAGGAATTTCACCAAACTAACTAAATGAAACTAATAAAAAACTGAAGTGTACTTGAATTAAGTAAAAATGAAGATTTTTTTCACTCCAATCAACTGTCTTTCGATTGTAAGTTACTTAAAGTTTTATTTTCAATTAACGTATTTTCCTTTGACATTTTAATGGATGGTTTCAGAAAGGAATTAATTTCATTTGAAATAAAAATTAAACTTATGTATAATTGCCACAAAAAAAGTATGTAAATATATTGAAAATCGAAAATTTATTAATTTTTATTTTTATATTTATTTGATACATACCTATGTAAGTACTTACATATTAAATGCCATGACAGGAATTACCCCAAGGCGACATATATGTATGGTTAGATTATTTTTGTTCATAAATTCTAACAGGGCATATTTTTTGATACACAGCAAATTTGCGAGAAATACATTATGTAGGTAGCATATTTTTATAAGATTCAAAAAATTGGATATGATAATAACTCGAATTTTCGAGAAACTGGGGCAGAGAATACTAATTTATTGGATTCATCACAACAATTAAGCTAGAAAAATCGGAAAATTCTAACAGAAGACGGACGATCTATGTTTCAATAAACACTAAATCTCACCAGCAGCTTTTTTGGCCGGGACATGAACCCACGACCTCTCTAATAGAATGCAATAGCTCTACCAGTGAACTACACTGTCATTTTTTATTTAATGTGAAGATTAAAACGGACACAAATCTAAAATTTAAACAAACACTCTGCTATGTAATGACGCGATATACATATATGTACATATGTATGCATTCATATGAGTATAAGTGGTAACCCTAGTGTAGTTTTACCTTCAGTGTGTTACGAATCGCCTTGCGTATCGTTGATTACGATAATGGACTAAAAAACGTGAACAATAACGACCAAAGAACGTGCTCCAATCGCCAAGAAAGATTTGCATTTAACACGGCCCGTAAGAATTCGAAAACATCACCATGTAACAATTCAGCTCGACATACTTACGTACCGATATTGTACATTTGAATGTATGTATATGACAACATGACCTCTATAACCTGCATCGATTCTATAAGCGGAACACCTTTATCCTAATGGAATCGAACACCAACACGTTTTTCTGTTTATCGTGCCCAAAACACTAATCTCTGAAAGAAAGGAGCTTTCGCTTTGACAAAAATGTGACGCGTTTTTGCCTGCGAAGTTCTGCAGCCAATTTACATAGTATTCGCAAATGTATCAATGACGCGGATACCGAATAATTGGATATTTTTACACTTCCAAAAGCGAATTTTCTCTCGTCATCCCATGGATCAATTTGCCGAAAAGAGGTTAAATAACGCAAAAGCTCTCGCACCACATACATATGTATTTGTATACGCTCGTTTATAAAATGGACGCACATAAATATATATTTATTACGTAATAAAGTTAGCATATTTCAGAGTATATTTACAAAGGATTTTTTCCAGGCTTGTGTACCCTTTTTGAACGTACATATATCGCCTATGGATAGATGAGCTTACGCACATATAATCTCGTATTTTTCGTCGTATGAACGACAGTCAATATGTATTCTGCTTGGTAAAAAAAGAATACACTTTAAATTCTATATTATACATATACTTATGTGTAGTATAGGGCTGCCATAATTGTCGGACCACCGACGGGGACACCCCCCCCCACCAAAAAAGACCACCTTTACGACATTCCTAGTTTTATTATAAAACATAGATAAAGTAAAAATTGCGCAATCTTTTAACTCAATGCGTCTGTACGAAATCTAAAATAAAATAATATAAAATAGATTAATGGGCGATTCAATTTAATAAAACCAAATATATAGAACCTTACCTAAGCATTTTATTTCATCCATTCTTCTCTCGCCTTCACTCTTCCCTGACTTCGGTAACTTCATTATCATCGCTCTTCTTTACCCAATTATACTTTTACGATGTATTCGTTGTTTGGAGCAGCTCTTTTTCCCTTTTATATGTATAATTATAGAATTCAATGCATGGCATTTTATAATTTAAGACACATTGAATTATGCTTTTCACTGTGTATTTCATTTTCCATTCTTCACGTGTGCTATTTTCGATAAATGACCTCATATATGTACATACATTACTTCCTCATAAATTGAATCCGTGAACAATATATGTATATACATATACTTAAATATGTAGCCGGGACGTATGGCAGCCCTTGTGTACTACATCCCATCAGAAAATGCCTAAAAAATATGTATTCTCGACTCTTGAAAGTGCGATTGACAGGCGCCACCTTTTATGTTATCTATTCCACATCCGTTTTGCTATAGATAATTTATATAGAGCGGTTCATAGTTCATGGTTCATATGGTGAGAGATGATATGCTTACAAAGTTTGTAGACTATTTCTATGATTATCTACATATTATGTATTTGGGAATTCGATAACGACGCACAAATTCCGATTATGAGAACGATTTCGATTGAGCGCTTATGTAGTGCAACTTACATTTTTTTTTCAGTGAAGCAAAAGTTTTAATTCTGATTTTGTGCAAAATATTTTTAATACTTAATATCAATATAATGTTTATAAATATAAAATATGACAATGATCCAAATAATTGAAAAGGTCAAAATAAAATAATGAAATATTTTATTAACTACTAATTGTTTTATCAGGCTTCGTTCAGTGTTTGTAATATAAACAGCGTAAACATGGTGAATCTAATAGTAAATATTAATTTATTTGAATCGAAAAAAATATAATATTCAACCAATTGAATTGTCGTCATAGAAACTATTTTGACGCGAAATCTCATATTTTACATCAAAAAAGGTCGTTTTGGGCTCTTTGTATCATGAAATCCTTAATTTTTTTCGGAATTTTTTATGTTCAGATTTCAAGAAAGGTTTCAACGACTTTTGGTTTCAAAATAATCCCGGGTGCATGAAAAAAATGATTTTTTGAAAATAACGTATCCCCGCTACAAACAACCATTGCAAGCGGGACGCGCTTTGTGTAAAGACTTTTGAGCGAAACGGCGACTTTGAATTATCGTTAATCAGTCAAAACTTTTCATAATTGACCCAAATAATTTTCAGCAGGTGAATTTTGATCGTTTTTTTTAAATAGTAAAAAAAAATAAACTCTTCACGACAAAAATATATATAAAAAACCTACTTTTTAAAATTTTTGCCGAGATAAATCGATTGGATAAGGCTATTTTTTTTTTATTTAACGTTAATTTGATTCGTTATTTTATATAACAAGTCTTTATTTTATATGTTTCAGTGATCGATTCCGAGTTCAAATCAATCAAAATCTCGAAGTCAAATGTTCGCAGGATCATAAAGATTCATATATTTTACTAAAAAGAGAAATTAGCATTTTAAAATGAAATTTTAAATGATAATCTCACTTTTTAATTTAATTTTTGTTTTGTCTTCAAGTCTATATAAAAAAAAAAATTAAATATAATTTACAATAGTATAAAATTGACACATTGATACAAACTTTTGTTTTGTTTTGTCTTCAAGTTAAAATGGTACATAAAATATTTTATGTAAAAAAATATCATAAATTCTACGAACCAATATATGTACATACACATGTATATTGTACCCACTAAAAATAATAATATAATATTGCCTGCATAAAAAGGGTATTAGATTGTGCTTCCTCGAGCCCAAAAATTTATAAAATGTGGATCTTACGCTCAGCTATCTTGACTACCCTTTCGATATATGGATACTATGATTTATGAATCATTCCGTGTAATGTAGATATAAACTACACTGAATCGTATCGTAAAGAAACAACGAAACGAACAGAACTATCACATACATATAAATCGCTTCTCTCGATACGAATCGTGTAGTTAACATGTTCAAGACCCCAAAAGTGTCCCGCCAGAACATTTCCTAATTAAATTCTAACTGATAACTATCAATTCTACGCGTAGTTCGTGATTAGACATCAAAAACTAGCGAAAGTTTCACATAGCGGTCACTTTGAGACCGTCGAAATTGGACTGCAACATTCTACATATATGTATATGTACGTATGTATGACTTTACACATGTACGTAAGGGACTTTATTTCTGAACGCGTGTGTGGGTGTGTGCTTTATTCCCTTCAAAAAGATAGTTAGGGCCCACTTCGGTCTCCTTCCGGCTGCCCCTATGACGATTTTCCCAAAAATTAAACTGTAGACGGGAATGAGGGGGTTCGAATGGGACTCTTGGGTCCCTCTAAGTGAATTAAGTCTCGAGTTGTTCTTCTGTGCCTGTTAAAGTTCGGACGACTGCCGATCCCCCAAAGGTCCATTAATATCTGATATGAGACTGTATACCTACATACATACACGCATGCTTGAACTAAATACGTTCTTTCACCGTTTCAAATTATGAAAGTGCCTTTGAAATTTTATTTTATTTTTCAAATTTAAAATTCGGTAATGTTTGAAAAGAGTGTGTCATCTCTAACGAATTCTGAGCGCAAAACTTAGACATTAAGCACAAAAATTTTACACAAAATTTAATATAACCTGAAGTTGACGGATTCATTTATAATATGCTTGCCAATATACATACATATGCCCATAAAATATTAATTTTTTTTTTTAATCTTATAAAAAGAAGAAATAAAAAGACGCATAGAATTAGGATGGAGTGCATTTGAACGACTGAACGCCGTTTTAAAACCAAAAATGCCATTTTGCAAGAAGAAAAAGATCTTCGATCAATGTGTTTTGTCAGCGATGACGTATGGATGTGAAACTTGGACATTGAACGCCAAGATGCTACACAAAGTCCAATGTACTCAAAGAAGTGTGAAACGCTGCATGCTTGGCATAACTAGGAATGGCAGCAGATTACGAAGGTGAGGAGTATCACGAGAGTAGTGAATAGATGTCGATGGGCGGGTCACGTAACTAGAAGAATGGACAAAAGTTGGACAAAACAGTGCTAAAATTATACCCGAGAGAATGTAAAAGGGTAAAAAGAAGACCGCAAGGTAGACGAAATTAGGAAAATGTGAAAGTTGCGCAAAACAAAGACGAGTAAAACTGTGTTGGAGACGCTTTCATCCAGCAGTAGATGGTGAATGGCTGTAAATGATGATGATGATGAATAAAAATGAGTACGTACGAGTATATTTACCTGCTTAACGCAAAAATATGTACATATGTTCATTAAATTCTCAGTTTAAATTCTTATGTTTATTAAATTCTCAGGATTAAAAAAAAATCGTTAAAAAGGTTCAAACTGAATATGTTATGCAATCATTTTGTTTTGAGAATTGGAGTGTCTTTAATCCATGCGTAGACAGCTAAAGGCTGCTTGTGATGATGATGATATTGAATATGCATTATTAAAATTTATAATAACTTTGTTATAGACAACAATAGTCAATTATGGCGGTGGTTCTTGGCACGGAATGGGTTGAGATTTTTATGTGAGTTCACAATTTGAATATTCCTTTTACACATATCGGACTAGGGTCGCCCTTTATTCGAACTAGTTTTTTTCGAAGACAACAAAAAGCTCCGTAGAAAAAAGTATAAATAAAAGATAATGCTATCTATTTGATATTTTATAGTTATTTATTAATATTGGACGGTTATAAAGGAATCCATTATTTTACTCGCAGGTTTCGGCATAAATCATTAGAGACCTTTATTGTTATGTTGTTCGGGATCGGCGTTATGGTTTTCGGGGCACTTGGAACTGTCTCTCTCGCACTCTCATCTCGAGACGTGCTTTCATCCCTTTCCTTCTTTTCATTCGCGGTACTTTGCGGCAATAATGGCGGTAATGCGCGGTGCCCGAATCTTGGAATGTGGCAATTTTAAAAATTATGTTTGATTCATTATTAATTTTTTACGATTGTTCTCGGCCCTACGGAGCTCTCGCCCGACCCTCCCCCTTCCTCCCCATGTAACATTACGATCCGGCCGTCCGAGTGTTAACTGTTAGCCGGTCGCGCAGACGTATCCAAAATTAAATTATAACCGTTCCATCGGCTGAAGGGGGGTTTTATATATATTTTTTCAAGCCGGGACGGAATGTGAATATTGGAGTAATCCTGAATGATTTAGGTGTGTATGTAGTGGTGTGATGTTGGAACGCGATAGCCATTTTTTGTTGTAAATCCCAAGCGCTACTGTGTGGCCAAGAACAATAATTCATTACGAACAGTGATTTGTCTTGTCGCCGTGCTAGGGGGTCTCCTTTATCAATTTTTGTGGGAAATTTATTTATATTCAGCGTGACCCATGATCCTTTAACTTCCACGAAAATGAAATATTATACGACGTGTTAATTTAATAACAATCTTGTACATATAGCTGGATGCTGCATTGATATGCTGTCGGTGGGATTGAACGCTGAATTGGCTTTGCCAATTTCGAACGTGTTAATTTGGACCGTTTGAAATAATAATTCGGACGAGATGATGTCCGCACTTTAACCCTTTGCCGACGACGTGGTAATTGCGCGTCTCGGGGCGAACCGTTTTCGAAATAATAATATAAAGTATGTAAATCCCTCGTGAAAGTTCGGCATTAAAACAACACCGAACCTCCCCACCCACTCGCCACGGCGAGCTTTTATTTTTATTTCACTCGGAAAAGCTTTTAAGCTCTTTATTACATTTTTGGGACGAAATTGTAAAAGCCATATTTTTAGCGCTCGAAATTGCTTTATATTATTTCTGATATGTATATGTGTATTTATTTGTTTCATATACGTATACTGATATACATAAACCACGTAGCTTACAGGTGATTTCGTTAAGTGTATTTGGGAGAACGTATTCGCAACTCGTTCTATGTAGTCGGCCATTGAAATACAATTCATCTACCCAAAACTTTTTGCTGGGCCAGAAACAATACTCAATGTTACTGTTAGGTGGTAAGCGAAGTTGCTAGAATATTTTATTATTTAATTTGCGATATGGGGCTTTTTTTCGTGAAACCTGATTATTTTCGTGCGAAAAGAAAATGTATATTAGTCCATTGACATAATTTTTTTCTATACGAAACTTTATATTTTCAAGCTATTATTTCAGCACCAGATACATGATATGCAAGGCTACATACATACATATTACATGCCTAACATTCGATGACCTTTTGGTGTATTTGGAAGGTCAAAATTTATCCTAAATACGGAAATATGTAGTACATCAATAAAAAAACAACTTCAAAATAATATACAACAAAACAGAAATCAAAATACATACATATCTTTAAGAGATAAAATCCTTTGATCGGAAATATTACAATCTATATTTAAGAGGCTTTTCTTACTTGTTTATAAAACATGCTCGTTTGCACGCGAATTTCAGATTTTTATCGATGGGCCTGGTGGAAAACTTTCGTCGTATGAACGGGGAATAAAAATTGTCGTTGATTTTTGCAATGTTTGCCAATCGATTTATCTCGACAAAGTGTGTTTTTTTCCGCTCCGCTACAAATCGCTGCAAAACACGCGGCTGCATGTTCATTTCGATTTCAGTATTTTTCGTCTCGACAAAATTCCCGACTGCTTGGCCGCATGATCACTCGAACTTGTATCGATGACGAACGTATGGATGTCTCTTTTGCACGCATATATTTTGCCGAGTACTGCTCGCACTTATGCGAACTCTATGTAAAATTCCCAATATACCACTCCACTCGTCTTGTGATCCTGATACTTTTGTCTCGACTTTTGCCTTTTTAAACTAGCCAGAAAAATTTACAACTCAATTTTAATAATTGCTTATCATCAATGTCGAAATGTTATCTGCGTAACCCAATGAATATCTCGTCTTTCGTACATGCTTAAATTCAAACATTCGCGAATTTCGTCGAGACGTCAAATACCGAAATCGAAAAGAGCATGCAGCCGCGTCGTTTGCAGCGATATGTAGCAAACCCGTTTTTTTATATCTCTTTTTGATAAAGTTAAGATATTTTCGCTATTTAAAAAAGTTTAATATTCACCTATTAAAGTTTATTTGGATCAATTATGAATTGACTAAATAACAATATCAATTGACTAATTAACGAGAATCCAAAATCGCCGTTTCATTCTTAAGTGAAAAGTTTCACAAAGCACGCCGCTCTAGAAGATAGTGTTTGTTTGAGGAAGGGTTATTTTCAGAATATCGTTGATATTTTATATTTTATTCGCGTTATTATTTTGGAAATAAAAGTAGTTGAGAGCTTCCTTAAGTACATAACTGCGTTTTGTACTTAAGCATACATAATCTGACCTATTTTGACGTAAGATATGACGTCATATTCGCGTCATTTTGTCAAACTTTTCATCAAAAACATTTCATCAAACTTCGTAAAATTTTCGGGTATTTTTGTGTTTAAATCAAATGTATATATACACCATAGGAAGTTCTCAACGACTTTAAAGATTTTAAAATAATCATAGGAAAAACGTCTTTTTTGTTAATACGTATATTTTTTTGTTTTAATAAGTTTTGGTGGACTCTTTTTATGCTGCGTACGGACCAAACCAACGACGATTTTGGGCCAACGTTTTAACCAGCAGGATAAAACCAGTAGCGTACAAAATATCGAAATAAAAATTAAATTTAAAAATTGAAATTAAATATCAAAATTAAAACTATTATTATTATATTAAAATTAAATTCAAATATCAAAATAAAATTATAATCAATATATTAAAATTAAAATAAAATATTGAAAGTTAAAACAGAACATGCCCAATTTAAATAAATTTTCGAGATTGACCTAAAATTAGATCATCAACAATCACATACAGGTAATCCTCGACTTTTGTTTGTCGAAGATGTTTTGACTTACGAAGATACGCACTAAGATCAAAAAAAAAATCAAAGAATTCTTATTTTTACTTCCCCGTAATGCGCAGTTACTGAGAATATCTCATGTATTAGTATGGGTGACCGAGCGATGATCGCAATCCGGAGCGTTGTCGGTCTATCAATCGAATTTTTTTAGTCTTCAATTGTTTCTCTCGTCGAAATAAATCAAATAATTAAATCCATCTCAGAGGTAAAATTTATCGGATAATGTGTGATTATTAATTTTATTTCGACGAAAGAAAAAAAAACCCTTTGACAAATCAGCGACATTTTTTTTGTTAAATGTTTCATCGACGGCGGAAACACAGTAGTATATCGTGACGACTTATAAGAAACAATAACAAGGTTTTTTTCGCTCGTAATCAGAGAAATTATAATATTTCTCTGGTTGTAATGCGTATCGTCGTAATTCAAAACATTGTTGTAATTCAAAACATCAACGACGGTCTAATTTTAGCTCAATCTCGCTTTTTAGCTTAATTTTGATATTTAATTTCAATTTTTTAATTTAATTTTTATTTCGATATTTTGTACGCTACTAGTTTTAAAAGTTGGCCCAAAATCGTCGTTGGTTTGGTGCGTACGGACCATTAAGGAGTGTCATTTACGATACGAATCACATATGTGTTAATAATCTAAATATATATATTTTATATAAAGAATAAATTTGAATTGAAATATGCCTCATGCTATATCAGCATTTGAAAATCTCCGTCATCTCCGCAGTCTATTCTCGCAGTATTGTATGTATGTATGTATATAATACCTTTGTCTAGCATTTTCAATGCGGCTCAAGAGTCAGCATTCAGAATCGGCGAAGTATATCTCATATCGAATGTATCTTATATGTGCATTTTATTCACATTTAAAATTCCCTTTGTAAAAATGAACAAAACCAGCATTTAACATCTCCCAAGCGTAGAAAAAAAATAATACGAACTGTGAGGCTTTTCTTTCTCACTCCACATATGTACATACATACATACACATATGTATATAATACATACATACATACATACATACATACACCGAAGACGATAGTTATTTCATAACAACGACAAAAATCCATATTTTACGAATTCTGCACGGCAAGAACCGTCCATTATTCGTGTCTGGGTTTCCCAATGCGTGGGACGCAGGTGATGCGACCCCCAGAACACGACCCAGGATTTCGTTTTGGCACGAGGTGTCAAAAAAAACAAACACACTTCCATACAAAGCCATAGAAATATATAGAGAAATAATAAAAAATATATATATAAAAAAATCTAACCCTTTATGTGCGGGACAGTCCGTAACGACCGCGGCGAAATTGGAAACCCCTAATGAAAGGAATAACACGTCCTTCCTTCTGTCCTTTTCTTTTTTGTCCTCTCAAATGTGAGATTTTATGACTTTTCGGCAATCTTCAAAGTTGACATCAACATAAGCAATCGACATAATTCAAATAAGCTATCGCTTTTGATGCATGCCAGCTCAATGCTACAGTTCAATATTAATTGATATAACGTGTAATCATATCTAAGCTTATGAAAAATCGACTATAGACTTGACACGATTAACCATTTCCGTGCTTGTTTATGTTAAGTCTGTATCATTGTTTTATATTTAGACCACCCATGTTGTATATTTATTATATATAATTGAAAGTTTCTTTAGTATCGTGTTTCAATTCTGATCTCACTCTATCCATATTAGAAATAGACTATTAGAATAGTTGCTTTAATGTTTCCAAAGTTTGAACATCTGCTACCTATCGTGTCTAGAATGCATTCATATAGGTGCAATCGCTACCCACCAGTTCGATAAAATTATCTTTGATGCACTTTCGTTGT
Organism: Arctopsyche grandis; assembly: GCF_051622035.1. Taxonomy (NCBI): domain Eukaryota; kingdom Metazoa; phylum Arthropoda; class Insecta; order Trichoptera; family Hydropsychidae; genus Arctopsyche; species Arctopsyche grandis. The sequence goes on from NC_135357.1 coordinate 11,744,604, forward strand.
CGTCATTGACAGGTGTGCAGCTACTGGACCTATAAATGGAAAGATATCGACGCGTAATAAAATACTTACAGTGTGTGTGTGTTATTATTATCGTGTTAAAATTATCATATCTGGCATAAGTCGACCGGTAACGTGTCGTGCGAGATTAAATGGTTAAGAGGATTCCGTCAGCCATACTTAACCTTTTCGCCGTGTGATCCCTTCGCACTGGATAGTATGCGTCGATTGGCCGACATGCTGTTAATAGATTATCCCGTATTTGTCGGGACTAGAAGCCTTAGACGTCCTGAGGGGATATTCGAAAATACAATCTACATACATACATATACATAGGCAGCATCCAGTACAGCTTCCCTCTCAAATTATTCAAAATCTATCTCATTTCAAATATTAAATTATATATTGTATTTGTTTGTTGTCGAAATAATCCGTCGATGAGACTTACTATATATATAAAGACGTTATTCTCTCTTTCTCTCTCTCTCTCTCTCTCTCTCTCTCTCTCTCTCTCTCTCTCTGTGTGTGTGTCCTTACGCTAGCCGAACATAATAATGAATCGATAAAAAGCCTAAACTTTGTATAAACTCATTCAGAATCGAACCCGCACACACAAATATCCTCTTATAGGTATACCTGAGTTCAGAGAGTTAGACACGAAGCCAACATCGAATTTTCAATTGGTCTTTTTTTTAAAACATTAATTTAAATTGATTCCTTCCACTTAAAAATGTTAATGATAATTTTATTTCGCAAGGTTTTGAACCTTTTTCTTTGTTTTCATTTTAAACATATGTATATTATTCGACTTCGAGTTTTATTATTTTTTATTGCATAATTTAATTGGCATAACCTATGCGATGATATTTCATCAGGCTGACCACTTAAATATATGTATGTATATGTATATGTTTATGTACATATATGTATTATATAATAATATATTATATATTATTTTTAAAATGTTTAACATTAACATAACAACAAAATAAATTTGTAATATACTTAAATAATGCTGTGCACACCTATAATTGATGTATACGTATATCAGAATCATAAATGTGTGAAGAATATATATTAATTATTACTATTCGTATTGTAACTTTATTAAATCATGTAACAATTTGTTTACGAACCCACCCGTTGAAATTTTAACGGGAATAACACTAGCTGTACGTATAATAGACATTGTTATCACTGCTATTGAAACTTTCATATATATGTATTTATTTAAATATAAATTTTTGTACGTAGAAATCAAATTCAAATAAATGAATATAATATTTCTATTGCTTAGCGACGACTAAAAAACGCACATCTTTCGCGTTAGTGGTGTGTTTTCCGAGTTAAAATCACGAATATACTTTTATATACTGCTTTTAATCTCAATTGGTGATTATCCACAATTCGTTTTGTGTATAAGAAGGGTTTTCCGTGCGCGTTTAATACCTACATATATAATATAATTTTTCTTTAACCGTCGCGTATGCATTTTTCTGCCTGCATGATATTGTTCATTTGTTACGATGCAAAATTTTCATGTTTGAAAATCTCCATTCGTATGGGAGTGTTAAAAACAATTTTATATTTCTCACCGATGAGGAAAGTCTGAGGAAAGTGCAATGGATTCCTGTTTCCCCACACATACATAACAATCTCTCCTGAAAGAAACGAGTGGAAGCATTGGTGTTGATTCGAGGAAAGAGAAGTCAAGTGAGATTAAATTTATTTCAAATATTTATTTATTTTATCGTTTGAAAATCAATATTGTTTATTTATTATACGTACATATTATACGTACGTATTTTTTTTTTGAATACTTCTTTTTATGTTATTTAGACGGCTGTTTTTTCTTGCGCGATTTCTTGAATCTTTTTTCTTTAAATACATATGTACGTAGTAATAATAGATGCAGTTTTTTTATTTAAAATACAAACATGTGAAAATTAACACATATATTTTATTTATTTTATTGTTACAATCAATATACACTCGTCATTACAGATCGCTCCAATGCGACGAGTGTACGATAACGGTCAGAAATACAATAATACATATACAATCAGAATACATAGCATATAACAATTAATCAGTACAGAAGTAATAATCATAGAGACATCTATGGATTATTTTTAGCGTTAAATTTAGTTAAATAAACACGAAATTATAGAGATGTCTATAGATATATCTATAGATTTCAGATTACTGTGCATAATTTTTACAAATTATACACATAGATTTTGTGACAACAGGAAATGATCTAATACCAATTTTCAGGAACCGTTTCAACAATGATCAGATAAAATTGGCAAACTCTGATAGAGAAACGATCGATTTGGAGTCACAAAACCCCCAAACCTAACCAGCAGTTTGACGAGGACTCGAACCTTCGACCTCAGTGGTGCTAAATATATACGCTACCATTAAGCCAAACTGCTGGCTATATATATATGTAGATCGAGTGACATAATGTTATTTGCATGTTTTTTGTATGTCTTGAATTTATTGGCGGAGTGGGGGCGGCGGGGGAATGAGCAAATCAATAATTTCGTTTACTACTCATCAAGTTTGTTTAACACTATGTATGTTGAGTGAACACTATTTGGCTAACGAATCTATGAAAACAGTCGTCTTTAACGAATTTTAAGAAGAAACATACATATATCCATACTCTGAATCAATTTAAGAATTTAAAACAGAAATTTAAAATAAGTAAATGATTTTCTGCACGAAATGTTAGCAAAAATCGTACTCTTGTATGTAGCTATGTACATATGTACATAGTTATAACATTTATCTTTTCATAGCTTTGTAAATCTAGGAAAAATCACACTAAGAAAGATTTTACTTGCAATAATGCTGTTAGTAATAGAATATATGTATAATACATACATATGTACATGTATTGCTTAGGATTTAGAAATACAACTTATTGAGTTGAGCACAAGAAAATTCTGCTGTAGTAGGTATAAGTGTAATAAATAGCAAATAGCGTATATTAATGTAAAATCCAAGAATCATTTACAGCCATTCACCATCCACTATTGGATGAAGGCCTCACCAACATGCTTCCGTTCGTCTCTGTTTTGCGCAACTTTCATCCATCTCACCCCACACATTTTTTTATAATTTCGTCTCACCACCGTCGTTGTGGCCTTCCTTACAATTCTCTCGGGTTTAATTCTAGCACTTCTTCAACCAATTCTTCTAGCTACGTGACCCGCCTACGATATATATATATATATATATATATATATATATATATATATATATATATATATATATATATATATATATATATATATATATATATATATACATATATATATATATATATATATATATATATATATATATATATATATATATATATATATATATATATATATATATATATATATATATATATATATATATATATACATATATATATATATATATATATATATATATATATATATATATATATATATATATATATATATATATATATACATATATATATATATATATATATATATATATATATATATATATATATATATATACATATATATATATATATATATATATATATATATATATATATATATATATATATATATATATATATATATATATATATATATATATGTATATAAATATATATATACATATGTATGTTACAATGATACTTTTTATTTTATTTAAACAATTTAAAATTTCTCTAGTGAGACTATAATTTCACAGACTGGGTACGGATGTAACGATAGAAATACAAATTAACTGCTCAATGTCAGTGAATTTGTAATTCGAACGGTAATGCATCATGCGTTCGAATTACAAATTACTACAAACCTTAACTTAACTTAACTTTAAATAAATAAAACCAACTATTACCTAACATTAACCTAACGTAACCTTATATAAATGTGGCTGCTAAGATATTATGATGTGTTTGCTTCCGAATCACGTCTCATCAAAAAAAGTCAAATCGAAAAAGATAGTGTACCATGAGGAGAGTGGGAATGGACAGGAATGGGGTTGAGGAATGGGGTTGGCGCGATTCATGGCGGCGACGCACATATCATCCGACTGTCAAAAATTATAATTTCACTAACGTGGACCAGTTAAAATGTAATTGGATATGTTTTCACTGAAACATGAGTGAAATTATAATTTCAATGCTGTTATAATTTCGCTGTAACATATCCACTATCCTTGTCGTACGTACATGTACATATATTTACTAAAAAAATACACATTCTATGCGCATTTTTTATTTGAAGCGGCCTTAATTTATTTTTAGAATGCTGTGAGAATTTTGCATGAGATTTTAAAGCCATATATGTGAGTGGGACGTGACATAAATAAGGTTGGGAAACACTGATCTTAACCTTAGTCAAAGCCTAATGGATGTTTAAGAAAATAAATTTTTCGTCTTTTAGTTCAAACGATTTTGTAAATCACAGTCTGCGGTTTGTATTTAATTTTCGTGTATTTCGGTTTGCTATTTCCAAGTCGGACGGTCTTGCAAAAAGTAGGGAAATTTATCCCGGCCAGTTATTTTCGAATGGATTCATTATTGAGCATGCAAAATAATAGTAACGGACGATTGACACGAAAGGTGGTTGTTGCAAATGCTTACATTTTACATACATATGTATGTATATGTTTATTATTGAATTACATATGTGGCGATTTTTTCGACGAGGGGGAGACAAAACGGAAAAGCGTCGCCTTACGACCGACTGTGACTTTTCACCGCCGCCGCCGGTGAAATTTCCCGCCGCCGGGAAATCTCCGAAAGGCATTTTCTATTTGAATAGGCCTATATTACTATTCAAATTGTACGAAGCCGGAGGATTCGCACTCTCCCGTACACGGAAGAGAGATGGGGAATTCTAGAACGCCAGGTGGAAAATCCACGAGAAAATTTTTCATACTTACCGTCGCCTCCCCATCGCTGCCACCTCTCGAACAAAAACGGCCGACGTGAAAAGAACTGAAAAAAATATATTGCACACATACACACACATGTGGAAAATTTCGTAAGTGAATATAGCTTTTCTTGAGATTCTTGCCCGGCCTGCGGGCAATCGTCCGCTCCTTTTTAACAGACTTGGAAAATTTTATAAGCATTCAAAACGAACAAGGAATAAATGTACATATACATATATATGTATCCTTTGCTCGTACACACCGCCTTCAAATATTTGCCGAAGATTCCCTCTTCGTATTATATTTAAACGACATTAGATGAATTATCGATCGAAATGTTATATTGATATATCAACGGAAACTTTTATTTTCTCAATTTTTTTTGCAACCCACTCAGATCAGGGGTTCTTTAATAATTCGAGCGATTCATCAATTATATAGGGCTTATCGGATCAATAGCCTGTAGTATGTATAGAAAATACGCAAAAATGAAAATAATCACCCATTGAATCGAGTATCGGACACAATAGTGAAGCACTCGCCTATATCAACCCCTCTCTGCACTATAAATATTTTTTTTAGGATTGACCTTAATATATCATATGCATTATATATGTAATATATTCCGCTTTTTAAAATTGATTCAATTCGAAAATATGTCTCTGAGTAATTTCATTTTTATTTTGTATAGTACAAAATATGAATAAAATATTATATTTCTACTTAAAAGTTTGTATGACTTATGCAGTCCATTTTCGATCATAAATACATACATACATACATACATCACACTTTGTATGTAAATTGAGTTGTTATCTTATTTGCCTTGTTGTGGGGCTAAAAATCCCAACCCCTGAAGCCGACAAGACATACTTCGACAGCCCCCAAATAACCGATGGGTCAACGTTGTTCTCCCCTAAAAGCCTCCGTTGGCGTCTGCGGATTGAGTCTTTATAAATTTAAGCTTTGAAATTGAGTTGTAAGTTAGTAGTTTGAGAGGCAGTATGGTCCCTTTCAATACCGCAGACATTGAATAGAAAAATCTTCATTTATGTTATTCACCGTATACTTTTACGAAAGGATTCTATTCAGAAATTGCACACACTTACAAACATATGTATTTATGTATGGATATTATTTTTCTTTTAAAATTCTTAGTTTCGAATTATACACAGTAGAAAGCTATTTTAGAGTGTGCTGAAATATTACCCTGTTTCAGACTTCAGTCTTAGAGGCGCGCAAGTTTGTGATTATTGTGCAAGCTAGCGTTGACACGTGTGCACGTGCAAGACTCTGTGTCGGGGTGCAAGTGCAATATGCAACTTAAATAAAATAAATCTTACACCTTAACACATGTGTATGCATTATTCGTGCATGACCTCGGGAATCTGATGCAATATTCATGCGATTTAACCGTCTTTGTCCGTTTCGAAAAATACGTAAATTGGCTCACCGAGACAAAAGTAATGAACGTGAGAATTTGCATGGTCTTTTCATTTTAATACAGCAGTGTATAATGAAATGAGAAATTTCATAAAACTACGACGAAATGTGTAAGGTAATGAATACGTCTACTTTTGAAATTAATTTTTTTAGTAAGTATATAATGTTATTAAATAAGTTTTTTATATAAAAATATATAATGTTTTTAATTAATTGAAAAATTTTAAACAGTCATATCATAATTTATTTCAATCAATCATGCACACTTCTTGACAGATTGACTCTTGACAGATTACTCTAAAGCGACGAGTGTGGAATACAGATTAAGAATTATGAATTATATGTATGTACATATATACAGGTATACACCCATATATGTACATATATATATATATATATATATATATATATATATATATATATATATATATATATATATATATATATATATATATATATATATATATATATATTTACATTAAGCACGATATTTATGGTATTTACATAAGTTGTGTAATACTTGTACATATAATACTTATATAAGTATTATACAAGGCAAATACATACGTCGATTAAACATTCAACATTGATATGCAGAGACATCTACATATGGCCAAATTTGCAGCTCATTTCAATGAAAATCAGATAAATTGGCAAACTCTGATTGGAAACGATCTGGAGCCACATATCTATATGCTGGACCAGCAGCAACCGGTGGGATTGATCCTGTGACCACTTCGATCGAAAGCATTATATGCTTACCACTAGTCTATGCTTCTGGTTACATGAGTCTTACATATATGTATATGTGCATAAACATACATATATCTAAAATATGCTATATACATATATGTGCATATAGTCTTAGATATACATACATACATATATCTTATTTTAACATTGTGTAATGAGGCACTTTTCATGAATTCTAAGTACTTTTTCCACGGAAAAGTTTTTGTACTAAGCTTAGAAAACCGTTAATCACTTTTTTTGTAGAATATTTACAAATGCTACCGTCGATATCTCTTCGTCTTTCGGTTTTTGTTACTTCCTTTTTAAAAAGTAATGTGCTTAAACGCATTAGCAAACGTTTTAACGAATTGTTTTAGTCGCGCTAAAAATACCTAATGGAAAAGCATTATGGTACTGAGAATAATAAATTTATTTCATTTATCAATGAATAAAATTCTTGAAATTTTCAATTCAATTAAAATTCATAATGTATTATAGAGTGCTTTTAGCTTAATATGCTAAAGTTACGTTTAATGATGTGTTATATACTGAAGCTTTTATATGTGAATAAAAAAAATAGAATGTTTTGCTTGAATACGATAAAAACATTTATTAGAGACGAACAAATATTAGCGTTTTGGATAAGCGATCCATAATAATAGGCCGCGCGGTTCAATAAAAAATAAAAGGTTAATTCGGTCGAATTTTCCGGCGCGCGCGATTAGAGTTTTCCGTGATAGGCCACGATCGAGCTTTTACTTAATCATACGTGGTTTTTCCAATTTCCACGGCGGAAAAGGGTTTCGCTCAGGCCTCGGAAACGGGGAGCTTTTCCGCGCCGCGAATTTCTATGTAAATTTCGGCAAAACTCATCGAACGCGAGTTTCGCCTAATGCCCTCCTATTGAAATTCATCTGTACATTGACCCGATTCATACACAATTATTCCGTGTTTCATTATTGATCCTTTTTGTGTGTGGGCTCTCCTACCTGTGTTGTACACTCCTCCACTCTCCACCGCCACCCCGTCTTCTAACATCGGCGAATTTTGTAAATTTCGACGTTGCAAACGTTGTATGATCGGCTTACCTGGTCTAATGATGTTATCGAGGGTATTTCAGACACGACATACTTTAGACACAAAAAGCTCGGAATTTCCACAAAGAAGTTTTCGATACTATTGAGTGACTTGTGTGAGTATTTGAGTGAGATGATAACAATCTTTCAAATACAAAGCTTCAATCCGACCATTAAATTATTAGATATCGTGTTTTCATAGAAATACGAGCTCTAATTTGCACGTCAGCCTTCTGATAGCAAATCATAAATTTGTGTATAAGAATAAAGCATTATTGTACAAAATCGATCACCCTGATTTTTTGGGATCCTCTTGTTACCTGACCCTACTATTATATATTTTTGCGATGAAAAGCTTGATTATTGTAAAACGATATTATAAATCAAATTTGACGGAAAAACATCCAACAAATTAATGGTATGCCTATTTGGCCCTGGTTTTGAAAGGATGCCGTTTTCCAATTGTCAGTTCCAAAAACATTATTTATATTTAACTCAATTCCCAAAATTTTATCACTTCTTGTAATTCGATATGTGCAGAATCTCGGGAAAGCAGAAAAAACATATTTCAGACCAATAGTACGTTTAAATATTGTTAAACGCAAAACATTGTATTTAATGTTTTGCGAGATATTTCTTAAAATAAAGAAAAGTGGACTTATGCCATTTTCAATTATCGCGGCTCATATGTATTTTTGTGTAAAAATTATAATAAAAAAATATGTATACTAGTAGAACAAATGCAAAATATCCCATGATATATGCCGTATCAAGATAACGCTAAATAAAATAAATTAGAGAAAGAACTTTTGCCCCTGCTTAATTGAGCTGTGAAGGGGCGGTAAAAAGCCGCGTTTTGATAGCTAGCTGTTACCACTGCGATCTGACACAAAATTCCGATGTAATTTTCAATGAGTTCGTTAAACTCTTAAACTTCTCTAACTTAATGTCAGATACATAAACTTACTTCAATCTTACCTAACATTATATCGGTATAATATCAAAGTAATCTAAATACTTGAAGTGGTTAAAATTCCGATAAAAAAATTTCTAATAAAAAGCTTACTTATGATAGAACATCAACAATTTGTTGTGCCTCCAAATTTTATCTCGATTTATCTCGACAAAAATCACGAATAATTTCCTTGTACATTTTTTCAGAAGAGTTTCAACGTTTTCTAGTATTTTTAAAAATAAACGCTAAATAGGCAATTATTACAGTTTAATTGGGTCGATTTTGATTAATTTGACTGATTAACGAGAGTTAAATCAGAGTTGCCGTTTATCCTGAAAGCCTCACACGAAGCTCGCCACGCTCGCGTGACTTGAATACGATTTTTGTCGAGATAAATCGATCGACAAAAAAAAACATCGATATAATTTTTCATTTAACGTTCCCTTGAGAATCAAGTCCATCGTGAGAGGACCAAAATTTTCATTTCCCCATAGAAGTTGAACTTACAATTGATACATATGTATGTACATATGAATACATAGAAGCTCGGCGCGTCATTCGTCTCAGATCGTCTTCAGCAAATCGTTCCGCATAAAGTATGAAAATCGTATTCAAATATAATAACGCAATAAAAATCGGCAAATCGTCATATTCTGAAGACGGGGCGGGGGGGGGGTGGCTTTTTTTAGCGGATGCCGGTAAAATATCTCCGTCATAACTGCATGAGGGAGAAGGGATGAGGGAGGCTTAGGTGGAGGTTCGAATTTTGGCAGCGTGAAAAGAAAGAAAGCACGGTAAAAAGTAAGCGGCGAAAGCGCTTTGGTTTACGACACCGAAAGGAGCGCTTTAGTTTCTAATTTATTCAACAGATGGCGTTAGTGGGCACGGTTACAAATCGCCCTAGGAAATTTGTTACGCGTGGGTTTACACGCGCGCGCTTCGGTCATAATTAATTCCGCTTCCGTTTCATAAATGATAAGTTTTCGAAAAGTTATGACCGTCATAATGTCGTCATTACATTCATAATAGACTATTTTTACGGGGAAGTTTTCGCACACCCTCGAGGCGATTGAGGATGCGGGGGATAATAAATGCGCCGCGGCGCATTTAATCAAACGCTAAGTGGGGCACGCTCTTAAAATATATTGCTTATTTACTTTGTTTATACATATATGCAGTAACAATAGACGAAATTTTGTGATTATGCGAAAATTTGTCGAACTCAAAATCGATCGCTGATCACGTTTTCATGATGTAGAAAAAATGTGAACACCGTTAGTCCTATCAAACTGAAACGTAGTATTGGTAACTGAAATTATTATCGATACGACGTGAACTTTTTTCAAATTTTTAAGTTGACTGAAAATGGTACCTCCCCTTATAGGTGTCCTCTTTTTTTTTACAGTTAGTAATTATCTCTTAAGCCGTTCAACTGATAAAACTGAAAATTTTTTACATGTAATAAAAATGTTAAATTTCATATTATATTCTACCTACCGGAATTAGCACTTTTACTTTAGAGAATCGAGGTTTTTTGTGTCTAAAAACTAAAAGTAAATTTCATATCGAAAGGTTTTGGCTTAATATTAAGAGAGAAATTCATTTTAGTGGAGATCTGCCAACCGGAAGTTAACTCTTCTTCGATTTTTTTAGATGCTTTAATCTATTCACGTAAAAATTCCAGTAAATCCTTATCAATGTTATGTATGTAAATAAAAAGAAATTTACAAATTTGACAAATTTATTATATCCTACATTCTTCGGATCTTTTTGAAACTGTGCCATTTTGCGCGGTTTGTTCGACAATTGATATTCAAATCAATTCCGCCAGTACGATGGTGAAAAATAATCGTAATAGACACGTTTGAAAATGCTAAAATTTTGAACATCTTGACGTCTTATGGTAAGTAGCTTTATATATTTTCCTTTCCGCTACCCTCTCGTTTTATCAGATTTTAATTGTTTATTCCATATACATAAATTATTATTAATTTATGTGTATTTTTTATGTACTACATAACTTAAAATAAATTACAACTTCGTAAACCAGAAGTAGTCATTTTTTTTTTGCTTCTGCTGTTTTTTCTCTTTTTGCATCGCCGGGATCGGGTCGTATTGGGGTTAATCGGAATTGGCAGAATATCCCGCTTAATATATCATCAATCGCACGTTTAGTCGCGGTTCACCGATGACATAGTTCTGATGTTTTATATATTGTAGAAATGTACCGGAAGAGCTCTCTCCTAAAGGGCTTTATATTCTCGAAGAAAAACAGTATATTTCTTAGATAAGAAAAGTTTGCGTAGTTTTTTCCATCACCCTCATCCGGCTTCCGATTCTCATATCCGGTATTGGAATAGTTTTAATGGGATTTTTTTTCACACCGATTCTAATTTCATTTCTTCTCGTGTTCATACGCTCTCGTATACCCGTATCTCGAATTTGAATTTTACTATGAGATTTTCACTTACAAAGTTTTTCGTCTTTTTAATATCGAAAAATACGGTTTCCCTCCGAGTTTCAGCCTCGTGAAAAGTGTATGCGGAAAAAATGCGAATATAAACATCAGGTGGATAGTCTGACCCTTGAAAAAATATTACTACTGACAGTTGTTATACTTCTTATGCATATAAAATAGCCTTTGAACGTGTCCAGAGAGCGCACAGGCGTACAGTTCTCTTATTTTCATATGATTTATTGCGTAATATATAAAGTTGCTTTAAATATTAAACGTATTTATAAATGTATGTATGCGTAACGTATAATTGCTACACTTTTCTTAATTGTTGAAAAAATTAACTCGTTTTAATGTTTGATGTTATAATGAAGGGTTTTTATGGTACAATAAGGGGGATATTGTTTCGAAATAGAAATATATCGTAGGCATTTAAACGATTATTTGTGTTGTTGAAGCAATTAAAATCATTCAATCAAAATAATAAATACGCGACAAACTCGAAATTTTAAATACACCCTTTAAAACACACTAAAATATAGTGACTTTATAATTAAAATCCGGCCCCTAAAATATTCTATAAGGACACTTTATTTCGAAATAAAGACGAAACGTTGCCTGCTTTTGTTTTCTTCACTCGGTTGATTTCGATTTCGATTGTTTTAAATTTTCATCGCCCTTTTCTCTTTTCTTTTAGATAGAACTTTTTTGCAATTCCAGGAATACCCTATATCAATAAAATACCCCATTTTTAATAAATATTCGACTTTATTATCATCCTTCGAATTTTTTGTTTTTCGCTTTTGAGAATGAAAATAAGAGTAAACGAGTTTCAATAAAAAATACAAAAATTGTCAATATCTTCAGTTTTTAATATTATAGTTTATAAAATAGTAAGCAAAATACTAATACATATATGTACGTATTTACATAGTTGTTTTGTTAAAAAGAGGAAAATTGTCAATAATAATAATAAATGTACTTTAGTCTTGTAGTCGCAAGATTGATGGGGGTTGGGTTGACATTGGTGATGCTTTCATCTTGCATACTGCTCGCACACACGCTATTAATCCATACAACTTGCATTCTGCTCGATCACAGCCGAAACCCAGTTCATTGCGATTTTCAGGCTAGAATTTGGGGACGTGAAAAGATTCAGCAAAATCATTGCCGCACTGTTTATTTTGTTACTACAAATATACTGAATGCAGTTTCTTAATATTTTATTTATTCATCCTCAAAACCTCTATGACTCGAATTACATCATTACCAAATAAAAACATTGATCAATATCAACGGAAATAATTATTTTCGCGGGAAACCCCTTGTACACGTGCCTCACAGATGCAAGATAGAGAGGAATTCAGTACGCCGCGCTCAACGGTTAGTATGAGAATGATATACGCCATCATCTAACGTCAGCTAATGTTTAATACACGACAACATTATTTGTATAGCTAATTAAAATAATTAACCTCACAGATTTTGCATAATTTTAACTCAAAGGCGAAATTTTTAACTAGACGATTTGCGTCCAGCACATTAACTAGCGAACTTTATTTAGCACAGTAAGGCAAGTCTAAGCAGCAACATAGCTCAGTTGGTAGCGTATAATGCTATCAAATAAAGGATCATCGGTTTCATCCCTGTCCCGATGTTGCTGGTTAGACTTTGGATATATGTATGTACATGTATAACATGTGACTCCAGGTCGATCGCTTCCTATCAAAGTTTGCCAATTTTTCTGATTTCATTGTTGAAACGGCACTAGTTTGAATATAATTTTAAATCTATAATAATAATGTTATAACTTTAAGTATATGTACACAAATTTGGCCTTAGTTATCGCCTTGGGTAAAATTCGTAATGACACCATGGTAAATTTTAGATTAAGAAGACGTCTTAAATTTTCAATTGAATTTTCTGTTCTTTTGTGCTTGTTTATAGTTGTACTTCATTATAGCTTTTAAAATTTTAATATTTAAAAATTACAAATAAAAATTAAACGCGTACATGTACATAAAAACGATTTAATATATGTATGTACATATATACATACGTTTAAAAATACGTAAACGTATGTATGTATCTACATACATACGTAAATTTTATATGAAAGGATTTTAAGTGACACGTGTCAATTATTAGCGTGACACGCGTCTTTATGAAGGGATTTAACATTCTACTAAAGGGAATTTAATTAGTAGGAAAGCATATCAAAATTTAAGTAAGCACATGCGAAACTTTACTCCGTTTCTACACGCGTAGTGTGGTACCTATTCGGGTACTTGTAGCTTTGAAACGGGATTGCGGTGTCCTTGAGCAATTCGCACACAACAAATTGCCAAGTCTATGGCCGAGGGTAATTAAAATTATAGAGTGCCACCTCCGTCTGGGCCCCTGTAAATCCGCGGTATTAAATTGCGGACCCCATCCTAGGACACAATGTGTGCGAGGTCCATTCAAATTTAATGTCGTATAAAACCCAAACGACCGCGTTCGACTCTCGGGACTTTGCACGGTCAATCGGAAGGACTTTGGTTTGAGCTTCGATGCCGCAGAAGCTCTGCGAAAGGGCTCTGTCGCCCTTTGCATTAAATAGTCCAGTGTCTCGGTGAGTTTGCATGACTCTGTGTTGATTTTTATGTTCAACCGTTTTGGTTCTATGTACATATGTAGTGACCATATCGGCCTGGTTGAAGTTTGGATTTTAACAACACTGTTAATTTCTTTGTGTTCGAAATTTAGATTGTTTTGAATATGCATAGGATAGAAAATACATTATAGAAGAAACCCATTCTAATGTAAAATCAATATGTAAGAAACGGACTACGTTGATTTGTGAGGTAATTCTTTAGAAGAGGGAGAGAGAGCCCCAGGTGCCTTATCCAGCATCCCACGTCTTTGGTTCGCACATATTTAAAAATAACTAACCAAACTGTATTTGTAAAAAGCAAATAAAGAAGTTATACGTTAAAAACTACTACATATTCATTTCAAACTAGTGGTTTTACCCAGCTTTGCTCGGTATTTGTAATGTAAACAGCTTAAACGTGGCTAATCTAATAGTAAGCATTCATTTGTTTTTTTATTAAATTTATTTGAATCGAAAAAAAATCATGTTCAACAGTATCGATGTCATCGTCATAGAAACTTTGATTTGTTTTCGATGCTCCCACCCAAACCTTACATAGTTACATACAAAGTCTCCTAGATTTGCGAGATTTAAAATCAAAAGTAGGAAAATCAAAAGTATAAAATCTCAAGAAAAATTTTAGAAATCTCAAGAAAATTTACAGCCATCCATATGTATGTATGTTTGTTGATATGTGCATCGATATACATATGTATGTATATGTATATATGTACACATACATGCATTACTCGCCAAAAGACCGAGTTCCGTTCCTACATATAACTTGGTCGGTGAGCGAATTGATCGATAAGTTTTTAATTTTTTTCTCTAACGTATTACAGAACAAGAAACTTCAATCGGTAAAAAATGTAAAAATAGCATGCCAAAAGGAAATTAAAGTACATTCATTAAAAAAGGACATTCAAAATTCATCGAACCAGTTTCTCAATCCGTATTATGTGACAAACGATTGTATAAAATTTTGAATAATTCATATACATAGTTTAATGATTGGCATAGTTTGGTCAAATTTATGCGATTACAATTTTATGCATCAATTTATCAAACCATAAAAACTACAAAATGTATGTTAAAATAATATACATATGTATGCATGTATCAGTGGCGTGCTTTGGCTATTATAACACAGGGAACTAGGTATGGACAAAAATATATATAAAAAAAAATATTATACATAACAATCTGTCCTGAAGTGATAGGTAAAATTTTTCATTTTTGTGCTTACAGAAATATCTTAAGTAGCCTACCTTTCTTAATAACATCTTGTGGGTCTTCAAAACTTAATCTTCTGAATGATTTGTCCCTCGCCATATTTGTACTCAAAATTTTCTGTGTAAATATATATTATTATAATAAAAAATAGTTCCATAAATGCTTAAAGAGATGAATAAATAAAAAAATGCATTACTTCAACGAAACGCCTATATATGTATAAGAATTCACCAGTTCCACAAAAGGAACAGAATTGAGACGGCGAGTCCGTGCTAGTGAACGATGCAGCAGACCATACCATAACAATCCATTACCATTACAACTACCACTTTCTGAAATTTGCTTATCGGAGCGATCAATATTAGTATGGACGATTTTATTTTAACACACATACATTTTGTTTTATATATGCATATACCAGGAAGGCTTGACAGTAAGACCCCAATTATTACAAAAATCACTGTATTTTGAGAAGCTGAAGAACATGACATTAACAATTAATTAATTAATCCAATGAGACATCTATGGATTTAGATTTGTACATACTTTTTTCAAATTGTACATAGATTAAATACAGAAGATTTGTGACAACAGGTAGGATGATTTTTTTTTGCCAATATTGAAGAACCGTTTCAATAATGATCAGATAAAATTGACAAACTCTGATAAGAAACGACCGACTTGGACTGTCAATTATCCAAGTCCAACCAGCAGTATAGCGGGATCAAACCCAATAATCACTTGGTGCTAAACATTAACACTACCACTAAGCCGGGTGCACCTCACGGGATCGAATTAGAAATGCACGAAAAACCAAATATCGGAAGGCAAAGATCGAAAATCGAAAGATCTTAAGTCGAAAGATCAAAAAAAAGGGTGCATGGTAAACGGTACATACTCACGTACATCCTCACTAAATTTGCGCGAGCAGGATACAACAGGAACAAGAGGAACAGACTTTTCCTCCCGTATTAATGTGCGCGCGCAGGAAAAGTCTGTTCCTCTTGTTCCTGTTGTATCCTGCTCGCGCAAATTAAGTGAGGATGTACCGTTTACCATGTACCCATTTTTTTGATCATTCGACTTAAGATCTTTCGATTATCGATCTTTGCATTCCGATATTTGTTTTTTCGTGCATTTCTAATTCGATCCCGTAGGGTAGACCCCACTGAGTCATACTGCTGACCATATATTTGTAATTTATTGTAGTTGAATTGTTGATATTTTTAAATTTTAGGTAAACGTTTTAGGGGACTAATCCAGTCCCTCTAGTCCAATTAGGGCACCACACTGGTATACATATCTATGTATACGTATGTAAATACGTAGGTATGAATTTGAATATTCAATTATATTTATATTATGTACATAAATAAATCGATGGTAAATTGACTGTACGTTCTCTAATTCAATTATATCATTACTTTGTGGGTTTTCTGTGTAATTTTGGAGTCCTTCTTGTTCCGGAAACGCATACGGGAATTTCACAGTATTAGCTGCAAATAAAGTTTTGATTAAAATTCACCGCGCACAGTTCGTACTTCCGGTGAGATTGCTGCGGAAAATTGTTGCGTGAACTTTCATCGCACAACCGAGGCCGAAGGGAAAAAAATGATAGAAGGGAGGTTCTTCTTTTTTGTTTATTTAAAGGATCCGTCATATTAAGGAGATGAATGTGGGCAACGAGACGCTTAAGCGAGGTAGCTGCTGAATTAAGTACACCCCCTCGCCGTTCCGCCCCATCCGAAACGACGAAAGCTTATACAAATCTTTGTGTTTGAAGTGTTTCGCCGAACGTTATTTATTCAGCTCTTGATCAATTTGTACGTCGTCTTTTTAAATTAAAAAAAAAAGTCAAAAATACACTCGGAAGTCGGTATTTTAATAGCCCGCCTCCCCTCTTTGCCTCGTCCCATTCAGACTTTCTTTTTGAACCATTGCGACAATGTAAATGTTCAGCTCGTTATATTAATCCTCTTTTGTTTTGTTTCAGGTCAGTGTTTGCAAACTGAAAGTTCGCTCCTTGTCTGCAACCACCTAACTGTAAGTTCCATTTGCTTGGGGCTGAATAGTTCCGGATCTGTTTTCTATTGATTCGTACAATGCAATGCATTCTGTCCTATCGCAAGACGTTAATACTCGGATGTTATCGACGACCTCCTCTATACCAATTAGCAAATGTCGAAGCACTTCTAGAATTACAAGTTTGTACGACCGCAGTACCATATTATAACATACGTACACCTACATTTCTGAACGAACTTCCAGAACCGGTCGTCGTCAGATACTAATTGGATCACAGCAACCGCGTCACGGATATCAACCGTATCATACTCGATAGACATAACATGTTAAAGTTTATGGCGTTGACTTGACCTTAAATTGTAATAAATATGACACGAAGATGCGTTTTGTGTATTTCATGTGAAGTATCCTACGTATCTTATTGCGATCTCTCGTAGAACGAAAGGAAGCTGTGTTATAAATATGTTTAATATTATGTATAGATATAGTACGTATTTCTCGAAGCTGTTGTGTTATGTCGGTGTCACGGCGAAACGTTTACGGACAAAACATCTAACGACACAACGTCCACGACAAAATGATTACGCGACATAATGTTCATACACAAAACATTGATGCGTTCAAAAACGATTTTTTTAATTAAAAAAAAAGTTCAATAAAATGTTTGGTGGCAAAGATTTACAGACACGTCATTTGACAAATTAATAAATAAATATAATTGCGCGTGATTTTATTTCTTCTTTTGACTACACTAAATTAAAAGTGTTGGTCGTTATAATTACAAGCTTTTTAGTTTCACTTTGTTATTTCAGTGACATTCCTGTCCGTAAAAAAAATGTGATATGATTTTGAACCACTTCCACTCTTCAGGTCAGCTTATGTCGCCGACATGAAGCTAGAGGACTTTAATCATCAACGAACTCATTAATAATTGAATCAGATTCTCGTGTCAGATTTAAGCGATGACAGCTAGGTATCCAAACTCATCTTTCTACCACCCCTTCACAACTCACAGGCTAAACAGTTACTAATTTTAATTTTAATTTTGTAACAGTTACTAATTTCACTCTCATTTACTCTCATATCATATAAATATTTCTAGCTTTTATACTTTCTCACGTACGTTTTCAATTCATTTTATAGATTAAATATAGTAATATATTGGTGAAATTCGTGGCCCAGCTATTGAGGAAAAAGTAATTGCAACGGTTTATACTTTTAATTTAGTGTATTCAAATGAAAAAAATCACGCCCACTAAATGTCCACAATAAAGAAAGTGAAAAAAATCATTTCGTCCGTGAGCATTATGTCGCGTAATTATTTTGTCCGTAACCATTTAGTCGCGTAATCATTTTGTCGTGGACGTTATGTCATTAGACGTTTTGTCCATAAATGTTTTATCACATGTATGTTTCAGACACATAAACCGTCACATTATATGTTTCGTTCTTGCGTAATTGATGCACTTTTCGCTTAGAATGCATGATAGGGCATTCGGATAATCCACTGTGCATACAGCCCTTAACGACAGTCATTTGTTGTAATCATCCGTTATTGTACGTATTCGCCGTCGATGTAAGCCGATCGTTAACTGTCGTAATACTCAACTTGGCAACAATGTCAATGTAAGGGATTAATCGATTTTATTACGAATTTATATCGGCGTACTGTTTAAAGTAATAAATTTAAAAATTTTGAAAACGTCTCTGGAAAATACATACATCTGTAGTATTTTCCAATATGATGTAGTTTTAAAGATTAAATTGGGTGTATATGTTACAGTCGAAGTGTATTTTCACTTGTAATATATTCCAACTAACGCTTTAAGTCATTCATATTCGAACACAATTAAACTAGCAAATTATATCTCTTACAAGCACAAACACACTTTCAACAATGTCCATCAGTTGTAATATCTTATTACGACAATGAGTATCGTATTACGACAACTCTAATAATGTGTTCAAAACAAAAATGTGACTTTCCAACTCAATTTACTAGTCGAGAGACGTTTTCATGAAATCCATCTATTCTAGTGTCAACTTATAGTTTTTCAGATGTAACATATTTTGATCAGTTGGAATGTAATTCGCCATATGAATTAACTTATGTGGGTTAGACGGAATAAATTACAACGGTATATTATAACGGAGTACCAAGTTAGATGGAATATATTCCAACTAGTCAAAATATATTAACACTGCAATTATAACATGTACGTTTGTAACAATTTTCTTGCCAAATTCCAATAAAATGTAAATGAAATCATAATTTCTTTCATCTTTTTTTTGTATTTGAAAACTTCAAAAATGAAATTTGATTCAATTTATTTTCAAAGGAATCAGTATGCATGAGTATACATTGTACATATATAGGGGTACAATTTTATATATTTACTTTGTGCAATATTACAAGTTTTTGACATTGTATGCGGGAATCGGACGAAGCTCAACTGAGGGATGTTTTAATTTGACGTCGCCCCCTTTTAACGAAGGGGCCAAAAGGCGTAGTGGCGGTAACAACAGTTGTTATTGACTTATTACGACTTCAGTGTACGTGTAAGCAGAAGCAGACAGTAAAATTGGGGGTGACAATAAATGCGTAGTTACACCACTTTACCCCCAGAAATTAAAAGGGGAAACCCTCGAGAATAAATTACTTTTAGTTATGCGCGATGCGGTACTGACTCACTGAACTAATTTCATTGGGAAGAATAACACGCGGAGAGGTTCCTTCGAGGGTTCTTTTCTTCGCGTAAGCTCTTTAGTTCTCGTTTGCCGAGGATTAATTTGAATTGCGAAAGCGCTCAGAGTTTTCCGAGCTTTCGTCGGTGCACTCGTTTGTGTGGCTCGCCAAACTTTAGTTGAGGAAATTTTTCCAGACAAGAAATAGTTAGCGGGATTTTATACGCGTTTA
This sequence comes from Arctopsyche grandis, assembly GCF_051622035.1. Taxonomy (NCBI): domain Eukaryota; kingdom Metazoa; phylum Arthropoda; class Insecta; order Trichoptera; family Hydropsychidae; genus Arctopsyche; species Arctopsyche grandis. Next base: position 11,764,992 of record NC_135357.1, read on the forward strand.
CATGTGTATTGCGAATTACGAGTTTATCTTTAAACTTTGCCACTGTGTATTTTTCCGGATAAATTCGCTTTGAAAGTCGCAAGAGGTCTCCGGAGACTCGTAAAATCCTCGTTTTCGTAGGATGCGGATGAATGCATCGCTTTACGACACGTTCACGTCCATTATACAACTGTTATATGCATCCGTATAAGAGCGTAAATATTTGTCGCAGTCAAATAAAATCCAACCGTAAAATATAAATGTATAATCAAACATGACCCACTCTTCAATGTTTCGTTTGAATTATATGCGTCTGTCTATCTTGGTCGACTCAATTTCGGAGTCGGTTTGCCGAATCAATAATGGTCCGTCGTTCTATTGGCGGATTTCCATTGTCCGATTGATGTATTATATAACTCCTATTTATATTTGACGAGAGCGGTCTAATCAGAAGCAGACTTAATATTAAACTGTAGTCAATTAAAGTTGGATTCCTATGATTGGGTATCGGGAATTGCGTACAATTGATTCGGATAATCCGCATAATGTGCTCATTAAGTGACATGTCGATACCTCTCGGGAAAACGTATGCCATAATAAGGGATATAATTTATTTAGTCATTAGATGGAAATGTGTATGAATGTATTATTATTAAGGGTATAATTATGTAGTTGTGAATTCGTACATTTGCAGAGTGAGTTAATTTTGGGTTTACATTCGCATTATAAGTAGGGTTATATTTCGGCAAATTTATACACAATGTAATCTGAGACGCGACTGGATAATTTTCAGATGAAAATAAACACAAACCAACCTTAGAGTCAAAAGTGAAAAGTTTGATGTAATAAATCTGCACGCTTTTTCCTACAAAACGCAATTATTTTAAACATAAATGTTATTTTATGTATTGTTCAAGTACTCCTCAAAAATTTCACTTTATAATACAGCTCTACATTTACTACATACATATATATGTATATAATATTATACTCAAACTACTGCGATTCTGTTTGCCATTGTACCTTTTAGATTTATGTTTTAAAACAAATTTGAACATCGATCGAGATTGATCGATACCGTGTGAAATGATCATCGATCAAGTCGAGTGCAATTTTTGCTGTATTGTATACAACTGAATTTCATATTTATTGCAATTGACAGAATCTTTTGCGGTTAGGGTGGATGTCATATGATATGTGTATACGTCATCGAATATGACAGATGACATAATGCTGCGAAAGCATATTAAAGCATGTGTAGTTATGAATATCATGTAATTTTGTTGCGTTTAAAAATACAAAAATAATCGTAGTTATTTAATATAATAAAATAATAGTATGATCGTTATAATATCATAGTAATAATGGTTATTACGAATCCCACATTTAATGTTTTCATTGTTTAAAAATCCTATTATTACTTTTTATAACCAATAATCGCGATTGTTCAAGTTCATATATTTGATGATACTTCTATATTTGAATTTTTAATTTGGAATACGTAATTAACCTACAGCTATACATACAAGATACAGATAAAAGAAACAACTGATCATTGATTTCAATACTCGTTTTAACTATAGGATATGATATTTTGAATTACTTCTGCCCATTTGTATATTATAGTTTTTATATTTTACAGTACATAGAGTTCTATCGATGAGGTTTCAATTTATTTATTTTTTGCATATTATTTTATTATATACAAATCGAAATGCTGTAATATTTTGCCTATAGCTAGCTAGATACGAATACTTTTAATGGGGACGAGCTTTATACATAGAGCTTTTGCGTCTTAACTTCTGATCGTCTGTCAATTATCTCGATCATCAGCAAAGTTCATATGAACTCTGTTCCTGAAGATAATCTATCAGAATTCTGTGTGTGTGAGTGTGTGTACGTAATTTTCGTTCATAATTTGCCAATTTCGTGTCTATCCGAATATAATATAATATTTACACGTGACGTTTCATTTGTAATTTCATCTAAATACATGTATGGTTATTGCGATAAATAAATTCATTTAATTTCTGATACAAATGTTTCCGAAATGGTCCTACTAGTCAAATGTTTATTATGATTTAATCAGAACTACACCAAATACATAAAATGAGTAATACCTGTGTACCTACATATGTATTGTACGAACATAGAGTAGTATTATTATTCATATGTACATATGTATGTATGTATTTACATGTGTTATACTCATTTTTGAGGCTTTTTAGAATATTTTCCCGGCATATATGTCTAGGCGAAGCCCCAGTTTTGCCTAAAGGGGCCCACGGGTCTCGTTTGCACACGCGCGTACCGTTCAAATATTGAATTTCATTTTGCTCTTTTTTCTCGTGTAGCATATGAACTTTATTTCGCGAATCTTGTCTCAAATTAAAATCAATCATTCACGTGTCTCTTGATGCGAAAAAAAAAGTGTACGATTCGTTGAATTTCAGACTCTTCCATTGTTACAATAAGAGATGAAGCTACAATAATTCGCGAAAAAGCAAGAACAAATCTAAAGAGGAAAATATGAAAAAAATGGAATGTGGAGGATGCAATATGATTGTTTGTGTTTATATTATGTAAGTAAGACAACACGAATAAGCTTGAGATTTTTATGAAAGACCGCTCATTATGGTAATTTTTCCATACTTTACTATGTGATCTTTCATACTATCCCATGACATTACTCGAAGTCGTGTCAAATCGAGTGTCCTATAAGGAGAGTCGTTCGATTTGTCTCGTAAAGCTATTTAAAGGTCAATCTATTCCAATTCATTTTAAGCCATTATAATAATATGCGTTTGTCAGAATAATAAACGATCAAAATTCTCATGTCAAGGCTAAATAGGCACTTATTTTAAATTACATTTATCGCGTAGGTGGAATGAACATGGTTTTGTCCTCTTTCTCTTTCACAAACGAATGTTATAAACGCATAACGATCCTGGCTGACCTTCAAATCCACCTCTAAGCTCAGTTACACGGGTACGTTTAGACCCCAACGTTATTATGCGTAAATTATTAACGAGGTTTTTCCGCAAATGTTACCTGTACAGTGTATGTATGTGTATAGATTTGCGTTTGTGTGAATCACGTTGAAATTGTCGTAAAAATGCTTGACTCGATATAATAAAATATTTATTTATTTTAAAATTGCCTCACGAGCGAAGTTTATATTGCAGGTGGGAGAAGGGGATTTTTGCGATTTTAATGTGATAAAAGTCTGCGTGCTGCGTCAAAAGTAGCAGTAATGTCGTTTTAATGGTCCTTTACAATTTTTCTGTTCTACGATTTATTCTCTCTTTGAAAATAATATGTACTTATGTATGTATGTACATACATATGTACATGCTTGAGACTTTTAAATACAAAGGATCGTATCTGCAAGAATACAATGCGACATACGCGTGAAAAAAATCAAACGTAACTTCAACGTGTTATTCATATTCTTTTCCAATATAAAGTAACGGTCCCATTTCACCGGAGAATATCAAATATTTTTTAGTAATTCGTTTATGGAAAATGCCTGAAGAAAATTATTGGTTTGTATATTAAATAATTTATTTTGTTGTAACTAAATTTGAAGTATTTTATTTTGATTTATTGTCAAAAATCGTAGGAATTTCAGTCACTGAAGATCCAAGTGATCATCATTTTGTGTACGTGCTCCGTGACCCGTGTGACTGTTTCAAATGCACATTGAACTTTCTTCTTCTTCTTCTTCACTGGTTTTGCTCAATGCTTATCGTCGTGGTCACTTTGTGTCATCTGGGATCCGTCAGTTCTTTAATTTGGTCTGACCATCTTACGGGAGACCGTTTTCTCGTTCGGCTTCTCTCTTTTGTTCCAGTGACTACTAGCTTCTCTATACTCTCCACATATCAAAAACATCATTGAACGTGCCTCTGTGACCTGTGTGCCTGTTTGAATATACACATTGAACTTTCTTCTTTAATTTGCTCAATGCTGAGCATCGTGGTCACTTTCTGTCATCTAGGATCCGGTGGACGATCGGCCCACACTCCTACTGGTCCTGTGCCAAATTAAATGCAGTTTTTAGGGATGATCCCGTCAGTTCTTTAATTTGGTCTGACCATCTTATTGGAGACCAATCTCTCGCTCGCCTTCCCTCTCTCTTTTTCATGAGGATCACCAAAAATTGCACCAAACGGATTTTCAATTTACGATTAAGACTTTAATGATCCCAATATACGTTGTAGAAATCTGTATCATTTTCGGATCTTTTTTTCCAAAAGTCTGTGAACCAATAATTTCTATTCCCATTTAAAAGAAAAAGTGGGACTTTTATACTTACGGAGATACATATGTATGTATAGGTACATACAAACTTGCTTTAATTCTTTTATTTTGTATTTAAGTAGAGATATGTATATCATTTGCGATTTATGTATATATTTATGTACGATGCTTACTGAAGTGGTGAGTAGCTTATGGAAGTGGTGAAGAAAGCTACTAGAGATAAAAGCTTTTCAGCATACGTTTTCTGCTACTACTACCACCACTAGCAGAATTAGTTGAGGATATGCATACGTTACGTAGAGTGCAATATCTGACTATGGGGTACGTGATCGCCATGACTAGTGAGGGTGTTTCAACCATACATACATATGTACATATAGCCAAGGGTATATTTTAATAGGGGTGGGGTGGTTCGTATGAATACATATCGTAAAATATTATTGATCATCATCGTCGCTAGCCGTAGTACTAAGAATATTTCCGTAAAGTTTCATTCGTATTGGCACTGACAGGTACTTGTCTATATATATATATATATATATATATATATATATATATATATATATATATATATATATATATATATATATATATATATATATATATATATATATATATATATATATATATATATATATATATATATATATATATATATATATATATATATATATATATATATATATATATATATATGTATGTACTAAGTACATATGTATATAAATGTGACTTTTAGCTTTCGTTCAACTTCTTGAAAGGGGGGGGGGGGGTGATGAATGTTTTTGATATTTTATTCAGTAAAATGGTGATAAAAATCCATCGTTTTATTGCGATTTTTACAGTTTCATTTTATGGATTTGTGAAAAGCCAGAACGCTCGACGGTAATGCAATTACTTACTTTAATTCGTCTGTTAGTTCTGAATAATGCAGAGTTTCTATTTAAATTGTCTGCATTGAATAATTGAAGAAATTTCTTAAAGCACATATGCGAAAATTCAATTTGATGCATAATACTGCTGACAATATTCATATTAAATTATATTTTCCAAAAATTATCTGCAAAGAGCTTTATTTATTTTTTGTTTGATTACTGATTTTACCGAGCAACAAAAAAATTAGAATTCGATAATGATTGAATACTGAATTGAATGATTGAATACGATAAGAATTGAATACTGAATTGGTCTGAAGTCTAGATGTTTGTTTACGAAGGTTTTTACGTCATAAAAAAATATAATGTAATTCAATATTTAAATTTTAATGTTATTTCACACATTGATTACTATAAAACTATACATTTTTTTATTGTTGATTGGTGATAAAAATTTTTTTCATGGTTATATAAAGGCTGTTGAAACAATATACTTAAATTGTTCAAAACAAATATCTACATATGTATAATACATATCGATTGAATCGACGTAATTATAGAACATTAAAATTATGACTCGCTAATGGCGATGCATTAATAATTTGAATTGCCACAAAGCTCACCGTTTAAATATCGCTATAAATCAAACACTTTTTTTTCTTCCTTTTTTCACGTGCCGTATCGAAATTTGATATCTTCCATATACATGATATTATTATGCAGCATCACAATGGAACACCCACACACACATCTTATTACACAAACGATCTCGCATGTCTTATTAATAGCAACTTAAAGTAAACATAGAAAATACGGCACACATATCGCATTTCAAACGCACGAGTGCCATTAACGGTACGATTGTCGATTCTGAAGATGTTAAATTGTCGACTATCCTCACCGAGAGTGTGTGTAATGTCGAACGTGAGTACTTACACGAATTCGCCATCTGTTTAAATTAGTTATAATGCTCCGATAAATGCGTGTATGGTGCAAATTCGAATTTAATTGAGTTTCAGTTTATATGTACGTTCACATATCCAGGTGTTTAGATGAATTCGGTTGGGTTCAAATGTGGAGTTTAGTCAAGATGGCGCTTTGGATTTGCCCATTTACTGCGAGCTTAGCTAGGAAATTGATGGTTTTTAAAACACTTACATTTTTAATTACTACACGCTCTCCCCCTTTTCTGTGGTGAGTCACCTAGCGATACATACAGGGGTGGTTAACAAACTTTTAATGATTTTTCCCATTCAGCTCTGAGTACTTGTTATTTCGGTCTTCAAAGTCGAGAGTATGTATACAATTTTTCGCAAATTTAATTCGTTTTCGAAAAAGATTTTTTTTTAATTAAAATTATATATTATTTTTGTAAGTATATAGCGCGGCCCAAATTGAATATTTTCGTTTTAAAGTTGTGCTCGGTCAGGTCAAAGTTCAAGAGCAAAGTTTGAAACATCTCGAGCAAATAAAATTTAATATTTATTTGCACAGTGTAAGTTATTCGTGAAGCTGTACATGATGGCGAAAATTTCTCATAAAATCTTTACTATATTTACCTACCTTGTAAGCAGTTTTAGTTTCGGTATTTATGTATATTAATAATAATGTAGGTGTATGTATGTATATTTTGTATTTCCTTTTGAGAGTTATCATTCGTATTGAAATTTTCGAAATAAATACGAACAATAGTCTATTATTGTATATTTGGATGGTTTTAAAAGGCATCACTTGGAAGCGTAATCGGATGTTTTCAAGTAGGGGGAGCGTATGTAAATGAAATTCTTGACTGACGTCTGTTAAAAAGTAAGGAAGAAACAAAGGATGGTATTGAAATAGAAGACAAAATGCTTATGCAACTTATTATATGAGTAACTGTACTTTGAAAAATAGTTGAAATACTATGTATGCAATATACGGAAATTATTTATACTAAAGTGGAATTTTAATTTGACTAGTTGCAAGGAATATAATGAACAATATTTTTAAAGTTGAACAATTTCAGTGTGATCTCTGGTGATTCCCATGACATTGTATAGAGTCGAGATATGGACGCTTAAAATGAAGGAAAGGGACATTTTAGATGCCTATGAAATATTGTGTTGAATGAAGATTTTGAGTTTTACATGGTCTGCAAAACGCACGAAGATCTCGATCCTCAATAAGGTATGTAAAAAGTGGTCAGCTTAAACTCTCCACAATATGTAGAAAAAGGATTCTTTCATACTTTTGCCATATTGTTAGGAAGAATGTGCAAAATCTCAAGATGCTGGTAGTCACCAGAATACTAGACGAACGAGAAGACGTTCTCCCACAGAATGGTCAAACCAAATTTAAACTGACGGGATCATCATTTAACATTGCATTCAGCTCAACACATGACCGAGAGGACTGGAGGCGGATCGTCCACCGGGTCCCAGATGACTACAATTTCATAGTGCAAAACGAAGAAGAAGAAGAAAAAAGTTAAATGTGTATATTGCAACAGTCACACAGTTCACAAACACATATGTACAAGGATTCTATACTACTTTGGTCATATTGCAAGGAAGGGTGTGAATAGTCTAGAGAAACTGGTAGTCACCTGGTAATACTAGAGAGTCGGCGAGCGAGAGAATGGTGTCCTTGAAAGATGGTTGGACCAAATAAAAAAAAAACTGACGGGATCGTTCCTAAATGCTGCTTTCAACTTAACACAGGACTGGGAAGAGTGGAAGTCTCTATTTCAGATGATAGAAATTATCATGAAGGTCTGCATTGAGCAAACGAGAAAGAACATATGTTTTACCAATGATGATGTATGGATGTAAACTTTTGACATTGATTTAAATATACTAAAATAGTATTGGGCGGGCTGATGAATATAATTCAAAATGATACGGAAAAAAACTCGTGGTGGATGAATAGAGGAACTGTATAAAACGGAAAACGGTAGATAGAGGATGTGCAAGATAGACGAGCAATGGATTGTAGAGGTTTACATCCAGCAGTAGATAAATAGTGAACGACTTGCGTTGAAAATACAGTTTGTCGGTAAGAATTTAATAGTATAGCGATGAATTTATATCGGTGTTGTTTCGAAGCGTTCTGTGTATAAAATAAATGAAGGGGATAATGTCTAAGGACATGAGTTATTTTTACTACGCAACGGCGAATCCTATTTTTTACGTTTCATTTATTTGAACTATTGCTACTTGTTTCGTTTCGCAAAGACTGGAAACAAATGTTTACTTGTCCGTAAAATGCGGAATGATTTATAATTCACGACGGAATCTGACAATTTGTATTGTGTGTGTGCAAAAAAGTTTTCCACGACGAAAAGAAAAACGCGCACACGTGTAAAGTAACACGAACCTCGGATTATTATTAACCCTTTCACATATTGTACATATGTTCATTCGATGGCGTTTATTTGAAATTGCGATTTTGTACCGTTATATAATATTTCGGCAAAAGCGTTAACGTCCGAATAAAACTGGTCGAAATTACACATTATAGTACTACATCAACGGCATTTAACGCCATAACTACATTTGACAAATATTTTATTGTGAATTTCATGCGAGTATACGACATCGTAAAAATTGACTTTTTTATATTCAAAATCGTAAAAGTGCCCGCGTATTAAACGTAACTGAAAGCCCACTTACGTGCCTTTCTAAAAATTGTATTACATTTCTTTTTTTTTTAATATATAAAAGTCGACAAATCGTCTTAGGTTTTGTTACCCCTGCTCCTGATCGGCGATGTCCCCGAATTTCCCGCCCCTGGGAGCCGACCCCTCGGTAATAAAATTAGTAACCCCCGGTTCCATACCCCGGGGCTACCCCTTGGCCCGCCATTAAGCAACATGTAAACGAAAATCTACATCGATCTATTTATCTGGGAGGTATTCATTACGCGGATCTTCCGCTTGGGATAATCCCATCATATCCCACCGGTACCCTTTGATGTCGGTGCGATACTACTCATCCCACGGACGCATCCCCCTCCCCCTCCTTTGAGAAAAAAGCACTTGTCGCATCCGGGGGTTAAATAAATGAAAGAAATAAGACAGAGACTTTTGAGGGTTAAAGGAGGACGAGTTCAAACATTTTGCGACTAACCGACCCGCAGTGTATATCTTTTAAGTGGGAGAATCTCGCGTTGCACTCGTTGCAATGTGCATGAATGCAATGAAATTATACTGCAGTGATGTTTGCATTTTTAACGCGTCTCGTTTCTGTTCTAAACGACCGCTAGCAAATTTTATTCAGTTTATATTTCGGCGTTGCTTTCAATGCGGCTTTCTGAACCGACTTCAAGTTTTCATGTCTAGTAACATTTTTATGAAGTCAAAACTATTTTACTTATAGCAGTAAGTCTAGACCGGATATGAAACGAAACGACTAATATATATTAATGGCGATGCTTGTTGATTGTTTTGAAAAGTTCAGCAGTTTCCGCTTGGTCTCTGATGCCAATGATCACATATGTATGTCTGCGGAGAAAGACGGCGAGTGATGAGTGATTGCAATTTACCGTCAAATTTCATTTACCGGTAAATGGTAAACATTTTTCCTACTATCGGTATACCGGTATTTACGTGTAAATGAAAAAAAAATCTGGATTAAATAACTGTATGTGGTTACTTTTCGTAAATAATTTAAAATAAATGTCAAGTGAATAGTGTCATATTAATACATATATATTAAAGTCCAATATTTTAACCAATTATATTTATTTGTTTGTTTGGATCATTTCAAAGTTTGGATCATAATTGAAACAACCGTCTGATCGCATTAACTCTTAAGCAAGCATCAGCGGAGCCACTCTTATGGATGCATCTTTTTGGAAATTTAATACTGAAAATAAACAAATTCCAAACTACCTAATCCACAATACGCCATTAGCATCGATTTTTAATGCAATAATATGTCTGTACAAGCATTTGATTCGCGATAAAATGATTACCGGTAAAATTTCGAATTAATCGGTAATTACCAATGGTCGAATCTTGCTGATTTACCGGTGAACCGGTATACAATCCCTAAAGAATTACATCGCGAAAAGAGAGGAGATATTTTGAGATAGAGGAGAGATTTTGACAATGCAATATTTGTTTTCTACGTTAACAACTTAAAAGTTTATACTTTTATTGCGTGTGACCTTTTTGTTTCGAAATGGGTACTGTTTGGAAATATTTTTAGAGGTGCGTCGCACGCCAAACTTTCCTTCCATTGCCACCTGATTAACCGTTTAAACACGCAGAATTTGAATCACAAGTTGAATGGATCGAAAATAGAACCAATCGAAAGAATGACGCAAACACGCACACGTCTGGATTGAATCAAAACGCAAATAGCGTCCCATTCAATCGTAACGCTAAATTATCGTAGCGATGCTCGTAATCGGCGAGGGCTTATCATATATGTATGTACAATGTTATTTATTTTCCTGTCCGCCTTTTACGTGGTGGATTTCAACTTTTTTATTGTTAAATTTTGTCCATTGTATTGGTTAAGTTTTTGTTCGAAGTACGGCTATTGACGTCAACTTTCGATCCGTTATCAATTCTGGGGCGTTAATTGTAATATTTGTTCGAGGGCTGTCCTTATCTGACTTTCGAAGTCCTAGCTGGTCGAAAAAGCCAAACATAATAAATAAGAGGCGTAACCAAACTTTTATTTAATATGTTTGTACATAAAATTATATTTGGCATTAATTTAATGAAATTTAAAATTCTTGCATTAGACTACACTTGAAATATTATATATTATATTATGAAGCAAAATATATATGTAAGTAAATTAAGCATAAATATTTTATTTGGCAATTTTTGATATGAATATAAAGTTATATTGTTTAATTTGCATATACATACATACATACATATGTATGTATATTCTTTGGAGAATTTGTAAAATTAAAATTAGTGAAAATTATTAGGGAAAAATGTCTTTACAATATAACAAAGTTATTATACTAGTAACACTTACTTGCCTAACTGTGCTTAAAAAAACCGCTAGCCACTGTGTTGAACTTCTAACATTCAGTTAAAATTTGTGTTTTAAATTAAATTAATGCAAAATTGGCTATAAAAATCATTTTATTGTGTATTAAATGTCAAATAATATAAAAAAGTGCAAGAAATGAAACAGAGCCGTCATTCCAAGGCGGATACCATTTTATAATTGCACGCTGAGCGCGGCGCGTACTGAATTTCTCCTCTCACTCGCATCTGTGATGCACGTGCAAATATTTTGTCTCGTTTATATTGATCAACGTTTTTATTTCGTAATGGCATAGTTCGAATCATAAAAGTTTTGATTTAAACAAAATATGAAGACCTTGCATTCAGCATATTTGGAAAATTAAAATAAGATATATGTCCTGGTCACTCGCTATCCATCACAGTGCGGCAAGTTTTAACTATTATTAATGTGTCCATAACGGAATACGTGGACTAGAAGTATGACAAGGTTAGTGGATATAGTGGGGAAAGTGAAGAGATTGAAATGGCAATGTGTGAATTGTAGAAAAATGAACGAAAGGTTGACAAAAGAATAGGTGAAACCAAGAGAATGTTAAAGGTTGAAAGAAAGGCCGCAAGGAAGATGGGTAGACCAAATTAGGAAAATGTGTGACGATGAGTGGCTGCAGATTATGATGATGATTCTATATATGTACGTTTGTTTATTTATTTATTTAATATACCTACTTGGGGGAGGCAGTAAAGCCGATAGACCCAAGAGGTTTGATCATCTAAGGGGTTTGTATATCTACATTAATACGCTTTATATATATATACGTATGTATATATTACCATCATTAACTTTTTCACAGCTTAATGTGTATATGTATCTTCAATCTTCCGTATTTTCTCGATTTTTCAAAAGAGACCAGAGATAGAAGTGATACAACCATTCTGCCGGGATGGTTTTTAAATGGAACCAATCAAATAAAATTTGTTTTACCTATCCATTAAAAGAAATAGCATATATTGATTTCACAATTAATATGTGCTTCTGATTAATTGGATACAATATGAGGCACAAAAAGTACTATTTGAATACAATTAAAATTACTTTCTATTATATTTAGTCTATGTAAGTATAATAATGAATTCGGTTTATCCATTCGTGGGATAGGTAGTCTCTGAGCGTTTTGACCGCACCCGTATCCGTCCAGGCTTATCTTCGGATTTGAACGGTTTCGTTAAAAGGTTGAACTCCTCTGTCTCTTATCGATCTACTGTGGATAAAGCGACCGAAATTCGGCGAACGTTCAAGTGTGGCCGTGCCCTATCTCCCTCTCAGATAAAGACTTTTCACATTCAACTTTTGTTATACGATTTTCGGCCCAGAGGGCTGAGACTGCGGCGGAAACAATTATTGAAATGTCGAACATGTATAGCTACGATTGAATTAAAAAAAATATTTATAGGAATACCGTTCGATCGTTTTGTTTTCATGCCTTTGGTAAGCGCAGGTACGTAATCTTCAAAGGCGACCAACATTTTTCAATCAACTCCCGGCAGTATCAAAGCTCTATGCGTTAAAGCTTTAAAAAGCGCTGGGGAGCATTCAAATAATAATAAAAACAAATGGAAAAATTGTTCGCTCTCTAATAGGGAGGACTCGTATCAGATCTCTCGACTGCTCCTACCTTCGTTTTGCGACAAAAGGAAATAAACGCTGCGCTTTTGTCTGGAGAGAAATTCCAGATTCGACCTCCACTTCGACGTTCGATGATCAGAACAGTTGTGTTCCAACACGCGTCTTACACTTTTTGCCCTACCAATCCCGTATTTTGCCACTAATTGGCTCTTTGGCTCGCACGTCCAAAAAACTTGGTCCATTCATACTTATGTATTTTACGCGTATTTTCAAACTTTATTTATTTAATAATTGTATATGTATATATTGCCACAGTTTCGTACAATCTGTGAACGGTCTGTGGTGTTAAAGTTGAATTATTTTCACCACAGTTGACCATGCATGCTGGATTCAATTAAAACTTGATCTATTTCTTTTTACTCGTTTTTATTTATCACCATCAAAAGTTTTTACGACTGTTGTGTAACCCTTTCCGTGCCGCGTGTAAAATTAATGAATTTATTATACGAACATTTATAACGAGTTGATTAATCACCCCCTCCTCCCTGCCCCTCTCCCTCGCTTTTACGTCCATCGTAAATTTTATTACGTTGAAGTAAAATATTGTTTACACGCGGCATTACAAGTTTGTTAATTATTATTATATTTTGATCGATCTTCTTTTGAATCGATAGATAATATAATATTACGTTCATCAAAGTATCGAATTGTTAAGTACCTACATAATCCCCTGTCGAAATTTTGATTTGATGGATCTTATAAGGCTTTCCATTCTAAATGTAACCAATCGAATCGAATTAGCTGATAGTGTTGTATGTTATAACTACATGTATATATGTATGTACATATGTACGTAAATATGCGATAAGGCGATATCGTATATGTTGTTTAATTTATTGAATAAAATCAGGTCTTTCTTGACTTTGAGAATCGCTTCTTTACTTTTGAAAACGTTTTTTGTCGATGCAAAACCTGTCGATGGTTCATTGATAGATTGCGAAGCAGCAGATGCAGTTTCAGAAATGTTTTATTCAAGTTGGCTTTTGACGGCACGCTTCCACTATAAAGTTGATACATACTTTAATTGACGACTTGGGGGTCTCTTGTACCTGGTTGGTTGTTTCAAATTTTCAACTGATCACGAGGATGTGGTCATCCAGGCCGACCGCTTGCTTCCAGGATCCCGTCCACCGGGATGAACTTTTCTCGTCTTGGCTTATCAATATTTCAGTCAGCGTTGCGGGCCTGATTTCAATCCACCAAGTCGGCCTTTGTTGGCTGTCAATTTATAATGAGCACATCCCTTTGCATCGTGAATTATCAAATGTTCAATGCTCACTCGTGCCATGCCCAGAACTTTCCGCATCCCCCCTCGAGGGTTCCCATCCAATTTTAGAAATGATACTATCCTCGTGCGCGTGTGTTTGAATGTGTGTTGGCTTTTTTTTTCTTCATGGCACATTGCACACACGAGATCCGATAAAACTCAACCGCTCTCTTTATTATTTTATTATACTAGTCTTTCTTATGAAAACAACTTATATGGCGTTTCCGTGGGTAAACCCGCACATCGTAAACTCCTACTCTTATTCATGGCTCGTCTTCATCGTTTTTGTTTGCCCTTTTGTGAACGGGATTTGCGTCGAGTGTTGAGATGAAAAGATCTAAATTCCACTGTCACTTAACAGCTCAATTCTTGAAACGCTCAATAGTGGAATGGTACTTCGGAATTTGCAGAAAGAAATCCAGGTGTTGAAGAAGCTCTCGTTAGCAAATACCTGGGAGGCGAACCGAAGCACTATTTTTTTCCTCCAGCTTTTATTTATAGTCGTTTTGTAACTGAACAATGTTTCTCAAATTGAATGACACAAGTAAAATGGGAGGATCTTATACTAAAAACTCTTCAACGTACTCTTAAATAAAATTTAATTTAATCCATTAAGAATACTCAGTCAACCAGTATGCTTTAAATGCTTTTGCTTTAAATATATGATATATAAGACTTTTCTTTCATTGAATATTAAATTTCAGACTCATTATCTGATTATTTGTATATTGTATACGTATATAATATGTACATATACAGTCTAGAACACAATACGAGCTATTCACATCGAAAATATTTGCACAACCTTCTCAAACTGTCTACTTGCGAGATGGTATCTCGACGTTTGACGCAAAGGAGTCACAAAGGGACCTCATTATTGGTTGATGGGTAAGGGAAAACCTTGTTTATAAACATATAAATAAATATACGTCTGTGTGTACGAGTGTGCGTGTTCAGAAAGGGACCGATCACTTCTGACGATGACACGTTTCATAAAGTATCAAAGACGGATTATTTCGAAAAATATCCACAATGTCCTCGGTCCTTTTTTTCGCGTTGTTTCTTCACGGTCGATTTGAGCGAATTCCTTTTTACACAATTTCAATATTTGAGGAAGGAGAGACCCGTGTGTTGTGTCAGATTTGAAAGGTAATCCACGCGGATAATAACTTTCCGTTTTTTATTTACCGATGGTCAAACTTTTGACATACCCGTAATCTGAAAGGTATCCAGGACACAAGGGTGCGTGCCTAGGGATCAATACTTATAAAATATAAACCGGAAAAATACAAACAGAACCGTGTGTGTTTGTTTGCGTAGTAGATTTCGAAACGGTCGTGTGCAAGTCTGATTGATTGTTTTTGGAGAATAATCGTGATCGTGTCGTCGGGATCTGTGTACAATGCACATTTTATGCACTGCGTGCGTTTGATCGATTTGACAGATAGTGCAGCCGACGACAAATTGAATTTGCGCAATGTATTTTTTTAATATTAGTTTGGGAAGCAATCTGCACTTATGAATTGTATGCATGCACTTTTTGTACTCGTTCGTTCGAAGTATACTTATCCACTTTTTGTTTGAGTTGAAATTAGCTGCGCTAATTTTCAAACGCAAATTTTTACTTTTGTTCAAACTTCAGTTTGAAAATCCCTGATCAAACAGAAGAAGAGTAGAACTAAGTATTATGTTGATCATAATATAAACGTTTCGTTGGCAAACAAGTGCCTCATAACTCACGCTTAAGACAGTGATTACTGGCGATTTCGGACTTTAACGATAAGCAAACTAGTTAACTGCTAACTAAATCAAGTGAAACGGCGTTAATTTGTGTATTCATAATAAAAATTCTGCCATACAATTTAACATTCTCGTTTTTATTTTAAACTTTGAATAATACGAGCGGAATATATTAAAATTTAAAATAAAAATTCAGAAAAAAATGCGTACACCCTCGTGATCCTTATAAAGGGTCTGAGAATGCGGGTTTTGAATTTGATTATAAGTGCATATATAACGATCATGATTCAGTGTCGATCAAACGTGCGTTTCAATGAAGGCTCGTTACCATATCATTTGGTTTATGGGAATTTTTAATATCGATTCGAATGTCGATCAACGGTTCACCTCGATCAACGCTGCAACGCGTCCTCACGTCAATCTCTCAGTGCATCCATGCATTTTCCATGCATACATATATGTACATACGTACATATAATAGTTATCCGAAAGATGTTAAAGAAGAAATATACTCATCAAAAATGAACTACATAGTATTGCGTCATTTCGATTGTGTTTAAACGGTAGTTTATCGAGGGTTAAAAAATAAAATGTCGGCAAAAAATCTCTCGTCTGCGATGCGATGGGTTTAAAATTGTCGGGCCATTTGGCGACCATTAATCAATATTTACAACAGACAATAGGTATCGGATGGTCGTTGTAAACCGTCAGATTGATTACGGGGCGAGAGCGTAAGTGCCGCGGGCGTAATTAGGCCCACGATCCCCGAACATTACACGTCGTTTAGTTGAAAAATTCGAAGCGATTATGCAGCATCAAAGCACACTCAACCGGTAGGATGATGTTTGGGGAGAGGCGACGATATCGCGATCGGACAAATTTATTCGAAAGTGTAAAGGATGCGTCGTGAATTGGGGTTGATTTATTATCGACGCGAGATGATGTGGCTTGGTGAAGCCTTATGTATGTACATATAATACAGTGGGTAATTTTTATATTCAATATATATTATGAAAATTGCATTTGCAGTGCGTTTCAGTTTGCGGTGTACATAGTTTCTCTATCATAGCATATTGTCATTTATTTATTTAAAGTTTGTACCATTATGGAATTCCTAATGAGCCATAATGGTCGAAAATATAACAGAGAAGAAACAAAAAATATATTAATTATACAGAAATAAAGTACATATTTATATAAACAAAAACGATAGCAACAAAAATTCAAACAATAATAATTAAAGTATACACACAAAACACATAATAATAGTTACATATAAGGAGAAAAATTGGGAATGAATACATATATTATATTAGAGGCTAGCGTGTAATGCTTTTAAATCAAGTGGTCATGTGTTCAATCCTTGCCCGGTGCTACTGGCCAGACTTTGGATATGTGACTTAAGGTTGATTGTTTCCTATCAGAGTTCAATTTATCTGATTTTCATTAAAATGGTTAAAACAAATTGGCAACCTTGAACTATTTCTGGTAAATTTCGAGTTTTCAAAATCTCTAAATTTGCCAACTTTATCCATAGACGTCTCTATGATGCTCTGTAAAAATTACTCTATAATTTTTTTATCGATATTATTGGGGTTTACCTACTAGGACTTCCTGGTTATGTAAAATAAAAATAAAATATGTACAAGAACCAGCCGTGAATAATAAACACCCCCATAAGGCCCAAATAGAAGAGAAATCAAAATTCACTTATACATCCAACTATGAAAATAATGATGAGCGCAGGCTACCAGACAAATGGGTTAAAATAATCTCTGGTAATCTACGCTCACTGAGGTGGAAAATGTCACATTAAGTCACGGCAGCAACGATTTCATGAAAAAGTCGGATAGCTTTTAAAATAGAAGCCATCAAATAATGATGTCTACCACGAAAATAATCAATAGGGACATAATGTCCCAACTGTTCCAGCAAGAACGGACATGACGTATTAACACGTAGAAGCCGGAGAGTAAAATTAATTAATGAGAAATCTTTCCGAAGTTCAAGGGAATTAATTATACCTAAGAAACAACTGAAATTTGAGGTTATGGGTTAAACGTCAAATGCGGCCAGCTTTGTTTGTTGGTGGAAAACTATTGAATAAATGATATTAACAATTATTGAATAAATGTTAATATCATTTATTATTGAATAAAAACTATTGAATAAATGATATTAACTTATCTCGCAGATAACGCTCGGTGAAGAGATGTAGTTCTAGCTGTGAAATGTCAGATCTGACACATTTGGCCGTAAATCGATATATAGAGGCTTTATGCCATTACACGAAGCTATACGCGAAATTTGAAATTTATGAAATTATTGAGAGTTAAAACTATAAATATTTATATATTAGATATAATGAGAACCTATAAAGCAAATTTTATAAAATAAAAAATGAAAAAGACAAAATTATAGGCGTTTAAACAATTTAAATCTGACATGGCGAAAAGTGAGAATAGTCTAAACAAACGTTGGATAAACGTCAAGCACTTTTTCGTGGGAGCGTTTTCAAACGCGTCTTACACGATATTTTTGCACCATCGTAATGGCGGAGGATCTATTTACTTATATTGATGACCAAAATGAGCAATATGGCAAAGTGCGAAAACGATCGGATAAGAGGCAAATTTTTTCCTGAATTGTAATCGTAAGTAAAACGTAAAGGAGGTTTGTAAAAAAAAGAGGGGGAAGGGGGGTCATAAAAATTAAACACCGCCCTGGTTCTTTTTTATTTAGCACTACACCACTGTACATATATAGATAGCCTTATATTAGAAGCAATTTACTACTAATACATCAAATTTTCTATAATATACATACATACATATGTATATGTATGTATCCAAGGTGATTTTGAATTTTCAACTGTTCTTACCAAAACCCTCTACAATCCTTTCGTAATTAGTTTAATTCAATTAAAGTTAAATTTCGCAATTTATAAAATCTGTTAGTGCTGTATTTAATTTGCTACAATAGGATTTAATATTATCGGAATAATACCAATTAGTATTTTGATTTTGGAATTTCATTGGAAATTTGTATGGAAGTCGGCTTTTCTGTAGACAACTTATATTTTCATTTAAAATATAATAAGATGCGAAATTTGAGCGATTAATGCTGCAATATCCAAAGTACCCATTCAATTGAGATGAAAATATGTGCGACCGGTTTCTAAAAGATTGGGTAGGTATAGAATGAACGGGGGAGACTCTGAAATGGTACCCAAGAGCATAAAGAAGGAGGCGTAGGTATGTACAATGTACATATAACGTACTTGGAAAAAATGTATAGAATCACACTAGGAATATGAAAACGTAAAGGAGGTATGTAAAAATGAAAGACCTTCATCCGACGGTGAACAAAAGAATATAAACTTTTTTTTTTTCACTAATTACACTGAGCAACGACAAATCACGTTTTTGAGTTACCCGAACGGAGACTAATCAATCTTTACTAAGTTTAACTGAATTCGAATATGATCATGTTTTTTGTGGGTTCGCTCTCGTTTACGAGAGTGAACTAGTTTACTAGTTTGACCGCTGTACTCTATGAGGTCACAAATGTTTACAAACGAAAGTCTTTCTATCGCAATTACCGCTCGAGTTAGTACGTTTAGATAAAAAAAACCAATCCTTATAAACGTGGTGAAATAAAAAACTAGTCAAATAAACGCAAAATTGCACGGAGAAAAAATTCGTAAAAAAAATATATATTTTTGGCTTAAAATTCGCTAGACAATTAATTATAAGTATTTTAAAGCAATGAAATATCACAATCAATAGGAAAAACATCTAAATATTGATTCCAATACTCACTTTGAGCACAGCAATACTAGATTTTGATTTTGATTAATACTAGATTTTTAGACCGCAAAAGCCAAAAACTGTAAAAATTGCGCATTTTTTTAAACGCTCATATCTCGTAAACAATCACGAACCAACAAAAATCATTATCATATTCAAATTCAGTGGGTCAAACTTAGTAAAGATTGATTAGTCTCCGCTCTGGTCATTTTTTTGTTGCTCAGTGTTATTTCAATATAATGTCAAATCTAGCTCAAGTCAATATAATGAAATAAACAAGTATAATATAATCTAATATATAATTTCGAAAGAGACTTTGTATATATGTATTGTTGGTTCGTAACTTTGTAAACAAGTCAAAATTTCCATGGCCACGTGGGGACGGGGGACGGGCCTTCGCCCCCGGGGTGCACCGGGGGCGAAGACCCGGGGGGTGCCGGGGATTCGATGAGATTGGCCATTTTTAAGCGGTTCATATTACAAATACCGAGCAAAGTCGGGTAAAACTATTAGTATCAAATATAAATTGGAGTAATTCTTAATGTTTTATAGTACTATAATATAGGACAAATTATATGAACGATAAAGAAGCTTGTCACATGACAACCAATATATATGTAGGAGATTAGATTGCGATATCTATCGCACTGGCGATAAATTCAGTCATCTACAGGCAACTCTGTCGCCAGTACGTAGCTGCTTCTTAAAAACAACAACATGGCAGAACTTGCAGATGGTCCATTACCCGAAACCCAACCCATGTACGGTCCTCTTGTGGGGGTATTCGGGATAGTCTCCTCTATAGTCTTCACATCCTTGGGTGCCGCTCTAGGGACTGCCAAATCCGGAACCGCCATTGCAGGCACGGGTGTGATGAGACCGGATTTGATCATGAAGTCCATTATACCGGTGGTCATGGCCGGTATCATAGGAATCTACGGCCTCGTTATATCCATTCTGTTGGCCGGTCCATTGGAAACGGCCAGGACTTACACGCTCTACGACGGTTTTTTGTCTCTCGGTGCAGGAATGTCCGTGGGATTTGCCGGGTTGTTTTCCGGAATGGCAATCGGAACGGTCGGCGATTCCGGGGTCAGAGGAACCGCTTACCAGCCTCGTCTATTCGTCGGCATGATCTTGATACTGATTTTCGCTGAAGTACTAGCTCTCTACGGTCTCATCGTAGCGATTTATTTATATACAAAATTCGGATAGGAAAGAAATATAATTTAATTTGTGTAGTTTTAAGTTATTTTATGAA
The DNA here is from genome assembly GCF_051622035.1 of Arctopsyche grandis. Classification (NCBI taxonomy): domain Eukaryota; kingdom Metazoa; phylum Arthropoda; class Insecta; order Trichoptera; family Hydropsychidae; genus Arctopsyche; species Arctopsyche grandis. The sequence continues at coordinate 11,785,841 of NC_135357.1, forward strand.
TAAAAATATTTATTTTTCAATCTTTATGTTTTTATTTTTTGCCTATCTCATCATCGGTGATAAGGAAAGAATTTGATCGAACTTGTTACGACCATCTCTAGATTTCATCTATAGATGAACTGACAGTTACTATCGTAACTTTTGTAAATTACATTGTTATTTTCCTCCTATCAATTTTTGTCTACGTGCATACTACACAATGAGTCATCCGATTTATTGTACTTCATATGTACATATATCTTATATCATTAAAAGTTTATAATACAGTCATCATACAAGGTATTTCCAAGGCACATGATGCATATTTATTTATTTAGTTTAATTTTAGCGTAAAGCTAATTTACATAACCACGCACTACGCACATTTGACATAATTTACCCTCCACTGACGTGTTCCTTTACACCCTACAAGAATGCATTAATGATCTTAGAGGCTCTGACGCATCCAGACAAGGAATTATAAATTTGTACACCCCTGTGGAAAACACCTCCATATTTTGTTGTACATATTTTTAACCCTAATTACCACTTAAGTTTACCTTTTCTGGTAGTACTATAGCTACATACATTACAATCACTTATTATATAATATAGTCATTGACATATTTAGGCAATTGCTTATTAACTAATATAATATGATTAATTTTATACTTATTTGAATTTTAAAATTTAAAATTATACGATCCGTTATTTGAACACATTATACATACAATATATCATTATGATATTTTTGGCATTTTCAATTTTTACTTTATTTTTATAGATTTGATTTTTGTATTACATATATGCATATACTTATTACTGAATAAAAAAAAACAACTTATGATATGGAATCAAGCGGGAAAATAATTAACCGTTAATTAAGGCAATAAGTTTAAAATATTTAAAAATAATAAAAATAAGTAAATAACAGTGGCGTGCCATGACTTGTAAAACAGGGAACTAGGTTTGGACAAAACCTTTTTTTGGATTATAATAATCTGACTTGAAGTAATGACCATAATTGTTCATTTTTGTGCTAACAGAAATATCTTAGCCTACCTTTCTTAATGATATTTTGTTTGTCTTTAAAACTTAGTCTTTATATTGATTTGTCGAAAAATCGACCGAGAATGCAAAATTCCAAAGCCTCGTTATTTGTTTCCTCACGCACCGCAGTTATTTGTTCTGAGGGAATCGTTTTTTGAATCGATTACCTTGCCATATTTATGTATACTCAAAAGATTGTGTTAATATGTATGTGCATTTTTGAGAAAAAAATCTGAAGGGTGTTTGATAGCCACAAATCAGAATATGTTTAGTGAAAATTATATACATACATACATGCTTGAAGACATGGGTAAATTAAAAAATGTTTTGTCTTCAACGGAACGCCTATACATAAAAATTCGCCAGTATCGCGAAGGGAACAGAACTGAGACGGCGAGTCCGTGCAAGCAAACAACGCGACGGACCATACCATAATAATCCACTACCACTACCTCAGGTAGGGCCGATTCCGGTCTCTGAACATCGCGAATCCAATCAAGTGAACAATATCAATATGGAAAAGGTTTTATTTTATTGCAATTGAATTGTTGATATTTTTTAATTTTAAGTAAAAGATTTTAAGAGACTAGCCTAATCCCTCTAGTCCAATGAGGAGACGCTTCTGGTAAATAAGATGTTCGTAATTACTTATTGGCACTCGTAATTGGCAGATACAGTAATTTAAATACATATGTACATATATTTACTTTTGGCAACTAACTTTAGGTCAGGCATTATTCAATTGGCAAGTTACTATAAAATTAAACTCTCAATATGTTTACATTAATTTGGTCAGATAATTAATCAGCTTGGAATTTAATTATTTTATTGAATTCATCAAAAAGTCCATTCGGTATATAAATTTGGGAAAGCCATTGCTTTTCAGCTTCGAAAAATTATTTCAATGTGTTAATGAAACTAAATCCAAAATAAATTGATTATTTAATTTAAGAACTGATTGTTAGTATAAATACTGATCTGGTCAGTTATTTCGAGTTACAATGTCAATATTATATAATAAAACATTTGTCTACAAATAACCTGACCTATCTTCGTCCCTTGCATATAATTTACCGTGACTTTCCATGTAAAATGGATAATAAGGTTGTCTGCATGTGAACGAGATGAATATGTCTATCAATACAAACGATTTGATTAATATATTAGATAATAAAGTCAGAGCTTTACGTCGAAAGGCTCGTGTGAAAGAATGCACGTATATAAAATTATTTGATCGTCTTTACCGTGGTTATGTGGTACTATACAAAGTCGTTAAGAATGTTCTACATCTATTTTAGTGCATTGTTTATTGCTTGTCATTAGTTTGAATTTTTTCTCGAACGCTTAAATCCATGTATACGCAGGGAGAAAAAGCGTTTAACCAATTCGTCGGTTTGTTTTTAACCACAGCATTCCATTATCACTATATACTTTTTGGAAACGAACCAATAGACTTTTTATTAGGCGCAATACTCCTCGTTTATGATACCGATCAATAACTCTCCTCAATTACTCGACTTTTGAGTAATAGTCTCATGACTACGAGCATCGTGTTTTGTATCACGTGTCATACAAAAATTCATATCAAGATTGTAATCTGCACACATACTCAGATTACGACTGCCCTAATCGTCAATACCGACGATCAGTCGCCGTTTGTGTTTTAGCCCGTACACACGCCAACCCAAAATCAACAACTATGGCGGACCTACTTCCAGAGACCAATCCCATCTACGGTCCATTCTTCGGGGTTATGGGAATCACCAGCGCCGTGATATTCACATCCCTGGGAGCTGCGTATGGCACGGCTAGATCCGGCACTGGAATCGCGGCCATGTCTATCATGAGGCCCGAAATGATCATGAAATCTGTGATACCCGTTGTCATGGCGGGTATCATTGGTATCTACGGGCTTGTCATAGCCATCTTGCTCGCTGGACCGCTTGATGAGCCGGCTAATTTCACCCTATTCCAAGGTTTCCTGTCTCTCGGATCTGGTCTTTCTGTTGGATTTGCAGGGCTGGCTGCTGGTATTGCGATTGGTGTTGTCGGAGATGTCGGGGTTCGGGGTACAGCACAGCAGCCTCGTTTGTTCGTCGGAATGATTCTTATACTTATTTTTGCTGAAGTATTGGCCCTCTACGGACTCATCGTAGCCATTTATCTATATACCAAATTCTAGTGATAAATTGTTATTATTTTAATTTTGTTCACGTTGATAACTTTTGTGTTCATCCTGATCATGTTGTTCGTGTGATATTAATACATCGCCTGATTATTTATTTAATTACCGATTATGATGTAGTTTGCTGAATAATAAATATTTTAAGATTAAATCTATTCGTTTTTACTATTATACCATATTTGAATTCATACGCATTATTCGTTAGAATGAAATGTAAACCCGTCATGTCATATTCCTAGAAATTTTAACACACCTTTATATGTAATGTACATACATAAGTATTGACAAACAAGTGTTTGAGATAAAATGATTATATTGTGTTGCGAACTTATCAAATGTTCTTTCAATGACTGAATCATATAATAAGTATTTTCATAATAGATCAAGCTTGTTGACAATAAGTAATATTGTTCATCAAATTGAACGTACATATAACACTCTTGATTTATATGACATAATACCATCTACAGATGTGTAATTTTACATAACTTTCTTTATACATAGTCGAAACATGTTTCTTTATAATATTATAACGCCAGATAAAGTTGAATTGTGTCGTCAATCAATTACTATCATATGACACCAAATAAATGCTTGTTAATACTCTATCGCAGTTTAGAGATTATTTCGGACGTTTCGATAACGAAATACAATCGCTCATGTCAAAATCAATAAATCAGTCAATAAAAATGCGATAAAATTTTACAGATTAGACATTTTATGTAGAAAATTCAAGGAAACGTCGATAATGTCGCAGTACTTATTCCACTGAATTAATGCATTCGAATATGCACATATGTATATTTTATATAATTAAATATTTTTTTGAATACGTAATCTTCTTCAGTATGTTTTTAATTTGTAAAGTTAATTCATTTTGAAATATTTGACGATTCGTTGAACAGCGTCTGAGTTAACCGGTGACTTAACTGTGTCGTATGATATATCAATTTCGGGGTCAGATGCACGAAACCGTTGATTCATGTACATACAATTTAGTTTCTAGTATATTTTACCCAGTCAATCGGTTATTCGAATTAAATATTATCACAAATCACACCTATGAACATACTCAAATGTAGCCTAAATAGATATTATCCCAATGATACCAAACTGTACTTTAAAAATATATTTAATTACATACATACATATATAAATTGGTTGCACTTTTAATATTAAATATATCATTTTGTATATATTAAGAATAATGATTTACAATTATACAATTATATTACGCGAAATCCTACTTTCCGAAATTTGCATAATATATGTATACATATGTACATATGTATGTACATACATATGTACATAACAAAAACCAACATTATTTTATATTAAGAAACTTCGAAAATTTAATACCCATATTAATAGAAAATTACTTTCTGCCTAAAAAATTAGAAACTTTTAAATTATCTAATTATTAATTTAATTTAAAAATGATTTTTATAAAAACCAAAAGATTTATTCATATTGCATATACACGCTATTTAAATGAAACCAAAAACATACAAATCCCGGTCAACTAAAATTTTGAAAAAAAATTACAACGAACAATAAACATATCAGCTAATTAACGGCTTTCGGATTATATAAATATACAGACATATTCACACACACACACACATATACACTTTTTAAACCAAGAAAACCGATTCTGAGTTCAAATCAGTCAAAATCTCGAAGTCGAATATAATCACAAAAATTCTTATATTTTTTTAAATAAAATTTATATTTCCCCATGATGTCATTACAGGTTGCCCCTGAGCTTTTATAATCTATTGTATATAATTTTTTAGATTATAAATTTTGAAATCGTATTCAAATAGTTACATTACATAGTTGGTAGGATGGCTTTGGACTATTTGATGGAGGAACCGTTTCAACAATAAATTCAGATAAATCGGCAAACTTTGATAGGAAACGATCGACTTGGAGTCAAATATCTACAAATTATACTCCAAATAAATTATTTTCACCCAAGGTCAACTCACGGTATCAAACCCGGCAACCTCTCAGTGATTAGTAAGGCAACCATCGAGCTATGCTGTTGGCTACATATATAGATAAAGTCAAAATTAAATTATAAAGGCTTATATGTATATAAATTTAATGGAATGGAATCCATTAACAGCTTGTAATATTCAACTGATGAGTTTCTCGCGATAATTGCAGCTGGCAAAAACAAAGCGCATTTTCACACATGTGGCGTACATTGCGCCTTAATAAAATTTCATGCATTGTACAAAATAAGTGTTTTCGTAACAATACTCTTCGGAATGAATTCCACTATCTCGCAAATGGAATCGCAGATTAAATCCTCATTCGGCACGTGACCACGTCTCTAACTTTTCCCGCAAAGGATACTCTCATTTCCTTCAGCACTTCCGACTGCAAAATTCCCACCTCGAAAATTGCGGGAAAAAGTCTCCAGAAAGAGAGCAAGTGAGAGGACTAGCGACTCGATTACAACAATCGCTTTCAAAAATTTAAAGCTCTCGCATGCTTTCGCGCTTAACGAGGCGCTTAACGCTCACGGTTTCGTTTTCGTACGCACCTGAGAATAAGCCGTTAAGCTTTAAGCGCCAGCTTTCGTAATAGAATACATTAAAAACCCGTTACGCCCGCTAGGTCGAAAGTCGAAAATAATTTCAAATGATTAAATCCAATGTTCTTTTTTAATTTACGCAAACAATTCGAATTAATTAAAACGCGGCGGCCGGAATTCGTTCGAGGGTGAAAAGGTTGCCGATCCCGCGAGCATATCCAATGACCGGTAAAGGCGACGTGACTTTTTAATTTTTGTTCCCCTTTTAAATCCTTCAACGATCTTATCGAAAAATCGAAAGCATTCTTTCGTACACCGGTTGCTGTACGAGCTTAAATGTATTCAATTCAATGCATTTTGATTTAAGATTCTTATCATTTAACATACATACATTAAAGAAATCATCATACTACTTACATATGTATGTCGCTTTAAAATTTCGTCATGATGGTTACCATGCCAAATTCAACACTTTAAATGGGACATGTTGGATTAATCTATTGTATAATATATTACTATAGCGATGAGTGCATTACACATATAGCCAGCAGCATAGCTCGGTCGTTAAGCTTCTGCTTAACACCGAGAAGCGCCGGGTTCGATCCCATGAGCTGACCGCGATTTAAAAGAAATTTTCTGAGTATATTTGTAGTGCTGGTGGTCAGACCTGTATATTTGAGACTCCTGGTCGATCGTTTCCTATCAGAGTTTGCCAATTTTCTCTGATTTCATTGTTGAAACGGTTCCCGATTGAAAATTGACTAAAAATCCTTCCTATCTACTATGTCACCACTATTTGAGTATGATTAATGTACAATAAAATATATGTACAATTCATAGACGTTTCGTAATTCAGCGACTTGTATAATAAATAAAAATGCTGTATTGTTTGTGATTGGCCAGGAAGGTGCATTGGGGTTTATCTGTAAGGCCGTTCTGGTATAAAAAAAAATGTAATGTAAAATAATATGTATGTATGTATGTATGTACTTACTTGATAACATTCTTATATGATTAAAAATTTCAATGATGATTTTGTTAGTAAGGCGCCGATATTTTCGTAATTTTACCAATTTGAAAATTTATTTAGACTTTCTTCTTCTTCTTTCTCGTTTTGCTCAATGCTGAGAGCTTCGTGGTAATTTCCTGTCATCTGGGATCCAGTGGACGATCTGCCTCCACTATTTGATCTGACCGTCTTGTCCGGGAGTCCTTCCTCTCGTTCGCTTCTCTCTAGTGTTCCGGTATCTAGCAGCTTCTGTAGACTCTTCCCAGATTCTTCTTGGTAAGCTGGCCAAAGTAGGAAATAATCTTTTTTCTACATGATGTATGTAGTGTCTCTGAAACTGCCAGCTTTTTGAGCATTGAGACATTCCATCCGCATCCAGCTCCATATTTCAAAGTCTCTTTCTGTCTTTTTCAGGGTCAATGTCTCGACTCCATACAATACAATCATCAGAGATCACATCAGACGGATTTTCATTTACCTCATTGCATATGTATGCCTGATCATAGCCGATTACGCCATTCCTAATTTGCATGTGTAACAAGATGTGTATGTTTTAGTTGAAATGTATCTTCCAGTGGTAATATATTTTGACTAGTTTTAATATATTCCATCTAATCTGGTTCCAATTACCGTTATAGTTGAAGTGTATTTTCAGTCGTAATATATATTAACTAGGAATATACATATGTATTCCGTCTAACCCACATAAGTTGATTCATATGGCGAATTACATTCCAACTGGTCAAAATATATTACGACTGAAAATACACATCAACTTTAAGTTTGTACTAAGTTAGATGGAATGGTTAGGTTTCCATGAAAACGTCACACGACTAGTCAATTGAGTTGGAAAGCCACATTTTTGTTTTGAAAACATTCTTAGAGTTATCGTAATACGATACTCATTACCATAATTCCAGATACCTAGCAAATACTAACGCATTGTTGAATTCTACAGTATTCGTATAAACATTGGAACTATCAAAACTCAACTGTAATATTACAACTGGCGCACATTGTTGAAAGTGGTTTTGCGCTCGTTAAGTTATTATTTACTAGTTGATTTTTATTCGAATATGAATTGCCTAAAATGCCAATTGTAATATATTACAACTGAAAATACACTTCGACTGTTACACATATACCATTAAAATGTTGTTACTAATTGAGATTATGTCTTTCATCACGAAGTATATTAATTAAATCTATAGATAAATCGATTTTGAATCTTTGCTAGTTACATACATGCATACATATGTACTTGAAGTAGCCAACAATCAGATTAATTGATTCATATATGTATAAACTTATTTCACAGGACATTCAGCCAGATGGCGCAAACATGAAAACTTACAACATTCCAAATTACGCTCGTAAATAAAAGCCGTTCATTTAAATACACTCTCTCCTATGTAAATCACTTCGCACGTGATGCGGCAGAATGTAAACAGAGCAAAAGTGGACTTTGGGGAACGAAGGGGCATTCGTACCAATATATATATATGTATGTATACATATATGTTTGTATATTGTACATCTCGGAGTAAACAAACGGTTGCGTGCGTGCCCCGACGTGTATGTGTTAATGTGAAATTGCCGTTGCCCCACGGAGGCTGTGCAATTAAAATGGTGGCGCGATTTGGCAACAACGCCATCAATCTCGCTCGCTTTGTTGATATCCGGCAATTTGTATCGTGCTCGCGGACAAGCCATCATTATTACCGGCTTTTGCCGAAAACCGTCCGAATACCGACCGTTAAACTTCGCCGACTGACTGACTGTTGCCATTCCGGCAAATTAACCGAGAACCGTCGGCGCTGGTGGGAGGTCGGGAATGTTGGAATTTCGCGCCAAATCTGGGCATTTTTGCGAGAAGGTAGTGCCCCAAAATATGCGGTAGTGCTTCTCATACGCTGATGCTTCAATTTAATTATTGTTGCTCTGTGTAGAGTGATGAGATTGATATGAAACTCGCCTCTTCAAATTTCGCCAAATCATGTGTCATACCTAGTAAAATTTATTATTATATGATTTTTCATACCTCGTTCTTAGAGCGCTGTTAGTGCTCTTAGATAATGATTGATTTCAAATCACCAAATCAAAATCAAAAACCCATTGAAATATCAGCATAGTTAACTGGATCGATTTGTGAACATTTTTTACATACCTCCTTTTTATATAAGTCTACTCGATTTAATTTTTTTTTCATGAATAATACGGCATATAAATATATAGGTATATTCAAGACTTCCATTCTCGAGAAGAGATGCATTTTTAAAGGAATAAAAGTAAGAGTGAAGCCAATAAAAAGCTTGTAACAAATAGCACTGAGCAACAACAATTAAAATCTTACAAAATGAGTGGCGGGTGGAAAGTCAAACAAACACGGCTATAAGTTTATCGTCTCCAAATTTCTTTGATTCTTAAACGTGTTTATTATGATTGTTTTTCACCATCGAATTAGCGGAATTTCTTTAAATTTCTATCGTTGACCAAACCGCGCAAAATAGCAAAGTTTCAAACCGATCCGAAGAATGTAGGAATAGTGAATAGGTGAAGTTTTTTACTTCCAAAGCTGAGATTAATCAATTTTTACTAAGTTTGACCCATTGAATTCGAAGATGATAACTATGAGATAGAAGCGTTTAAAAAAAATGCGCATTTATTGCAGTTTTTTGGCTTTTGCGATTTAACTCAAAATCTAGTATTGCTGTGCTCAAAGTGAGTGTTGGAATCAATAGTCAAATATTTTTTTTATTGATTGTGATTTTTATTGTTTTAAAATACTTATTATCAATTATCTAGCGAATTTCATAAGTAAAAACGATATATTTTTTACAATTTTTTTCAATGATTTTAATTTGCAAAATTTTTTTTTGTTGCTCAGTGTCATTATTTAAATACGTAATTTGTCATCTTTAAATTTATAATTACAAACTTGTTAAGACTCAAAATATCGCTATATTTTAGGCTATATTCTGTAATTGAATGTTATTTATATAATTTACTTATGACATTTAGAATATTTTGTTGGAAATTTCAACCACTTTCGGATGATAAAATTGATGCTTTGTTCCTGATAGATTGATTAAATTACGTATAAGCGTCTTTATTTTTCGGCTTCCACTTTCACCTTATCCTTTTAAATTAAGACGAAAGTCAAGCTATTAATTTTTTTGTTTCATTTTCACCTTATTTTTTTTTCTATAATAGGATTTATGAACCTTTAAGCATTTTTATTGAGTTACTCAAAACTTGGTACATAAACAACGCTGTCAACAAAAATGGATGAAGCGTGTTCACATTGGGGAAAAAACAATGATATCATGTATGTAGTTTAAATTTGAATATTATCGCTATTGCCTACTTGTATGTCCAACTCAAAATTGGTCCATAACTAAACCAAACAAACATCAATAGGTATATACATATGTATGTACATATTTCAAATAAAGATGGGATTCGTACGATTTCCTATATTTGCAGGTACAAATAAATTTATATGGAATCGTCTGTGCAAAGAAACATCAGCATGAAAGCTATCCAAAATATAATATGAATATATTTTAGACGTATTTTGTTACGCACGTGTACATGTTTACATAGAGTAGAGAAATTGAAGTTTTGTCAAGCAAAGATCCATTTTTATATTACATAAAAATATTACAATGGATATTTTTGACATCAGACGCAAACTCGTCATCCGACAGATTGAGTACTAATACCTCGTTAATTTGAATCGATTGTTGATTTTACCTTTCCCCGTTTGTTATCATTGTACCGATACGCACAATGGCGATTTTTCAGATAAAAGACTGCATCGATAAATCGACGTTGGCAAGTTTCAAGACGTGCACACGACCCTTTTTAATGGGTGAGGGAGGCACGGAGATCCGCTTTGTCCTTTTGATGGATTTTTGAATGGACATTTTCGGACGGATTGTCCATCAACGCCCAATGGTCCTTTGTTGGTCCACCGATGCAGAACGAGGACGATATTATATACATGCAGGATCGCCGTAAAGGGACGAATTTATTTATCGATGCATCACGAATTCGGCGTCATAGTGCGCGCATAAAATACTCATGTTTATATACATATACTCACTGGACGAACGTTTATACGTTCAATTTAAATGTAATTTTCTTAATGGGTACATTTATTTTATACACAAGGATACGTGGGTGACATGCCTTTGACATATGTATGTACATATGTATAAGTAAAAACTTTTACTTTAAGGTGTTATTATTATACGGATTCAAAGATGTATAAGAAAATGCATAAAAACTTAACTAACAGTAAGCGTACTTCTTTAATATTTGTTTGAACAACAGTAGCATTTTAAAAATGAAATATATTTTAATATTATCAATGTATATTTTTTCCTTGGCATAACTACAAATTACCCGAAAGTGACACCTATGGTTTAACCTGCACATATAAATTTTAAATCATATTCAAATAGTGGTGATATATTGGGGAGAATGGTTTTTGCCAGTTTGATGAGGAACCTTTTCAACAATTAAATCAGATAAATTGGCTAACTCTGTTAGAATACTTGGAAATACAAATATCCAAGTCTGACCAGCAGCACTGCAGAAATACTCCAAATAAATTATTTTCAATCAAAGTCAAACCAGGACTTGAACCCATGACCTTTCAGTAGTAAGATTTAATTCAACCACCGAACTTTGCTACTGGTTATATATACATAATTTCTCATAGTAGCTTGTACGATTTTTCGTTGTTGTATTATTATTATTACGTTACAAATCAACATCCAATATATAAACGAATAATATTTATTTATTTATTTATACAGGTTTCGCCCTTTTTTTATCAACGCGACATCTACATACATATTGTCAACATTGTAGGATGTTGTAAACTTAAATTTTAAGATGTTATAAACTTAAATTTTGAGATTAATAGAACAGGATTGCCAATTTGTTGGAACCGTTTCCAATGAAATCAGATAAATTGGTAAACTCTGATAGGAAACGATCAACCTTGTAGTCACATAACCCAGGTCTGGCCAGCAACAAAGGAATACTGTGACCAGACTATCGAAAGTAACCACTGATCTATGTTATTGTTTATATATGTACATATTTATTTGATTTTTATTATAGAAAAAGTGTGACTCCTTTGATTGCTTAGATCTTTTGGTCTTGTATTTAAACCCAAGTAATATTATTTTGTGTTTGTGTTTTATCGACTCTATAAAGTTGAAAACTTGTTTGTCAGTTTTCAATTTAGAACTGGTACTCCAACTTGGACCACATACGCCTTTTGAAAGGGGTTGAAGCGCAGGATCAAAGGGCTCCCATACAAAAATTTCTTGGTCCACTTATTACTTTTTTCCAACTTTCATCCGTCCGAGTCGCGCCGGGCAATTCGTCTAGTATAAACTATATTTATAGATATATAATATAACAAGAATACCGCTTTTTCCTCGTAAATATGAAGGCTTTCCATTGCAATTTAGTCGTAACTGCTAGGAATTTTGTCGATTTCGAAGACAACGTGTGTGCATTTCCTAGACGTGTAGGAACGTATCTTTCATGGCATTGTAGTTAGAGGATGTGGGTCCTTTGTGCGCGATTAGACGTCGCTATTTCAATTAGAAAATAGCTGCGGAGTCGTAAAGCGTCTTTGAAGCTCTTTCGATATCATTCAATGCCCAAAGGAAGCCCCCCGGCCTAAAACTACGATGTGCTCTTTACCGACAGATATCATGCCATTCTACGTATTCCTTTGGCGTTTAATTTTACAGCTTCTTTTCTTTTCATTATCATTTCATTGTAATAATATAACGTTGTAATAATATACACAGTGCGAGTGGATATTATTCCCTGTCTTAATTCGCATTCTCTCCGAGAACAATCGGGTAGTTTATTAGTCATATTTTGAAGCATTGAAACGTGTATGCAAAACGAGCGTCGTAATTTGCTCTATTCAAGACATTGCTTATGCGCGAGCGCTCGGTTATGTTTTGTACATATTAATGAACTTTTATGCCAATCAAGTTATTGCATTCACTACTTCATTGTTATGGTAATCCAAGTACTAACCAATCATCTAAACTATACGAATCTTGTATAAAAAAATATTATATGCCAATTTGAAGTCCATCAACCAATGGAAAAATAAATAACGTGATTTTATTCCAGAGTCGATTTTCTTTTCCACTTTTGTCTTTATATAATATACAAAAATATATGCATTGTATTGTGTGACAGTGTAATCTTAAAATATCACATTGCATTACATCTTATCCGATGTAACGAGTTTTTAATAAATAGTGTTTGGTTCTGATAGTAATAAATTTCTTAAATTCTTTATATTATATATGCACACATGAGTACGATTTTTTTATTTTGTATTATTGTTTGTCAGTCAAGATTTACCGCTTTTCTTTGACGTTATTTCCATATACAATTTTAGCATAAAGTGGCGTGCCGTCATTGGACTAGAAGGACAAGGCTAATCCTCTTAAATATTTTACCTAAAATTGAAAAATAAATCAATCACAATAAATTCAAATCGTTGTCCATATTAATATTATTCACTCGGATCGCCGTCTCAATTCTGTTCCCTTCGAGGTACTTAAATTGTCGAAGACGAAACATTTTTTAATTTACTCGTCTCTTCAAGTATTTATGGAGTTTTCTCTAAGAATATTCTGATTTTTGTTTATTAAACATCATTCCGAACTATTTTTTAAAATAAAATAACGCATACCTAGTCACGGCACGGAACGCTACTGAATTGCATGTATTATTCCATTGTCCTTTCCCGCTTTCTATTTTGTCTCATTCACTCAAATTTTGTCTCATTCACGCAAACCTCTCGAAAATTTATTTTCAAAGACAAGTTATTACTTAGTAAACAATAATATTTTTTTTTGATCATTCATACTAAAAAAATCAATTAAACTTACATATTGAACATGAATGTTCGCTAACACACTCCGTCTCTCTTTCTCCCCTTGGAATCGTACATTCATATATGTATCGTGGAAAGACACGCGAATTTTTTTTCAAAAATGTTAATTATGTTTTAAATTATATAATTCCGTTGATCCGAAATGCGATATTTTGCCGACTGCACAATTATGTGCTACGGGCCACTTCTATTCGTACATCTTCTAATCTATAATTTGGAAAGAGACTTTGTATGTATGTAAATATGTAAATATCCTTGGTCGTCGTCGTCTTCGTCGTCCGTAGATCGGTGACGTCATCGAACACGTGATTCGATTTTTTTTTTTCGATCCATGGGCGCCGATTTGTTTTTTTCGTTTCAATGGATTCACCCCCGCGGGGGCGCAAGGCGAGTAGCTTCATGGGGCCCCGCCAGGGGCGCCACAAGGGGCGCAGCCCCGAAGGGGGCCCGGGGGGCGCAGCCCCGTGGGGCCCCAGCCTCATGGGGCGCAGCCCCATGGGGCTCAAAAGGGGGCGCCACAAGGGGCGCAGCCCCGTGGGGCCCCGAAGGGGGCCCGGGAGGCCCAGCCTCATGGGGCGCAGCCCCATGGGGCTCAAAAGGGGGCGCCAACAGGGGCACAGCCCCGTGGGGCCCCGAAGGGGGCCCGGGGGGCCGAGCCTCATGGGGCGCAGCCCCATGGGGCTCAAAAGGGGGCGCCACAAGGGGCGCAGCCCCGTGGGGCCCCGAAGGGGGCCCGGGGGGCCCAGCCTCATGGGGCGCAGCCCCATGAGGCTCAAAAGGGGGCGCCACAAGGGGCGCAGCCCCGTGGGGCCCCGAAGGGGGCCCGGGGGGCCCAGCCTCATGGGGCGCAGCCCCATGGGGCTCAAAAGGGGGCGCCACAAGGGGCGCAGCCCCGTGGGGCCCCGAAGGGGCCCCGGGGGGCCCAGCCTCATGGGGCGCAGCCCCATGGGGCTCAAAAGGGGGTGCCACAAGGGGCGCAGCCCCGTGAAGCCCCGAAGGGGGCGCGGGGGGCCCAGCCTCATGGGGCGCAGCCCCATGGGGCTCAAAAGGGGGCGCCACAAGGGGCGCAGCCCCGTGGGGCCCCGAAGGGGGCCCGGGGGGCCCAGCCTCATGGGGCGCAGCCCCATGGGGCTCAAAAGGGGGCGCCACAAGGGGCGCAGCCCCGTGGGGCCCCGAAGGGGGCCCGGGGGGCCCAGCCTCATGGGGCGCAGCCCCATGAGGCTCAAAAGGGGGCGCCACAAGGGGCGCAGCCCCGTGGGGCCCCGAAGGGGGCCCAGGGGGCCCAGCCTCATGGGGCGCAGCCCCATGGGGCTCAAAAGGGGGCGCCACAAGGGGCGCAGCCCCGTGGGGCCCCGAAGGGGGCCCGGGGGGCCCAGCCTCATGGGGCGCAGCCCCATGGGGCTCAAAAGGGGGCGCCACAAGGGGCGCAGCCCCGTGGGGCCCCGAAGGGGGCCCGGGGGGCCCAGCCTCATGGGGCGCAGCCCCATGGGGCTCAAAAGGGGGCGCCACAAGGGGCGCAGCCCCGTGGGGCCCCGAAGGGGGCCCGGGGGGCCCAGCCTCATGGGGCGCAAGCCCTAATAGGCATTAACTAAGGGGGGCGAAGCCCTAGACGGCAATTAATCATGGGGGCGCGGAGGGGCGAAGCCCTAAAAGGCAACTGATCATGGGGGCGAAGCCTTAGACGGCATTTAATCATGGGGGCGCGGAGGGGCGAAGCCCTAAAAGGCATTAACTAAGGGGGGCGAAGCCCTAAACGGCAATTAATCTTGGGGGCGTGGGGGGCGAAGCCCTAAAAGGCAACTGATCATGGGAGCGAAGCCTTAGACGGCATTTAATCATGGGGGCGCGGAGGGGCGAAGCCCTAAAAGGCATTAACTAAGGGGGGCGAAGCCCTAAACGGCAATTAATCTTGGGGGCGCGGGGGGCGAAGCCCTAAAAGGCATTAACTAAGGGGGGCGAAGCCCTAGACGGCATTTAATCATGGGGGTGCGGAGGGGCGAAGCCCTAAAAGGCATTAACTAAGGGGGGCGAAGCCCTAAACGGCAATTGCTCATGGGGCGTGGAGGGGCGAAGCCCTAGAAGGCAAAGGCTCAGGGGGGCGCCGAGGGCGAAGCCCTAGAAGGCAAAAAAAAATTTTTTTTTTTGATTTTTTAAAAAAAATTTTTTTAATTTTTTTTTAATTTTTTTTTTATTTTTTTTTTAATTTTTTTTTTTGATTTTTTTTTTATTTTTTTTTTATTTTTTTTTTTAATTTTTAAATTTTTTTTAAATTTTTTTTTTTTTTTTAATTAAATTAGCTTAGTCATGTTTAAGCGGTTTATATTATAAACACTGAGCGAAGCCGGGTAATACAGCTAGTATATTAATAAAATTATATTATAGTTTAAATGTTATATATGTATGTATGTATATTATAAAAAGTAAAGTGTCGTTAATGCAAGTAAACTTCACTCGCTTGCACTTCGTAACTTGCTTGCTTTATAATCGGACAGCTGAAATCCGGAATTTCGTTGTTTAGGCTTTCGCGAACAAAGGGTCCAGCGTAACTTCACAGGAAACTTCGATCAACTTCCGCATCCCTTGTCACCGCTTTTGCGAAAGTTTTACCCCGTTGTTAGGTACTCAGGTGTTTCAGCAATTAAAATATAATGGTTAATTGGGCCTCACCTGGACTTTTGACGTATGTACATACGTATAAAACATGAATCAAATGTATGTATACGCATATAAATAGGCACAAAGGAACAATTTTATATATTGTAGGTAGAGAGAAATATAATATAATATTACGCAAGCCATATTTGGGAGGTAAAGAAAATTGAGTTTTCCTCGGAATTTTCATTTATACTTATGGGATTAGATCTACAAAGGAGAGCGGTTTTTGAAATGAATGAATTCAATATCAAGACAATTTTCATCGAGTTGGCAATAACAGTCTCTGGGACGCAACTTTCATTCGCGGTTACTCACGCACCATTGATAAAGGGTTAAAATTCGGTCCGATCGAGGCAACCCTTGAGAAGTTGCGACGTGTAATTTGATTTTTGCTTGATTGAACGCATATCGTTTAAATTATTGGTTCGTACGAATATATAAAAGCATGTATTTATATATTCGGTCCATTTGGTCCATGCTCCGTGTGTGTTCTCAATTAGCGGTCGCGTTCATGGCAACATTAGTCCGAACAGTGGCACTTTTGTCCACTTGAAGTGTATTTCTCTGGCCTGCCGGTCGGTTCCGGCCATCGAGAGCTTTCACAAGAAAAGTTCAAGTGATTCGGGCTTATCGACCATTTTTGTGGGAACGTCTAGCAATTACGCGTCTGGTTTGTGCATTGTTATTTCAACGATGTAACGATTTTTTTGGGGTACTTTTTATTTTCACACCTATTCCGTTTTTGTAACACGTGTTTCACACACTGCGTAGAGCCGTTCGGTCAACACAAATCGTAAAAACGTACACTTTTACGGCCACTCGTTATAAACAGAATCGCTTTTGTGTCATCGCACTGAAAAAAGTCGTTAAAACGAAGCGTCAAGCGATCGACTTTTCCTAGCGATAATTCAAACGATCGACGCTAAGCTACAGAGCTAAGCTTCGCAATTAAGCTCTCTCACTTATTAAGCGCCTGATTTATAGCTCATATAATTTGTATTTTAATTTCGATGTATTCCGAACGCGTTCTCACACTTGCCTAATTTATGCGACGTTTATCATTCCTTCAGAATCCGGTACGAAAAGTCGTCCGTTTCAGATTAAAAGTAGGCGAATGGCCATTTTCGACTCGATTAATTCACTGGAATTAATCTTCGGCGGGTTTTGGTCCACTTCCGCGTTCGCTGAAAATGGGTCGCAGTTTAACTATTAAGTTTTATGACCTGAATCGCGCCTATTAGTGGTCCTTTAGATCGCCGTTAAACTCGAAAGGAATGCTAGAAACTCGAAAAGAACTCTAATAATAATGCGAAACGCTTAAACCGAACAATAGACCAAATCAAAAGCTTCATAGTACGCGAACAAGTTTGCGATTTCCACATACAAACATACATAATACATGCGCGATGTTGAATTTTAACTTTTCCATACATTAAAACTTTCCCTCTCTCGCGCACATTTTCAACGATCTTTTAAACGGGAAAAGTTCCACGGTTTAAAAATAAATAACGTCGGTAGGTAAAGAAAAAAAATTGGACACACTTCGTTTGCGAAGATTTTTTTTCCCTTGATACAATTTTATAAGAGTATTATGATAAAAAAATCTTTTTTATTTTACATAGCGTTGTAAATGTATTGTGAATTTTCCATTGTTAAATTCTCCGCTAATGAAACAACTCACATTATTAAATTCGACATGCTATTAATGTTATCGGTTCCTTTGATAGCAACCAAGTCAATAATTAACGACGTGTTCAAACGTATCTAAAGTCGGATAAAATTTCAAATATTACGTATATCAATGTTCACGAAATGTGGTGTACAACAAAAAAATCCTTGGCTATATTTTATTGAAATTCAGCTCATCTTATTTGTATAATAATTTTCAGTACAGAATCATTACCAACAGCGTAACGAAATTAATTTATTTTTTTACACAAATCATAATTAAAGGAGTTTCATCTTAAAATTTGGCCGCAGTCTTCGTTAGAATTATTCCTTTGAGACAATTTTTTTTAATAATCATAAGTACATACGTGAAATTTGCGACGTTTTTACTGAAGAAATATTAATTCCCTGTGCACATAAAAATATGTGCTGATAAACCGCTTAATGTTTATTTAGACGTCATTGCCCCAAACACCAAAAATATGAACGTAGCAAATAACACTGAGCAACAAAAAAACACGTTTTTGAGTTACCAGAGCGAAGACTAACCAATATTTACTAACTTTGACTCACTGACTTCAAATATGATAATGATTTTTGTTGGTTGGTGATCGTTTACGAGATATGAGCGTTTAAAAAAATGCGCGATTTTTACTGTTTTTTGGCTTTTGTGGTATTTAACTCAAAATCTAGTATTGCTGTGCTCAAAGTGAGTATTGGAAACAATAGTCAGATGTTTTTCCTATTGATTGTGATATTTCATTACTTTAAAATACTTATAATTAATTGTCGAGCGAATTTTAAAAATCAAAAATATTTTTTTTTTCGGATTTTTTTTCCATGCTTTTATAGCACGTTTATAAAGGATTGGTTTTCTATCTCAATGTTTTTCTTTTTTATCTAAACGTACTAACTCAAGCGGTAATTGCAATTTAAATGCTTTCGTTGTGCATATGGTTGTAACGCGTAATGTGTTGGGTGCAAGCGAGATGGCATGTAGTCCGACCGCTGTACTCTGTGAAGTGTATTACATTTTTTTTTGTTGCTCAGTGTAATTAAGGATGTTTTTCTTTTCAAACAATGTTTGAAATAGTTTACCAAACGTTTGAACGACGTACGTTAGGCCGACGGACGTTATACCGACGGTCTTTAAACTGACGGATGTTAGGTTGACGGACGTTATACCGACGGACGTTAGGCCGATGGACATTTGGCCAAACGGACACTAGACACTACGATTGTGTATCCTAATTACTCAAAACTAACTAAAAACACATATATTATTCACCTCAACTTCATTAAAATTTTATATTTTTGATAAATTTAAACAATTAAAAATTTCAGTCGGCTATACATATGTATGTCTGTCAGCCTAATTTTCATTCAACCAAGTATCCGTTCGGCCTAATAAGCGTCAATCAGTATTGTGTGTAGCCAAATGTCATACAATAAATCACTTGCATTGACAGTGATCGATAACGGCAATTCCCATATATGAATAAATGTGAGAAAATCTTATCGAAATAAGGAGATCGTACAATTAAACAATGACTTAAAGATACGCCCATCACAGCTGGAAACCCGAGCACGTCCCTCACCACACTTTCGAGTGTGCTATTTCTAAGCATCGGCCTTCAGTCAATCTTTTGTTTTTGCTCTCTAGCTTTGTAGAACAATGATAATCAACCCTCTTTCCTGGGAAATAGAGCCTGAGCGCCGTAGTCTAGTTCTTACCAGTACTCTATTTTTTCCGAATGCTTATCACGAATGACATTGGTTCGTCTGCTATGTCACCTTCCAAAGAGTTTTCATTTAAATAAATAAAAAAAATGTTTGTAAAATATTGTAGGCACATATGTACATACGTATTGCACACACAATTCAAATTTTATTTCTATTCTATGAAGCTAGATGGCTACAGAACAATGCAACAGTTTAACTGAAATTTAAATATGTACATATGTCAGTTGCGGGCGGTTTGGTGCGTTTTTAATCGGGCTTATCTAAAATGTGTCCTCGGCAAAGCGTTGATACAAACCAAATAAACGGAAACAAAAGTGGTATAGACCAGTTTAAATTGACCGCATTGCACTCAGCCGAAATTAAATCCAAATATAGAGCGACCTAGTCCAGAGTACAGTGTCCCTTTTGTGTATGGGATTAACGACCGTTCCGCAAACAAATCCACGCACGTACAATACCTACCCACAAACGTACGAGTATCTACATAATGGAAACAGTCGTCTGTTGTGGAGGAAAAAAAGGAACCATCTCGCTCTGAATACGACTGCATGGCAATCACTGTAATGAGTGTCGTTTGGACACAACACATTTGCGGTCCCCCGAGAATGGGTTAGAGAAAAAGAGAAAGAGGCTGCCTAGGGGTTAGGGATAGGGGGTTCATCATAGCTGGGTCTCGGGGCGAGGTCGCAACCCTCGCAGATGGCACAAATGCGAAAAACTAGTAGTGGAAAAGTGGTCAATAAGGGTGTTACACTGATGAGGATATTCTAAATTCGGAATTACTCGTTTTCATTTTCGTGTGTTAATATTTTTTCATTTAATTTTATTACCATTTTGCCATGACAGGTTGCAAAACTTGTTCTTATGTATATGAAATTTATATTTTGATCATGTCGCTATTGCGGGTTTTAGTGTTGAGCGAAACCTGTGGTATTAAACTTGTACTTTTGTATTTAAATTTATAGATGATATATAAATTTGAAATCATATTCAAATAGTATTGACAAATAGTATGTAAGTGGGATAGTCTTACCAATTTGACGAGGAACCGTTTCAACAATGAAATCAGATAAATTTGATAACTCTGATAAGTAACTATCAACTTGCAGTCACAAATATCCAATACTCCGAATAAATTATCTTCAATCGAGGTCGACCCAAGGCTTGAATCCAGAACCTCTCAGTGGTTAGCATTAACGTAGGCACCGAGCTATACTGCTGGCTGCACTTACATATATAAATTTGAAATTATTTTAATCAGACAGTGTTGACAAATATACGGTAGTCAGCCAATTTGTGAGGAACTGTTCCAACAATTGAACCAGATAAAATTCCAGACTCAGTATGCTAAATACTTTTATTGAGAACGGCCTCCCTACGTCATCGTGTATTTGTATCGTCAAATTATTTGCTTATTGCCGCGTCTTCTCATTTCCGCTTTTCTCTGTACGTTCAGTTGATAGAGACACTTCTCCGACCGCCATAAATTGACTTTCTTATTATTATTATTATTATTATTTATTAATAATCATTTATATTATTATTATTATTATTTAAATACATATAATATTATTATTGTTTTTTTTTTTGTAGTAGAATGTGAATGATTATATATACATATATGGGTTAAGAAAGATACGCTGTCGTAAATATGACCTTCTGGTGAAATATTAAATCTTAAGAAAATAACCTTCATAATAAAAAAAAAAGTATTTTTGACTTTTGATCCGAGTTGAAATAGAATAAAATATGTACATTATGTCTAAATTCAAATTGAAATGTACTATTCGGATCATTTCGTGCGATATTAAATATGGAAATTAATATATATATTTTTTAACACTGAGTATATTTTTTAGACATAAATTTACTTCAACCGACATTTACTGTCGAAAATAAGTGAATGTATTATTATATAATAGACGGGGAATATTAAATGTGTCAGAATAAAATAAGATTATTTGAACATCAGAATGCAAACAGGGAAATGTTATTAAAGGCATGGAAAACTATTATTATAATACATATAATATACCTACGTATATTTTTTTATTAATTGCAATAATTACTACAATTATATGTAAGTTCGTTTATGCCAGTACAGCTCAATCTGGCAATTGCACGTAAACAGCAGTAAGATACTTATTATTTAATACAATCTATATGGACACGTTCATATCTTACCGAACCGTACGAAATCATCATACATACATATCAGTACGAAACAGCAGCAATCGTCACGATTTATTCATACTATACAGCATTACATGTCATCGAAACGTATCAAGCAGAACTGGTTTACTTAAGCCAATGGAAATATTCACGCATGACGCTACGGCATAGCGGCGAGTGCACCCGCACTAACAAAAGTGCTGCCATGCGCATGTGAATATTTTCTGAAACGTCATATTATGACAATATTGAATCGCAAACAATATTACGCCGTATCGTCGTGCTCTGCAATGTACATACATATGTACATATATGCAGGCTTATTTTGCCTTGTCTGAAACATGTATGAAATTGCCGAAAACGTACTGTGCTGTATAGTATGAATAGAAGTAGTCTTTTCCGCGCTGTTGACGTGCAATGCTGGATAATATAAACGGATATTATGTAGAACAAATATTGTAGAAGAAATATATGCATAATGCAATTGAAATGCAATCATGTGAAACCACCTAGTCACACTTTGAGTGTAAAAAAAAATTACAAATATATTTGTACTAGCGGTTTTGCCCGGCTTCGCTCGGTATTTGTAATATAAACTGCTTAAACATGACTAATCTAATAGTAAGCATTTTATTAAATTTATTTGAATAGTTTTATTTTATATAAATTTATTTGAATATTCATTGGTTTTTTTTATTAAATTGACTGTCACGAACAAACAAACATATATACTAAGTCTCTTTCGAAATTATATGTATACCAGAATCCGGCGGCTGCGCCCCCGCCTTCACCCCCGGGGACTTCGAATCCTTTGAATCGAAAAAAATCGAATCGGCGCCTATGAATCGAAAAAAAAAAATTGAATGTTTTGTCTACGAACCAACCAACCAAGGCTACATACATCTGTATATATGCAAAGTCTCTTTCGAAATTATATATTAGATTATATTTAAACCTATTTATTATTTAAGATTAGCCTAACGTTCGCTGGTTGCCTACAAATAAACGACCTATGTATGTATGTATGTACCTAGTATTAAATAATAAAAGTAATTTGAAGAAAAATAGCCAGTTATTAAAATAATAACTCGATTTTATTTATTTAATCAGTTTTATGGACCGTTTAATGAGAACGAATTTTCATTTGGGGTAAAAATACCGTTAAAGGTCGCCGTCGTATATCATCATCGGCCGTTACCTAAGTTAGGTACGTATGCAAAACTGAATAATTGCTTCTGGGGTGTCTCCCCTGTACCCATTATCGCCTTCAGGGGTACCATACTTAACATTCTATCAGGACTAATGTCACTTTAATGCCGAGCACGGAGAAGGGGGCGGCAATCCGTAAATCTAGATATCATCTTCCTAGTAGGCGAAGAAAGCTCACCGAAGCAAAATAGATATTCGATGTTCGTTTTTAACCGAATCCGTGGGGGCCAAAAGGTGGTTATTTATTACGGGAAATATGTCCAAAAATTTATTACGCCCTTTCCATTGCCGATTTTGTAAACTCATAGGTAGCATATACCGACTTTTTCATACAAAATTTTACTTTCAATAGGATATATTTTATATTATACTAAATCTTATTTATATGTGACTTTACTATTACAATATTTCAGTGAAATATGACGGAAGAGGTCTACTTTTTTGACAAAACTAATCTCCTTTCAAATTGCAATAAATACATTCTAATCCATCTAGTTGCATGCCTGCCTATCTGTATAGAAATAGACGAGTTATTTAAGAGTACTAAATATTAACATATAAACATACATGTACCTAAATATATCTGGCTAATCCTGAATTTCACTATGCCAGACTTAAAATATGTTCGCCGAAATATTATTTTTTCTTTAAAAGCAATTTTTTTATTCCGCTTGAGTATTTTTAATACCCCACGAGTTTCCCTTCCCCCAATTTACGCGGTGAATGTATTCCACGATAAACCGCATTTTTTATACCACAAATTATATATTTCTATTATTTCATCCCGAATGTTTGTATATACAGACATATGTATGTACATATGTATGGATATGTACCAGGTTTCAATTCCGGTATACCAGATTGTTTCCGGGATTCCCGGGATCCCGGAACATTAAAAATTAGTATACATATATCTATTAACGGGAAAACATAATATAAAAAAAGTAAATTTATTTAAAATACTAATATTTAAATGAGAATCTGAAATCCTTTTTCTAGATTTAGCACAAATATTTTCAGTATTGGAAAAAACACTTTCAGTTTCGGTCAAAGTTGGTGTCAAAAGGGACTTGAACATTTTTTTTTAATCATCTGTTTTTTCTCATGTCAGCACGTATATTTTCATTAGTAGTCAAATCTTTTTTTATTTACGTTATTTTTTACATTTTTCTTTGATAACGCCTTATTTATTTCTTCATTCATCATCAAACACACGATTGTCTCATCTTCATAAGAATATAAAAGGTTTCTTCCATTGTGAAATCGTCAATACAAGACGACGGATACGCTCGTTTCATCGTCGGATATTTGTACATATGTATGTATGTACATACGCCTTTATATTCTTTGTAACATTTAAAGAACGTTTAGATTAAAAAAAATCCCGAGATTCGAGATAAAAATTCCCGGAACACGGGACATCAAAAATTCCGTGAATTCCCGGGAATTTCTGTCCCAAGCCGACCCGGACAGAAACCCAAATATGTGCACACATATGTACCTGGTCATAAGTATTGATATGGTAAAAATAAAGGAAATACTAAATTAGTCCATTTTACATAATCGCATTAGATCAAAACCGTGTAAATAATGAAACGTACATATACATATATGTAGTATATAATTTCGAAAGAGACTTTGTATGTAAGTATATATGTATGTATCTTTATATTTTGTATGTAAGTATATATGTACATACTAGATGTATACAAAATGTATGTATGTTGGAAATTTCGTAAACAAGTCAAAATTTCTATGACGCCGATTCGATTTTTTTTCTATTCAAATAAATTTAATAAAAAAATGTACACGCTTTAGAAAAATAACAGTAATTTTATTTTACTACCGCCATCTATGTTTAAAACTAAAAACTGAATAGACGTCAGGCACTTTTCAGAAATTCAAATTTCTTATACGATATTTTTGCACGGATAAAACGATCGGATAAGAGGCAAATTTTTTAACGTAAAGGAGGTATGTAAAAAACGAATGAATATTAACTTTTAGATTCGCCATGTTTACGCTGTTTATATTACAAAAACTGAGCGAAGCCGGGTAAAACAACTAGTGTTCTATAATTTGATGAGTATTGATCACGATGTAAAGTAAATTTAAACAAAATATGTAATATTAGAAGGTGGAACTATTATTAATATTAATAATGAATCAAAATGTAAATACTTACATATATTGTATGTATGTATGTATATTAGTCATATTGTGATTAAGATCGTAGTCCATTTGCCTAAGGTGTATTTATGTATAATATGTGCGTATTTTCGGCTCCATTTACATACGCAAGTTTTGGTAATTTGATATTAAAGTATGCTATTAGTTTTTTTATAACAAATAATCATTTAATTAATCAAACATTTCAGAAAAGTGTATTTACATAAACCTGTTATAATTTCGTAAATTATCGCTTATACATACATACGTAAGAATTGACGTGTAATATTGTATCCATCAAAATTGTTCGATGAACATTTTCTACGGTCTCTCAATTATTTTTTCTTTCACGACAATGCCTGCAAGAGTCATTATTATACTTCGGAAAATAATATGCTTCCCTCCGGTGGGGGAAAAGAATCCTAAGAAAAATATTTTCAATTAAAAAGTCGCTGTACAGTATTAACCGCAAAAGGAATGAAGTAAAAAAACACTCTATGGAAAATTTTCAAGTAATTTTCCGGAAAATTTCTAGGTTTAATAAATACTAGAGCTGACGTCGTATCTGTTATTTTCAGTTCATTACGACCGTTAAAAGTCACCGATGTCTCCGAGTACGTTTCCTATCTGGCGTTCCGATATAATCTCCAAAATAAGAAGAAAAGCCCGAAAAGGGTCTCGCCTCGCCGTCACGTATCACGTAACCGTAGAAGATAATAATTTCTGCGTAGAACGTGATGTACGTAGTGAACGTGCACGCTACAAATAACGCATGTGTAATACATACATTGCGAAACGTTTAACGCTATTTATTAAACCAACTGCGACCATGAATAGAATTAATTTTCCACGTGGAAACTGTTGCACGGTACGCGTTTCCTTTGTTATCACTTCCGTAAACCGGAATTAATCGTGTGAAAATATTCTGCAAATATTTGATACGCATTTAATGAACGTCAACTTTGTAAACTTTGCTCGCACAAACGCAATTTCATTAACAGTATCGCTACGTTTTCGTAATTTACTGGATAAATTCAAAACCTAATATACCACGCTATTTTACCTCCATAACCAATGTGTAATATTATACATACATATGTACATACTCCATAGCAATGGCTGGAAAGTGGTGACTCCAGAGCGGCATGTGACTCTTTGCGGCTAAAGTATGACTCTCAACATCATCAATTCTTAGCATAACAATAAAAATATGTGGTGTAAGTTTTTTGTTTTGCGCAATGCGCACTACTTCCAAGATCCAAATATTATCAAGTTTCTTTGTTTGTATAATACATATAGTATATGTCCTGTGTTTCTTTATTGTTCGAAGAATCTTAGATTACGGATCTATGTATTATTTGAAGTCCCAGTGAAACTTAATTCTCTCTCTTTATGAAAGAGTAAAATATAAGTTTCTTCGATATCTATATATGAAAAAGTATGGGTATAATTAGAGATGTTCCGGCAGGAAAAACTCGGTTTATTCCCAGGAATAAAGCGGGTTTCTTAAATAATTAATAAATAAATAAAGAAATAAAATATTATTATTATTCTTAAGTAAAGTCCCTTATTTAAGAATATTAATATAAAAGGATAACTAATTATTTTTTAAATTAATAGTTTTTTGAGGCGACAGAAAATGTGTTCCGCTACGGGCCCTTGGATTTTTAGTACTGTCTTTATAATTCCAGAAAATATCAGCCCGATAAAACGTGACAAAAATCGCGTTTTTGATGATGCAGCAGCAAAATTTATTTGGAGAATTTATTTCGGCACTCGAAAATATATAATTATGCGTCGAACGAATTTCAGTCATGAAAACTTTTTTACAAGCTTTTTATTATTTTAAATATATTATATAAATTAAATATAGTATTGTTATGATTTTCTCCGGAATCGGTTAGCCGGACGTTTCGACATGGGGCCCCTCAAGTAGTCCGGGTTCTGGAACTTTACCCCGGCTCCCCCCCCGTCTTGTTGGCCCTGTATATAAGTATTATTCAAGGCCAATTACAAACATCGATCATCAAATATTAAAATCATCATAGAGACATCTATGGATACATTTTGAAGCATTTTTAGTAATCAATAAATTATGAGATTCTATAAACTCGAATTTTGCTAGATCTAGAGCAGGATTGCCAATTTGTTGGAATCGTATCCAATGAAATCCGTTTCCTATCAGAGTTCGCCAATTTATCTTAGTCCATTGTTGAAATGGTTTCTCCATCTAATTGGCAAACACCATCCTACCCACTATGTCACCACTATTTGAATATGATGTCAAAATATATAATCTATAAATTTATATATGTATAAGTTTAATATCATTAGATGTTGCCCGGGAGCAACCCATGATGAGATTATGGGGAAATATAAATTTTATATTAAGCATAAAATCATTAGGTAATTTCAAGATACGAGCCATTATATTAGAAAGTGGCGGAAGTCAAATTTTCAGTTCCAAAAACACTTTCAGTTTGAATTAATTCACAAATTGTTATCACTATATACATACTTTTAATTCGATATGTCGAGAATCTCGGAAAAGCAGAATAAATCTTTTATAGGCCAGCAGCATTTTTAAATTGTAATTAATATTTTATATATTGTAAAACGCAAAACATTAAATATAATGGTTTGTAAGAAATTTATCTAAATTAAGAAAAGTAGACTTACGGCTAATATTTGGAATATAACAAATTTCAAATATAACGGCTAATATTTGGAAGCATCTAATTTGATTAATTAATTAAATATTTATAAAACGAGATGATCCTCCTTGCCAAATTTCCGATTTCATAAATTTTTCACCATTCCAATGCTCCCGATCACTGCTATATATATATAACATGTATTATCTTTATTTTTTTTATTAAAAAAAATAATATTTAACATTATACCCCGAAATGTAACCAATGGCCAAAGTATATAAAGTACAATAGGTTTTTGAGCTCTTTTTCCTATTATGCTGTACATTAACATTAGAATTATATATATATACATATAAAATACTATGATTACTAACCAAATTAAATTAAAATTGTAAAATAGAAAATGATCAGTAGATCAGTAGCTATTAAATGGATATAAGATGTATTGTGAACATAATTTCGTAATAATAAAAAGCATTTAAAATATATATATATATATATATATATATATATATATATATATATATATATATATATATATATATATGTATATATATATATATATATATATATATATATATATATATATATATATATATATATATGGAGTTCGGTCTTTCGTGTCATGCGGGGAAGACGTGCTTCTGCGTTCTTCCCGCTATTACTCGCTTAAACCCGGCTATTGCACGAAATTTAATCTAAAAACTTAACCATCTAATCACTTATTTTACTAATTGCATCCTAGTATAATTTAAGTGTAAAAATAAACAGCAAATCGGTCGTAAAAAGCGGTTTTATATCAGTTATTTCGAAAAATTTTGTGCTAATTTTTGTGTCAAATCTGAGCAAAAGAATATACGAACGAGATACATCTCCTTACCTGAATACAAAAAAAGGGTCCTTCAGTCGGTCCCACAGAAGCAATAAATCTTCCACATAATTGCTTCCAGCCAAAAATCTTTAACGAACTTTACTTAATAGAATAATAGCAAACAGAAACGGTGTTTCCCAACTGTCTATCAGTTCTTTTTCATATTTAAATTATATTAAAGTAATTCGTGTAATTTTATATTCTTTACTAAAGTTATTATTAAAATATTAAATTGCAAACCGCACTCACATATATAAATCCGTTGTCTCCAAAGAGGCGTCTCACGATAAAGATCTATAAAAAAGTAGTATAACAATTGCTAATCTATTATTATCATAACTAACTACTTTCACTTACAAAGTAACCCTGTTAAATGGCATGTAATAACTCATAAGTGATCCAAGTGATACCTAGGATGACTATCTGTCAAAGCTGACCACAGAGAAGAGTCTATGGCGGTAAGAACTCACTCCTTGAATGGAAATCTCTCTCAAGTACCGCCTTTTTCTCAACACATCTTGGATAAATGCGAGAAAAATAATATCCAAACCTCCAACAAGGTAAGAGTGACGATGGATGATAGCTTAGCTAATAGAAACCTGTATTTAGCCACGTACAATGTAAGAACGTTATCGAGTGAAGGAAGTGTGCTTGCATTAGAGAATGAATTAGAAAATATCAAATGGGATATAGTAGGACTTAGTGAAGTAAGACGAAAACAGCAAAACCAAATAATCCTAAAAAGTGGTAACTGTCTCTACTGGAGAGGGCTACCAAATGGTAGAATAGGAGGAGTAGGGTTTCTTATCAATAAGAGAATAGAAAGAAATATTATAGAAATAAGCGACATATCGGAACGTATATGCTATATAGTATTAAGAATCTCGAGCAGGTACACTTGTCAAATCTTCCAAGTGTACGCCCCCACATCTAGCCACCCAGACGAGGAAATAGAAGACTTCTACGAAAAAATACAGGACGCATACGATAATAGCCGTCACCACTTTAAAATAATCATGGGCGACTTTAACGCAAAAATAGGACAAAAGGCAAATACAGAAAGAGCAGTAGGCAATTTTGGTACCGGCCAAAGAAACGACAGAGGCGATCGCCTCATAGAATTCGCAGAACACAACAGGCTCTTTATCACTAATTCATTTTTCAGGAAAAACACCAACAATAAGTGGACTTGGGAGAGTCCTAAAGGAGACAGAAACGAGATCGATTTCATCCTAACAAATGCCCTGCACTCCGTTAAAGACGTTAGTGTTTTAAGTAAAGTAGATATAGGTAGCGATCACAGATTAGTCCGTGCCAAGATGGCCATTAATATAAATTGCGAACGTAGGAAATTAATAAAAGGATGCAGTAACTCTCCAGATTTCGCTCAACTAAGGTCTAGGAAAAAGGAATTCGAACTCGAACTTGGAAATCGATACGGGAAATTAAACCCAGAAGCAGACATCGAGGAATTGAACACTGTAATTAGTTCGGTTCTAACCTCAACAGGTAAGAAATTAGGTGGATTCAGGAAACAGATTAAATTAAGCAAAATTTCAGCGGAAACAAAAAACCTAATTAAGCATAAAAGGAATTTAGATAGGGATAATAATAAGCAAGAATACAATCTAGTAAATAAGGAAATTAAAAAGAGAATAGTCAGGGATGTCAGGGATTTTAACAGCAAGCTAATAGAAAATACCATTAAGAATAACCGTAGCCTGAAAAAGTGCAAACAGGATCTTTTCTTAGGCAAAAACCAAATGATCGCAATCAGATCAGAGAGCGGAGTAATAATTAGGAATAGAGAAGAAATCATAGACAGAGTTTACACGTTCTATGCAAAACTATACGAGAACGACAACGGCCAATTCCCCGCTCTGGAATCGACACACGGCCAAAGGGTTCCTGCAGTATTGCCTAGCGAAGTAGAGGCCGCGCTAAAAACTGCAAAGAACGGTAAAACCCCAGGGGAAGATAATATTCCCATTGACTTACTAAAATGTGGCGGCCCCCCCCTAATTAATATCTTAGCTAGGCTTTTCAGCAAATGCATCCAGAACCAAGCTATACCAGAAGGATGGAATAACGCAACTATCATTTTAATACACAAAAAAGGCGACAAAAGCGATATCAAGAACTACCGACCCATTAGTCTACTTTCAGCGGTCTACAAGCTCTTCACGAAGGTTATTACAGAAAGGCTGAAAAATATCCTCGACGAGAACCAACCTATAGAGCAGGCAGGGTTTAGGGCAAATTTCAGCACAATGGACCACCTCCAAGTAGTTGGCGAACTAATCGAGCGCGCCAACGAATATCAACGGCCATTGTGCCTAGGTTTCGTCGATTATGAGAAAGCCTTCGATACAGTTAGTCATAATGCAGTACTTAACGCTCTAAAAACACAGGGAGTGCCGGAACCCTATGTGGGACTGTTAGCTGCAATATATAAGAATGCCACAGCTTCGGTTAAAATTTTTTCAGGTACAGATAGATTTAGCATAGGAAAAGGAGTAAGACAAGGAGATACAATCTCGCCCAAGTTATTCAATGCGGTGCTTGAGGGAGTTTTCAGGAAATTGGATTGGGATACAGCCGGAGTAAGCATCAATGGTCGCTTTTTGAGTCACCTTCGGTTCGCAGACGATATAGTTTTAGTAGCTCGTGATTCAGCTGACCTACTTATCAGACTAACACAGCTGGACAGGGAAAGTAGAAAAGTAGGATTAAAAATTAACGTAGATAAGACTAAACTAATGTTCAATAGTTATTGCATGCCTGATAGCATCCCCTTAGATGATAAACCAGTAGAAGTAGTAAATAATTATTTATATTTAGGTCAAATAATTGACATGTCTGGTAGTAAAAATGAAGAGATAAAGAGACGTATGAAATTAGGGTGGAGTGCATTTGGACGGATGAATGCTGTTTTTAAATCAAAAATGCCACTCTGCCTGAAGAAAAGGATCTTTGATCAATGCGTTTTGCCAGTGATGACGTATGGATGTGAAACTTGGACACTGAACGCCAAGATGCAAAATAAAATCCAATGCACTCAAAGAAGTATGGAACGCTGTATGCTTGGCATAACGAGGAAAGACAGGAAGCGGAACACGTGGGTGAGAAATATGACAAGGGTAGTGGACATAGTGGATAGAGTGAAGAGATTGAAATGGCAATGGGCGGGTCACGTAGCTAGGAGGATGGACGAAAGGTGGACAAAAGAAGTGCTTGAATGGTACCCGAGAGAAGGCAAAAGAGTAAAAGGAAGACCGCAAGGAAGATGGATGAACGAAATTAGGAAAATGTGCGGAATGAGATGGATGAGTGTTGCGCAAAACAGAGACGAGTGGAAGCGTGTTGGAGAGGCCTTCATCCAGCAGTGGATGGCGAATGGCTGTAAATGATGATGATGATGATGATATATATATATATATATATATATAAAGTAAGACTTATAAATTTTAAATTATATTCTATAGTGGTGACAATTAAACGATAGGTGGCCAATTTGGTGAGAAACCATTTCAACAATGAAGTTATACTCTGATTGGAAACAATTGACCTGGAGTTATAAATATCCAATTCTGACCAGCGGCACTGCAGAAATCCTTCGAATATACATCATCATACATCATCAAGATCAAACCGGGGATCGAATTCGATACCTCTCAGGCTTTATCAATTAAGTTAACCACTGAACTATGCTACTGGTAATAGTATAATATAACGTGTGAACAAAATAAAAACATGCATTATTTCTATATTCGAAATACAAAAGAATGTCATATTTCGGGCCGTAAAAATGTTAGTTAAATTTATAAGCTGTATGATTTGTATAATTTAAGACTGCACCAAAGAAGAGTTTGCAAAATTTTAGCTCGTCGACTGTGCGAATTAACGAAATGCGTCGTAAAAAGCTAACTAGCACACGCGATAGTTAAATTTTTCTATACACGTATACATACATACATACATATGTATGTATATAATACATGTCGTGTAATTTTGTCGTTGTAATTTTTATTCGTTTAAAAATATCTCGTACATTCATGCAAATTAAGTTACCTCGTATTTGCATTTTTTTTCTGTTTTTTTTTTTAGTGACGTATAAAATGTCTTGGTACAAGTATACAAAATATATCAAAACAAACAACCGTCACAAAAAAATCATAATAAAATTCCCGTGATACGGTTTAAGCGTTCTTAAACTTTGGCGATATTTCACCGAGCGTCTCTGCGACGGAAAAAAATCGAATTAAAATATGAACAGCATCAGTCACAGTCGAAGATTACACACCTGAGCGATGAGCGAAACTTCCGTGCTAAAATTCCGCGGGGAAACTTTCGTCGATTCTCGCTCCGAATGTTTGAGAAAGCTTTTCACCCGCTAAGTAGCCTAAAAAATGTGGGAAAATTCGATGTAATCTAGTTGTTTTCCGACGGCGAAATTTTACCGCGCGAGCTTGAGTAATCTTTGACTCGCATTTCTGTACATTTTTTTTTTGAGAGAGTGGCTCTTAACCTTTTTTTATTTATTACAGCCGAGACTACGTCAGCTTTGGGCGTCACTGGAGGAGGGGCTAGACTCTCTTGTTCCTTGGGGACATCAACAGCCGTCCAGTTGGCCATTTGGTACAAAGAGGGACACGAGCAACCCGTATACACGTAAGTGACATACAATTTAAACCCTCGCACTTCTGCGAAGTTCCGATTAAATTAATCCAATGAGAATTCGTCTGGAATTTAATTATTTAAGGAGGAATTTTAACTGGTGAATTTCCGGATGAATTTGTAATTCTGAAGTTTCGCGGAAACGTCCATTATTAAATCGATTTTAAAACGTACGTTCATTAATCTCGCAACTCGTTGAAATTCAAATCATTTTGTATATAAATTAATTTCATGTTAAATCAATAACGCAGATAGCTCAACGTAGCGAGCCTTATTTTAGACTATTATGAATTTCTAATGACACAATTTCTCGAATTACTGGGGATGTAAATTTGCTTCGAAGAATTTCGAGGAATCCTTTTAAAGCTTTATCTAATTTCAATTACAAAGATTGAATCCACATTTCTTGAAACATGCTCGTGGATATTGTGAAGATATTTATACACATGTATGTATGTAAAACTTTGATTACCAGTAAAAGGGTGTTGATTTCAAATTCCTGGAGAAATTGATACATTTTATGAAAACATTATTTGAAATTCCATGACATAAATATATATAATATTTTTACTTCTATTGAAGTAAGGCCATATAAAGGATGTTCATGCCACGATTGCTTATTTGTAATTTTTATTGTATTTTAATCGAACACTCGCCTTTACAGATTTCTCCAAAGCGAAGAGTGTATTAATACAGAGACAATACGATCAATACAATCAAAACAAGCATTTATACAATGCGAATTCATGCAAACATCATTCACAGTGACATCTATGGAGAAATTTTTGCAGGATTTTTATATATGTACAAATTAGCGAACGATGAATAACTTGAGATTTCCAAGAGAACTTCAAAAGGAGATTTACAGGAACCGTTTCATTGAAAATCAGAAAAATTTACAACCTCTGATTGCAAACGATCGACCTGGAGTTACAAAAGTGGTAATCGAACTGTGACTACTCTGCTCGAAAGCATAATATGCATGCTAACTACTAGTCCACATTGCTGGTTGTTGGTAATTTGTATACATAGTTAAAGAGGCATATTTTCTCTCCTCAAAAAAAAAATCTTCACTAATGTACCAACTATATAAGATATTACACCATATTAATACACATATATACATTTATTTTTTTATATATTATATTTATAATTTTTTTAAAAATCCTATATACAATATATATGTACTCATTAGTTTAAGCTGCGATACGAAAATATTTCTCCTTTTTATTAAAGTCACTACACATTAATTCAAAATTTACTTATCGAGCAAACAGCATTTTAAATAACGAGTAAAACAAAATGGTGTTTTATACAAATAATAATTAGTTGATTTGGTGACAGAGTAAGTCCACAATATTGCGCCAAAGTTATGCTTAAAATGTGTGAAATTTTGTATTTTTGTTACAAGTCAAATGTGTTATATACAAACGTCAAATGTATTATATACAAATGTAAAATGTATTATATACAAATGTCAAATGTATTATGTACATACATATGTACATATGTACATACAAGACAATAGTAGCAAGGATGAAATAAATCCTAAGGTACTACATACACTCTTTATAATTATGGAACTATGTTGGCTACATATTTAAATTGAAAGCTTTTTCATATGACGTCTGTATTATTCAATTTGATAAAGTTAAGCATTGAATCGTTCTGTACATATATCATAATTTAAAATTCATCCGTACGAAAAATTGTCTCCATTCATAGCAACTAGTTGCACTGTGCAATATATTTTCATGATAATATATTTATTTCGCAGATGGGACAGTCGGGGACGTTCTCCCGAGCACGCACGCCACTGGGCAGCGCCTTTGCTAGGCGGAAGAGCACACTTTTCCCCACCGGCCGCACTCGTGTTAACCAACCTCAGGTAAATACATATATAATAAAATGTATGATACATATTTAACCCACTAACCGACCGTCTAACTATAAATAATTTACCTTGATTTACTGCGGCGATATACGTGCCCGATTATCCTCAATCACGAGCCTCCCTATCCTTATCCAAAACATGTATAAGCATATCCTTATGCGTGTGTGAGATGAACAGTAAACGAGATTCTAGCGTTTGTACGATCGGATCGTCCTACGATCAGATTGGGAGCTTCTGGCAATAAAAATAAAATACTTACTTTTTTATTTCGGACGGGCACTATTTGCCGTTGCAACGATTTTCAAACTTTTTCGTGGGAATTATTATTTATATAAATTCGCTTTATATGTTTATATAATGGACAATTTTAGAGCGGTTAAGTTTGTCCGCAAATGTGAAGTTTTGTATCCGAAAGTTGCGAACGCAACTTGGACGTGTTCGAATTGTTCAACATAGTCGTGAATTCATTAAGTTCGTGTTTACCGAACCGTGGGAAAATTTAACGCGTTTTCATTATTTTTAATTCAAATTAATTAATAGTGCTTTGTTTGGAAGCAATTTATTTTTTGATGTATTTTTGTATTGTGGGGTTGAAAAGAGTGTAGTGACTTTGAGACTTTTCCGCGGAGGGGTTCGCTTTTCTTTTCGTTCCGTAATTCAATTCAAAATCTTGGAAATATCCTCTATTAGGTCTCAGGAAGTGAAGAGATGAAAATGAAAATAAAAAGTGAGGTGTATCGTTTTTCAGCGCGTTTGCATGACAAAGAGGGGTCTCCCATTGACCCCCGCGTTCATCCATTAAGTCCGTGCGACGCGTCCAAAGTGTTCTATGAATATTTTAAAGATTTTTCTATCCCGTTTCCATCCTTTCAGAGGCGAAGATAATGGGGTGTACAGGTGCAGGATAGACTTCCACAAGTCACCGACCCGCAACACCAGAGTCAACCTGACCGTTATCAGTAAGTATTTGAAATCCTTATTTATGTAGTCGTAGTGTTATTTAAATTGTATCACAAAATATTTAAAAATTTATTTAAATTTACATCAATTTATTATTATTATTGCATTAATGTATTTAACTTGATAACGCTATGTGAGAAACGCATTCTTGTAACCAAAATTTAGCACCCCAATCCTATTATATAATACTTGAAATTTTGCTAACACAATTTCGCAACAATACAATTTCCTATCGAGTGATAGAAGCTATGTTATAAAATGTTATCTGTTTAGTAGTGGCGTGTAGTGATTGGACTGGAGGGATTAGGTTAGTCCCCTAAAATCTTTTACCTAAAATTTTATAATATCGACAATTCAATTACAATAAGTTTAAACCATTTTCCATATTGATATTGTTCACTCGGATTAGCGAAGTTCAGGAAACAGAATTGACCTTGTCTGAGGTGGTGGTAGTGGTAGTGGATTGTTATGGTATGGTCCACCGCGTCGTTCGCTTGCACGGACTCACCGTCTCAATTCTGTTCCCTTTTCAGAACTGGCGAAATGTTATGTATATGCGTTATGTCGAAGACAAAATATTTTTCAATTTATTTCTGATTTGTGTCTATCAAATATCTTTCTGAATTTTTTTGTTGTTAAAATAACACATATTTTCACATAAATTCTTAAGTGCAAATATAGCAAGGGACTCTTCTCACGAAACGATTCCCTTAGAACAAATTAGTGCCGATTCCCTTGGAACAAATCAGTACCGATTCCCTTAGAACAAACAATGAGGACGTGGAATGTTGCATTCCTGATCGATTGTTCAACAAATCACTATAAGACATTGTTATAATAAAAAAAAAAATTATAGATGTCTATAATATATTTTTTCCATACCTAGTCCCCTGTTTTAAAAGTCACTATACGCCATTGCTGTTGACTTAGTTAACATAGCAATTAATCAACCTTGAGAATTTGCATTAAACATATATACATACATATAATGTGTTATTCCAATAGTCGATAGATTATAGATGTTTTTATAGGATATTATATTATATTATATATCTCAAGGTTCTACATTTGTTTGATTTGAGAATATAATTTTTTTAAGTTTTTTGTATCATAGTGTTGACTTGCACCTTCCGGCTAATTCTCGTGCGCATCTGTCTTCATTTTCTTATTCTGCGGAATAGTAAGAAATTTCGGGGCAGATGTATAAATTACGCAAAGGAGCATAGGTACAAGATGGGCTCGCCGAGATAATGAACTGTATTTTTCTTTTCTCTTTGTTGCGAAACGAAGATTTATTGATTGGAATACAGAACGGGATTAAGATTTAAACTAATGCTCAAAGGGGATTTATACATCGGCGAGGATTATTTCTATTTCCATTAAATCGATTTTTATTACCCCCCCCCCCCCCTCCTTTATTAGTGTATTACGTATTTTTATGTTATCGGTGAAAATTCTTGAAATTTTTCATCTGCTTTCAGGTACATTTTATATAAAATCGCAAAATGAAAAGGTGCGCGCTGGAGGCTATAAGCGTGAAATTTTTGTTTTTCTCAATTGAAAAATGAATGAAAAGAATTTTTTCCAGTCTTTGCTTGACGTACTATTTTTTTTCTTTTTCCAGTACCCCCTCATCGCGTTGAAATTCAGGACGATTTGAAAAGGCCGATCCAGGGAAAGACAAGAGCTTATAGAGAAGGCGACCCAGTAAAACTCTATTGTATTCCGCACGGAGGTGAGTTTATTTTTTTTAACACATTAATTGAGCAAAAATATCATATTTAATAGCCCTCGACTGTTTTATACGACCACCTGTTTTACTTGAAATATCACATTATTTCTTATTTCATTGTTGCCCTAAATTAACCTCGTCAGTATTGTATGACACAATAATACATTATCACACTTGACACGTTCACGCTCATGACATTTCCGCTTTCTTTGTTCCCCGTCATGCGAATATAATATACATACATACATATATGTGTATTCTATTAAACAATGTAAGGGTA
The DNA here is from genome assembly GCF_051622035.1 of Arctopsyche grandis. NCBI lineage: Eukaryota > Metazoa > Arthropoda > Insecta > Trichoptera > Hydropsychidae > Arctopsyche > Arctopsyche grandis. Next base: position 11,824,245 of record NC_135357.1, read on the forward strand.
TAATGTAATATATTCTTCACGCATATTATACCTAAATTTATATGTTATATAGGGGAAACCTTTGATGCGAGGTCTGAACGATCTCGATAAGTGCAAACGGTGCCTATCTCTTAACTAAAAAATCTGGCTTTTGTAGCGATAAAAAGCCTTTTAGTTTATTTTATTACGCATAAATTTTTATGTTATCTTCGTCGCACGAGTTTATACTCTAAATTTGTTGTTTAAATGGCGTCGTAAATTATTATTTGCATCGCACGCGGTGTACATCCATATATATGTACAAAGCTATATGCGTTTCGTATTTTATTTAGTTTTTCAATAAAATTTTATTTAAATGGTCATGCCGCGTTTTTTATTGTTTATAATAAATAAAAATCGATTTATTTTGCAATAAATTAACTATGCTCAGTTGTGTTATTACACAAAAATATATGTAAGATATAGAATTGAATACATAAAGTCAGCTTGTTCACTGCCTTTTAATACTGTTTTCAGATTTAAGTGTTTAAAATTAATAAAATTTGTATGCATATGTATGTATGTAGGTATACTGAAACGATATATATGTAAACATATTTGTAAATAAAATTTTAAGCGGTTCATTGCGAAACTTTTGTTAAAATTCTTACATACTCATAACTTTAATTTCAAACTTTTAGTTATTTATAGCCTTTCAAATTAAGTGCTTTACTTATCTAAGTATAAAAATTAATAATATGTATGTATACTATAATAATGCATACGTTTAAATGAGTTCGTTAAAATCGTGAAAATATTAAAAATCTATAAAAAAAAAACTAACGTATATAATATTAAAGAGCACACGCTGAAAAAAAAAGAGCTCAATACCCCTATATATATAAAGTTAATATGTGACCCGTTTTATGGTATTTGAAAGTAGCAGAAGTCTAATTTTCAGTTCCAAAAATATAATTTAAGTTTGACTTAATTTACACATTGTTACCACTACTCTTTATTCGATATGTCCAGAATCTAAATTATAGGTCACCATATAAAATAAATATAGAATAAACTAAATTATAGAATAAACCACCATATAGAATAAATAAACCACCATATAGAATAAACTAAATTAGAGGCCACCAGTATTTTTAAATATTGTAAAACGCAAAATATTACATTTAATGTTTTGCGAGATATTTCTCGAAATTTGTTTGACAATGTGTTGTAAACACTGTAGATAGCGGATTCAATTTCTTTGAAATTGATGAGATTTTTCCATGCTTTTGCTTCGTTATTGCGGTTAAATAGAAAAGCATTTATAAAAATTAATATTATATTATATCTATGTATGTAACTATGCATACATTTTAAATGGTTTCGTTAAAATCGTGTACATGTATCACACATTATTATATAATTATATCTATATAATATCAAAGAACCCACCCAAGAGGAAATGCATCGTAATTATTTTGGTAAACTTTTTATATAAAAGAAAATGTTTTCCCGTGAAAAAACTATACTGGGGTTAACTGGAGGCCTCAATACAACCCCTCCGTTTAGGTCTACTAATGACATTCAATGGATCATTAGTAGTCCCTCTGCAATGAATAGTTTCGTTAATATAGAAATAATACCAGTAGATAAAAAATGTACGTATTAGCAATATTGCATAATAGCACAACGACTAAAATATACATATGTATGTATATGTATGTAATGTAACATTTAATATATATATATATATATATATATATATATATATATATATATATATATATATATATATATATATATATATATATATATATACATATATATACATATATATATATATATATATATATATATATATATATATATATATATATATATATATATATATATATATATATATATATATATATATATATATGTATAAATATAAATATTATCTAAAATGAAATTTAACAATTATTAATTGCATTATAGAAAAATGTACATATGCATATGTCTGTACATAGATGAATAGCGTATATGGAAAGATGACTATATAAAAGAAAATGTTTTCCCGTGAAAAAACTATACTGGGGTTAACTGGAGGCCTCAATACAACCCCTCCGTTTAGGTCTACTAATGACATTCAATGGATCATTAGTAGTCCCTCTGCAATGAATAGTTTCGTTAATATAGAAATAATACCAGTAGATAAAAAATGTACGTATTAGCAATATTGCATAATAGCACAACGACTAAAATATACATATGTATGTATATGTATGTAATGTAACATTTAATATATATATATATATATATATATATATATATATATATATATATATATATATATATATATATATATATATATATATATGTATATATATATATATGTATATATATATATATATATATATATATATATATATATATATATATATATATATATATGTATATATATATATATATATATATATATATATATATATATATATATATATATATATATATATATATATATATTTATTTTTTTGTTCTAAAAATAACATTGTAGAATAGTTCAGAGTTTGTTCGAAGTTGTTTTGAGTCGTCGCGTCGACGACGCTTTTTTTGTAAGCGGCTGTAAAAGAGGCAATTTTCCACCTACGCGTGCAATTTTCCGGTTTCAAGTGCGTAAAATAAAAACGCGACGACATTTCCAAGCAGATTTTCCGGAAAATGTCTTCAGTAAGAACATCAACTCTCGCCTTACTAACCCTCACCGCCAGCGCCCTTATAAAACATTCACCGGAAGTCCGCCTTGCGAGGAACTTCACCTTGCAACTACGTGATTTCCGGAACAAGTCCTATCTCCCTGGCAACTGAGACGTAGGCCTTTTCGCAAAACTCTGGCATACACGTATGAAAGTGCGTTCATTGATTAATACCAGACTATTCGTGCGGAATACTAAACAATACGATATTACCATTCAGCTCTGGATCACTGATTTTTACCATCATGTTAAATAAACACTTAATCACGTCCATGTTAAAACCACGATCGTCGAAAATTGATCAAACAATTTAAATTCCGAGAATAAACGGGTGAAATTTTCATTCGAAGTGCTGGAAAATTTATATTATTTTCGCGAGCGGTTATTGAAATTAGTAAAACCAAAGTGAAAAGTTCGACCCCGTTCTCGAACGGAAAAAGTTTGCCATAGCTAATACTACGAACGCCCCATAAAAACTGATTTAATTATTGGCGAATAATACATCAACCCCTTCCCGTCTTTCTTCGCATTTCTTTGCACCATAATAATAATCGCACTTTAACCCCCCCCCCTCCCCTCCGTCTCCTCTCACTTCCGCTCTCTGCAGTCAATTAATTAAGCTTAATTAGCTGCCGAGATTCGTGTAATTTGCCGGATCGTAAAAGTAGAGAAGTAAAAAAAAACATTCTCCGTTTTTCCGTCGCCGTTTCCGGTTCCGTATCGTTCCCGAAACCCGTATTGTTCCGTTTTACGACGACGCCTTTACGTTTTACGACGCCCCAAAGTTTCGCTTTCAAAAATGAATTTTTACAAATTATCTTGCCTCTTATCCGATTCTCAAGAATATTAATTAAAAATATATTAACACTGCCACTCAAATTACGCACAACCTCTTTGCTTATCTTTGAGGCTTCGAGTTTTTGTGGCACTTACTCATTTCCACTCATCCGCAATCGATACATATTGTATCCACAAACTTTCTTTAGGGATTTTCCCGTATTTAAACCGAATTTTACAATAATATACATATATATATATATATATATATATATATATATATATATATATATATATATATATATATATATATATATATATATATATATATATATATATATATATATATATATATATATATATATATATATAATATATATATATATATATATATATATATATATATATATATATATATATATATGCTAAACAGAAATATGTACATATGCTTCATTTTAATTATATCGAATTGATTTTCTTAGTAAAATTAATTTATTCATTTCATAATGAGTTTACATTATGAAGTTGTAATACGTTGTCTGTAACTGATTTTTTACTTCAATATATGAAAATAAATACATACATATGTACATAATATGTTTAACTGATTGGAAACACTCTCAGTGTACTTGGGTTGCTATGGAACTTTCTTCCATCCAATCTTTATTCTTTCCCTGAATTTCCTCTCTACAAAGAACGTATAAAGATGCTTTTCTATTTAACCACAATAGCGAAACAACAAACACATCGGAAAATCTCTTGCATTTCAAAGAAATTAAATTCGATTCAATGCATCCTTACATACATATGTACATAGATTGAGCTCCTATTACTAACGTATTATCAAACATATTACATATATGTACATATATTATTAGTATACTTACATATATATTTTTGAGCTTTTTATCATAGTATGCTGTATATAGTATTATCTTATGCACATACACTAATATTAAAATAAGATAAGATTTATAACACTATAAATCCTAAGATGGAAAATAGGGTGTAAGAAAGTTGCTCATAAACGAGCGCATACATGTTAAATATGACATTATGAACATTATGGAGAGAAATCATTTTGTTCGTGATAATTATGTATTGTTTTTATTTACAATATTTATTAATATGTCAAAGGACATGTATAAATTTCCGTCACCACGCGCTTTATCAAAATCGTTTTTGAACGTATGAATGTTTTGTGTATGAAAAATATGTCGCGTCAAGATTTTGTCTGTAACCATTTAGTCGCGTGATCATTTTTTCGTGGACGTTGTGTCTTTAGACGTTTTGTCCGTAAACATTTCGCTGTGGAACCGATAAAATCAGGATCGAATCTAGACGTAATTTGGTTTAATATAAACATTCACCCATTTGTTTTCCTAAAACTGGCTATGATGATTGGAAAGCGCTTGGATATACGCAATATAAAAGAAAAAAAGCAAGGAGACTATTGGCATACAATAATAATTTGTTCTCATAATCTACACCGTTCTAATTTCATCTAATGATCCACCCTTATATACGTATGTACATATTATATACTACTATTGGGTGTTTAATATATGTACATATGTATGTCACTAAGTGTGTATAGCATAGTTCGTGACTCATATTCAAAGCAGTTCGAACTTGCACTGTTTTTCCCCGAAGTCAAAGATCAAACACTCACACACTATGGGAAAAGCGGAGTCGGGGGAAAATGTTCACGTGTTCGAAACTCAATTTCGAACATCCTTTGTGCGGCGTCTATTTGATTTGCTCCTATTGTTATTAACTGCTTCAAACGGACGTAATGAGGCACGCGGCTCTAATTGGATGTGCCGTCACACACCCACCCGCCAATTGCTTCTATTAAATTTAAAACTTATTTACTCCATCGTGCCGAACTTACGACCGACCCCCGCGATTATGCAACGTTCGCGAAAGGGTTGTAGCTTATACCCTTTACCGTTACGTAAGATTGGCCGCATAAAAAGGATCCTTCCTAGTTGCGAGATGCATGTACAACATACATACATACATATGCTCTCGGCCTCTCGATCCTTTTTCTTTTATTACGTTTCCGATATTTACCTATGTATGTATATGTAAATATCGGAAGGTAAAACGAGCTCTTTTCAAAATTAAATAATACAATAAAAATTCACGTTTATAATATTCTATTCAATTCTATATTGTATATACATATATATATATATATATATATATATATATATATATATATATATATATATATATATATATATATATATATATATATATATATATATATATATATATATATATGTATGTATATTATATCATTTATATACATATGTATATTATATCATTTATATACATATGTATATAAATCCCATTATTTCCGTTTTGAGATTCATCAGACATATGTATTTTTGTATAGCGAAAAACAGTCTGAAAGCTCAACATATCCGGAAGCATGTCTTATTAAGACGTGTTCTGAAATCGATAAATACATATATTATTTTTTACACATATGTACATACATGTGTTGTTTTGTAATTTAATCAATATTGATGCTGCTCCTACTTAATACCTTTTTTTGTGAACGATATATTAGGGCCTACTGTTACTTTACGATTGTATATGTTTATGTATACAGAAATATCACCGTTCAAGCATTAAAATAAATTTCAACATTTTTTATGGAACTCAGATACGAAAGTATTCACGCATAAAATATGTAAATCCTCTGCAGGAAATGAATATTCATGGATATACTCACAGAAGAAAAACATTATTATTCGTCTTGAATGCATGTACGCCAGCTAATTGGATGAATTGTACAACGATATCTGTATTTCATGCGTCATGTAAAATCATATGCCTATCGCTATACAAATTTATTCGATTATAAGTATGTATGTATGTACATATGAAGATATTGTATAGGACGATCCACTTTATCCGATACACTGTTGTATAATTCGATATGGTGTTCACGAAAGCCTCTATTTTCACAACCGACAGCCGGAACAATAGTTTGATTTCGTGTATATTGAAATTTGATTGGCGAGATTGACGGCACACAAACTAGATAGATGGTCCGTTTCCACCCTCATTTTCCGCGACACAAAAGACTGTTTTTCCACGGCTTTTCTTTGTCGTGTATAGACTCTTAGATTACAAAAAAAAAATAAAGTAAAAAACGAAGACCTTCTCAGCCTTATTTATTCATAATATGCGTGTTGAATATAATCGGAAATTTGCACAGAAAATTCATCACCGTTCGACACGTGTTTATTCAAGTGAACTTTGTTTCGTGATTTGGTTATCATTTTTCCATACTTATTATATATGTATGTACATATAGATACATACATTTTGAATATTTCGTTTATATGGTCCTGAATGTTAATTCATTATTCTATTTGAGGAAGATAATTAATTTATCTCATGCGTACAAAATTTCAATTTTATTCACCGTAACTTCATTATTGAAATCAAATAAACATAATTGGCTTTTATTTAAAAAAGCCAATTAAATTCGTATTTCTATATTTGATATAATGATTTATACATGTTTCAAATTTTCTTTGATTGATTTTCACCGCTTTAAAGGTTGAAGTAGCGACTTTCATTTTCTTTTAATGGGGGAATGATTTTTGAACTGTTGCGCATTCGAATCGCTTGTTATTACGAGCGCTCGATAAAATTTTCATCGGAGAGTTTTCCCACTGGAGCTCGCATTTTCCCGAGCGCATTGTGCGCACGATAGCTTTTCGAGTGAATGAAAGCTTTTACCGAGCCGTCGGGAATTGTGTGTGGGATGGGAGGCTTCAGTGTGTCAGGTGCGGATAGAGGTGCAGCTTTTCATAATTTTCCCGTTGGTGAAAATTGCGTTTATCCGCGACCATCTCGACTTCCCATCGGAAAACCGCGCGCATCAGAACCTGCGATAATTGCAATAATGAAAATTTGCTCTCGAGAGAAATTAAATAAAGAATGCGTGTTTTATAAAATAATTCTATGGATGCTTCAATTACTTACGACTTTCCATTTGAACGTTTGTATCTTCGCTTACGTATACATTAATGGAATTGTATAAAGTTTATTTTGAACATTTTGTTTAATATAACGTCGTAATTAATGGACTTTTGGGTCTATTTCAAATTCATTTAAAATGTAAAGTGAAGTATATATAAATTTTAACTACGGATTCGCATAAATACAATTCACATTAACTGGCCGCTCAAGTTGACGCTAATCCCGAGGCCTACGTGATTCTAATTCAAAGTTACTGTGACATTAAACCCGAATCTCAAACAATGATTTAGTATGAGCCTTGTGAAAAAATCAATCAAGATTCACGATGAGAAAATAGCTAGAAATATAAATGTTTAATTTTAATCTTAATATATTAAAAAATATTTATTTTTATTTTTATTTGTATCACAACCAACCAGAGAAATATTTAGACACGGGTATGGATTGATTTGTATAATGAAATGATTTATGCAAAGTTTATTCCAAACTCAATTTATTTTTATTGGTTTCTGTATTTGTTCGAAATTATTTGTGAAAAGCTCTCCAAATAAAAACTCAAGAGTTTTTTAATTTATTTAATATTTAAAATTTATTCCTAAGGCTTTTTATGTTTCTCAAATTTTGATTTATTCATTATAACATACCTGGATTTATTGATTGCTAAAAAAACTCTTCGTTCTACTCGATATTATTCTACTCCATAACCAGCGGTATAGACTAGTGGTTAGCATATAATGCTTTCGAACAAAGTGGTCACGGGTTCAATCCCACCGGTTGCTACTGGCCAGACCTTGGATATTTGACTCCAGGTCGATTGTTTCCTATCAGAGTTTTCCAATTTATCTCATTTTCAATGAAACGGTTCCAATAAATTGACAACCTTTTACCCATTTTCTCGCGAAATTTCGAGTTTTTCGGCATCTCAAGTTTCGCTGATTTGTATTAGTGCTGCAACTTTGTCCATGAATGTTTGTGTGGATCGACGTTTGTATTTGCCTTGTATAATACTTACAATACTTATGTACAATGTTTCACCATAGATGTCGTGTATAATGTTAATACATGGGTGTATACCTGTATATATTATTCATTATTCTTAATATATTTACCTCACTCGTCACTTTGGAAGAATCTGTTACGACGAGTGTGCATTAATGATTGAAATAAAATAAAATATTTTACACAATAACATTTTTTTATAGCTAAAAATTTAAGGAAAATAAAAATTCCGACGTTGTTAATTGAAAATCATATACATAAATTTTAATTTACTAAACGTACGAGAACATACGATACACATCTTTCAATACATTAATTTTAAAAACTCAAATATAAATGTGAGAATTTCACTATACACGATAGCATTTACAGGAGAAATATGTATTGATCGGAGGTTTATTTACACATATTTGTATTTTCTTGTGAAAATAAAATATGCATACAATTTATTGAGCATGAATTGGTAATGCAAAAGGTGTTATTTAAGTAACTCAAGTCGAACATGGGATCGAAGGGGTTTATTTTATTGTAATGTTAGCTTTCCGAGACAACTTTTTTGCAGTTTTCTTCCTTTTTATTGCGACTTTTTTTCGCCGTGAAGTTGTTTCGTCCGCACATAACTCTTTCGCGCCGCTCGAGGACCCATAAAAACCAAAAAGAGAATATAGTAAAATAGAAATAAATCGTGTGCAGCAGGTGCAGCGTACTGTCACACGCAGTAAATTGCAACGGATATGTTTGGACAGCAGAATGGATGCAACTCGTTATTAACAACAATGGCCAACAACCCTTTCGTCTCGATTGCCTGAACATCCGAAGCGGCCCGAATGCATCAACGAGATCGCTCCACATGTTGCGCTAAAAAAGTGCAATCGAGCGAGACTCATTCAGTAACCATGGACTTCCGTAGAATAGTTCCATATCCGCATATACTGGTACATAAAAAAATACAATAGGTTTCGCCAATTAAAGACTTGTGATTCGCTCTGGAACACTGACAATGTTTACGTGCTCGGAAATTTCCGAATAAAGTGGTCTTTGCTGTTTTCAAGAAAGGACTAAGATTTTTGGGCGCTGACGCTTAATGGGTTTTTGCAGCTTACGACAATGCTGCATTATCGCGCTTGACTGTTTGACATCTGTGCTACTTTCTTTTTATATTTAATGAATTCGAAGAACCTTTCGGAATATGTCTACATTCGGAATATGTCTACGAAATTTGGCATGACAGCAAGAATTTGAGATTTTCCTCCCTCTGAAATACCCGCATATGTACATATGTATGTAAATTTAAAAAAAAATGCAAATTTTTACTTTTCCCACAATGAACATAGTGGAAAACTTGAGTCGTATTAAGGAAATAGTAAGTAAAAAAATAAGTTAATTTTCAATTTTCCAACTAATCAACTTATTTCTACAAAAATTTCTAATAAGTGGATTTTTCATATACATATATTTTTTATTTAAAACAGTTTTGATTATTCTACTATTTTTTTAAACCCCAAATTAGTTACTAGCGTAGTTTAATAGAATCGATTATGGTTGTTTTGGCTGATTAACTAGAGTCAAAAGTCACTGTTTCGACAAAAACTATACAAAACGCGCCAGAAGATCTTAATTTTTTTCATATTCCCATCATAATTTTGAAAAGAAAAGTTCTTGAGAGTGGATCTAGGCATTGATCTTTATTTTAATATAAAATCCAAAAAAAAATAAGTGGATTTTATGAAATATTAGCAAGCTAATATATAACATGGCATGAAATTTTAAAAAGAAATTGAAAATCGATCGAAATGTTTTATATTATCTTTATATACAAATATTACAGTGAATCTGTATTCTCCAGTGAAATTATACTTGTAATAGTACATACATATATTATACTTTCGCCAACTCAGTCGGTGAAACCTTATTACACAAATCAAGACATTGAAAACATGCTGTCAGCTTGAATGTTAGATCATAACAGCACCAATTGGAAGAAAAGACTGACGACTGTCCAATGTATGAAAACAATAGAATATTTCAATCAGGAATCAAGCGGTCCCCATATGAAGCTGTATTTGGACAAACTGCAAAAGTTCGTCAAAAATCATTAAATTTGCTTTCTCATGTATTTAAATATTTATACACTGTAGATTACATATATCGAAAAACTCTGTTTAATTGGAAGTACATAGAAGAAGAATAATACACAACATTAATAGAAATATCAGAAGTAAACGGAAAATATTCGAAAAATGAATTTCCTTAAACGCCAGTAAATTACTCTCAATGCTTGTATGAAATCACTGTATCATATACCATACATAAATATGTTATATTAGTAATTCACAAGTAAATATTTTTGTTTTCATCTCCAGTGGTTTCTTATTCGCCTTCTAGAGTTTATTAATATTATACAAACAATGTATGCTTGAAATATGAAATGAAAATAGAATAATTAATTTACCCTCTACATAAACGCTTTGTTACTCGTATCAAAAATTCTCAACTGTATATGTACATATGTACATATGTTGGTATCATTTTGTATATATTAACTGAAATATATATAATATCCAAAATGAAGTGGACGGTAACTATTATCCCGTCAACATAACAATGGTTGAGGAAAAACAGTATCAATTTTCATTATGGCGGGAAAAATCAACGACTCTCCGCGTATTTTCCGCTCTGGTTGTTTACCAATTTGTATTTTCGCTTTTGTAACGCGAGTTCGTAATATAATAAAATAAAATTTGATGCGCCGCACTATACACAATGGTGGCCCAAAACAGAGCAATAATGAAACTGGGCCACTTTTCGTCTGCTTTATGGGGTTACTCGGTGAGTTTTCCTTGTGCGAAAGCTCGGCTTGACTCCCCATCCGCACACAAATGTATACGGTGAACAACGGTTTTAATGTTTTTATTATGCATTATTGCCAACACTCTCGGCTATTGCCGGCTAAAAAGATTAACAAAACTTAACGCACACGACTTTATGTGAGTGGGTATCCGACGAAAGCGTAAACATTTCGAGATTTATCTCAGACTCTACCTCGGGAAAGTACCTTTAATATCGTATCATATTTTACACATTGCGCACTAAACATTATCAATGTAAAATGTGTACCAATAAAAACCCCAATAAACTGTTTATTTACTTTGAACGGCATCGTTAAATTTAAGTTGGTAAATATTATTTCTTTGGCATCGGATACACGACTGTTTTTCCTTTTGTAAATATCCTTTTAATTTCCGATAAAATGTGAATGAAAAATGCGAATTTTGGATTTTCAAAATGCATGTACATATGTATGGTAAGAGTTAATCGTCAATACAGATATATTCAAAACTAAATTATTCGTTAGTCATTGAATATTTTTAAATAACATGATCAGCAACTTTGTATGGATAGGTATATATCATTTTGTTGTTCTACGTTCCACTTCAATGCCTCAAAAATCTCCGTGCTCCCCCCCTTATTATAATTTATTATATAGCTCATCAAATACAGTCAACATAAGCCATGAATCATTATCTTTTATAATTGATTCATCCGATTGATGAATAGAAATAGCCATGAATAGAAAATACTCAAATAACTAGTTGAAGTCAATCTTCCCCAATAATACCTATTATTTTTTTCCAGATTAAGATATATATGAGAAAAGAAATATCACATCTAGCATTTAGTTCATTAATTTTGAATCAAAAATTCATTTCTGCAAATCGAATTCTTAGCAAAAAATAAAGGAGGTATGTAAAAATTAGCCAATATTACCTCATTTCGTTCCCCCCCCCCTGCAATGGGAAACACTGGTATATAATACTAATTTGGGATTCATCAAAATATTCATTCTACATACATAGTTACTTCTAAAAGTCATTTGACTATGCGTAATACCACATACATATGTTATATTTTATTCAGTATTTACAAATTTAAAAGTAGTGACCGTTAAATATAAAATATTAAACGATCGATGTGTATTTTTATATATATAACTGACTATTTACTCAAATCCCTGATTGTCTGTCTGATGATCAGAATGTACTGAACGTTTATTTTTCTTACTTATGTTTATTATAGGTACTGACTATTTATAATAAATGCTCGCTATTAATTAAAATAATTCACCATTCAAAAATTAGCTAATTTGTCTAATTGATTTGTGAAACTAACATTTAGTAGTTTCAATGTCACATTTTTAATCAAAGCTGAAGTAAGAGTCGCCTTTTTTTTAAACGACTCTACAGTCCTTGATTCACACACGTACATTGCAATTTGTACTTTTATTTTTGCTGTATACATACATATGTTTGTACAAGCTCAAATTTATTTTCATCTGTCGTACATATTGTAGAATTTGAATGAAAGTTAATAGGCCGTGTCACTGATGAGTTAAGTGAGGGTTACGTATTAAAAATTAGTGTAAGCCATTCCTTATACCGCGACTAATTTCATCATGGTTCATGTGACACAGACGCAATTATCAAATTAATTGGCGGTTACCAAAACGCCGATGATCGATCGGCGAATGTTACGGTTTGACGATGCGCTCACATCAACCCCTTTACCGTCAAATTTCGTCGTATTTGCGACGTCTCAATTACGTTTGATGATATAATTGCGGCGAAAGTGCGCGCAATTAGGCCAATCGAGAGACGGACAACGAAATTAGTATGCCAGACGTGTACGTCGGTACTTGAGATACGCAAATACCACCGCTCTGCCTTGTAAAATCGACTTTAAGTATACTTGATGTTGCTCTTTTTAATTCAAAAATAAATTCGAGTCGTATCCAGTGGGGCGGACTCAAAGGCTGATGATACATAATGAATGCTTCTGTGGAAAATCTCGAAATTATCAAGTCTTTTCACCTGAAGGTATTTCTTTTTATCCCAATTGCAACCGTCACTAGGTATTTTGGTACCAATTTGATGAGATTGATTCGTATATACATATATTTACAGGTTGTCTTAAATAAATTCAAAATCTTTTTATTGAGAATTGCGTGCGAAATAAAATTTCTACGTGCTAAGATAAAATTTCAAATATTTCCAATATATAAAAACATTACAACATCATTCGTCTTTATTATGTTTTATACAAATAATATTTATTTTAAAACAGAAAAATACAATTAACAACTTTGTAAAAACAATATCTGAGGAAAAATAGCTAAAACAGATCAATATTTATTAATTTTTATTTTTGTAATTTATTTTATTTTATTTACTCAATCTAACATGACAAACATAATAGAGACGAATGATGTTGTAATGTTTTTATATATGTACTTATACAGATCAAGAAACACTAAATTGTATATAAATACATAATTGTTATGCATTTATACAATTCGATCAATATAATTAATTCACGCATTTATACAATTCGAATTAATACAAACATCATTCAGAGACGTCTATGAAGACATTTTTGCAGTATTTTATTATACAAATCGGCGAACCTCAAGACGCTGAATAACTTGAGATTTTTGCAAGAGAGATAGGAAAGAAGATGTCAATTTTACAGGAACCGTTTCAATAAAAATCAGAAAAAATTGGCAAACTCTGATAGGAAATGATCGACTTCGAGTCACCAACCAAGGTCTGGCCAGCAGCCACTAGTGGGGCTCGAACATATATGTAATAGAATAGCAGCGAAAGCTATGAAATCTGTTTCTCATAGAGACAAGTCAGTAATCAAAACTGTGGTCTTTAGACATCATTTTTATTTTAAAACCACATTTATTTCACAATAAACGCTATCTTCACAATTATCAATTAGTCATTCGCCATCCACTGCTGAATGAAAGCCTCATTCCACACATTATTCAAATTTCACCCGCCCATCTCCTGTTTCCTTCCATGCACCATTTTACATTCTCTCGGATATCATTCGACACTTCTTTCGTCCATTTATTAACCATTCTTCTAGCTACGTGACCCGTCCATTGCCAATTCAATCTCTTTACTCTCTATATTTTATCAACTACCCTTGTCATGCTTCTCGCCCACGTATTTCGTTTTCTATCTTTCCTTGTTATGCCGAGCATACAGCATTCTATACTTATTTTAGTACATTGAACTTTATGCAACATTTTGACATCCAATGCCAGAGTTTCAAAACCATGCGCCATCTTTTTAAGATATTTTTCTTCGGGCAAAGTGCCATTTTATATTTGAAAATTCCATTCATCCAAATGCACTTCATCCGAATAATTAGGTATAAATTATTTCATATTTTTATTAGAAACAAATAATTTCATAGTATATACCTAAATGAATTGAATTATTTTGAAACGCGATACAATACATGTATACTTGACAATTAGCATAGGAAAATCATTGGATTAATCTCTACATAGTAGAAGAAAAATGACCTAAATCCATTCATTCTCTGAATTTCAAGTCAAAACTTTATATGCTGATATTTTAATATAATATGAAAAGTGGTATAAAGTTTTTTAAAACTCTTTATTTGAATATATAATGATCATTTTACACGAAGTATAAATTTATCATACACGTCCTCATAATTAAAGAGATATCTATTTTCATGGAAATTTTTCCAAGCATATAATATTAATTTACGTACGTATTTCATATCAATAATATTCCAACAGACTTTCCTTTACGGGAGTACCCCTATCATCCCTTACAGTATACATATCCTTGAATTATATACCCATAACTTCCATATTACTATAGACAAAATCTAGATACGCTCCTCTTGTTATACGTACACAGTATATGATAGATATATTACACTTTTAGCATGGAAGCGTAGTCGTGTAACCACTATTAATAATATCGGTATATGCATATTTATAGCGATACGCTATTATCGCGCTAACCCTTTAAAGGCCGCTTTCGCTTTAGCCTACGCCAGACCGACCAAGCTGCGACATCTTTATTTATGTATTTATATTACAATATTGGCGTTTTGCGGTAAAACGACCCCAGATTTATGGGGTCGTTTGACGTTCTGACGGCGACGGCTCGACCGGTGAGGGCCCGGAGGCCACGGTCCTCTTTGCCATCCTGATCGATGTAATCGAGGAGCGATCTGCTTCCAGGACACTGCCGATTAATTATTATTCCTCCCATACTTCGCGGTTTGGATGCTGCATTTAAGCAGCGTCATTAGCCGACCGCCCGCCGGTTACGTGTTAAGGTATACTTCGCGCGCTCCACTTATCTGAAAATCTTTCATATTCATTTTAAAAATGTAATTGTGTAACGCTTTGTATGTACCAGTGAAATGGCGTCATTAAACTAGTTTTAGGCTAGGATTAGGCTAGTTTCTTAAAAAAAATGACCTACAATTTTTAAATATTAACAATTCAATTTAAAAAATCCAAATCGTTATCCATATTGATACTATTCACTAGGATTAGCAAAGTTCAGAGACTGGAATCTGCCCTACTGAAGTAGTGGTAGTTATAGTGGTTTTTTATGGTATGGTTCACCGCGTCGTTCGCTTGCACGGCCTCGCCGTCTCAATTACATTCCCTTCGCATTACTGGCAAATTGTTATGTACACATAGGCGTTCTATCGTAGACGATTTTTTTTTATTTACTCTTATCTTCAAAGCATTTATGGAATTTTACTAAGAATATTCCGATTTGTGTTTATCAAACATTATTCTGAACATTTTTTTTCCTTAAAATAACACATTTTTACACTAAACTCCTTGCAAGGGACTCTGAACAAATAACGAGGCCTTGGGATGGTGAATTCTCGATCGATTGTTCGATAAATCATTCAGAAAATTTAAATTGGAAGATAAACAAGATGTTATTAACAAAGGTAGGCTACTAAGGATGTTTTTGTTAGCACAAAAATGGAAAACTATGTATACTCATTTCTGCAAGACATATCATTATGATTCAAAAATTATTATTTTTTTATCGACCATACCTAGTCCCCTATTATAAAATTTACGTACTTTGTCATTGATATAGAACTAGATCTATATATTCGTGATATAATAATATAATAATATATGTATATATTTTACCTCAAATCACTATGAAATAATCTTAATAGTCCTAATGGCTCAGTTGTCTAATGAATGTTCTTCAGTTGAAAATTAGGAATTTAATACTCGTACACAATGTATAAATTTATTACTAAGGGTATATTTTAACCGAAATTTACTTATATCATTATAAATCGCGCTTTGTTGTTCGTCAGCGTTTGAAGTATTCGACGTCGAAAATAATTACACGTTACGTAAGTAAAAATAATTTCGATGATATGATATAATATTTTCGTTAAGCAGCCTCCGGCGACAACTCTGATTTTCCTGAATGGACATTTTCAATTTTGATATTCGAAATATTCGGAAATTTCGCGACGTGCGTCGCATCGTACAGCTGGAAGTTTCCGGAAAAGTGGCATGGGAGGAAAATTTTTGGAACTCGTCGGGAATTTTCAATTAATACAACATTATTTAACGCTATCCTACCATCCCCACCCATCTGCCGCCTCTTCCCTTTTCAACCAGTGTTAATTAAGCGTCGTCCTTCGTCGTTCCGTTTGAAATTAAACCGATCGGATTGTTCGCATTGTTGTTCCATAACCGCGCGTGGTTTTGATTCATACACGCTTATCATCACAATTTATAACCCTAGTACAACCATCAAATCCTTCATACATATACACATATACACAGATATTCCAGATACCACACTTATTCAATTAAAAATGTTAAACTTCACAATCCAAACTGTCTTAGCCTGGACGTTTTTGCATAGAAGTCCTTCGATCCATGGCTCCATGCCCTTCACAAACCAATCTAGAATCTAAATTGGAGTACCTTGAAATAGTATACCAAATTCAATCGTTCTAAGATGGAAACTCTGGATATGCATATCCGACAAACATACACATATATGTATGTATGTTCATATAGAAATAAACGCTATTTTATTTATGTACATATTTTAAATTATTATAATTATAAAGTAAATTTCAAATCTGAACCTTTTATGCTTGTGATGTATATTTTATATTTGAACATTTCCTATCAAAGGGTTGAAAAAACCAAGTTGCTGCAGGCTAACCGTAACCGGACCGCTCTTTGGTGCTCTCGTATTAATGAATATATGTATAATACTTATGTATCTTTGAAACAGATTATCAAATCAGTGTATCATCAGTAGTAAATTCAAATTTCAAATATACTCATTGGTATAATCTATGTAGCTTGTATGAGGGTGTAGCGTTTCCACCAGCGTGGAAAACAACATGGGCCATGTAATTAATCCAATGGCAACGCACAGACGGATGGTAGGTAGCACGTGTTTCCGAAATTTCACTAATTTAACACGCTGTGTCACCGAGCGTTTCGACTCGTGTGCGAAAATCACGAAAACGTCTTAGACAATTGGAAAACTAAAGTTTTTCGTATTTTCCAATTTATTGTCTATCCTAGTTTTTGTGTGATTTTTACTTTTTCTATGTACGTAGTAACAATAGATGAAGTTTTGTGTTCATGCGAAAATTCAAACTCGAGATTTTGAATAATTCGAACTCGATTGAGAATCGTCACTGATTACGTTTTCATGGCAATCGGCGAGAATCGATCACTGATGACGTTCTCATGGTCTGGAAAAAATATGTGTGTTCCTGTGTGTCTGTGTATTTTTCGGGATTGTTTGAATACCGTTCGTCGTATCAAACTGAAACTTTGTATCAGTTACTGAATTTCTTATTTATATGACATAAATATTTTTGAAATTTTTAAGTTAACCGGAAATGGTAAATCCCCTTATAGATATCCACTTTTTTTAAGTTTTTGAATTCAACTATCTCCGAAGCCGCTAACTGAATCAGACTGAAATTTTTTACATGTAATAAAAATCGTAAATATTATACCTTAATATTTTTTCCTGAACCGGAAGTGGTACTTTCACTTTTAGAGAATCGACGATTTTTTATGTTTTCCTCAAAAAAATTTTGGTTTATTGAACTGAAATTTCACATCTAGAAGTTTAAGCTTAATACCAAGTTATATATAAGATTTGGTGAACATCCGTCAACCAGAAGTGGCAGTTTACTCTTTTTCGATTTTTCTTCCACTTTTTTTTCGATCATTTAAACATGTGCGCTCTTTACGAGAAAATTCAAGTATAATCTTTATTATACTTGAAAAATTCAATTGAAAATTCAAGTATAAAACACCCCTGAACGTATCAAGTTGTAAATTTATTTTTGTATATATTATTTATGAACTAACTTACAGTCGATACGGTTTTAGTCAGAATTCGTATACCGGAAGTAGTAATTTTTTTAAAACAATATTTGATTATTTTATTTTGACCTTTTAAATTATTTTTATTTTCTTGATATTCAATGTATATAATACATATGTACATATAGTGATTTTAAATATTAATAAAAATAATTACAAAATCCGACAACCGGAAGTAGAACTTTTGTCGTGTGTAAGTTTCCGTACATTTTTACTTTATTTTATATGCAGTCACTTTTGAATGATTCCAAGCTGTACAAAAGGGGTTTGAGGGATGCGGATACGCCCCTTTCTTTATTAAAGCGCACATACACACCTGTTTATTAAAGCTGTTTAAACTTCAAACAATTTCATCGGTCGATTTTCGAGGGAAGCTTTGACACGACTAACTTCTGAAATGTAGATAGGATTGGGCAACCCTTTATGTTTTGTAAACCCTCTCCTTCTTGTTTGAACAACCCTGGAATTCCGACAAACATCTATTGATCCTGAATTGTTTTTTTTTTTGCAGTCACAATGCAATTATAGAAATAATGGAGTATGCATTGGCCTACGGGAGCTTAGCAACATATAAATAAATAAATATCTACATATACATATATCGAATAACTTAATCTAATCTATAATTTGGAAAGAGACTTTGTATGTAAATATCCTTGGTCGTCGTCGTCGTCGTCGTCGTCATCGTCCGTAGATCGGTGACGTCATCGAACACGTGATTCGATTTTTTTTTTTTCGATCCATGGGCGCCGATTTTTTTTTTCATTTCAATGGATTCACCCCCGCGGGGGCGCAAGGCGAGTAGTTTCATGGGGCCCCGCCAGGGGCGCCACAAGGGGCGCAGCCCCGTGGGGCCCCGAAGGGGGCCCGGGGGGCGCAGCCTCATGGGGCGCAGCCCCATGGGGCTCAAAAGGGGGCGCAGCTTTATGGGGCACAGCCTTATCGGCCGCAGCCTTATGGGGCGCAACCTTATGGGGCGCAGTCTTATGGGGCGCAGCCTTATGGGGCGCTGTCTTATGGAGCGCAGCCTTAGGGGCGCAGCCTTATGGGGCGCCGCCTTATGGGGCGCCGCCTTATGGGGCGCCGCCTTATGGGGCGCCGCCTTATGGGGCGCCGCCTTATGGGGCGCCGCCTTATGGGGCGCCGCCTTATGGGGCGCCGCCTTATGGGGCGCCGCCTTATGGAGCTTAGCCACATGGGGCCCCGAAGGGGGCGCAAGGGGGCGCAGCCTCATGGGGCGCAGCCCCATGGGGCCCCAAAGGGGGCGCAGCCTCATGGGGCGTAGCCTTTTGGGGCGCTGTCTTATGGGGCGCAGTCTTATGGGGCGCAGTCTTATGGGGCGCAGTCTTATGGGGCGCAGTCTTATGGGGCGCAGTCTTATGGGGCGCAGTCTTATGGGGCGCAGTCTTATGGGGCGCAGTCTTATGGGGCGCAGTCTTATGGGGCGCAGTCTTATGGGGCGCAGTCTTATGGGGCGCAGTCTTATGGGGCGCAGTCTTATGGGGCGCAGTCTTATGGGGCGCCGCCTTATGGAGCTTAGCCGCATGCGGCCCCGAAGGGGGCGCAGCCTCATGGGGCACAGCCCCATGGGGCCCCAAAGGGGGCGCAGCCCCATGGGGCCCCAAAGGGGGCGCAGCCTCATGGGGCCCCGAAGGGGGTGCAGCCTCATTGGGCCCCAAAGGGGGCGCAGCCTCATGGGGCGCCGCCTTATGGGGCGCTGCCTTATGGGGCGCCGCCTTATGGGGCGCAGCCTTATGGGGCGCTGTCTTATGGGGCGCAGCCTTATGGGGCGCCGCCATATGGGGCGCCGCCTTATGGGGCGCTGCCTTATGGGGCGCCGCCTTATGGGGCGCCGCCTTATGGGGCGCCGCCTTATGGAGCTTAGCCGCATGGGGCCCCGAAGGGGGCGCAGCCTCATGGGGCGAAGCCCCATGGGGCGCAGCCTTATGAGGCGAAGCCCTAAACGGCAACTGATCATGGGGGCGAAGCCCTTGACGGCATTTAATCATGGGGGCGCGGAGGGGCGAAGCCCTAATAGGCATTAACTAAGGGGGGCGAAGCCCTAGGCGGCATTTAATCATGAGGGTGCGGAGGGGCGAAGCCCCAAAAGGCATTAGTTAAGGGGGGCGAAGCCCTAAACGGCATTTAATAATGGGGGTGCGGAGGGGCGAAGCCCTAAAAGGCATTAACTAAGGGGGGCGAAGCCCTAAACGGCAATTTATCTTGGGGGCGCGGGGGGCGAAGCCCTAAAAGGCAATTACTAAGGGGGGCGAAGCCCTAGACGGCTTTGAATCATGGGGGCGCGGAGGGGCGAAGCCTTAAAAGGCAACTGATCATGGGGGCGAAGCCCTAAACGGCAATTGCTCATGGGGCGTGGAGGGGCGAAGCCCTAGAAGGCAAAGGCTCAGGGGGGTGCCGAGGGCGAAGCCCTAGAAGGCAAAAAAAAAATTGATTTTTTTTTTGATTTTTTTTTTTGATTTTTTTTTTATTTTTTTTTTATTTTTTTTTTTATTTTATTTTTTAATTTTTTTTAAAATTTTTAAATTTTTTTTTTTTTTTTTAATTAAATTAGCTTAGTCATGTTTAAGCGGTTTATATTATAAACACTGAGCGAAGCCGGGTAATACAGCTAGTCTAATCTATAATTTGGAAAGAGACTTTGTATGTATCCTTGGTCGTCGTTTTCGTCGTTTTCGTCGTCGTCGTCGTCGTCGTCCGTAGATCGGTGACGTCATCGAACACGTGATTCGATTTTTTTTTTTTCGATCCATGGGCGCCGATTTGTTTTTTTCGTTTCAATGGATTCACCCCCGCGGGGGCGCAAGGCGAGTAGCTTCATGGGGCCCCGCCAGGGGCGCCACAAGGGGCGCAGCCCCGTGGGGCCCCAGCCTCATGGGGCGCAGCCCCATGGGGCTCAAAAGGGGGCGCCACAAGGGGCGCAGCCCCGTGGGGCCCAGCCTCATGGGGCGCAGCCCCATGGGGCTCAAAAGGGGGCGCCACAAGGGGCGCAGCCCCGTGGGGCCCCGAAGGGGGCCCTGGGGGCCCAGCCTCATGGGGCGCAGCCCCATGGGGCTCAAAAGGGGGCGCCACAAGGGGCGCAGCCCCGTGGGGCCCCGGGGGGGCCCAGCCTCATGGGGCGCAGCCCCATGGGGCTCAAAAGGGGGCGCCACATGGGGCGCAGCCCCGTGGGGCCCCGAAGGGGGCCCGGGGGGCCCAGCCTCATGGGGCGCAGCCCCATGGGGCTCAAAAGGGGGCGCCACAAGGGGCGCAGCCCCGTGGGGCCCCGAAGGGGGCCCGGGGGGCCCAGCCTCATGGGGCGCAAGCCCTAATAGGCATTAACTAAGGGGGGCGAAGCCCTAGACGGCAATTAATCATGGGGGCGCGGAGGGGCGAAGCCCTAAAAGGCAACTGATCATGGGGGCGAAGCCTTAGACGGCATTTAATCATGGGGGCGCGGAGGGGCGAAGCCCTAAAAGGCATTAACTAAGGGGGGCGAAGCCCTAAACGGCAATTAATCTTGGGGGCGCGGGGGGCGAAGCCCTAAAAGGCATTAACTAGGGGGCGCGAAGCCCTAGACGGCATTTAATCATGGGGGTGCGGAGGGGCGAAGCCCTAAAAGGCATTAACTAAGGGGGGCGAAGCCCGAAACGGCAATTAATCTTGGGGGCGCGGGGGGCGAAGCCCTAAAAGGCATTAACTAAGGGGGGCGAAGCCCTAGACGGCTTTGAATCATGGGGGCGCGGAGGGGCGAAGCCCTAAAAGGCAACTGATCATGGGGGCGAAGCCCTAAACGGCAATTGCTCATGGGGCGTGGAGGGGCGAAGCCCTAGAAGGCAAAGGCTCAGGGGGGTGCCGAGGGCGAAGCCCTAGAAGGCAAAAAAAAAATTGATTTTTTTTTTGATTTTTTTTTTGATTTTTTTTTTATTTTTTTTTTATTTTTTTTTTTATTTTATTTTTTAATTTTTTTTAAAATTTTTAAATTTTTTTTTTTTTTTTTAATTAAATTAGCTTAGTCATGTTTAAGCGGTTTATATTATAAACACTGAGCGAAGCCGGGTAATACAGCTAGTCTAATCTATAATTTGGAAAGAGACTTTGTATGTATCCTTGGTCGTCGTTTTCGTCGTTTTCGTCGTCGTCGTCGTCGTCGTCCGTAGATCGGTGACGTCATCGAACACGTGATTCGATTTTTTTTTTTTCGATCCATGGGCGCCGATTTGTTTTTTTCGTTTCAATGGATTCACCCCCGCGGGGGCGCAAGGCGAGTAGCTTCATGGGGCCCCGCCAGGGGCGCCACAAGGGGCGCAGCCCCGTGGGGCCCCAGCCTCATGGGGCGCAGCCCCATGGGGCTCAAAAGGGGGCGCCACAAGGGGCGCAGCCCCGTGGGGCCCAGCCTCATGGGGCGCAGCCCCATGGGGCTCAAAAGGGGGCGCCACAAGGGGCGCAGCCCCGTGGGGCCCCGAAGGGGGCCCTGGGGGCCCAGCCTCATGGGGCGCAGCCCCATGGGGCTCAAAAGGGGGCGCCACAAGGGGCGCAGCCCCGTGGGGCCCCGGGGGGGCCCAGCCTCATGGGGCGCAGCCCAATGGGGCTCAAAAGGGGGCGCCACATGGGGCGCAGCCCCGTGGGGCCCCGAAGGGGGCCCGGGGGGCCCAGCCTCATGGGGCGCAGCCCCATGGGGCTCAAAAGGGGGCGCCACAAGGGGCGCAGCCCCGTGGGGCCCCGAAGGGGGCCCGGGGGGCCCAGCCTCATGGGGCGCAAGCCCTAATAGGCATTAACTAAGGGGGGCGAAGCCCTAGACGGCAATTAATCATGGGGGCGCGGAGGGGCGAAGCCCTAAAAGGCAACTGATCATGGGGGCGAAGCCTTAGACGGCATTTAATCATGGGGGCGCGGAGGGGCGAAGCCCTAAAAGGCATTAACTAAGGGGGGCGAAGCCCTAAACGGCAATTAATCTTGGGGGCGCGGGGGGCGAAGCCCTAAAAGGCATTAACTAGGGGGCGCGAAGCCCTAGACGGCATTTAATCATGGGGGTGCGGAGGGGCGAAGCCCTAAAAGGCATTAACTAAGGGGGGCGAAGCCCGAAACGGCAATTAATCTTGGGGGCGCGGGGGGCGAAGCCCTAAAAGGCATTAACTAAGGGGGGCGAAGCCCTAGACGGCTTTGAATCATGGGGGCGCGGAGGGGCGAAGCCCTAAAAGGCAACTGATCATGGGGGCGAAGCCCTAAACGGCAATTGCTCATGGGGCGTGGAGGGGCGAAGCCCTAGAAGGCAAAGGCTCAGGGGGGTGCCGAGGGCGAAGCCCTAGAAGGCAAAAAAAAAATTTGATTTTTTTTTTTTGATTTTTTTAAATTTTTTTTTTGATTTTTTTTTTTATTTTTTTTTTTATTTTTTTTTTTATTTTTTTTTTAATTTTTTTTTTATTTTTTTTTTTAAATTTTTAAATTTTTTTTTTTTTTTTAATTAAATTAGCTTAGTCATGTTTAAGCGGTTTATATTATAAACACTGAGCGAAGCCGGGTAATACAGCTAGTATATTATAATAACGATAGTTCAAATTATATTCGAGAATTTATAAATGAGAATTCTTTTCATTTTAAAAATTAAAATGAAAACGTGTGTGCTGATGACTGAATAATAATATTATTATAAATAGAATTGGTGAAAATTCTTCTCGGTATATTTATTTTAATTTTCTTTTGCCACGCTCTATATTTCACCTGAACGTGGATAATTCGATGGCGCCGCTTAGCGTTCAAATTGAATTATTTATTATTATTAAACGATGTTGCGGCTTCGGCAAAGTAATATTTTAAGAAGTTTTCCGTTCGGCTTTACTAAATTAACCCATTAAAATTTCCAGTGACCATTACGCAAACACTTTTGGCAACATAATTAAAAACGGGCTTCCATATTTATACATAACATTTTTTCCATATAATCTCATTATATTCCCAAATTGTATTTTGTTTAAGTGAAAGTGATGTTTTAATATCGACTTCCGAACCAACAGGAGTACTTTCAATTTTATTCTCTCTTTGAAATTTGGATTATATTATATAATGAATTTTCAGAAATAGATTTCGTTCGGCCCAATTTAAAGAATGAAATTCAAATTTGATTGTGGAAAATATAACGAAAAACAATCATTAATACGTCGAGTGGTTATTCGAATTTCTATCAAAAGATATTCGCTTTCAATTTGAGCAATACGAAAAAAAAGAGACAACGCTATACATTTTCCTATGGTGACGATCGAAACAGAAAATCTATTGATGTTTTATTGCGTCGTCATCAAACCCTTTATCATATTATTTAATTTTAAAAATTGAATTTATTAAATGAAAATAGATTTCCGGTAACATTAAATACCTGCAATATTAATACGTATAAAACAAACATCTTTAGTTGATATAATAATTATCTAAAGTGATCTGATAAAAAAATAATGTTCGAAATACTTCCGACTGTAATTTTTCAAATTAAAGTTCATAATCGAATATTTTAACGCACGTCACATTCAATTCATGTTATTAGAACCTTTTTTCATTTATATTTACAATTTTTTTAACACGACTAGTGTTTTCTTTGTTCATTAAGTCCGAAATGAACGTAGATGGCGTGATGATAAGACGTCATACTTTCAGCATTATAATTAAATGAGAAGTCGTTAAAACGGGATTATGTACATTTACCTTTATCGCGTTCATAAGCAGATTAATCAAAATGAACCTACGAAAGTCTATTTATTTTTTGTTCGATACATTTATACATATATGTAGTATGTATATGGTCGCTTTTTACTTTGACGTTATTTGTCTCCTACCGTTATGTTATAAAATCTTGAGACTTTGAAGCTTTCTCGAGCTTTTGTGTTTCGCGGTTCAAAAGTTTGAGAACACTCGACATTGTCATCGTACGGTGAAAAATGTAAGCTTTTCTTCATTCTCTTTGATCAGACCTTTCACGATGGGACGTAATTATAAACTGAACTTCTTACTTCATTATATGTCTTCAAAATATATAGAGTAATACTTATTATTAGGTATTTTTAATAAATTTAATTGAATAAAATGTTTTTAATGTAAAATACTTTTAAGCTTATAA
This sequence comes from Arctopsyche grandis, assembly GCF_051622035.1. NCBI lineage: Eukaryota > Metazoa > Arthropoda > Insecta > Trichoptera > Hydropsychidae > Arctopsyche > Arctopsyche grandis. The sequence continues at coordinate 11,850,082 of NC_135357.1, forward strand.
TTTAACGTAGATACTAAGACGTCTGGGCGATATTTGAGTCTACTGAAATTCCAAGAAACGAGCATTAAATTTAAACATCTGTACAGCAAACATTTCTCAGGAATTTTCCTTTGCACATTTTTCTTTTAATCAAAAATATTGTGAGCCAACATAAATAACGGGACGTTTTAACCGAGATTCTTCCGTGCTTTATAAACTGTCTCAGTTACAAACAGCAGGAATTTTTCTTTTGAAACACCCACCCGAAAGCCGATTCTACGCCGTCGTAAAACCTGAACCTCTCCGGTATAAATATATGAATTTTAAACTTAGAAAAATGTTGGTTTTTCGCAGATTGTAACTTTGCTAGGGAAGTCGTAAAATGGTTAAACTTGAACCGTTGCACTTTTATATCGCTTTCTTTCATTTGTTACAGGAGATCCTCCCGCATCGGTTTCATGGTGGAGAGGAGGAGCTTTGTTGTCTAAAAGCTCCTTTTTGGAAATACTTGCAGACCGCAGTTCGCTGAGTGAACCTTTAACCTGCCAGGCCACAAATAACAACCTGACAGTTCCCTTGTCGGCCGCCGTGCACATGGATCTGATATGTGAGTATATAAAAAAATAATAGTTTAAAATAGTGCCGAAAGGCAATTTAAGCCAAGATCAATGGATCATTAGAGTGAGACGATGATGATGATGATAGATAATAATGTAATTTTTCCGTATTAGCGAAGAGAACTTAACGACGTCTGAACTTCAGACGAGAGTTGAAATAATTATTTTTCGCTCCAAGGCTTTCCCGTGGTTATTACGTTTAATTATTGCGGTCATTAGCGTTATTCGTTTTATTATTTCGTCGAATTTTTGCCAAGTAGCTGTTTGTTGTCGATTTTAAATCGAAATTTCAATGCTTTATCGTAAGATGAACAAAGTTATCTAAAGCTACATTTAAAGATTCTAATCGTATAACCGTATATGTATGCAACTTTACGTAGATAGTTTCGAAATGGATAGTCAAATAAAATTTCGAGCTTTTTGTATTTCATTCTGTCTGGCATATAATAAAATCCCTTTACGTGCATTTACACATAAGCTTCCAATTGTTGATATTAAAAAAAAAAGTTGAAAAAGGAGAATTTTATACAGAAACGTTTCAACAACTTATTCGGATAAAATCGTAAAATTCTTGTAATAATATAAATAAAAGATTTCAAACAACCATCAAAAAAATATCACTATTAAATCTTTAAGCTCAACGTTGAAACCCAATTTATTTATATACACAAATATAATACATATATAATAAAATAAATGGATTGTGCATTGTTGAGGAGTTAAGTTTTTCTTCAGTAAAACACATTTTATGAGTGCACATTTTCTTATCTAAAATTAAAAGTTATGGCAATCTAATATAAAATTTCGAATGAGACTTTGTATGTATGTTTTGGGTCGTAAAATCCGTGACGTTATCGAAAAAAAAAATTTTCTATGACGATATCGCTTTCGATTCCGTTTTCAATTTCAATTTCAATTCCGTTTTCAGTTCCTGATCCGGATTCCTGTTTCAGATCCGGTTCCGGATTTCTTTTTTAGTTTCGGATCAGGATTTCTTTTTCAGTTCCGGGTCCTGATTTTTTATCTCAGTTCCGGATCCCGATTCCATTTTCAGTTCCGGATTCCTGTTTTAATTCCAGATTAAAATTAATTTAATAAAAAAACAAACGAATGTTTACTATCGGATTAGCTATGTTTAAGCGGTTTATATTACAAATAACGAGCGAAGCCGGGTAAAACCCCTAGTTATACTCACATATGAACATTCACTTAAGAAACTCCAAAGAAAGTAATCCAAGAGAGATTATCGCACAATATTGGAAACAAATTGATCTTGACCATTACTGAAAATTGCAAAAATTCGATTATTTCATTTTGAGCGCCATTAAATGCGTGCTTAATAACTTATACGAGATAGAACGCCATCTTGTTGAAGCCAACCCTGATTTAAATTATTAATTCCCAAATGTAGGCCTATAAAAAATCAATATCCCGTTTTAAATACACGATGTTGCTTTGACGTATACATATGTATGTAATTATCAGAAATCAAATTTTCAGATACAATAATGATTTCTGATGTTCATATTATTTAAGATATGCACATACATATATATTCAGTGGTGTAGTGCTAAATAAAAAAGAACCAGGTCGGTGCTTAATTTTTACGACCCCCGCTTTTATCCTTACTAAAAAAAATCAAATAGTAATTAACAAATATTCTTACATGTTGAAATTATGAAATATTTTTTATATTTTATAAAAACTTCCATAATGCATCCTCTTCAACATCTTTGATTTTGCAAAACCCGTGTTTGTGTGTCAACAGCAACATTTGCTTTTAGCAATGCTAAAACCATGTACATATGTATACATATACATACATATGTCAAAAAACTACCAAATTTTAACATTTGAATTTAGAGATGACTATACATTTAAGCTGAGTTACCTCATTTTATCTATCCTCAAGTGCGTATGGTCAATAGTTCAAATAATGTTTTCTTTCGAAGTTTTGGGTGGTTTTAGATAAAAAAAAGCCAACAAATTTCATTAAACGTCCTTTGTTTTGAATGTGCTCAGATTACTATTCGATTGTGGTCATCGAGTGTTAGAACGAGAGTCTGCTCACAATATTTGGAATACAAAATTTTATGTGAAATTTTATTCAAAATATTTTTTAATTGTACTTGAAAAATAATGTTTGTATCAATCAAAGTGCCAGGGCGGCGACCTGCCCCGACCTGCCCCGACCTGGCCCGACTACGCCACTATATATTACATTTAAGAAAAGCATTCAACCCAACAGTGGGACATCCCACGTGTCATTCATGCCAGTAATGGCTATCTGTGTAAACTACATTAGTTTCAACTGCCGATGACAGTATATCGCACACGTCATTTGCATCGTGTCAATTAGCATTGGTTTGACCAACTATGGCGTAAATTGTTGCCCGGTTTCCGGATGAATTCGTCCCACACTATCATATCTGTCCGCTGTGGCGACATGCCTCAATTAAATCGGGTCGAAGCCTAAAAATAGGTCCTGCGACCCGTCTCGTCGTTTTCGTCTCGTTTTCACGTGGCCCTAATTGCAGGCCCGCCACCGCGCTAAGTGGCCCATCGGCCCAACCCTCGTCTTACGAACGTGTACGGCGGTCATTAGCGCCCCCTTTTGTTCTCGAATCACTTGTCCATTTTCGCTTAATTATTATTAATTTAGTAAAGCAACGATCCCGCAAAATGGCCATAGCCGTTAACGTTATAGACTGGCGAGGTGCGGTCGAGGGTAGCTGCGAAGCGACGATAAAAGTTAACCTAATCTCGGCCCAACGCCTATACGTACATTGTACATATGTATAATACCTAACTAAAATGCGAAAAAAATCTGTGGAAATCCTGATAGTTTTAATGCTGCATGTTGACTATTGTTGTTTTATATTCGAAGCGTTAACTTAATTACGGATGGTTTGAATTTTTGGCGGAAGCAATGTGAAGCAATGTTGTGGCACTAAATTCAAATTTTACGAGATTTCAAGAAAAAATCTAATTTATATTTTCAAAATATTTATTACATTATATATACATAGATAAAAAATTATTATAATTTATTATTGATAGTAAGAATGTATAAAATTTATTACATTTATTGATACATTTAAATATTTATTTATTAATTGATACATTTATTTATTTTCGAGCTAAATATCATATTTTGGAGGAAATTTTTTTTATAAAACTCACCTTTCAAAAATAATACATTTACCACTCGAAGGTTTCACTTTTTAAAATGTAGTCTTCATTTTTTTAAGCCATTCACTTATTTATATAATATACTATTCGTTCGGTATTTGTAATATAAACAGCTTAAACATGGCTAATCTAATAGTTAACATTTTATTTAATTTATTTGAATTATTTTATTTTATTTAAATTTAATTGAATAATTTTGTTTTTTATTAAATTTAACGTCACGGATTCTCCCACCCAAACCTTGCATACGAATTCTTTTTCGAAATTATATATGTATTATGTAGATGTAAATACTCAGTATTCTAATTGACTAAATGATCAATTATTTTCTTTAAATAATATAAACGTTCAATATAAATTTATTTTAATCAGTTTATATGTATATGTATATATATGTATATGTGTATATATGTATATATATATATATATATATATATATATATATATATATATATATATATATATATATATATATATATACATAGCTAGCAGCGTGGCTCGGGGGTTGCGTTGATATTATGCACCGAGAGGTCGCCATGTTCGATCCCGTGAGCTTACCTCGATTGAAAAGAATTTATTCTGAGAATTTTATCTTAAATGCTGCTGACCAGACTTGGATATTTGTGACTCCAAGTCGATCATTTCCTATCAAAGTTTGCCAATTTATCTAATTTCACTTTTGAAGCGGTTCCTCCATCAAATTGGCAAAAATCTATTTGAATATAATTTCAAAAATTTAGAAAAAATGTCCGGTAGTAATAAAAGTAAAGTCTGAAATTAAAACACGAGTCTCGCAACTAAAACATGACGTACCTACTCAGCTTTGAAATGATACGAATTACTAACATTTTACTAAAGACCGTTACTTCAATCTGGATCGAGGGTTGTAATTAGGTTTTCGTATAATTCGTTGGTAAAATCGTCGAAGCCACATCCGACTAAATAATATTTTCCCGGACCGCAACTTTTAATACGTTAATATCCAGCTGCGTCCAAATGGTAGTCATCGGGATTATCCTATAACGTTCTGTTTATATCCACTTGCATATAATGAAGTATCGGGCTTAGTGGTAAACCAATTTACTTGTGGATCCTGCTATTGCCCACTCCCCCCCCTCGTCCTTTTTTCCACGGTTCGATTTTAATACGATTTCCTTTTAAATTGCTAGCTCTCAATTCCGAATTGCCCTCTATTTTTTTCAATTATTTCTTTCAGAATTACATTTTATATACCTACGTATATAAAATGTAATTCTGGAATACTTCGCCTTTCAACGTTTTTCAGTGCTCTGAATTTTTGTTAAAAGCCACTGAGTTTTTAATACCTGCTTAGAAAACCTTTCGTAAGAAGACTTTGCTTAAGGCGACTTACGTTTTTCTTTTATTATTTTTCCCGGATTACCCGTGGAAAAATTCATAGTGCATTTCAAAGTGCATTCTGCACAATGTATCTATTGAAAAGCTCCATTGCACAATTTCAATAGTTTTATTACTGACGCGGGCATTCTTGATGTCGTAACTTCAAGAAAATTTTCAGTTTTAAAATTATGATTGAAAATTTTCTATGCAACCTATTCTAAATTATCTCAAAAACAATCAGGTAGGTTGAAAAATCTGTACGTTAATTCGACACGTAATTGCTTGGACTAAATTATATAATATCACGCCATACTCAGTGAGCTCATTATATTTATAGCAAAAGAATATTTAAACGATCAATTATTATTTACATTTGGCCCGCAATTTTTAAATGCGATAGTCAGTGACTATTTATTTATTTGTACAGGTATACCCATTTTTATTTTATTTTATACGACATCTATGATCAAAAATTGTACATAAATATTATTCAAGGCCAATTTCAAACATTGATTAACAATCATAGAGACGTACATATGTATATGGACAACTTTGTAGCATTTTATAAATCAGCAAATTCAAGATCCTGTAAATTTGAATTTTGCGAGAAATAAGACAGGGTTGTCAATTTGTTAGAACCGTTTCAATGAAATCAGTTAAATTGACAAACTTTAATAGGAAACGATCCATCTTGGAGTCACCTATCTAAGGTCTGGCCAGCAGCAGAAAACCAGAGACCGCACAATCGAAAGCATTACCTGTTAACCACTGATATACATATACTGCTGCCATTAATCTTAACTATATACATATGTACAAGTTTGATCAGCTTAAAAAAAATCTGTTATTTGTCAAAGTGGCCATTCCGTGGTATGAAATCAGAATATTACTCACATTATTGGGTTTCTGGACTTGACTCGACCCGGCCAGGTAATGACTTAAAACCTGGATCCGGGCTTCAAAATCCGCTGGATCCGGATATATAAAATTTCGAGCATTAACGTAAAAATTTACAATGATTTTCAGTTGATACATTGAAAATATCCAAATATGTATGTGTTATTTATAAATTCTGCGCGTACATGGTTCATATATGATCTTATTAGTTCGAGAACTTGATTTTACGACTTTTTACGAATTCTGAGAAAACTGCGAACAATTTTTGTAAATACTGAAAATAAATACCGAAACGATACGGCGTACTGAAATTTGGCTAAATTTAGAATTTCACCCATATACAGTGTACATATTTTTAGAATTTTGCCTTAAACTAAGAATTCAGAGTGTTAACATCGTTTCAAAATTATCATTATCATCAATCATTCCTGATTTCGTTAACAGTAAGTACTTTATTTTAATTTTTCTTGTAATTCTCTTAAAATGAAGTAAGAAGAGGCTAGTAAAAAATCAGTTTTATTCTTGACCGAATACATAAGTTTAGCTTTCATTATATCTTTCGGAAAACTACAAAATTCTATAATAATAATGATAGAAATAAAGGGGCACAAAATCACATATTTTCTAAATGTGCCGTTAATATTGGTATACCTCTGCTGAGATATTGTAATTATTTTAATAATAATATGGCCTGCATTTATCTGTAAATTAATTTTAACAGTAAACAAATAGCCTGATCAAAATATGCTATTAATTTTTATAACATACAAGATTTCATTCTGTTTTACTGTCGATATTTCACATTACTTTACATAAAATGTAAACTAATGTGAATTTATTTAAATATTTAGTTATTGAAAAATGTTTTGAATTTATCAAACAACCTATTGAATTTGAATTTATCGAGTCCAGAATTGTATAATAAAAGAAAATAAAAAATAGATACAATTTTAATTTAAAATCTGGAAGTTCTGGACCCGAATACGACCCAGATCCGTCGGGTTTTCAAAATATTGGACACGGATGCGTCGGGTTTTGAAAACCCGAGTTTTCAGAAACCCTATTCGCATATTTTCGTAATCAAACAATCAGAACAGAACTTTCTACGTAAAATTAAAAACCAATTATCAAAATAAAATGACCATTTCATTAATATACGGACTGTCTTATATTAAACCGAAAATCAATATTAAACTGACAATCAATATTATAAAACTGAATATTTATTATAATTATTAAGCTAATTTTATTTTATCTGTATATACTTATTGTTTTATTGAATTTACTGAATACTATATGTATCGCTCAGAGCTAAAACCCGAATTGGCATCATGGAAAAAAATGTGTATATACATATACAGATATGTATGTACATATATGTTTATATACATATACATATATTAATATGTATATATATATATGTACATATGTTCGCTTTAGAAAATGTAATTATATATAATTTTCTTTTTATTATTTTAAAATAAATGATAAAAGTAGCTAAGAATTGAATTTTATAATTGCTACACTGCCACACCTTATAAATATAATTTTCGTGGCTACGTTTAATTATTTAATTATTTTCCGCAGTTTACAGCAGCATAAACTGTTGGACAACTTCGTAAAATTTAATTTATTCAAAACCATGCAACTTTCCTGAATTTTTAATGCACTAATCGCGTTTTTACCGTGCGCTTCAATAAATTTCTTTTTTTTTATATCAACCCGCTCGTGGCTAATGCGATGTATACGACCCACATTTTAATGAGCACAATAAAACGCATTTTATACTCGAGCCTGATTTATAATTGTACCTTATTCGCCCATTTGAATCGAGTACGTATGTACATTCATTATGATCTGATATCATATCATACAATGAAAAAAAAGCACAAAGAACTCTCAAGAAAGCATATTTACAAGTGATACTTTAGCAAACGAGCGGAAAACCGCCGTATCATGGATATTCAAGTCTTACAACTTGTAAGACTTTTTTGATTGAAAATCGAAAGATTTTTCAATGGGAAACGGAAAGACTTTCCACGGCGTATTATTCATAGATTACACGCCGGATAATCGACGGTAAAAGCACACCGTGTGCGGCTAGAGTTTTATTATACATCGATGAATAAATAATTGACTGTTTATTTTTGCACATGGCGATAAAATCTGCGTATACACGTCAAAATGAGATTATACGACCTGTTTCGACACACCGAAAGCGAATAAAACTGCTCAATTTGAAAATTAATACACATTTTATACTTTAAATTTATTATCTTGATACTACTGTACCGTTTCCCGTATCGTACAAGACGTATATCAAAGTCTTAACGAAACGCGCTTAAATTGCAATAATTCAAAACCCGATTATAAAACGATTTACCGGACGGATGTGTGTTAACGCTTGCTCGCGCGCGCACACACACACACACACACGCACACACACACACACACACACACACACACACACACACACACACACACACACACACACACACACACACACACACACACACACATTGTGAATTAATTTTCCGACAATTTAACACTTTATCGGCACGCACTCGAACGCGTTCGTATCTCGATTTATTGCTATTATTATTAAAAAAAACCTTTTTGGAAAAAATCAAGACCGTATTTCAATTAAAATGTAATTTCATCTAGACACGACACATTACGACTCCCACAAGGTACATTACTTATGGCACGGGCTCTGTAATGTGTGTGTGTGTGAGCGCGTCATCGTCTCTCCTGCGAATTTCCCTAGATTTTCATACATGTACGCTGTTTAACAACGTGCTTAACACGCATTATTATTATAATACGCTCTCTTTTGTAATGTGGTGTGTGCGTTCGTATCCTGTGGCAAACACTCGACTCTCATGCGAGTGTTGAAATTTAATACACGTGCCATTTTCTTACATGTCATACTATCACTTGATTAGACAGACGATTCACGGAACACGGTACATGCTTCCGAAAGACCGAGCAATGCTTGGGAAAGATGGCCAAACATTTTATCAGCAGGCTTCGATTCTAATAATTTCGTCTGGACTTACAAATAGCTATGCATAGTGTGTAAATATATTCCAAATCAGTAGGGAAATGTGGTGAGTGAGACTCGTATCAGTTTAAGCCATCATTTATAGACGGAAGATTCACAGGACTTCCCAATATGAGCTGATGGACCAACCGCCACCGGCTTTTAGACCGACCACATACTAATCTAACCCAACCATTCACACACACATTTGTAATTTAAATCCCACAAATAATGTATATATGTTTGTGCTTTGTACAAGCTTTTGTTGAAATGTACGCAGTGTGGGTTGCTTTTGTTGAAATGTGTGCAACGGGGTCCATGTCCCAGAGCATTTCAAGGGAGGCACAAGCCAAAAATCAACTTTTGGAGAGGAATGGCAAAGTCTAGGAAAGTTAGAGTTTAATAATACATTTTAAAGTTAATAAAGATATATATATATATATATATATATATATATAATATATATATATATATATATATATATAAAGCATAGATCAAGCCTTTTAAATACTATAGTATTGTTGCCTTACTTTTCAATTCATTTGTAAGTCAAATGGAATTTTATAGTATCGTTTGGGATCCTTTCTGTCGCGTATATGTTAATAATTAAGAAGGTATAAATAAAAAATTCTATTCCTGCTGCAATTCCAGATTTCTTCATAATGATCGCTTTGTTTCCTTATAATAAAGGAGGAAAATTTATAATTCAGGTTTTTTTGTCAATCTTTTGATTTATATAATTGATAGTCCTTATTTATTTAACAAGTTATCATATTTCATTATTTCAATGTCTAATCAGATCCCTCCGTAATTCTTCAAACTTTTCCGCATTGCTGTAATTTCTTTTTATATATGTATGTATGTATATACATAGATCTTGCACTTCTTTTAACAATAATCCCCCTCATATTGATTCTTTACTTGCTTTTAATTTCTATTGTTTGATCATTTTTCTTAGTAACACATGTATGAAAATTGTACATATATCCCATATCTATGTATATCCATATCTATATCCAATTCAATGCTTTTCTTCTTTGTTTTTATTTTTTTTTCATTGTTGTTATTCATTTTTCGAAACTTTTTGGTGTCAATTTTATATATGTATATACATATGTACATACGTTGTAATACTGTTTGTTTCCGTTTTTTTCTAATAAATATAATTGCTTAAATAAATAAATTAAATAAAAAATATAATGATGAGTACATTTTTACAACTCGGAGATAGAGCAAGCTTATATTTCATTGCATTTCCCATATTTTTTTTCGTTTAGAGTTATTTATCTCTGCTCAAAGGCTTGTAACCGTTTTAGTATTGTCGAAGCGATTTTCGTTTTTTGCTGAACACATTGAAACAAGATATTAATAAACAGCATCAGGCACAAAGATCACACTTTATAGTCCCAAAAAAAGTGGTTTCTTATAATTTTGTCAAAATTATTGTATCGTTAGACTTGTAAGTTGTTCGTTTGATAATATATATGAGCCGTTATAATTAAAAGTGGCATAAGTCCACTTTTCTTCGTTACGAGAAATAAAAAAAATAAAAAATATAATTTATTGCGTTTAACAATATTTAAAAATACTGATGGCCTATAATACGTTTATTCTGCTTTTCAGAGGTTCTGGATATATCGAAATAAAATAAGTGATAACAATTTGTAAATTAAGTCAAACGAAATAATGTTTTTGGAACTGAAAATTGGACTTTCGTCACTTTAAAATATACCAGCTCAAATATGTATATATTTGTACATACCTATGTATATGAATATATAAGATACGGAGGAATTTTCAAATTAGGTTTTAAAAATGAAATTCTTATTCTGAAAAGGGTCCCTAGATTAAAAAGAGATTTAAGAACCCCCTAAGTGTCTGAATAAAATAATAATTTGATACAGTAGATGCAGGTACAGATATTTCAGTGCAGTTTTCCGCCGCGCTCGTGATTACTACGTCCGTTTTAATTTCAATTCATCCAGATCTTCCCTAAAAATAGATATATATCATCACGCCCCCATCGGTCTTATCTAGATCAGAGCTCGAGGCGAGGGGTGAATCTCTATAAATTCCCTACAGCCACCCCTTCTGGGGGGCGATAAAGCCGCATAAATATCCCGCAGCCAGCAATAATAAGCGGCACCCGAGGATAACGAATTCCAAGAAGTGGTCTCCCTCAGCCGACAACAATGCTTCGGCGATGGATAAATCGGATAAGGTCCTCCCGTTGTCCTTAATTGAACCTGTTGCCGGCCGAGATTAATTCCTTGTCTTGTACTGTGCGTTTCGATAGCCATCGCGGTTGTTCCTCGCCGTTGTTTAGTTGTTATTGTTGTCCTTTATATTGTTATTGTTGCTCTCGGTTGCTGCCGCTGCCGTCGCAGACGCCATTGCCGCAACTCGATCTCTCTTTTCGGCCATTGTTCGCGTTAATTTCGCCATATTTCTTCTCGTTTATTGTTCGTCAAACGGATAGTCGAGAGATTTTATCGTTTGTTCCCTCGCTCTCTCACACCCCTCATATTAATAACCGCATAATAAGACAGGGTTGTTAATTTATCGTTGCCGTTTCCTTGTTTCGAATTGGATAATAGTCGAAGAGGCCTTGAACCTTATTTATTATTCCATTGTCGGATCGTTTCAAATTAATTCGTAAAATTTTTGTACTACAATACATACTGCGTACATATTACAACCACTTACAAAACTACAATATTCTAATGGCGCAGCAACACACATTGATACGCGACACGTATTATTTCGGAAACGATTTTGTCGTTCGGAAACGAAGTTTGGGTTTTTATCCGATCGTTTTCAAACTTTTTCATTTTGTCAGGTTTAGTCATCAATATAAGTGGAAATGGCGTCCGCCATTACGATGGTGAAAAATAATCGTAATAGACGCGTTTGAAAATACTGCATCTTCGTTCACTTTGACGTCTGTCGTCCACACTGTCGCATTTGTCCACACTGATCGTTTTTTTCCCTTTTCGCACCCCTCTCACTATGGCAGATTGAGCACTTTGCCATACTCATGTTCAAAGTTTACGGAGAGAATTGGTGTTTTCTCAATTAGTTATTTTGCAAAGCTATCTAAAAGTGTAAAAAATCAAACCTATGTAAAAATAATACCAGCAAACTTGATCTATGCTATGGCGATCTAGGCCAAAAGTGTTTTCGGTGATATTTTATCCTTGTTTTGATATTTCTCCATATTCAAAGAAATATAGGAGAAACTTATCGAAATAATAGGAACGTACGAATTAACAATTACAAGATACGCCCATTCACAGCTGAAGTCGACCTAGGCATGTCATGCCGCACGATTCTGTGTCTGCGCCTTAAAAAAAATTTTTATTAGAAAATTTATAATAAATTAAATGCCCCATTTTTCTAATAAATCAAAATCGTAGTATTCAAATTTTACTATTTCTTTATTTTTAAAAAACTTGTCCATCTTTGATATACATATATATGTATGTGTGCATACTTATAATCTATCTACTATTTATTATTTTTGAATCTTAAAAAATAAATGATATTTTGGTAAATAAAATGAATCGCTTGCACAAATGACGGCGATTACACAGTATGCAAATGAAATTGTTTATTTAATATTATAATATAATGAATACATGTAGTTTGGTAACCAAATGAAAAGTGGGTGCTAATATGTCTCTTCGTTTTCCTCATCTTATTATAACCGTATTATAAAGCGTGCAAAATTGTTGAATTCGTTTTTACCTGAGAGTTAGATCCGTTATTATCATAGCTTCAACTATGGTTTTTCCCAGAAATTAGTCCCATCTTAACCGCAAATCACATAAATACGATACAGGTCCTTAAATAGAAACGGAATATTATTTCCAAATATTTATTATGAAGGTTAAGACTTCCTACGTCTTTGATAAATATGAATTTCAAAAGTTATTAATATAAAAATTTATATTCTTGATAAGGAAAGTAAAACATAAATAATAATGGCTCATATTTTTCGTTTTATTTTATTTCAATCGAACATGTACATTCACTCGCCTTTACAGATCGCTCCAAATTGACGAGTGTACTAATACAGATACAATATAATAATATAATTAATACAAGAATTTTTTTTTATAAAATGCGGATTCATACAAACATCATTTATGGTGAAATTTTTGCAGAATTTTATTATAGAAATTGGCGTACCTCAAGCTGCTGAATAACTTGAGATTTGCAAGAGATATTGAAAAGGAGATGCCAACTTACAGGACCCGTTTCAATGAAAATCAGAAAAATCAAAAAATAAACTCGCGAGTCTTGCCTTATTGCCAGAAAGATCCAACTCAATTTTAATAATTACCATTTTAATAATTGCATCTGTGCACATCGAAAGGTTACTCGTGATCTGATGTGCAATCTATCATTCGAGAACACGAGAATTGCGTTTAAAGCTGCCATCCAGTTTATCTGTCGTTCAGTCTGTCTGGTGATTGTCGAGCGCTTGCACCAAACCCGTTGGTAATATGTATCTATGTACATATGTAGTTGAAGAGGCATATTTTCTCTCCTCAAAAAAAAATCTTCACCAATGTACCAACTATATAAGATATTACACCATATTAATACACATACATATATATGAACATTTATTACTTTATTTTATATATTGTATTTAAAATTTGTTTAAAAATCCTATATCAATATACATATTAGTTTAAGCTGCGATACGAAAATATTTCTCCATTAAAAATTTCAAACTCTGAAAGGAAACGATCGACCTGGAGTCACAAACCAAGGTCTGGCCAACAGCTACTAGTGGGAATCGAACCGTGACCACTCCGCTTGAAAGTATAATATGCTAACCACTAGTCCGCGCTGCTGGTTATGTAATAAGAAAACACATTTCCAGATTAGAAGAATTGATTTTTAAAAACAACTACGTAAAACATAAATACTTGAAGCGGTCTTATCTATAGTAGGTAAGAGTATAATAAATTGATTGCGTGTTGTCGACATCTCCCTTAATTTTCTCATCACTTAACTGTTCAGCAATATCATGCGATGTTACCTCTTTTTTTTTTAGTTTCTACTCAGTATATAGGTATAATCAACAACGTCAGCTTACACACATAAACGAATTATTTACTTTTGTCTGCATTTCTACTTTGTTCGAAATCGATTTTCATACAATTCACACATCAATGTCGGCAAAATGAACGCAATACACAACACACTTCCCCATACATTCTGCTTCTGGTTTGGCGTGGGTGGCATGAGTGAGTACTGGATGGCTCGCCACAAATAAAAGTGGACGTGCAGAACGTACCCAAAGGAAATACGATACAACCGAATAAAAAGGTTTAGGGAAAAGTGTCCCGGAGCTACCGGAGACAAATCAAACAGCGAAGCGATACCACATCGATCCAACGTCGCAAATTCCGACCGGACACATACATTGTCACGATACAAACACACATCCATACATATCTGGTGAGATATGCAGACGTAAAAAAATATGGTGTTAGATTGGCGGGTCGATCCGCCTCTAATGATACGTTCAGAGAGCCTCTGGGTGGCGTGTCGACATCAAAAACGAAGCCTCCGCTCTGGAGATAGAAGGAGATCACACGGTCTCTCGTTTGTGTTTCGTGTAAATGTGGGCATGTGTAATTTGGTGCTTTCAACGTGTGCCTCAAATTTACCAAATTGGCCAAATCAACGGTTGCTCCGCTTGTCTTCAGACGCGTGGGTTGGTGACGTGATTAAGTCTACTTGGGATTGCTTGAGACGTAGTAATTTATATGATATAAATAAGTATATATGTACTCGGGTGTGATCATAAAGTGTGATTGGATCGTGGAAATTTTGACTCGTGAGTTGGCAACGTGCTCGTACTTCGATGAATCATATATGTAGCTATGATAGAGTCGTCCGTTTTCACTTCAGAATATTGAAATTCTTAGAAAAAGTATGAAAGAGTAAATTTATATAAATTTCCATTTGCAATATTATCTCCACAATTCAGCAAAAACACAATGTAGTATAAATATTAAGTGTTACGCTGAACCCAAGATAAATAATGTATATATTTTATTTTCTTGGTAATGTTTCTTTTAATAAAAATTACCAAGAAATTTATAATTTTATTTAATAATATGGAATTTGTAATATTATTACAATGTTTTGTGTAGTAAATATGAGTTTTAACAGTCCAAAAAACCCTTCGAACAAATAGGGGAGATTGTATTTTTCATGACTTGAATTAATGAGCAGAGTATGGCCTGCATTATTAAACATCTGTTTGGTTTATATTTATGAACGAATTAAACACAACATTCTTTGTTCAATTTCATTTTAGTACTATTTAGTAATTTTCCCATATAAATATTTTTTATGATTTTATAGCATTTTGATAAATATCCATATGTATAATACATTGTACATACGTATATCAAAACTTCATAATATTTAGTTGAAACAATAGCAACACTTGAGTATAATGTTTTAATCTCATAAAGACGTATTTTATGAAATAATTCGCGCTAATATAAGGCGTTTTTGCTTCCCTAGAAAAGTTTACTTTACTTTATTTATTTATTTTACATATGTACATATACATATTTATACGAAGAAGGTCTATCAGGTAAACCCTAATGCGTCTTCATGGGCAAATTAGAAACATTGCAACGTTGTTTTACTACATAAAACGCTTAAATTTGATATGCTGAAAAACTTGTAATTATCGAGACATACATACATACATAGATCTCAACTTATACATATATAGATCACATTCAAGTAGTGGTTACATATGTAGGTCTACTAATGCTAGGCTGGTTTTTTTCCAATTTGATGGAGGAACCATTTCA
The DNA here is from genome assembly GCF_051622035.1 of Arctopsyche grandis. NCBI lineage: Eukaryota > Metazoa > Arthropoda > Insecta > Trichoptera > Hydropsychidae > Arctopsyche > Arctopsyche grandis. Next base: position 11,866,023 of record NC_135357.1, read on the forward strand.
ACAATGAAATCAGATAAATTGGAAAACTCTGGTAGGAAACGATCGTCTTGGATTCACAAATATCCAAGTCTGACCAGCAGCACTACAGATTATACCCGGAATAAATTATTTTCAATCGAAGTCAACACGGGATCGAACCCGACAACCTCTTGTCAGTTAGCATTAACGCAACCACCAAGCTATACTCCTGGCTATTATATTAAATAATTATATGATAATAAAATCTTTACAATTATTATTCATTAATATATTGAGTTCGAAAATTGAAATCTATGAAAATTGGGCATGAACTAATGCAATCATCCAAAATATGAATGTAATTTTATCCTATACTATATGTAATTTTATCCTTAAAACCTGCCCTGTAGAATTTATAAAATTCACCTTATTGAGGTGAACACACTGTCTTTCTTGCAATATCATATTATATATACATATATGTATATATTATTATATATTACAATATCAAATTATATTATACATATCAAAATTTATTACAATATCATATATTATATATTGGAACTTTAATAAACCACATAATTCGAAACATACTGTACTATTCAATGAAATGTATTGTAATAATGAATAAAATCTAATATGTCTGCCATTAGTAACATTTTCAATTCGCAAACAGTAAAATAAAGGATTAATACTATTACATATGTATGTATGTACATACATACATATGTACGTATTAAGTGGAATATTTTTAAATATTCAAAAATAATTCATGTTTTGTTATTTTTGCAAAAAAAAATTGAGGATGAACAGATTTATACAACTTGATATAAATAAATATCTAGTAAGTAACAGTGCAATATTCTTTTGACACATGGTAGCCCGAAGGTTGAATATCAACATCTAAACTGATTTCTCTTTGTATATGTAACTCAGAAAAGAGATATACAACTCGACGAAAGGGCGTTTTACGACTTGCGAAATATGTGCTCCATATTTTCTTCTGCAAACAACACTCGCACACGTGTACATATGTACATATAGTATAAACAAAAGTGTCGGGCATAGAGTTGTCTGACGAAATAAGAATCTTTGAGTGTGCAAGGATATGTATCTTGGGCAAACAGGACCTGATTCCCCAAAGCCTACATATTCTCGCCAAAGACGAGGAACTCTTTGAACATACGCACAGATAGACATCCTCGAGATCAAATTATTCAACCGTGCATATTATTATACGGGCCATCAATCGTATGTGTTATACATATGTATTATTATTTAAAATAACAGCCAGTAATTAGAGGGTTCGAAGGCGGCAAACTGCCAATTAACAATAAAGCAGTCCCTCTGTGGCCACACATCATATTAACAATAAGAAGCTTCGAACACTTTGTCGGCCGATTTAAAATGGTATAAATCATCATCCATCACATCGTTAACACGCTCAAGACTTCTGTGGGGTTTTTGAGGCATCCTAAAATCTATATTGGTCTATAAATTATATTATTATTATATTATAACCAGCGGCGCGGACTAGTGGTTAGCATATTATGCTTTCGAGCAGAGGGGTCATGGTTCGAGCCCCACTAGTCGCTGCTGGCCAGACCTTGGTTTGTGACTTCAAGTCGATCGTTTCCTATCAAAGTTTGCCAATTTTTCTGATTTTCACTGGAACGGTTCCTGTAATATTGGCATATCCTTTCCTATCTCTCTTCAGCATCTTGAGGTTCGTCAATTTTATAATAAAATGTTGCAAAAATTTCTTCATAGATGTCTCTGTGGATGATGTTTGTATGAATTCGCATCATCATATAATGATATAATATCGCTATTCTGTCTGTGTGTCTGTGTAAAATAACGCTCGCCGTGCTATAATAGTCGTTTCGATTCGACATACGACATACATACATACATACGTTACAGCTAAAACAATACCAACAAAACGTACGAATATAATCCAAATATAATAACAAAATAAAATATATTTAAAAGGTATTTGAAAAAAATTCGACCACGTGCGGATCAAACACAGTACCGACACATTTCTTTTAATTTTTTTTATATACATATGTATAATAATATGCCAATACTTATTATGCCAACACCCATGCGATGATATTTCATAGGGTACAACACTAGTTGTATATAAAAATGCTTGCATTAATTGTATTGATCGTATTGTATAAATGCTTGCAATGTTTGACCATAGATTTCTTATATATGTAATGTAAAAATATATAATAATAATTATGTATTTATACATAATCTAGTGTTTCTTGATCTAGTACACTCGTTGCTTTGTAAAGGCGAGTGTAGATGTTCGATTGAATAAAAAGAGTTTTAATATACTCTATGTATATTTATGTCGAATCTGTTCATCCGTGATATATGTGCATATGTACTTGCTGATAAATCAAACAATAAACTTCATCTTGCTTCGACTAATCAAAGGGTGGAAGATCAATTTGGACAATATTTACAAACTTACGTACATATTGTCAAAGTTGATCGAGGGAAACTTTGTTCATTTAACCCTTTCGATGCCGAGTCTGAGAAACACCGAAGCAAACGTAAGGCGTGCAAAGTATTTCTTTTCTAAAATATAGTTTAAACACTTTGTTTCCTTTTTCGCCTCGGAGGCAAGGAGCACGTTTAAAGATCCGATTGTCCCTACCCGGTTTTTATAGCCCAACTCCGAAAATTAAGGCTATAAAAGCGGAAACAAACCGAGCAACACAACAAAAGCACACTATTTCAAACAAAATGAATAAAAATAAATAAAAAAAAAACACGAGCCGATTTTACTATGCGATATATTTTTCGGAGCATTTTAAAGGAGTCGCCAAAAAAAAGCGCGCATACGAAAGCATCCTTTTTACGAGATTTCTCAGATTTATTTTAAAACGAATTTGTTTCGGATCGCGTGTTATGCATATTAGGGATGGTATCTTGAATAAAAAATATAGGTACTTTTTCGCCCGAGGCTCAAAGTCATAATAATGTACTTTTTTGCGCATGCTTTCGCGATGTTATGTGACAAAAATGCGACTCGTACGTTATAATTTGAATAAAACATACAGTTTCATCCAATCAAATCTTGATCGTATACATATATACATTCAGTCTTTCCACTTTGCTTTAAATCTTTATATTTCCATTACATTTTCATCAAAATATGAACAAAAATTTAAATTTATTGCCAAAAACATGCATACAAATTCTTTTGAGTGTATAATTCTATAAAAATGTAAAAAAAATAAATTCCTTTCCTTAAAAATAGTACATGCTTATGTTTATTGAGAAATGGTATATTATCAATTCAGCTTTATACTATACATATAATCATATACAATCAGTCGCCATCCACTGCTGAATGAAGAACTCTCCGACACGCTTCCATTCGTCTTTGTTTTGGAACTCTCATCCATATCATTCCACATTTTTATTATAATTTCATCCACCCATCTCTCGTATGACCGTGTGACCTTGACTCCCGTCTTGTACCCTTTGAGATTCTTTCGGGTACCATTCGAGCACTCCTTTCGTCCGTTCTTCTAGCTACGTGACCCGCCCATTTCAATCTCTTCCATGTATCCACTATATCTACTACCTTTCTACCTGTCATCCATGTATTCCATTTCCTATCTCTCCTCATTTTCCAACGTTCCGTACTTCTTTGAGTGCATTGGACTTGAAAATTTTGGGTTTCCATGTCCAAGTGTCACATCCATACGTCAGCACTGGCAAAACACATAGATCGAAGATCGTTTTCTTTAGGCAAATTGGCATTTTTGATTTTCAAACAGCTTGTATTCACCCAAATGCACTCCATCCTAATTTCATACATCTCTTTATTTCCTATTCTTTACTACCGGACATTTCTATTAGTTGCACTAAATATAAAAAAAATATATATTTACTAGTACTGTCTTTATGTATGCATATAAATCAAATGAATTTTAAATTTGGGTTCAAAATCAATTTCGCCTTAGTTTCTACTACCTGAATCATCATATAAACTACCTTCATCTCTAATGAATTTCAAATGATTTATGAGCGTCGCAAGAGATGCAACAGGCGATAGGAACTGAGGTGGGGTTGATTTCGGAATATCGTAACGTGATCTGGCGATAAATCAGCGGTCATTATAGGGTTAAAAGCGGCTCAGAAGCCCTTTTCTTTGCCGGCTTTATATTTTATTGCTTTTTATTTCGATTTTTTCGACACTGACGTTTGCACATATATTATTACGCGCACACTGTACTTAATTACATGCTTCGAGTGCATTTCAATTTAGTAGAGGACGGGTGCTTTGCAATTTGCAACTGACGCTGCATTTTATACTGCGAGATGCAATTGTGAGATTTATTTTACGAGAGCATTCTTCTTTTTTTATTTTGTTTATTTTTTTTTTAAATAATAAAGCCTTCCTCTTTTTGAGAGCAGACGTTTGACGTGACGGTACAGGACACATCCTTATTATGTGCGCTTGGAAAATATACACATTTAAAAGTTTCTCAGAACGTAATTCATACTATGTTTGTTCTGACAGGTTTTATATGTACGATTTTAAGACGCGCCAGAAGTGTCAGATTGTTTCGCGAATAAAAAAGCATGCATCCTCCATCCAGTATTTTCAATGCATATTTGCAAACGTCGAATGCCATTTCTATTCATGTATGCCAGTTGAGTTGCCCTTAAAAGGAATAGCGAATATTATCCACGAATGTTGATCGAGAAGTTTCGATTTTATCGCTACAGTAGGAAAGCGCTATTTTTATTTACGTTTAGTTTTGTATTATGCATATCTATCTGTATGGATCGTTTTATCGCTTCGAAAGTTTATATTCGTTGAAATCGTCCATTTATTATGATTTATTTCTTATGTGCGCTCGGGCATATTATTACGAAGTAATTGCATGTGTTACACGAGTTTAACCCATTATTTACGGTTTTCGAATCAATTGACATTTGTTGAACCAATCATAGTGCGTCTAGACAAATTCGAACTCATTGCGGATTGCTCTCATACATATTTAACACATGTGTATGTAAATATTTTGATTTTTCACACGTCCTGGTTGTATTTTGTAATACAATATAGTTCCCAACCGGTCGATCGTGAAGCAAAATATGGTCGATCTCAATTAAGATTGTGTATATTGAAAATAATACAAGATACGCTTCAGAGAAGAAAATTTAAAATTCTTTTGGAAGAAGTAGAGCAGAAGAATAGACACATCTCAAAGATATGCTTTTTCAAAATGAAGTAAGGTGGTTGAGCAAAGGATTTTTTTGTTAGGTTTCGAGAGTAATTGCCTGAAATAAGAAACATTTTTCAGAGAAAAGATATTAATGCGACCTATCTTCAAAACAAGGAATGACTTAATACAAGAAATATTTTTAACAAGAGGCTTATTGACTATATTGAGCTTCATAAAATATGTTGTTTCTTTACCTTTAAATATGAATGAAAATAATAAAGTCTAGTAAAAAATTTTAACTTATAAGTACTAATAAAATCAACAACAAAAAAGTCGATCGCTATGAAATTTTAGATGAAAAGTACCTCCCAATCTGTTAAGTACTCTTACAATAGAACCTGTCTTGAAATTTACTCGGCTTGTTGAGGATCTGTCGTCTTTGCGTTCACTTCAGACTACACAGAGAGATCTATCTAAATTGCTTCTAATAAATATATTCAAATAATTGTATTTAGAAGAAAGTCTCCTTTTTATACGCAGTTTCCGAATGATTTTAACATTGGTTCATTTTGTAATGTTTATTTCTACAGAAATAACTCAATTTCAGCGGTCCACGTAATTTTGCTTTGGTTTTGTTTTTCATTCGATTTTATTCCTTTGTACCTCACCCCGCAATATTTCCATTCTTCTCGGGCAAAATTATGAATTATCTATGAGCTACAAACAGGGCCGTAAAAATAACGTTAAAAAATTACATAAATAATACATTTTTTTATATCGAAAAATTATGGAAATTACACAATACAATTTTCCAATTACGAGATTAGTCCTCGTTAAATTGCTCATATGACGAAACACAAACTATTTCATACATACGTATACACATGTGCATATGTGATTCTCTGGAGATTTCGTCACCTTTCGCAAGTGCTCCAAATCTTGTGTGTATAATAAAAAAAGTTATTAGGGGTTTTTACAACCCCGAGCAAAAATTACACCAGTGCGGTTTTATTGTGGCGCAATGACCCGTCCCAAAAAAAGGGAAAAAATAATAATAACAAATGAGTCATATATAAAAGCGTATTTATATCAAGTTATAAAACCCCTACTCTACTATAAAATAAACACAAAACCCTTCGTGTACATATGGTTTATCCATTTCACGGACTCCTCAGCCCTAATGGTATTTATTTAGCTATTTGCGAATACGCTCAGATAGTTTAAAAAGTTTTACATCCACGAAACTTCCTAGCAAGCTTTACCATTGTTTTAGCCTCTCTGAGTGCAAACTTTCTTGAAATTTGATTACAATTAGGAAGGAAACGTTTCGGTTCGCTTCGATTCGCCAAAATGCGACTTCAGTTCGATTCGCGGCCATTTCTTTCAAGTGGTCCGTATATTAAATGACGCAACCTTTCTGTTTAAACGTCGTCAATTGGAGTTGATTATAATTGAACGGAATTGCTGTATAAAACATTGTTTGAAGACGCAGTATTCGTAAGTAGTTTATTCGCTCGTTGTGAGACGAAAGTGTGTGTGGGTAGAGCACATGCCGGATGCGATGGCTATTTGACGAAATCAAACTATACATATTCATACAATAAAAACAGCTAAAAACAGTTCTAGAAAAAAAAATACAAGCTCTATAGAATTTAATTTAAGAGCGTTAAATAAATCACACACATTTAAATAGTATTTCTAATCGATTAATACTGAGTGATTTTTGAAAGTCTTAATGGGTGTCCGCTTGGAGGTAAATAGCAATATATTGAAAATGATATGGAATATTTAAAATTTCCATCTTAGTAGGGGTATACATATAGACAGAATGGAGTGGTTGGGTTTAGATTAAAGAGTAGCCCTTATTCACTTTAGCTTCCCAGCATCCGGCTTAATATTTACAAAACCGCAATCGAATTACATGTAAGCTCAAACGTTCGCACCGAGCAAACCCTTAACCCTATATTGACTTGAATAAATACCTACGCATTTATTCAGCACTAAATCGTCGTTAATAAGTCGCCATTAACCCTCCATTCGCTACTGCTTTCGGTTTGCCGCAATTCAACGAGTTTTGACGTCAAAAACGACGAAAAAATCGAGAAAACAGTCGACGTTTTCGCACTAATGGCGTCATTCTGAAGTCAACGTTTTTCGTTGTACGTATAATTGCACCGATTTACGAGCTCTCGTATAAACGGGAACGCTAAATCAAAGGCGGAGTTCTAAAGAGACTCTCTCTCTCTCTCTCGGTTGTCAGCTCTTATTTATTGTGGCTCGGATGCTGCGTAGTAATTATTTAGGAGGTAATCCTGCACGTAATAGGAAGTCGATTCATCTTCGGGCTACAAACTGTGGCACGTATCACCCGGGAAGGAGTTAATCTGCACTCGACGTCACCTGAAAACGGATGGATATTGATGACGTTCGAGAAGTTTGTTTGCCAAATGATAAAATGATAATATTATTGATAGCGAAACAAAGCCCACTTTATTCACACGAGCGTATTTAAAATTTACATAATTCGTACGGGGATATGCGTTTTGATGTTTCATGCACTGTTATTGCGCGGGTGCATACAAAGTGTGTTTTACTATTGAAACATTTCGCTTGCACACCGTATGTCGAGATACGTGAATCACGATGAATGGATATTGTTTTATGGGGAAGCTTGTATTATTCTCGGAAAATGACCGTAGTCAAATTAAATTACACATACATTTCCTAAATATATTATGTAATGTACTAGTATGAATTATACAAATATGACTGAAATGGAAGTTTACAAATGGTAACGGTAAATATGTAGTTATATAAGGCAAACCTCACCGGAGTTATTCCTAATTCGGAAAATTTTCTAGTAATCTGTTTTTCGGAACAACTGAAGAAATTATCTGACTCATATTATGTGATTTTTATATTTTGTAATTCAATTTAGTGTTTTATTTTGATTTTTTGTCAAAAATTATAGGAATATCCGTATCTCCGCCACTAATGTTCAGAGTGGTACGGGTCTTCGTCACCTGCCTAACTGTAGAAATATGGATAATCTTTTTTCAGAAATTTTAATACTTCAAATGCGACATAATGCTCACGAACAAAATGATTAGTCCCACTACTTATTGTAATGTAAATATTGCTATTTTTAAATTAAGCCCAGAAGTTAAAGCAAATAGGTTTTATTAGCATTTAATAGAAAAACGTGACGAGGATTGTGTCATTTTTACTTATTGAAGTTACGGTTCCACGACGAAGCTTTTACGAACAAAACGTCTAATAGCAAACCACAACAAAATTATTGGGCGCGCGACTAAATGATGACATGACATAATGCTCACGAACAAAATAATTACGTAACATATTGCTCACGTAAAAAATGACAACTTGACTTATTGTTCATACACAAAGCATTTATACATTAAAAAAGGATTTTTTTAACGAAACAAACGTACAATAATTCAATTAAACGTGTGTTGGCCAAGATCTATACACGTCCTTGAGATAACTAAATAAATTAATATTTATTTATTAACAGATTATTAAATAAATATTATTGTGAACATTAAGTTTTGTGTATGAACATGAGGTCACGTTATCATTTTGTCCGTGAACATTGTGTCAAGTAATCACTGTTATTCGTTATAAGACATTGTGGCGTTAGACGTTTTGTCCGGTTGACGGACTATTGGCCGAATGGATACTTGGCTCAAAGTAAATTTGGCCGAATGAAATTTTAATTGTTTAAATTAATCAAAAATATCAAATTTTAATGCAACGCAGGTGATATCTTAATAGTTTATCTGTTTTAAGTGGGTTTTGAGTAATTTCGATACACAATCAGCCAAATGTCCGTCGGCCTAAACGATGACAGTGCACATATATTGTAAATCCATTTTTGAATTTGAAATTTGTTGATGCTGGAAAAATATCTGTGCACTAAGCCATCGTAATGTTCGTTCGGCCAAGATTCCGTCGGTCTAACGTCTGTCGGATAAATGTCCATTCGGCCAAGCGTCCGTCGGCCAAATATCCGTTCGGCTAAGAGCCTCGCACATCTTGTCCGTAAACATTTCGTCGTGACACCAGTTCGTGCCCGTCTACCGTAAAAAAACATTTACCGCTATCGATGAAAATCGAGCACGAATTTATGCAACCATCCAATATAAAAAGAAAAACAAGAAAATTCGTACAATTTAAATAGGAATTTCCTTGTAAAATAAAAGTCCGAGGGAAATCTTTTTATTATTGTAGCATTCATATAAACACAATACAGAGCATTACGATAACAATAACAGTCTCTTGAAATAATACCAAACATTTTTACTGTGTTTTTAGAATGCCTACGCTGGGCCAGATCAATTTTGGGTTACGAGTTGTTCAATCGAGCGAGCCGTACCTTCGGTCGACCATTAATAATTTGGCAAAGTTCAAAACGTCAATGGTCCTATATTAGCTATTTCAATTTCCTACAATTTCCTCACTATTTGCAAAATTTAGAAATTACATTTTACTATAGTACACGTCGGTTATATTTGACCCTCATGTTTGCGAACCTCGGCTATCGCAGTCTCTGCAGTAATGGTGCGTAAATGACGCGACACTCTTCGCGTTCACTCTAACAAGACTAAATTAGCGTTTATGAAACAACAATTCGCTCGCGTTTCTTCTTTGTGTTCGAAATTCACGAGACGCCTTTGTGATCAAATTCGCGGTGCGACTCTGGAGGCGTTTGATTGCTCGACAAGAGATGCAGCTTCCTGTGCACACACGTTCGTTCTCAAACCACCGCCAAGTCAAAGCAGTCAAAACTTCGCGAGTCGAAAAGGTTAACAATGCACACCGTACGTAACGTCAAGAGTAATGACAGCTAATTAAACTTCCAGCTTTGATGTCATTTTGTTCTACTACTAAGTACATATTTATGTACAGTTCGCTTAATATACATGTATATACATATAATATCGCCATTCTGTCTGTCGGTGTGTCTGTCTGTCTGAGATAACGCTCGCCCTACTATAATAATCATTTCGATTCGACATACATATGTACGTCACAGCTAAAACAATGCCCAAACGTATATTCGAATACAATAACAAAAGAAAAAAACTTCAATATACATATACTAATTTCTACCAATGTTTCCTCTTGGCAGAGAATTTACCACCATCTATTGAAAATTTATTTAATTAATGAATTAATTAATTAATTTTTCTATTGGTGTTTTATCTTGTTTACATGTAGGTAGGTAGGTAGTTTCTACCATTTTTTTCATATTAAATAATTAAATATAAACATTAAATTTAATATATTTAAAAGGTATTTGAAAAAAATCGACCACGTGGGGATCAAACACAAAACTGACGACACGTTTCTTTTGATTTTTTTTATATATCTTAATTTTCCAACACCCATGCGAAGATATGTCATCGGGTACAATACTAGTATATATGTATATGTATAATATTTAATCCAATACTCTTTGGAATCAATATAATTCCGATTAAATACAATGATGGGTGCCTACCTAATTGTGCCATACAGTGATGGGTTCCTAATTATTAAAAAAATCATTTTACTATTTACATATGTATTTACCATGGTGCGGTTACGGTATTAGACTAGGAAAACTCAAACAACGATTAAGACCCACAGAGACATCTGTAGACAATTTTTGGCATCATTTATACAAATCAGCGAAAATCGAGATGCTGAATAGCTCACATTAGGACAAGGATGCCAATTTATTGGAACTGTTTCAATGAAATCAGATAAATTGGCAAACTCTGATAGGAAACGATCGATCTGGGAGTCACATATCCAAGGTCTGGCCAACACCGGGGATAGAACCCGTGACCACACAATTGAAAGCAATTATTTGCTTAAGATGAATGCTACTGCTAATTAAAATCTTAAAATCTGTTGATATGTACATATTATATAAATATGTACAATGTGTTTATTTCATACCACACACTACTGAGTATATATGTACATAGGTTCTTTGCGCAAAATCTACTATGCAATATAGGGAACAAGTTAGGCTTGTGAGGCAATTTTCGCTTTAGTTTTGTGCAATGTTTCAGCTTTGCATATTTTCATGACGCGTTCAATTTTAATAAACCGTCCGTGAAGAAATTTTATTATATTTAAAAAATATTTAGAAATGTGTTGTTTTTTAGGACAATTATGATTTCATATACCTAGTTCCCTAATTCGTAGTTCACTTACATTATTTATAATATAATTTAAAAAATATTCAAATATGACATTGAAATTTGTTGATTAAATTTTGAAATATGTAAATACTTTTAAGAAAGTTTAAAATTTAGAAATTCTCCCGATCCACTTCTTCTCCGCTATAAAATATAAAAATCTATGCATAGCCTTGTGTGTATGTATTATATATTTGAATCCCATTAAAACTTTGATTATTCATTTGAAAACTTACTATATAACTCTCAAATTTATTTTCAACTTGGCTTATTTATTCATTCAGCCGATTTCTTGTCTTTAAAGATTAACTGAGATTGTGTCCTTTGGATAGGCACAGCCAGAGGATGAGCGTGGAGGCTAAAACCTTATGATATTTTTGTCGTTAATTTTCAATAAAAAATAATGTACCGTTATAAAAATGTCCTTATCGTTAGTCTTCAAGAAAAACTTGGTGATTTTTAAATCATGCAAAAATCTTCATACGTACTAATAACATGAAAATATATTACCTTATAGAAGACTTTTAGGTTTTATATTCAAATTATTGCACCATCCCTACCCTGATGTGACACAAGCACCACATTTTACACCCACTCTAGCCATAGTTTTATTTGTATGAATGTATATGCACATATACATATTGTAATTAAGTACAAAAGGATCTGCGGCTTCTGTTTGACCGCGTTTAGTTTTGGTCCCGCTAACAATGCGTTTGCGGTCTATCCGGCGTGGCTTAAAACAGCCGACCATCAATTTATCGGCACTACTGTCTGTTCGTCCGTCTTTGTCCCGAGCTCTATTTCTGGGTCATGCGTGGCCGACTATTGAATTTAATCAATTAATAAACCCCCGAACCGCCATTGTTGCCGCGTCTCATTGTTGACGTTTCACCGGACGGGCCTCTAGGCACGGTAAGAAGTGCTACCGTTCAATGCATTGTCTTCGACACGTTAACCCTTTCGAGGACGACAGCCTCAAAAAGACCTCTATCCACGGCGTACTATTTGCACTACAATGCCACATAACCTTCATTCAAATATACAAACAAGCATACATAAATAATCTATAAACATATTGTATATATATACATATATAAAAATCAATGTTTGTCTGTCACGTATGCGTTCCTATACCATTCAACCGATTGCGATTAAACTTACAAGAGTTATTGTGTGCATGTCCGCGATGGTTTCTGTAAAAAAATCCCCGAAAACCGCGAACGGAAACGGGAAAAAACGGGAATGAGTGCTATTGCATGGCAAATAATTTCAAATCAGTTTGCAACCTACGTTGTTAGGGTAAAATAAACAAACATATGTATAATTGAAAAAGTGTTCGCCGGCTTCTTGAAATTCTGGAAGTGAAAAGATCACTCACCTCAAGGTAATTATCAAACTTGATTGTTGCCACTGTCTCTTCTTATTTCATCTCTGAAGAGACGTAAAAAATATGGTGGCGTTTAAGAGAAATTATTGAAGTAAAACTGTATGTATATAAAAGATATATGTAGTGTGAAAAATTTATAGGCGTTTAAACAATTAAAATCTGACCAAACGAGTGGGGTCAAACAAGCAAGGCTGCCAATGTGTGTGACGAACAATCGGCGTGATGAAATATTTTTTTATATCTACATACTAATGGTTTTACCCTGCTTCGCTCGGTATTTATAATATAAGCGGCTGTAACATGTCAAAACTATCCAATAGTAAACATTCATCTGATTTTTATTAAATGTTCCCAAAAAACCTTAAATACATACATAGTTACATACAAAGTCTCTTTCGAAATAAAATATTAGATGTATGATATATGTACGTATATTCCGATGTCCGTACTTCTGTACAATTCGGTATCGAGTATCGGGCATCGCTCAGAGCACGTTTGATGGTCACGCTTGGATCGTAAATAATATTTTATATGTGTTGCAATTCCTTTTCCCTAAAAATAAAACTCCTCGTTGAAATATCAACGGCCACAACGCTAGTATAATTTAATAATTAAATGGCGGCTAGTCATCGGAGCAATGGTAAAAAAATGGGATACTACTGTTAATTTCTTAGAAAAATCATGGTATTTTTTCTCTCTCGATGGACACTAATGGAACTGTATATTGTTATTTGCAATTGCACCGAACCTTAGCCAACGTCTACTAATAATATATGTAATTAGTAAACTGCGGATAGAGACCGTGCTTTTTCCAGGAATCGGGGCGGTTTGGCTCTATTTACAAAGCTAGAGTACAAAAAAAAAAGGTTGGGCGAACTTTCAACAAAGCATTTATAACAATTGAACAATAAGCGGCGCGCTGTGGGTCCGGCCACTAGTAATTAGTCTTCAGCGTTGACTCGTCAAACAACAATAGATCGCTCCATTAGTATACAAAGCAAGAGTGCAAAAAAGCATGGTTGACAATAATAATTGATAATAGTTACATTTGTACATATGATGTGTACATTTGTAAAATTCGATAGTCATCGGTTCCGAACTTTGCCAAATCAAATAAATTCAACAGCTTCCGATAGATGTCATCAATAACATTGTTGTCATTTTTTATTACTTTAAAATACGTATAATTAATTATCTAGTGAATTTTAAAATTCAAAAATATATATTTTACTGTATTATACTGCATTTATTTTGTTTGGTTTTTTTTTATTTTAATACGTTTATAATATACAAAATGGTGTTTATTTTGACAATTGGTTTTTTAATTTGACGTAGAAAGTTCTGTTTTGATTGTTTGAAGCCAAAAATATGTGAGTAATATTCTTATTTCATACCATAAAATGGCCATTTTATGGTAATTTATTTTTTTGAAACTGATAAATTTGTATATATGTATGTATGTACATAGTTGAAATTAATAGCAGCAAAATAGATCATTGGTTAGCGTTTAATGCTTTTGATTGTGCGGCCTCAGATTCTATCCCTGGCTTTGTTGCTAGCCAGACCTTGGATATGTGACTCCATGGTCGATCGTTTCCTTTCAGAATTTGCCAATTTATCTGATTTCATTAGAAACGATTCTAATATATTGGCAATCCTGTCCTGTTTCTCGCAAAATTTGAGTTTACAGCATATCATAAGTATGTAGTTGATATTTAAAAATCCTACAAAAATTTGTCTTAGCCAAACTCTCAAAATTGGAAGCACTACCACGTACATACATAGATAAAGTAAAATAATTGATTAGATACAAAAACGTCATAACGTATTTGAGGGTGCATGTGAACTTTTATTTTAATCATCAGTATACGGAATACATGCGTCATGATGACGTTGAAAATTTAATTCAACACGATACAAATCGATTTTCATTAAGCGAATCAATTATAGCGAACAATTTTAAAGCTTCGTATGTACATATTAATCAATATCAATAGTATCGTTGTGCAAACTGAACGGTGGGAGTTTACGCGTTATGGCATCGCAATACATATTGTCGTCGATTTAACCCTTTCACCACGTTCGCACATCCATACATACACACCGTCACACCAGCCCTCGTCCAATTTGAATAATTGACGATGCTTCTCCCTCGGCCATCCCGCAATTTTCAGGATTAACAAAGCGACCCATATGGTGCACGCTTCTTTCTCACCATTATTGCAGCACCGCCATTGTTCTAACGAATTGCATTCGGCGCGTGCCTCACTTGCACCCAACACATACACATATCACCTTTGTGTACGTGTATTGAAACCACAGATCATCATGGTTGTGTGGAAAAAAATCGACAATTAAAATGATGGCGTTCTCGACCCCAAACTGCCTCCGGTTCACATTAGAGCGGTTTACTGCCGAAATTAATTATATAATTCGGATTGGCGCGAATGATAAATTTTCGAATGCGGTTTTCTATTACAACCAACCGTTTCGGTAATAAACTGCGATGAAGCGTAAACATTGGCACACGGTCGGTTGCCCTGTTTAATATTTACGATCGGTTCTATATACATATATGTATGTAATGTGTGATTTTAAAGTTATATTTGCAACAATCGTAAAATCTAGAGCTCAATAGGGAAACGCTAATCCTCCATTTTGATAAAATTCGTACATTATATGTGGTTTTAGTTTATATGTATCTTGAATCTGATAATTCCTTCATAGATTGAACATATCGTTCGTAATTGGTACATCTGGGTATGAATATCTGTACGTTATACATTTTGAATGATATTACAATAGTTTATATTTACAAATGTGTGGAAGAGCTAAGAGATTTACCCTGATTTATTGACTTCTATGTATGTAGAATATCAAAACTGATCTAGAAAATCAGCCGTTTTAACTATGTAATGGGGCAAGATCGACACAATGACAATTACATAGATAGTCTTGTTGATATATGTACATAGTGGAGATAGGGAAGAGATTGAATTGTAATGGGCAGGTCGCGTGGCTAGAAGAATTGACGAAAGTTAGATGAAATTTAAAAAAGAGAAAGTTGAAAGAAGTGCTGGAATGGTACCCAAGATAATGTAAATGTGTAAAAGGAATGCCACAAGGAAGGGGTCTATATACCTCGTTCCATCAACTTTCAATATCTCGAGACTCTTTTCCCAACTTTTTCGTTGTATTTCATCGTCGAGTTTGTATATGTAACATGTTATGTATATTCAAAACACGTATACGAAAATGTTTTACATAGGAATATACTCATTTTACGAGATAAACATTAACTATTGAAAAAATATAGCAAGAATTCACTTTTAAACGTTTTTTTTTTATATTTTGAAGGTGTATTAATAACTTAAAATCTATGAATGATCATAATATGTCTCGTAAATTAAAGATATATCATAACATTTTTGTATACAATATACAACCTCCTATTGAAGCAGACAAAAGGTTGAGAAAACGAGTCTCAAGGTATTGCGAGTTGGTAGAACGAGGCGCACCGGCAAGGAAGATGTCTGGATGAAATCATAAAAATGTGTGGGGTGAAATGGATGAGAGTTGCGCAAGAATGAAAACGTGTTGAAGAGGCCTGCATCCAACAGTGAATGGTAAATGACTGTACATGATGATGATATATATGCATGTATGATATACGACGACTTCAGACGTCTTCGTGTACTTAGCGAAATTGTGATTTAGTTTAATATAAAACATACGAACTACATTTGACTCATCAATCAACGTTGAAATGATTCTATTATTTATGTTAAGATATACTTAACAGAATATAAAATACATTATTACACAGGTATAATATTAAAACTAATGAAAATCTCATTTTAATAGCTAAATTTCATTACAATACAAATTTAATATATATTTGTCATCTAAAATTGTTTGGGCTATTTATTTTTTATAAATAAAAATTTAAAATACCATTCTTTGAAAAAAATTAATTTACATATTCCTTGTACCAAATACGTCTGTGCTAAAAATAATTCTTTTATAAACCTGGCATTCATATTTTTACATTTTAAATTTTAATATTCTAAGGCTCATAATCCAAGCCCTAAAATAAAAATAAATGCTGATATAAATATAGTACATTTGATTATAAAACATTATACCGAAATTGATGTTCTGAACCGACCGTGAATATTGCGCATGAATGTTAATTTTTATTCTGTCTTTTTTATAAAATGAAAGTTGGAGTGCCGTTGAAACGTGAAATGGTAGTTTTTAATGCCATCCCGCATTCGCCAGCCGACACTCCTCTGAATGAATTAATTAAGACAAAGGACTTGACCCTATGCCGCCGCATTCGTGCTTAATAGGTTCATTTCAGGGGGGAAATGGCACTTTGTACTCCCCTCCTAATGCCACTGCTCACTCCCGTTCAAAATAATAAATTAAGGATTTTTCAGCACACTCACGCACATCTAAATGATTATATTATAGAATGGAAACTGTGTAATTCCGTCGTGTTTCCGCAACTCGGTTTGATCCAGACCGAACGAAAATGCTTAAATATGCGACACGATTAAAGTACTATTAACCGTTAAACCTTGCAAGAGCAAGTACAAGCGCTCTGGAGCTTTTGGAAGCTTTGGCAACCTTCCCTCGGGGTGGATTGTCTTCATAATACCCGATTATGGCCTGGCCTCGAAGTCACAGGATAAAACGGGATAAGGCCTGTAATAATAATTGGATGTTGTGTTGTATCTATTTGTCTGCAAGTCCTCGGTCGTTACTTCTCTCCGGCTAGGCTGAAACCCGCCAGTCATCACACCTTGCAATTACCAACAAAAGCTTTTATTCTGTTCTGGCGTTGCAGTCGCGCCAACTTTTTTTTTCATTGTTGACTGTGCATTCAATTTTTGCCCATTGAAAGCATCAAGAGCTCACTGATGAAAGCCCACGTGCCAACGTGTTCTTGTGCAGAACGCTCTAAGCGGAAGTCTTTTATTTGACGAAAGGTGTGAACGAAGTGCATTTACCTATTTTTAGATCAATTCTTGTTTTAAAATATAGTTCAAAACTGTTATTAATACTTTGTAGTGAGTAATTGATAAATTCTGAAATGTTGAAGTATAGACATACATAAAATTAACACTATTGAGTATTGATCAATTTTTATGTTACTTCAATTTTTTCATCTATTTTTAGTGCAATTCAAATAAATATTATAATATGAATACATTATTAACACGTTTATATTATATTTTGTATATTTATCATTAATCAAATATACAAAATGTGATAAATCAAACTTAAACTTTAAACAAATTATACACCATATCTCAAAGTTTGAACATGAAATGCTTCCATTGTGAGATATAAATGTTTATAAGTTACTATATGTATACATATGGCTTTAAATATGTATTATAAATTCATAACATATGTATTTAGTAAAAAAACAAAATCTTTTAATTAATTAACCTTTACATTTCAGTAAAACCACTGTCAGTTCGCATCCAGGGCCCTAAAAGATCTTTCTCTGCCAATAAATCAACTGAAATTATGTGTCAAACTGTTGGAGCGAGACCAAAGCCTTCGGTTTCATGGTGGAAAGGTTCAACACGTTTAAAATCTACAAGAGAATCTGTAATTGGACACTTTTTAATTAAATACTTATCTTTTTCGGGCAGTTAATTAACGCTAATTTTATTTTTACAGACATCTATTGATGGAAATGTGACCACTAGTATACTCAGCTTTACTCCTCAATTGGAAGATGCTGGAAAATACCTCTCCTGTAAAGCTATACAGACGAATCTTCAAGAGCCTGGACTTGAAGATGGATGGAAATTGGAAATTCATCGTAAGTATTAAATCTTATCTATTAAAATACATATTATATAAATATTCAAGCATGTAATTAATATTGAGTTTATATTTCAGATGTTCCTATTGTAAATTTGTTCCTCGGTTCAAGTCTCAACGCTGCCGGCATTATAGAAGGCACAGATGTCTATTTCGAATGTAACATCAAGGCTAATCCATGGGTTTATAAGATTCAATGGTTTCATGAAGTATGTGTTCTTGTTTTATTATACATACATATTTATGTCAGGATGGATATATTTAAATAATATTTCTTGATTGCAGGGAGAACTGTTGCAAAGCAGTCCTCAAGAAGGTGTTATAATATCTAATCAAAGTCTTGTGTTACAAAGCTTGAAGAAATCACGCAGTGGAATATATACTTGTTTGGCAACTAATGAAGAAGGCGAAGGAAGAAGCAACAAACTTCTTTTAGATGTTAAATGTATGTGTTTAATGTTCTAGAAAATCAACTGAAAATTATATTTAACGTCAATAAATAAATTAGCACAGCAAACAAACGAAAGAATGTATAATATATTTATTCATTAAAAATAATATATATTCACAATTTTATGTGTTCCACAGTTAGACCATATTGTCGAAAAGGTCAACAGGTCGTTTATAACATAGCCAGAAATGAAGAAGCCAAAATATCGTGTGAACTTCTTGCAAATCCACAAGTATTTATTATGATGTTTAACAACGTTATAACAATTAATTAATATTCAATCATCAAAATAACAAATTGATATTCCGTAATATTATAGGAATCCGTACGATTCATGTGGAAGTTCAACAATTCCGAATTGCTGTCCACAGTACTGCCGACTAGCAAAATCGTTGCTTACAACACCGGAAACAATATGATAACTAGAAACGATGGTGAATATCTTTATTTTTTACTCATAGTTAAAAACAGATTAAAAAATTGAGACGAGCTAAAAACTCAGCGACCGGAATCGTGGCCGCTGCCTCGAATCATATAATAGTTTTATTTTGCTAATATTGTTTTGTGTGAATATTTTTGAATAATCAGTTGAGCAGCTTTTGTTCCAGGTTATTCATACGCAACAAGCGTGGCCAGCTACACACCGAAGAACTCTTCTGATTACGGCACCCTCATGTGCATCGGAACAAACAGCGTTGGAACTCAATTCATGCCATGTGTATTTCATATCGTTCCAGCAGGTATGTTTAAGTGATCATTTTTTTAAATAAGATATTTTTATAAATTAATGAAAAATATTTTACATATTACCCATGTAATTTATAGGAAAACCTGATCCACTTTCAAATTGCACGGTTAATAACCAGACAACGGATGTACTGCAGATAAATTGTGTTGAAGGATTTGATGGAGGTTTGCCTCAAAGATTCATAGTACAGGTATGTTGAATTTAAAAATAAAATTAGAATTCAAGTTACATATGTATTAAAAAAACCAGAATGTAATGTTAATTACATTTTATATTATAACAATCACCTCTTAAATATGAATGTTTTTATTTTAATATGTTCAGGTCTACAACACACAAAATAACTTCTTAATGAAGAATGCTACTTTTGACACACCACAATTTGACTTTACACATTTGCCAAGTGATGCTTATTTCAATATTGACGTATACGCTTACAATAAGAAAGGTATGAGTGAAGTTTTCACCATGCAAACTCACACATTAAAGGAACCAGAGAAAAGAACTAGTAAGTTCATCTTGATTTATTTTGCTGACTGTTTAAAGTAAAACTCTTATTATTCATTAATTCTTATGTATATTAATGATAGAAACTTTGTTAATAGGTAGTGTCACAATGGCTCTTCAGCTAACTCCACTATTAGGGGCTTTATTAGGAGTGACTGCCCTTTTGGTGTTGTTAGCTATTGCATTAGTCTTCTTGGCTAGATGTAGAAGTCACAGAAGAATACCACAGAATAGTCAAAATACAACAAAACCATATGGAGAACATCAAGATGGCTCCAGTATGCCGCTAAATGCTACGGATACCGAAAGTGTAGATAGTTTAGGTATGACACAATATTTACAACATTAAATATATTATACATATTGTCACTGATAATATTCTATTACTGTTTAATATTAAAAGTATTTTTGAACTAAAATTTTATGCATGTTATACTAAATTGATTATGCATTATATTATAATTGATTATGCATTATAATTGATTATGCATTATAATTGATTATGCTTTACATTGTAAATATTATGCACTATATTAAAATGATTTATATTGCAGATAAAAGTCCAGATATATTGTTGGATGGAAAAATAGCTGATAAATCGTCAAACAAATTGGCAAAATACAAATCGACCAACGTTCCTACATCAAACGAAGAGATAGACAAGAAGTCAGCTCAAACTCCAAGAGTATACATGCCTCCAGAAAGTAGCAATGAAGTATTCAATGGACAATACGTTCAAATAGATCCGCTTAGGTACGGAGTACAACCTTTGCAATACTCCGGACAGAATCAACAATTCCGGCTGCCCAATGCCAGGCCAGTTTATCTACAGCAAAAGATAGAAGATGGTGATTCTTACGAAGGTGGCACCAGAAATGCCTACGATAGAGTTTACGAAGATATGCTCAAATATAGGAACTCTCCAGGACTGCAGAACCAAATGGTTTGTGGATTTTGAGCTAAAATTCCACTACATTGAATTGAAGTTCAATTTTAAGCGTAATTTTTTGGTTTTCAGATACCTGAAGATCCATCGCTCACTTGTCCGGAATTGTACATAAATTGCCACTCACCAGTACAAGCAGTTTATAATAATCCAGCTAATTTCACTTCACAAAGTAATAGTCAACCATCGAGTATAGTCAGCATGCCTCACAGCGGTAGTCAAATGGGTGTTAGTTGGTATCCAGGGAACAATCAGGGTCATTTGGTAAACTATGTTGTTGGATCGTCTTCAATGGGTTCCCGTACAGGTAATGAAAATTCATTGCTTTTTTGTCAAAATGATTTTCAGTCTACTATTATAATTTTTTTACTACCTTAGGTACACCACTTCCACCAACCACTTCCAGAGATAAAGACTATTTGATAATGTCGCCTAGTCAAAAAGCAACTATTATACCAAAAAATTTCACACAATCGGGAAATGCATACCATGGTTTCAATCATAGGATTAATAATCATTCATTCGACGGTACTACTTATGGCACTGTGCCATCGATGCCGACACATAGAACTCACGGTAAGTTGTAATATGTACATTGTCAATCAAATCCAAAACATAGTGTAAAAACAAAGTATAAATACCAATTATTTATTACAGTATTATCACCCACATCAATGCCAAATACATTACCTATTAAGTATGAGAAGAACTCCCCGGAAGAAACATTACGATCTTTACACATCAGGCTTGACCAACCCAATAATGAGCATAAAGCTTCAAATCGCCCAGTCAATAAAATTAAGGGTAAATTTTATATTTAAATAAAATATGCTCAATAATTATAGAATAGATGTTTAAAACATATACATATAAATATATTATTTTCAATTTGCAGAATCCTCAACAGCAATGTGTGAGATGGTTACAGACTTCACATCACCACGGGATACTGTCAGTGAAAACAAAGTGCTAGAAACAAATCATTGACTTATTAAATGAATTAACCTTTCTAAATCATCAGGGTGTTAAATAATAATTAATTTAAATGAATACCATTAAAATTTAACAACCGTATTATTAATAATATATAACATTTCACGTTAATAAACATATAATAACTTTGATCGTATTAAAATAATTAACGTGACTATTTTTTATTAAGCTAACGCGTTATTTCATGAAATGTATCTTCTCATGAAAGCATTTTATTGTAAGTATTAATTAAACAACTACTTTTTAATAATTGACTGTAACAATCGATGACAATATATCATTTTGTTGTGTTGTAAAACTTTAAACGTTTTAGTTTAGACCAGTATTAAATTGTCTAATATTTAAACACTTTGATTACTGGTGAATTTCTTAAAAACGATTTCCACTAACTACGAGCTGCTAACACTATGGTGACTTTTAATTAATACGAATATGTTGTGATGTTTGTATAAATTTTATATTGAATATAGTTGAATTGTATTTACAACAAGTATAGATTATTTTTATTTTCATACGTTGAATATTTATCGGTATCCAGTCACAGTTTTAAATTATAATTTGATTTAAATCATCCGTATACATTCTTCTTCTAAAAATAGGTATGTATTCAAGAAAAACCAAGTTTTCATTATAAAAGAGTGATCAGTGTTTATATACTTGTATGAGGATAAGTGTATAAAAAGAAATATATATATATATAAATAAAATAATACAAATTTATAAAATAAGTGATGAGTGCCATGCACATAGGAATAAAGACTGATTTTTATACGAAGATGTGTACATATATACGATATTTTTAAAAAAAATTGTCAAAATATATCGAATGACCATTGAATTATTTATAGAACTTTATTTCAATGCTAAATTGTATGAATTTTTGTGGTCACCATAAATTATCCCTTATATTTTTAACCTTATTATATGCTTGTGAATATTTGACCATTTGTAAGTAAATTATATGTTTTATTTGAATTTGAAAAAAAGACAAATATTTAATCAAGAAATAATGTTATTCTTATGTTTTCAATTACAATATAATACTTTTCATATATGAATCTACATACATACATATATAGAATATTGATAAACACGAAAAAAATCTTAAACTAATGAAAATGTTGTATTTCTCATATTTAAGTCAAGTTATTGTGTTTTATTCAATGAAAGAAGTATTATTAGTTAATAAATGTTTACTTTTAAAAACTTTATGGATGATAAAACGAATTAAAAACTCTATCCTTTACATTAATGCCGCATATTTATTTTTGTATAAGTCATCCCATCTTAATAAATTGGAAGTGATATACATATATTGTAATTAACATTGTATATATTTATATATTGTATATGTATTATATAATTTGAATTATAAATGTCATTGTTAATCTATTGAACAAAATTTATTATCTTGATACAAATGTATATTTGACTGTAAAATTGAAAATAAATCATTTTTTTTTCTTAAAAGGAGAAATATTTTTGAAACGCATAAATACCCAATCATCACAATTTCACATAGATTTTGGATCTGGATGCAAGGAGTTCCAAATGATACATGTGGATTAGATCAAACTGCCTTTATTTTAGATCTGTTCGTCAGGCCTGCCAAAGTACAACTGCCCTAAGCACAGTTAGATAGTTCCCAAATCTCTGCCCATACACATTCTGCACTATGCACTATGCACGCTCGCTTACCACACGCTCTGCACGTTCAAAAATCTTTCCTACATATATATTTATGTAAAAATACCATATTTGGATCAATTATCAAAATTCATAATACCAAAGTGTACACCATTATAATACAAACTAGTGTTGTACCCAATGAAATATCATCGCATGGGTGTTGGCATATTAAGTTATTAAAAAAATAAATAAAAGAAATGTGTCGACACTGTGTTTGATCCGCACGCGGTTGAATCGCTTTCAAATACCTTTTGAATATATTTAATTTAATATCTATATTAATTGTTTGATATAAAAAAATGGCAAAAACTATCTACCAATCTACACATAAACAATGTAAAACACCAATAGAAAAATCAATTAATTAAATAAATGTTCAATGGATGGCGCTAAATGCTCAGAGACTTAGCGTCGTCTATTAGTCTAGAGGAAACATTGGTAGTGTAACGTACGCCGCGGATTAAGCGAATAGAATCCCAGAGACCGTGTGACCGTTCAAATATTATCTGTAACCAGTGGCGGACTGGCCATACAAGCGAACATGCCCGATGGCATGTGGGCCCCACTATCTGTTAGAAAATATGGGCCCTCAGTAAAGTTAAATAACTTTTTAATTATTTCACGTGTGTAAAAATTTATAGGATATTGCACTTTGGGACCTAAAGTTTGGGCATTTCAACAAAACAAATTTTTTACGATATACACAAACAACTAATACCTGCTTTAACAGTCCAAGGATCGGTTAACTTTTTTTATTAGGCTCGAAATGTAAGTTTCAACATTTGCATGGGCCCTTTTGCCGGGCCTATTTCCAACCTCAAGATTATGCATACCTATGTAATAACTACCTAATGAAATAAAAATGGGAATAAACAAATTTCCGTGAATAATATAAACTGAATTGCTTAAAACAATTTTGATAGGACGATTCATCATCAACCAGCGATTTAAATTTACTTCATACTTTCAAAATAACATTTGATTATGCTTCGACGATATAGTAAGATTTAAATACACAATTTTAAACAGTTTCCGAATATAAAATCTATTCCTAATCTAGACACATCCATGTATATAGAAATATAGGATAGGGGCCCCCTCCCCAAAATCCCGATTTTCGATTAACATTAATTGAAAATATTATGCATTTTTTTCAGGGACGTAATTTGGGGGGGAGGCATATGGGGGCACTCGCCCCCCTAAATTAAGGAAAAGTGTGAATATTATGAATTCAATTACTAATGAGATACTATGGATCTACATTTATTTCTTATGTATGTTACTTTTGGGTAACTAATAAAATAATCGCTGCTATGTGTTTTGAAAAAAAAAAGATTTTATTATTTCGAAACAAGTATATTTTGGTTTTTAAGTGGTATGCCTTGGGTAAAATTCTTAGAAATTGTTCATCCTATAGAGCGAATCGTGAGAAAGGTCCCCTTTACTTTATTTTGTCTCAAAAACAGATGTGTAACGTTTATTTTTCCGAAAGTTCGTATATTAACGTGATCAGTGATCGATTCTGGTTCAAATTTTCGCATGATCACAAAACTTTATCTATTGTTATTACGTACATATGTACATAGATAAAGTGAAAAGATATTCGGTAGAAATTAAGATAGTTTTTTAGTGACTCAGTTAGATGGTCGATTTTTGTTGATCATGTGTAGATTATTGGAAAAAAATTTTCGCCTGCGGCGCTTTTTTCGCTTTCTACATAATATTTTTTTATAATTATTTTTTTAAAAATAAGCTTATTTTTTTCATATTTTATAACTCAATAAGGTTTATGCAAAGAATATTTTCCATTTTTATTCCAATATAAAAAAGATTTTTTGAAAAAAAATTCAATTTGACCAATCTTTGCCTGCCCCCCCAAGAAAAAGCTGAAATGACGTCCCTGAGTGTTTTCTACCGAAAGTAAAAGCCGCTTTTATGCCGCATTCTTTTATGATACATTTTATTTACCTAGGACAAGAGTTAGAACGAAATATACAATGTAATTTATGGATCTATTTTGCTTTTGCCATTTTTCTTGTACCTAAATTTGTTTATTCCCATTTTTGAAAAGAAAATTTTGTTATATGGGGGGGGGGAGACAAATTTGTTTAACCTTGGGGGGCCCCCTTTGACTCCTGGCATGCACTAATTTCAGTCCCAGTCCGCCACTGTCTGTAACGGATATCTATTAACGGATTAACTAAATGCATACCGTGCGACTGGTATAAGTGGGTTTTAAGGATTAGCGACAAGCTAAGTGCATGAAACAATGATTGCACTTCTCATATCGTGGGAATACATATCCGAATACGTGACTATACAGTAGGTAAACAGATTAGACGTCCTGAGAGATCTACCCCTTATAAGGCGGTACGTAAGCGATCTCAGGTCATTCTGGACTTAGCAGTGACACTGCGTGTATCTCCTTAATCATCAATAAATGCTGTGATACGACTGTTGGCCTTTTACTTGGATCCTCCACCCACCCCGACGCAACAGTAGCAAACAGTATATGTATATAAAAAACTTTTTTGCTTTTCTATTACTGAAAAAACGATTAAAAGAAATAGTTAAAATTCATATACACTCATTTTGTTTAAATATAATACACCCCCCCCCCCTCCCTAGAAAGTCATTTCTTACTGGTCAAAAAATTTGCCCCCCTGGGAAAAACTGAAATGACGCCCCTGCTGATGATGATATGATGTATGAATATAGAGACTCCAAATAAGCGATAGAACACTTCAGATGCAGAGTTAACAGATGTTTTAATGATTAAATCGTGACGAAATCATTATTATAATTAGTACCAATGTCATAATCTAATTTTAATATCACCTTGAAGGCATCAATTCCAGTACGCATTGCGATAGTTTAAATATTTCATACGCAATTCAAATTAAGACTAACTAGCGATCGTTTAACGAACTTTAAACGGACAGACTGTAATATTGAGCAAGTCACCCAAAACGGTATACAAATTGACTCGCAACATTCGCCATCACATCGACAGATTCAAACTACTAAAATTTTTACAATATTCACTTCATAAACTCTTCACGTATCGAGTACAAACTTTTTTGCACAATATTCTGAGTCATCGTTTGATTCGTGGGCTCGCTTCTGATTATATGTATATTTTACTGTATGAAGTCTGAAAATGTGAAATAAATATGAACATTGTTGATTTATAGTACACCTGTTGGACGACATAATGGTTCTAATGGTTCAGGGTGCTCATGACTTAATGACGGTGTGTTCAGAACGTCAATACCGTACCGATGGTGACGTTGACCGAACCTTGGTCCCAATTTGCACCAAATGCACCCATTCGTTTGCAATTCAAATGCACCCTGATTACGCATGCCACTTATTTTAAAGTATCTCTATTTGTCTATACTATAAACACAAAGAATTTCTATGGAAAAATATTGCTTTTGAAGTGCGTTTGTTTTTATCACCTTGCGTATACCATTATATTTAAGCGCCTGGTAATATATTATGTTCAAAATACATAAACATTTTTGAAAATGTCAGTTACAAAAAGAAAAATCGTCACACTTCATATACTATCCACTACCAAATTATAGCTAAGATCAAATGAGCAAACATATCAGTTTAGGTGCCTTAATTCTGTCAGTATATTAAACATTCCCAACTAGCAGTGTTGGTGGTCTTAAAGCCTCTCAAAATCATGGATTTAACTCATTGTGACGGCCTCGCTTCCACATACAAGAAATTAGAAAATATAGGTATACGATAATTATCCAAATGAAAAAATATATAAACAAAAAATTCTGCATTAAGTTACTCGGTGTATGTACATACATATATGTCACAGTCCAAGTGTTCGTTCTGTTTCATTCATGAACATTCTAGTTTGTTCATACACGAACTATGGGTTTTAGTTTAAGTTCTTAAAATCAAAAGCTATGTATTTTCAAATAGATTCCCACCAGATGTCGCATGAAACTTTTGAGATGTTTAAACGTATTCGAAACCGCATTACAACGTTGCTATAATTCCCGCTTCCGCTAATAGTAAAAATATTGCAACCCAGGGTAAGCATACATACATACATATATATGTATGCAGAATGGGACAAAATATTGAGAATACTTAAACTCATGCCTAATAGTTTGTGGATGAACTACATAATTCATTTGTCAATTTGTTATTTCATGTGCACTATAACTGGCCATATTGGTTCATGCATGAACAAACTATGTACACTCGGACTGTAACATATGTATATAGTTTTGGTTAAGATTGGTCCTTTTATTTATTTTCAGCATAAATAATTCATATTATTTTATTTTCTCTTGATCTTCAATGCTCTGGATTGAATTAATACATTCTTGACTTCTCTCAATGGTATACAGAGTATGATACAGTTTCACTGGCTTAGATACCTGGGCAGTCCATAAAATGTGAGACATTTTCAATCAGACCTAATCTCTATACGTTCCCTTTGAAAACAGTCTGATAAATGATTTATGTACATACCTACTCATATTCCAATAAAAACTATAATTTACTCTACAAACTCGCATGTTATTCCTTTATTAGAACTAAAATTATATTTCAGGTGAAAGTTGGCGTTAAGGCTTTATAAGACATACTCTTCGGGCGAAAACACACTGAGTGGTATGGGACGTCACGTGTCTATGGTTTGTTCACCAAACAGTGGGGTGTTCACCAAACCAAATTCGGGTGTACTTGCACGTGCAGAATGCATATGTTTGGGAGATCGCACGTGTATGCATATCCATATGAAACCGACAAGTTTCTCCTACATTTTTTAAAATATGGGATTCACCGTTATCGATCACTGGATAAATACAAGGATAAAGTATCACTGAAAACACTCCAGGGGTGATTTTTTGGACTGTGTGTATGGCTTAGGGTGATACGTTTTTTTAGCATGTTTAAACGCATCTCTAAAAAACACGTACCACGTACCACTCAGTGTGTTTTCGCCCTACACACAGAGAGGTAGGAGGCAACTATTTTTTTAGAGAGTTTTAATTATGCAAAAAAAAAACACTGCTAGGTCATATCTGTACCGTCGCATCCCTTCGCAAACCTCACCCCCTGGAGAGTTTTTGGTGATTTTTTTTATCTTTGTATTGGCAAAGGTCTGACAGTGATTGATAACGGTTATTCCCATATTTGAAGAAATGTGGGATAAACTTAAGATCGTACGAATTAAAAATGACACGAAGATACACCTATCACAGCTGGAGTCCACCTACGCGTACCATGCTGCACTTTTTAATGTGTTCTCTCACTATTATTGGTGCCTGCTTTATATTCCAATTGTACTGTATCCAAAATTGAATTTAGCCAAATAAATCGGTATGCTAAGTCAGAGTGTCCCTTATTTATTCAGCGTTCAACCTAAAAGTCGTGTTATTTGTTTATTTATAGATCCTTAATCTCAATCGTGCTTGTGGTGAACGAGACCATTAATGACATATACGGCATAATTTCGAACGAAGGCCCCTAATTGTCATTCATCCGGTGACAGCCAGACGGACACTGTTTCGTCACGTCGACTACTATTTCTATACGCATTTTGGCCAAGATCAAACGACGCGTGTGCTCTTTGACTGCTGGCGCGATTCGTCGGAATGATGTGGAAGAAGGATTCCCAAAGGTCGCAAATGCCGGCAATTTACATGCAAAAGCGCAACATCTCGATTTGTTTATTCGAGGCTGAAGTATGAGTGCTCTGTATGATTTTTAGCGACCTTTACTTATGCAAAATCCGGTCTTCTTCGGGTCAGTGTTTCGTGAGAAAAAATCCGCAATGTCGTATGAGGGAATCCTTCGCGATGCACGGTTTGAAAATTATAAAATTAGGAAATTTAAGTTACGAATCACGCGGCACCCTTGAATTGCTCTTACACAAATTTCTCAACTCATTACAATTGCTATTGTGAAGAGGTATGATATGAATACTCGGTACGACTGACGTAAGTAATTCCAAATTCGTAGATAAATTTACTAGGGTAATTTATGGATTTCTATTGTACCATACAATATGATTTGGATCATGTCGAAAACACTACGGATCTATTAAAAAAAAGAATATATGTAAATTTTATCATATTATTGCGTGAATTCTTTGGAATGTTATAAATAACTAGTTTTATGCACGTTGAAATTTCAACGCGTGCTTTCGGATTGACACATGATTTAAAATAAAGTTACAATATGAATAGTAATAATTAATCGGACTGCAGTAGTACGTGTCGATGATCAATTCACTGATGAGATTCCTATAGAACGGGGCGTCAGGCAAGGATGCATCCTATCACCTACTCTTTTTTACACCTACACCGAATCCATCTTCCACGATGCTCTCCAAGAGGCGGAGGGCATCAAGGTGGGCGGCGAGACGATCACCAATATAAGATATGCTGATGACACGGCACTAGTCGCTGAAAATTTAGCAGACCTGCAAAGATCTCTAGACCGTGTACATCAAGAAAGCAATCGAAGAGGTCTGCGCATAAATCTAAAGAAGACAAAATTTATGATAGTAGATAGAATGCAAACAGACACCGGGAATCTAACCTTGGATGGAGAGGTGATAGAAAGAGTAAAAAGATTCAAATACCTGGGTACCTGGCTGAATGAAGAGATGGACCCAGATGAAGATCTAAGAATCCGCATCGAGATGGCTAGAAAAGCATTTGTAAAAATGAAGGCGGCGCTTACAAACAAGCATCTCAATCTTCATACGCGGTTGAGATTCGCGAAGAGCTACGTCTGGACAGTATTACTACACGGATGTGAGACGTGGACTCTGAAAACCAAGATGATCAGCCGCATTGAAGCTTTTGAGATGTGGGTCTATAGGCGTATGCTGAAGATTCCGTGGACCAAAAAGATATCAAACGAAGCTGTCCTCGGCATGATGGGGAGAGGCAGGGAACTTGTTTCTGTTATCAAGCGGAGAAAGATGGAGTACCTCGGACACATGATACGGGGTCCAAAATACGAATTTCTCCGTTTGATAACCATGGGGAAAATAGAAGGAAAAAAATGGATTGGCAGGAAAAAGTTATCTTGGCTTCGAAACATGCGCATGTGGACCGATATGAGCGCCGAAGAGCGGTTCCGAGCCGCTGAAGACCGATGCGGATATATTCAAATAATCGACGAGGTGGTCGCCAACGTCCGGATGCGGACAAGGCATTAACAAGAAGAAGAATTAATCGGAATCGGAACCAATTAATTTATGCAATAAAAAATAATAATAAAATTATAAAACCCGAGGTTGAAATCGGATGATATGAAAAGTATGTATTTTTACATCGCGTGACGTAAGCAAAAATGTATGCTTAATTTACAAAGCCCAATACCCACAATTATGTATAAACAAACCCCAGTCATTGACCTCGCAACTTTGAATATTATAAATTACATACATATATATTAAATTTTGTCAGCTGTCGTGGTGTACTGGTTTAAAGCCCAGTCAAGTAACCGAGCGGTCCAGGTTTGATCTGCGGTCGGTCCGAGACAACGAATTAATTTTATTTTTCAAATATCGTTTAAATGTAATTAATTTTAATTAAAAAATATATATTTAATTATATAATATGAAAACAAAAAAATGGTTCAAAACCTCGCTAAATAAAAATATTATTATTACGTATTTTTATATGGCGGGAACGAAAAACTTCAATTAATTTTTTAAAAAAGAGGACCATTTGAATATTCGACGATGGTTTCAAGAAGTATCTGAACTCAGGTATACCTATAATAGGATAGCTGTGTTCGCGTGAGGGTTCGCCGGTTCGACTCCGAATGAGAACTTATACAAAGTTTAGGCTTTTTATCGATTCATTCATTATGTTCGGCTAGCGTTAGGAGGCGGCGAACACTTTTTCAATTATTCAATTGTTTGTTTATTTTATCCTAACAACGTAAGCTGCGAACTGATTTGAAATTATTTGCCATGCAATGTCAGTCATTCCCGTTTTTCCGTTTACGTTCCCATTTTTGGGGGATTTTTTTTATAGAAACCATCGCGAACATGCACACAATAACTCTTGTAAGTTTCATCGCAATCGGTGGAATGGTATAGGAACGCATACGTGACAGACAAACAGACAAATTTGTATATATATGTAGTATAATATTTTATATATAGTATAATATATAATATTATTTTATAGATAGTATAATATATGTAGATTTACATATTGTTAATTTTCATCGGACATACTGTATAACTTTAGCATAACGATTTTGTAACTGAATGTCATAATCACTCTATTCATATTAAGTGCTTTTAATTTGTCAATTAGAATGTCAATCTGTTTGAATTATGTATCTTAAAAAATGTTTCGCTTCCCAATAATTGCGTACACAGATTCCGAAATATTTCATATGAAATTATACATTTATTTTTATTTTAAGACAATAATCAACAATTACGATATCACTTAAATTTATTAAACAATCAATTAAACGATTTCTATAAACAGTAGTATTAAAACCTATCTATTTTTCGTATGCCTATTTATGTATTAATGAACTTTCTCTTCTCAGATTCACACAACAGCAGATGTTCAAACTTTTCCTTACATATTTTATTTTTTAAATTATTAGATAAAAATAGTGCAAAGCTACAAATGACTTAATTATTTCAATGCCGTGATATATGTACATATGTATATCAATGTCGATTACTTTTTGGAAAATGCGGTTTTCGAACGTTTGTGGTTGCTTTCTTTTATAAATTTCGTGTTTATCTTGATATTTAGGGTCGATTGGTTTTACGTGTCGTTCGTTAATGACGTAACACCCAATAAGGGGGTGAAACTGTGTCTGATATATTGGGATGATTATGTAATGATCTCCCTTTAGGGCATAGGCGGATCCAGAAAGTGGTCAAAGAGGGGGCCATTTTGAAATTGAACATAAAAAAAAATTAAAACTGATATGATTTTAGATTAACATTACGATGTAAATAATAGTAGATATAATACTTACATTGTAGTGATTTTTTTTAAGTAAACTATTATGGTGTAAAACCCCATTCAGGAAATATGAAAAATTTAAAATATACATATGTATATGAAATTAAATTCATCCCAAGGGGGGGGGGCATGGCACCCATGGCACCCCCCTTGGATCCGCCTATGCTTTAGGGAATGAGATGTCAAAATATGTCAATTTAGGCAAGGTAAGTAAAATATTTTGTGTCGAAATATACATACATACATGGTCTAAAAAATTCCCAAAATAACATGACATCAATAGAAGACTTCTAAATTTATATACATACCAGTGTTTTTACCCGGTTTCGCTCGATATTTGTAATATAAGCCGTTTAAACATGGCCAATCTAAAAGTTAAAATTGTATTAAATTTATTTGAATAGTTTTATTTTATTTAAATTTATTTTAATATTCATTTCTTTTTCTACGAACCGACAATACTTACATACAAAGTGTCTTTCGAAATTATATATTAGATATAGATACATACGTCAAACAACCATATATGTACATATGTTACTTATGTACGATCGAAAAATAAATACATATGTATTCATTTGGTTTTGAGCTTTGTATGAATATATGATTTTATCATAGTTTGTTTACAATGTCAAATGTAAATAATACAGTTTAAGCTTAACAGACGTGAAAGGCCTCACCTTTGAATATGAACAAATGGGACGTGTGTCAAACACTTACAGCTGAAAGTGCTGTAATGAAAATGCACTTGTTCTAGTGCATGGAATTATCAGCTACGGGCAAACGACGGACGACCTTGTCAAATCGTCTGAAATTGTCGTCGACGTTTGCAAACGTCTTTATTCTTTCTGGTCACATATCGGGCCAATGTATTGGTCATCGTTTTGCCATCGTATAAATACAGGAACGTGCGGGGCATTGTCATCATTCAGTCATCGAGCATCCTCGATATCCAACGGCAAGATGAAGGTAAGGATCCAATTCCACGGGGAAAAAGTCAATCAAAACAAATAATTAATCAGTTCCAGCAATGTAAATTCAATATCAAAATCAAATGGGTGAAAGTTTTAGAGTCGCTGGTATTACTACTAGTAATTTAGATCAAACGGAGATGTAATATTTCATAATGCAATTAGTACATCGCATCGTATTACAACTGATTGCCTTTTAGTTAGCACGAACAAATTTATATGAATAATATATCTCACTTTTTTAATTGTTCAATTAAATTAAATTGTTTTAATATCTTTTAAGTGAATTTGGGTTCCTTAATTAATAAATGTTATAAAAAAACGTTAATTGTTTCAGGTTCTGGTAGTATTAGCCATATTTGGAGTAGGAGCTGTGTTGGGCACTCCTGAAGCCCCAGCAGGCCCATATGCTCCTCGTGGCTGGAGACCAAACGGACCTGCATTCGAGCTTCCAACAGAAACCGGAAATCAGGTAATTTTTGCAATTTCCTTAACAAATAAGTTTGATTGTCTGTAGAGTTATCGCACTCATCGCTCACTAATTAATCTCGATTAGCACAGCACGCGTTTACCGAGACACATATTAGATCGCGACGATCCTCTTCAACGTGGTAATAATGATGATACAAAAAAAATTGTATTACACATTATTTGCGAAACTAATCGTAACAGATCGCCAAGGTCGGAAAGCCTACACGCCTTTTTTATGATGCCTTTTTAACGCTAATCGAGTGCGAAATCATCGTTAATTAACTTTTTTCGTGATGACTTTTTAACATGTTGTAATTCTTAAATGTTGCGTGATTATAATGAATAACTTTTGTTTTGGACTTATTATTATTAAAATAATATAAAACTTTTGAGCTCCTTTTGTTTTTCGACGCGTGGGTTTTCTTTTAACCGCTCGTTGAGGTTACTTACGAATTAAAACGTTCTATGATGATAATATTTAACGATCGATAATAAAATTTGATTCAATTGAATAGACTTATTGCAATTGCACTATAAAATATTTTAATTCTAAGATTTTAATATCTGATACATTAATTGGTGGTTAACTACCAATAATATAACTCTAATAAAATAATATAACCCTTATGAAATAAGAAAAACACAGACTGTTCCTAGAATTTTCCCCGAATCAAACGAAAATATTGTATTTAGATATAATACTACAGATCTAATCAATATGTATCGTTTGTTTACGTTCATTCACAAAAACAATACTAGTGATTGCACAACCAGCGCACGGGTTACGCGACATGATGCAATCAACAGTGCAGTGCGCCTGCTGAATATCAACGAATTCTTCTCAAGGTGATTGTGTGTGAAAACTAAACTTCAGTCGCTTCTTTCCATTGATTGCAATTAATGTGATCGTTTTACATAAAAAAAATAGAAGAAAATTCGCAACATAGACTTTGTTCTTAAAATTTTATCAATTTTATTATTAAGTGTACATTTTATAATTAATTTGCACTGTTGATGATCTACAAACGATGACATCGTTAATAAATTACACGTCTTGCTTGGTTTCCAAATACTTCGCAGAATTTTCACGGTTGTGAGACTGTACGCGTTCCGCACAATTAAAATTCGTATCATCACTCTACTTTTAGTCTCGATCCGAAATTACAACACCCGAGACGCTAATTTCTCAACCGCGACCCCAAATTACGTTTCGGCAAATGTCGCGTTTAGAATATTATTATTTTATAATATAAATTAAACTGTCTTTTAGGATTCCATACAGCAGTATGAAGCACCCGAAGAGAATGCTGAGTTAGAAGTAACCGAAGAAGAGATTCAATATACAGGCGAAATCGGCACAACTGAAGCTACTACACCTTTTTTGGAGTATGGAGCTCCAGCTACAGAAGTTCCTGAAGAGGAAGATCCTACTCCAGCGCCTTTTGATGATGATCTCTCCGTTCAAGGTATATAAAAGCTTTATTCATTTCATTTTTGTACGATAGATCTGTGCGATATATATTTTTTATTGTTATTTTAGGACTTCCTGGGTCAGAGGCAGCTCAAGAATTCAGAGCTTTCCCATCTTTCGCTCCTAGTCAAAGATTCACCAACCGTAAAAATCAACAACAAAGATTCACAGCTCAAGCAGTCCAATTTGCGAGAGTTGAACCCAGGCCAGCAAAGTTCAGACAGCAACAAGTCCCACAATTTCAAAGACAGCGCGTAGCAACTTTCTCCAACAACTTCCAGCCGAATCCCAGACAACAATTCGGATCTAAATTGCAGGCTTTCAGTGGACCGACAGCCAACGGTGGATTTACTAGAGGTTTCAACCAACAATTTGGACGATTGACTGCTCCAGCAGCTCCTACTAGAACTCAAAGGACCAGACCTGTCGTTCCGTCTTTCCAAAGGTACTTTCATTTTCATGAACCATGTACAAGAATATTTGAAATATATATCTTTTTAATATAAATTTTATTTTTATTAGATTTACAAGCCAGAAACAAGTAGCTTTAGATAGTTATGGTGCACCAACTCAAGAATATGGTCCTCCTGCTCAACCTGCCCAAGAATATGGACCACCTCCTCAAGATGAATTGGAAGAACCACCACAGGAAACTTCTGAACCCGAGTTCACCCCGGAGGAAGTAAATGAGGTACAATTAAATACTTTTACATATTAAGTACTTAAATTAATACGATTCTAGTTATTAATATGAAATCATTTTATTAGGAAACTACCGAAGTTAACGATGCTGAAGATGAAGCCAGTCCAAACATTGCCATATCAAATGCTGTCGCCAATGCAAAATACAGGTCTCAACGTCGACAAGCCAAAAGTGCCAGGTATTTTTGCTTTATTTAAATAATACAAATAACGTTTTATAAAAATATGTTTAAACTTTGAATTTGTTTTCAATTTAGATTACAACAATTCAAAGAACCAATCTTCACTTATGATCAATCTGGACGTCTTGTCAGGATATTCTAAGATCAAAAACTTTGAATAATGCTGATTATATAGGGTTTTTTAAAGTCTCTTTTCGAAAAACGAAAAGTCTTTAGTCTGTATCTATTGTATGTATTTGTAAACTGATAAAGTTACTCTGAGATCACTCGTTTTGGAGCACTTTTTTTTGTATTGTA
The DNA here is from genome assembly GCF_051622035.1 of Arctopsyche grandis. Classification (NCBI taxonomy): domain Eukaryota; kingdom Metazoa; phylum Arthropoda; class Insecta; order Trichoptera; family Hydropsychidae; genus Arctopsyche; species Arctopsyche grandis. Next base: position 11,903,055 of record NC_135357.1, read on the forward strand.
TTTATTTAAATTTATTTTTGTGTAACTTTTGCATTCGTTATATTTCTATCGTGGTTTTTTTATCAATAAATTTGATATTAAATTTTATATTGTTGTTTTAATACATTATTTTCAGTGACATCTATGATGTCAAATTTATACTTGTGTGTTTAAAATATTATATTAAAAAAAAAACAAAGCAGTCATTATTAGCATCGCGTTTATTTTAAATATAATAAATGTAACATTTGTACATATTAGTTAATACATAAAATTAGCGGGAACTTTCCCACGTCTGGCACAAATTTCATCACTTGATCACTCCGTCCACACAAACACATAGCCAATATCTCAAAATCAGTCCGTACAATATTATTTACAAGTCTTACGATTTATATTATATAAGTTTGAACTTATCATACTTAATTATATATAAAGGTAGTAAAAGTTTCGCTAAAAGCCGTGTTAATTTGTGTTGTGTTCGTTGGATTCGAGCTATTTTGCGTTCTAGTATCCTCCGTTTCCGGCATATCCAGCAGGTCCACTTCCGTATCCTCCTCCGACATGCTCGTAGGTGATCATTGGCCTGTAACCTTTCTCATCAGCTTCGTACCTTACGATCTGAAATATATACATTTTTTACATTATAGAAAATGGAAAATGTTTATAGTATGAAAATTTTTCAAAAGATGGCAATAATTTTGGAAAAATTAAATACCTGTTTTCTGCCATCGGGAAGGAGTACGTAGTATTCTCCATGAGCTGTATCTCCTTGTCTCGATTCTTTATGTCCGAAATCGGTACCATAGTGATCGTCTTTTACCATATATTCGAAATTGTAATTGGCGGGCTCCTTTAATTAAATAAAATTTATTATAAAATGTCTAATGTGTATGAAGAATTGAAGTTAATATGACATACGTTTTGTTCATCACCATATCCTCCATTGGGAACTCCATAGCTTTGAGATGGAGCGCCATAGTTTTGAGAAGGCTTGCTGCTAAAAAAAAAATGGTTTTTTAGTGTTTTCAAATTATCGACAATAATCTTTTAGCGAATATTTTTACTAGTATTTTTTATCTATATATATATATATATATATATATATATATATATATATATATATATATATATATATATATATATATATATATATATATATATATATATATATAATTACTCGTAATTGGCTTCTATTTAATGTACTAACTTGTATCCACCATTAGGTGCGCCATATTGAGATGAAGGAGCGCTGTATTGTCCTGATGGGGCACCATATTGAGAGGAGAGCTTTTGGGGTGCTCCATAGTTTTGAGATGGAGCTGCAAAGCTTCCTTGTCCTGGAGGAAGATAATTTCCTACGGGAGGTTCAGCTGAAACGGCCAAAACCAGAGCCAGTGCGGCCAATCCGATACAGAACTGAAATATAACAATAAATATACAGTGGTAAAATTTTTTGGGAAATAATTACTAAATAATGTTATAAAAATTCTACCTTCATTTTTGATATTTTCCGTATGATCAGTCTTCAAACTAAAAAATAAAATTATTAATGTTAGATAAAAAAAATACATTTAAAAAAAAATAGAACAATAAGTACAACAATGTACTAATAAGTGCAAGTTATATAATTTGTATGTGAGTGTATGGTATTGTTGGGAGTGTATATTGTAAGTTTTAAGCGGATGTGTTTACCACTGAAGAAGCGAAAATTAAATGATGCAAATTTGTATCAATCGGCCATCTTATATACTCTCGCCGAAGATGGTCGGTTTCGAAACGAGAGCACTTTTTAACGGCGCGTTATGAACGGCTCGCCGGTCGTTTTCCTCGCGAAATATAATAATACAGATGAAAAAACTATACGTATAAAATTTTGCAATGGGCTTGGCCACAGACAAGGTGTTAGCAAGAGAGAGACAAAGCTATAATATGTGCCTGTATAAATTGTCTATCGCAGTCGTTGAAGCGCGCTAGTATGATTCTGAGCACAAAGCTTTCAACGTCGATCTTTAGAGATGTTAATTTATACTAATATTTACTATATAAATGTCCTCGATATCCTTGAGGATTATTTTGTCACGATACATATCTTAATTTATCAATTAGACGGTAACAATCATTGATACATAGACTTCTTAATAAAGTAATGTAAAGTAGTCATCATACTTGATAGAGTACGAGTTAAATATTCTTTGGTTTTAATCCTTGAAATATCAAAGATTAAATTTAAAAGTGCACATATGATAAGTGAGAGTAAAATGCAACAAATAAACCATAATAATAAGTACCTTTATTGTATGACGTAATGTGGAGTAAGAAAACTAACGCAATAGTGGCACGCGATCCGCCCAGTGAACTTCTTTAGGTACTCGAAAATAAATCGATCTTTTTCTCATTTCGATGTTGATTTAATATCGGCCATTGTGTGCTACATGTCCAAAATATGGAATCGAGAAATTTATGGTATTTATCGTAAATCTGCTTTATGGCGAATTTCGAAATTGGCCCGATCGAGCCACTGTGTTCGAAGAAATAAAATCGTGATATTTGAAGAAAATGTATGTTACATTGTATTGGCAGATAAATCAGCGTGAATATCTCGTTTTGTTCTCGTTACGAATAATAATACCGCAGATAGAATCGAATTAGCGTTTGAGGATGTTTTATCACCACAACAATTACATACTGGCGGATGCATAAATAAAAATTTAATTTGTATTAAGATAGTTGTCCAAATTTGATTTATCGCATACGAAAATTGATAATAACATTAGAAATTTATATCGAATACGTATCATGATTTATTAGTCTTAAAAATCATGCTTTTTATAATTGGTTCGAAGGATAATATTATACTTGCTTATTCATGGATATAAGAATGCAATTCTTCAAACCAATATGAAATCGATGGTTATTTTAAATGTTAAATAATACATGAATAACACAACATACATATAAACCATCGTATTTGAATGTGGCGGAAGTCCAATTTTCAGTTCCAAAAACACTATTTCTTTTTGAATTAATTCACAAATTTTTATCACTTCTTTTAATTCGATATGTCCAGATTCTCGGAGAAGCAGAAAAAAACATATAACAAGCCACCAGTATTTTAAATATTTTGAAACGCAAAACATTATAAATATAATATTTAATGTTTTGCGAAATATTTCTCGAAATGAAGAATTTATGCCACTTTCAAATGTAACGGCTCATATATATGTAGATGTATGTAAAAAGAAAAATAAATATTTATTATAATATTGTTTGTATGGCTGTATATTACAAAATGATCTGAAAACTTTCACCCGCCCGAGCAACGCTGGTCACTTCGCCTATATCGCGGTATATGACAAAACATATCCATATACATATATATCATCATCATTTACAGTCATTTGCCATCCACTTCTGGATGACGGCAACTTCAACACGCTTCCATTCGCTTCTGTTTTGACTCTCATCCATCTCATGCCACACATTTTTCTAATTTCAGTCACCCATTTCCTCTCATTTATGTATGTATGTACATATGTATGTATAAATAGCTTATTAATAAAATACATAATCTGCAAATTAAAATGATCATCACTTTGCCGAAAAAAAATATCTATTATTTTTTTACATATTAATATGTAACATGTCGTCTAAAATCCTGTCAGACTTTCTAATGTTGATACATTTTAAAATCGATTCCAGGAACATATCTTTATGCGCTCTCAACTTTGAACCCGGTTTTCAATTCAAAGAGTACCTAATTCAGGGCCAAAATACCGATTTATCTCGGGCAAAACGGATCAATAGAGACAACTACAACGACTAGGAAGAAGACCTAAAGCGAAAGGTCTCAATTCGAGGTCGGCACTTACAACATTTCTTTGTTTGGAGCACTAGCCGTGATTGATTGCTCCGGTTAACGAGATTTTCATTCGCCGATTGTGCGGCGATTAATTTTAATCTATGCACGTAGTCAAAAAGTTAACAAAGTTCAAATTAGCAATAAATAGATTGATGTACAAATATCGTAATAATAATTATTATTGGAGTATTGAGTCTCATCTCGGCGTAATTGGAATATCGTGACGAAATCCAATATCGCTTTCTTACGGGTCGGGTGTGCTATACCCATTTTATCCACTATGGGCTGGTGCACGCGCACTTATTGAAAATGGCGATTTTGCGTGATGATCGCAATTATCTGACGATTAAATAACTTATTTAAACTATTACCGAAGGTTCGCTTCCTCGTTGTGACTATTGTTGAGAAATGCTGAATATGTATTTCGAAGTTTGTTTATATCAATTACTTTGTATGTATGATTTTTTTTGTGTTAGAAAATTAGGAATCTTTGAGGAAATTTTGAAATATATTTTTAGTGCTGCAACTACTTTTTAACAGTATAGTGCTATTTTTTGCGACTACGTTAGAGATCAAAGATTGGGAATCAAAGTTGCGACGTATCCCATTTTCTATTATTATACGCTCCGAATTACATTTAATTTAAATTTTATTATTTAAATTGCGCTTTATATTACTCTTCTATATTTTGTTTATAAAATAAGACAATATTTAAAAAACCTAATTAAGAAATCACCAATTCTCTCCATAAACTTTGATCATGAGTATGGTAAAGTGCTCAATCTGCCATAGCGAGAGGGAGGCGAAAAGGGAAAATACGACCAGAACAGTGTGGACAAATGGGATAGTGTGGACGATAGACGTCATCGTCAACGAAGATGCAGTATTTTCAAACGTGTCTATTACGACTATTTTTCACCATGGTAATCGCGGACGTCATTTAAACTTATATTGATGACCAAACCGAGCAAAATGGAAAAGTTTGAAAACGATCGGATAAGAACCCAAACTTTGTTACACGACAAAATCGATTCTGAAATAAGAAGATGTTAGTAAAAAATACACCACGCTCCGAATTACATTTAATTTAAATTGCGCTTTATATTATTTTTAATGGAAGGTACATCTTAATTGCATTTTTATTTACTAATTATGTAAATATTTAATTATAAAAAATTTATCTTCTCCTGAAGCGCATACTAATTTGATGGTTTTGTCGCTTGTTGCTCGGGGCATCAATCTCCTCAACCAAATTTCCGTTTACTTGGATTTGTTCAATCTAAAATATGCTGATCTTGAATTTGAGATTGTAAATGTATTCTCCTATTTCATTTTTTTTCTATTATTTTTGGTCTTTACTTTACATTATTTTCATGCTATATTTTTGTTTACATTTTATTGCATTTTTATATATTATTTTTATTTTTGTATTTTTTCATGTATGTACATATATGCCTGTAATGTCACTATAGCTTAATTGTAATAAATAAATAAATATATCGTACTAAATGCTCTTATGATTAATCGCTTTCATGAACTTCATTTCTCTTTCAAAAAAATAAATATCTTACTAATGTAGTTTTGTAAAAAAATATAAAATACTCCTAAATTCCAAGTGTGATTCCTAATCTTCAAATAAATGTTATTCTTAATTTATACATATACACATTTAATTAATTTAATTCAATAAGTACCTAATTTATTTAATTCAATAAGTACCTAAATCACTCTCGATTGAAATTTTATTGATATAATAAATTTCCACCACGTCATATATAGTAAGTTTGTGCCTTCTTCAAGTGTTACCATTTTTATTTTTTTACGATAGGTTATGCAATTTGATCGAAGGTAAAACCATCAATTATTTTTAGCTTGAAAACAGATCTATATATCTATAAAATTATGGCAGATTTCGAACAATCTAAATCTGCCAATTATGTATATACATATGTAGACTATAACTCTTTCAAGAAGAGTTTGTAATCAATGAAGAGCGAATGCATAAACTGGTTATGCACAATATTTGACCCAGATTTTAAATCCAAAATAAATTATTGTAAAACAATATAATGAACAAATTGCATCGTATTCAATTTGTAATTATTCAAAGTTTGCCTAAAGTTATGTAATACATAACTTTAAATGTTTTCATATTACGAGAGATATATTGTATATGTATTACTCTCTTCCTGGAGACTTTTTACGTTTTGAAAATTACAAAATATTTTCGTTTTAATGGAATCTTCAACTTGATAGTAAACTCGTTGATATACATATATGTATATATTATATAATTTTGGTGTGATTTAAAAGTGTAACACACTAATTTCGCCACATTTCGTGTAAGCTAAATCGTTGTGTGTTCATCAAATCGATTAGTTTCATATGTGATTTTGTTCGAAAAAATTGTTTCATACGTCAATTATTTCGCAACACTACTTTATTACACTTTACAGCACGAGGTTTTCCATTGTAATTTCAATTGCCTTTTGTGGTACACAACAGCATCCAAATGCAACTGTTTTTCTTCACGAACTTTTACCTCGACTAAATTAAAAGCAAAACTTACATAAGTGCATGGAAAGTAATAATAAAAGGGATTTTGCAATGAGAATACAATGGGATTCGTTCAATTTAATGTGACGCACAATTGGCGACACAGTTTATTTATTTGTTTTAAATATTAAAATAAATATTACAATTTGTACACAATACATATTTATCATATACAATACTCGTATTGTATGCGTGGCACTTAATAAAAATATATTATTTGATCGGTCTTTATAAAATACTAAACCGATCGAACTCTCTAAACCTCATCAGAATGGCCATGTCGTCAACTTTTATACATACGACATTATCAAGTAATGTCTTATCATAAAGCCTCTAAATTTAATACAAAGGAAGCGTATATATAATATACAAAAAGAAAAATAGAGATCGAAATTTAAATTAAAATAAAGCAAAATAAAATAATAATAATTTTAAATTAAATGTACCATCGATGGATAGTACGTCCATTTTTATAAGAAGTTTAAAAAGAATAAGAAAGAGAAAATATTCATGACTAATTTTCATCGTATCGCAAAGAGGAGGCTTTTCAGTATGATTTAGTAAGGACCAGCTGGACCGGATGAGTATCCACCGTTAGCAGGACCACGTCCGTATCCGTTTCCAACTTCTTCGTAGGAGATCTTAGGCCTGTATCCTTGTTCATCGGCTTCGTATTTGACGATCTGAAATTTCGTTTATTGAATTATAAATATTCCCATTAAATATCTGTATATACAAAAATATTATTATATAATATATTCTTGACCTGTTTTCTGCCATCAGGAAGAAGTACGAAGTATTCTCCTTCAGCTTTGTCTCCTTGTCTGGATTCTTTGTGTCCGAAATCGTTACCTGATTGTTCGTCTTTTACCATATATTCAAAATTGTAATTGGCGGGTTCCTGATAAAATTAAATATAATTATAAATGTAACTTTCACAAAGTAAACACTGTTTGAATTTCTTATCAATATATGTAGTTAAATGATGGTATATGTATGTATGTATATATTCTTTTTTTTATATGGTATATATATAAATGTATTTTATTATGAAAAAATGTCAATTTACATTATCTTCATCAGAATTGCCTCCGTAGCCTTTGTTGGCGGGTAAATATTGGTTGGAGGGGGCACCATAGTTTTGAGAAGGGGCGCCATAGTTCTGGGAAGGCTTTGGAGCAGCGTAGTTTTGAGAAGGTCTGCTGCTGCAAGTCAAAATACGTATATGTAGTTTTAAAAATATCAAAATTTGGTCTTAATAATAAGTATGGCTATGTGATACAATACCTAGAGAAGACAGCTTGAGTTTGTCCACTATGAGAAGATGAGGAGTGGTCGGAAGAGCCGCCGGGAGCGCCGTATTGAGAAGATGGAGCATTAGGAGCGCCATACTGAGACGATGGGGCACCGTATTGGGAAGAGGGAGCATTGGGAGAACCATATTGGGATGATGGGGCACTTGGGGCACCGTATTGGGAAGACGGGGCACTTGGGGCACCGTATTGGGATGATGGGGCGCTAGGGGCACCGTATTGAGAAGATGGGGCGCTAGGGGCACCGTATTGGGAAGATGGAGCACTGTATTGGGAAGATGGGGCGCCGTATTGGGAAGATGGTTTTTGGGGAGCTCCGTAGTTTTGAGAAGGTGGGCTTTGTTGACCCGGTGGTAAATAGCGATTTACTGGCGGTTCTGCTTTTACAAGAAGAGCGCAAGATATCGCTAGCAACGCACATCCGAGGAACTAAAATAAATATTAAATTATGAATTTTATTCTTTTTAAATGTTTTTAAGAAATTTTAATCTCGATTTTTATTCAATTAAAGAAAAGAGTTGAAAAAATTATGAATAGGTTTATCCTAGCCACTCGTTAAGCTCTCTAATGAATTTTAAGTAAAAGTTTACATTTTTTACATTGTGTAGTGTTTACATTTTCATGTTTTGTATTAAATGAATATTTTTACATATAATATTTAAAAATGAGTCGGAATAATTTTAAAAAAATATATAAAGCCCAAACCTTCATTATGGATGAGTTTCGTTTAATTTACTCCCACAAGCTAGTTCTGAAAATATAAGGACAATTTTATACAAAATGAAACATATTTTAATGATATCAAATTTGAATGTTTATAATATATTTTAGGGCTGATATGAATCTAGGGAATTATTTTCTAATTTTTATTAGCAAATCTTATAAGATTTGCATAAAATTATATTGAAAAATATGATATTGAAATCAAAATGTTAATGCAAAATAAATTTCTATTATGTTATGAATATATGTAAATGAATCTAAGCAATGACTTTTAAATTTGTTGAAAGATTTAAAATTCAATGTGTAATTAAGGCATAGTTAATTTTTTAGTATCGAGAATGAAACTTGCAAGGAAAAGTTAAGTCAAATGAAATTAAATGAATATCGTTATGTTATAGACATAAACAATGAGCTATACGGATGATGTAAATTGTATGATTTATATATTTAAGTAAATTCTTTAAATGATGTAAATATATTGTGACAAAATAAGGCAAAAAAAGTGAAATTTAAGTAAATCCAACTGTATTCAGTTTGAAAGCTCGTTTACAAAGAATTGAAATCTCGAATGAAATCGCATGTTCCTTCATGAATTTTACAAATGTATATTTGAGATATTTAAATTAAATGAAATCTTGAAAGGATCACATATGAAACTAATCATGATGATGTTAAAGTGAACATCAGTTTTCATGCAATGCAATGATATGATTGTGAGCACAAGAGGACGAATCAACCCTTAGTGATAAGGATCGTATTCAGTGCTGTGCTTGCTGTGATTACCACTTGGGATTCAGCGAGTGAATGATAATGATCCAGATCATCATCCGACGTTTATATAGTTGCAGTAAAGATGAGACCGTGGGCGTTTCGAAACAAGAGCGTTTTACCATTGAAACCACTCGACGATATTGAAGATGGTGGGGGAGCATCTTGGACGCGCACAACACATTTCGCATTATAAATTTCTTTAAGCGTTTTGCAATAAAACAGCTAATAATAATAATAGGCAGAGGAGGGCTAAGTGTGTGTACGTACACCTCAACACCAAATCAAGGATAGTGATCTTACACAGGTTAGAAGAGATGATGCATCGATCGGTTGTGCAAGACGACGCTAGAATTATTCGAGGGCGAGCAATTGATCGATCGATCTAATTGGCCATCGGACCAAACTGTGAAAATTGATATTGGACCGTATGATCTCTTTCATCATGTAAATCACAGTGTTTTTTTTTATCCTACCGTTAAGTGGAGTAGGTGTTTGCTTCTGAAACGGCTGTCGACCGCGTCACGAATTATCATCTCTCGTTGTTAATTAAAAACCAAGTTAATTGAATCAATCGAAACATTGAAACTTTCGCAACAGTCTCGCTTTCGTCCGTGGTGTGTGAGAAAATTTTGTAACTTTTTTTCCCTTCGTTATGATTGCAAATTTTATAAACCGCAAATTATATTTTGTGTCGATTTTTTTTCTCATTATTGTAATAAGCCCTTCTGTAATACTACTATATGTATGTTGTTGGTTGTTTCGATTTAAATTATTTATGTAAGTAATATCAAAGGTTGCTTCTTGAATGGTATTTTTTCAAAAACAATATACGGACTTAAAATGCAAGTTAAACTTATATAATATTTTAATATAAAAAATATGTACATATGTTCCTATTTGTATTTGTTACAGTCCAACTGTACATTTTGTTCGTTCATGAAAATACTAGTATGTTCATGCACGGACCAATCAGGTAAATTATAGTGTACACAAAAGAACAATTGACAAACGAACTATGTATGTAGTTTGTTCATGCATAAACTATTGATTATCATAAGTATTCTAAATTTCTTGTCCCATCCTCTATGTACATATATGTACAAATATGCTCATCCTGGGTTTCAATATTTTTAATATAATCGGAAACGGGAATTATAGTAACGTTGCAATTCGCTTTCCATAAGATTTTCCTTTTAAATACCTATACTTGGCGTTTTGACATTTCAAAAGTTTTCACAGCCAAAAATTTCATGAGACACCTGGTGAGTATATTTGAAGATATCTTTTGACTTAAACTAAGCCTAATACATAGTTTGTATGTGAACAAAATAGTATGTTCATGAACGAACCGGAGTGAACACTTGAACTATATACCCTTTGATTATTTCGGTTATAAAATGCTTTTTAAATTTAAATTTAACTCTCAATGTTCAAATATGAATATACATATTTAAATACAGATGTCGATTTCAGTTTCTATTAGCTATATGGAATAACGCTTTCTACATCGTACATAGCAAATCGTATACATCGTAAATCGTACAATTTGAACTTAAGCATAAATTAGTTTCTTTAAATTTAAAATATTATCGTGGTTACTATTTTTATTATTAATAAGAATAGGTTATTTTAATTATGTATAAATCTATTTAGCAAAAATTGAATTTCGCAAATGTAACCTCTATAATCGTTGATGGTTATTGCTTGATTGATAATAATCGATGTTGTGTATATGTCATCATCATAATCATCGTCTGCTTTAACGTCGATTTGGTGATATCGATCCGAATCATCGTGTTGCATCAAATTCAAATGCAATGTGCCAGTTATGTATATATGGCTTCAGGCTGAATCATTATTTTATTTCACTGCAGGCGCATCGATCTTAAATGGGTAATGACGACCGCAATATATTATATTACGCATAAAATAAGCTCATATTTTCAATGTTGAAATATTTATTGACATCCAGATATACTTTTGCATTCCTTTAAATTATATCAAGGTCGAAATTTTAGGAAAAATTTGAATTTTCAAAAAATATCCCACAGTACAATATGCTTATAAATTTCCACTATAATGAATTATGATGAGTTTCAGATTCACGATTAAAAATTTATGCGTGTTGAAATATCATAAATTTTATATGATTCGTCCAATATTCGTACTGGACGAAGGTCTTTCTATCAGAGAGTATCATTGATTCTGGAACTTTAGCATACACATTTTTTATACTACATCATCCTCGCTTGATCATCACGACGAGTTCTCATCAAAACTATGTATGCAATCAATCGCAAGTTTCATTCGATTCACTTACCAATTCAGTACCATCAATCACGACGCGTCAACTCGTCCGTAGAATCGCAACATCTCAATAATTAAATTCCAACGATATAATTGAAACATATTCTAATGCAATTCGATATTTGAAAGGTGTGTCGACCTCGTAATGATAAATTCACAATGCAAAATTTGAACCGCATTGTTGCAATTTGACCTGAACATATGTATGTACCTACGATTGATACTAATTGTTTAACACTTCGCTACCTCACGCTCGTCTCAAATAAGGGAGCAAAAGCACAAAAGATCAAAAGAGCTTTTGTTTTTTTTTAATATATTATATAAAAGCTCACCTATGTAACTTCAGAAGAAGTGACTGATGAGTCACGAGCGTACCTTCACCTTCGCTCGTCGCTCCAATTACTACAAAGTGAATTTTTCGCATATCACGCCAATTATTCGGTAGTTCACGTTCAAGCCAATTGCATCATCCAATTTTTTTACAGTCGTAATGACCATATTTTTTTACAACGAGGATCGTGTCATCGATCCGCCGCAATTTTCCGACATAATGCATATCAATTGGCATGGTAAAGGTCGAAATTTTAAGGCTATGAATTCTTTTTTCACCTATGTATGTATGTGCACATTCACGTATTTTAATTACATATATTCAGGGTTAGCTTTTTCATTGCTCTCTTTTTTTTTAATACGGACAATAGTACTTGCTCGCTATATGTATGGTGTTGTAAGCGTTTTCGTATGACGCGTTCAAGTCGTATTATGAATATTAATGAGGATGTAAAAGCGTCGGATAGGTCTAGGTTAAAAGGGTTTATCCAAATATCTTTCGAATTCGGAACATATTTATTTGTTAAATAAAAAAACCTTGACATGTTTTATACAGTTTTCTGCGATTTTTTATTGTAATATAGCATTTACATGAGGCTCAAAAGCCCCATGAGGCTCAAAAGGGGGCGCCACAAGGGGCGCAGCCCCGTGGGGCCCCGAAGGGGGCCCAGGGGGCCCAGCCTCATGGGGCGCAGCCCCATGGGGCTCAAAAGGGGGCGCCACAAGGGGCGCAGCCCCGTGGGGCCCCGAAGGGGGCCCAGGGGGCCCAGCCTCATGGGGCGCAGCCCCATGGGGCTCAAAAGGGGGCGCCACAAGGGGCGCAGCCCCGTGGGGCCCCGAAGGGGGCCCGGGGGGCCCAGCCTCATGGGGCGCAGCCCCATGGGGCTCAAAAGGGGGCGCCACAAGGGGCGCAGCCCCGTGGGGCCCCGAAGGGGGCCCGGGGGGCCCAGCCTCATGGGGCGCAAGCCCTAATAGGCATTAACTAAGGGGGGCGAAGCCCTAGACGGCAATTAATCATGGGGGCGCGGAGGGGCGAAGCCCTAAAAGGCAACTGATCATGGGGGCGAAGCCTTAGACGGCATTTAATCATGGGGGCGCGGAGGGGCGAAGCCCTAAAAGGCATTAACTAAGGGGGGCGAAGCCCTAAACGGCAATTAATCTTGGGGGCGCGGGGGGCGAAGCCCTAAAAGGCAACTGATCATGGGGGCGAAGCCTTAGACGGCATTTAATCATGGGGGCGCGGAGGGGCGAAGCCCTAAAAGGCATTAACTAAGGGGGGCGAAGCCCTAAACGGCAATTAATCTTGGGGGCGTGGGGGGCGAAGCCCTAAAAGGCAACTGATCATGGGAGCGAAGCCTTAGACGGCATTTAATCATGGGGGCGCGGAGGGGCGAAGCCCTAAAAGGCATTAACTAAGGGGGGCGAAGCCCTAAACGGCAATTAATCTTGGGGGCGCGGGGGGCGAAGCCCTAAAAGGCATTAACTAAGGGGGGCGAAGCCCTAGACGGCATTTAATCATGGGGGTGCGGAGGGGCGAAGCCCTAAAAGGCATTAACTAAGGGGGGCGAAGCCCTAAACGGCAATTGCTCATGGGGCGTGGAGGGGCGAAGCCCTAGAAGGCAAAGGCTCAGGGGGGCGCCGAGGGCGAAGCCCTAGAAGGCAAAAAAAATTTTGATTTTTTTTTTTGATTTTTTAAAAAAATTTTTTTTAATTTTTTTTTAATTTTTTTTTTATTTTTTTTTTAATTTTTTTTTTGATTTTTTTTTTTATTTTTTTTTTATTTTTTTTTTTAATTTTTAAATTTTTTTTTAATTTTTTTTTTTTTTTAATTAAATTAGCTTAGTCATGTTTAAGCGGTTTATATTATAAACACTGAGCGAAGCCGGGTAATACAGCTAGTAATATATAAAAAACTGTAGTAAAAAAAGTATTTTTTTAAAACGAGGCTTTTATTAATTTTGTCTACATAAATATTAAAAAATACTAAAATATAAAATAAAAAATATAATTATATATATAATTTAAAAAATTTATATAAATTACTAAAATATAAAATATAAATACAAAAAATTATCATTTGTTATAATTAAGATTTCAATCAAAATTATGATCCCGGCTTAAATTAATGTAATTAAATTAAATATATTACTTAAAGCCTTCGGTTGCCTTTATATATTTTTATCCTTTGGCCATGACCTGTCATCGTCTCCAAAATTTTTGGATTCTTAAACGTGTTTATTACGATTATTTTTCATCATCGAACTAAATTTCTATCGGTGACCAAACCGCGCAAAATGAAAAGTTTCGAACCGATCGGAAGAAAGTAGGAAATAGCGTTAGACCATAAAGCGAAGTGAAGCTAATTAAAAGCATATTTTGGTACATTACATGTATTTAAATGATATTCCTTTAATTCAAATTTTTATATTTATATATATATATATATATACATATATATATATATATATATATATATATATATATATATATATATATATATATATATATATATATATATATATATATATATATATATATATATATATATAATTTACATTCACTTGATTATTATGTTAGATATATGTATGTAATTTACTCGATCTCATTCAATGTCCATATTTTTTGCATACTTATTTATGTATAGTACATAATCATGTGAAGAAAAAATTGTGGCCGGGCAAAAACTTGAGTTTTTTGTATACGAGTGTTTAATACAAACAAAATTATATTTCCTTGCTTTCAATTGAAAGTAGATACAATTTGCTCAGTCTGTCCTGAGCCATTGAAGATCTTAAATAAATTTTGAGTATTTTAAGTTTATATAACGCTTTTATACTATTAAGCTTTCAGCTTATGCGGCTTATTGGAAAATTAAAGCAAATTCTAAATGTTATCTTCATATTTTATATTTCTTTGCCGAATTATTATAATCTAATTCTAATCAAAGTTATTCTGTTTATTATGTTTTTTCTCAAGGCTTTCATTCAAAGTCTGAAACAATATCTTTATATTTATTATTGTACTAGAAAAATCGGGAATTAGTCACATTCATTTAAAATAAGCATTCAAAATTCAAAATTTTGGTGACGATTTTGGCACCCCTCGATTTTCGCTCAGCTCTGCATATACTGTATGTGAAAAAAATCTCAAAATTTGATTAATTGAAATCATTTTGTATTATATTGTATCGAGAATCACTTACAGTAAATATCGTTTCAAAAACTTTTGTCAGAGCGTGTGAGCGATTTAGAATCTGAAAAAAAGGCACTCATTACACAAAAGGAACGTGCAAATCGTTCGAATACTGCAATATAAGCAATAAATTTTCCGCTTTTACCGTTTTGCTCCGATTTTGCATTGGGTAACATTACCGAACAATTAAACTCATGGGAAACGTCCGAAACTGTAACGTCTATATAAGAATATACCAATAAAATCAAATTATGCATCGTTTTGCAAGAAGTCACCTCTACGCGACCAGATTGCAATGATTCAGTTCAATTACGTAGAAGATCCAATTAAAAGTAAAAGGAGACGAACATGGTTTTACGAACAAGTCCTTTTACGCATTCGAAAGCTATAAAATTCGATTGCAGACTATCTAAATCGGTAACCGAGGCAATTAGTAATAAAACCTCACGAGCAATACGGTACCAGCGCCTCATCTTCTTATACCAAATTTAATCATTATGTACATACATACATAGCTGTGGTTGTTAGCGAAAATCGTGA
Organism: Arctopsyche grandis; assembly: GCF_051622035.1. Classification (NCBI taxonomy): domain Eukaryota; kingdom Metazoa; phylum Arthropoda; class Insecta; order Trichoptera; family Hydropsychidae; genus Arctopsyche; species Arctopsyche grandis. The sequence goes on from NC_135357.1 coordinate 11,918,628, forward strand.
TGAACCGTGACTGAAACAATGGTGCTTGCATTTATTGATTTAAATTTCGCAAAACAATTAGTACGTAGAGAGTGATTAGCGAAAAGTCATTAAATCACACACACTCACGCGCTCGATTCGAGATGAATGATTTAAAAGTTAACAGTTTGATACGTTGATGAGAGGTTGTGCATCAGGCTTGATTTAAATTGATGAATGCATATGGCAGATGAAGGCCTGACCATTTCGAAATACTTGCAATGCAATTTTTACATTTTAAAACACTTCTTATCACTGCAATTTTATTATTGATAAATTCCATTAATTTTATATCGCTAAATAATAAAAATCTTTAAATTAATTGCCGATTTATTTCAATGAATTTATGGCCATTCAATTTTTGTGCAAGCAATTTTAAAACGATTATAATATTACGACAACGAAAGTATCTTTTACTACAATTATTTTTTTCAATTTTCGTTTGTTAAATTAAAATTAATAATCGATAATTAAATTAAAATTAATTGTTATTTAACAGTACATAAATGCTTGATATTTTCGCGTGTAACTTTATATCGAATATAATAGATAAATAATGTGTCTACGATTATTATATAAAACTTAAACGTGAAATTTTTATATTATATAATTTGAATAGCCAAAGTTAATTTAAATATTTTACAATAATTACATTATTATATTTCTGAAAATATCAGCAATGCTTTTGGAGAAGCTTACCCACAAAATGAAACGAATAAATTGTTCTAATTAAAAAATGCCTTTATTCTCACAGTTTTCTACACAAGTAAACGCAATTCAGAAGCATAGAAACTAAAATACGCATTTCATTATCATCATCATTTACAGTTTTTTACCATCCATTCCTGGATGAAGAACTATCCAACACGCTTCCATTTGTCTCTGTTTTGGGTAACACTCATCCATTTCATCCCACACATTTTTTGAATTTCATTAATTGTATCCTTCCTTTCCTTTTACATTCTCTCGAGTATCATTCGAGCACTTATTTTGTTCATCTATCGTCCGTTCTTTAATGACCTGCCCATTGAAATTTTAATCTCTTTACGCTTTCCATGATATCAACTGCCGTTTTTATATTTTTCAACCAAATATTCATATTTTTATCTCTTCTCTTTATTCTTAACATACAGTGTTCTTTACTTCTTTGAGTGCATTGGATTTATGCAGCATTCTGGCGTTCAATTTGCAAGTTTCGCATCAACGCGTCATCACTGGTAAAACACAAAGATCAAAGATATTTTTCTTCAAGTTATCCCAAGTAAAAAATCTCAGTTCACATCCTGATTACTGTATATAAGAAATCTAAAAAAATGTTTGTAAATCTGTCTATAGATAAATTACAATTAGTTAATCTTTCAAATGATAAATATTATTTTAATTAAAGAAATATTGTTAAGATCACATTTCAAATCAATACCAAATAAATTAAAATATTTAAAAGTGCCTCATGCAACTTCCGAGTGCGAAAGCTCCAGACGAGTAATTGCAAACGATTTGTTTTGGCTCACGCCACACTTCCTACACAATTGTTGAGCTACCTACTGCCACATTTATCTCTCAGCACATTTTTGACACGTCAAAGTCGTCTATAGAGGACACATTTAGACGTGTAATTAAGCCATTAATTGCTGGGGTAAATTTAAAGAGCAACGAAAAGGTCAACGTATGATTGTTCGTCGGATCATCGTGCGACATAACCGCAAGGTTGCCGTGAACATCCTGCTGAACAAATAAATTCATATGTCCTAATAATTATTATAACAAAGCAATCTAGAGTTCGCGGAAGCCTTGAACGATTTCTTAATAACAAAAGAATAATCATCTCGGTCGAATTGTGGTCACGATCGTTCCTTATAATAATCATAAGCGGTATTCTTAAAACGGGACTCATTTGCGAGGCGATTTTGCAACTGAATATCATGCGATTGTGCAACGTGAGATTTGACATTATTTTCTATTGATGATGCGGCGACCGATCGATTCGCGTTTAGGTATTGTGTTATTAAATTAAACGAAGCTCGCAGCTTTTTTTTGCAAGTGCGTGATATTTACATATGTAATTTTTGTTCACCTTGCACGACTTTGAATCCGAAAGAAACATCGCCGTTTCATCATTCAAGACTCTTTAACATTAACATTGCCCAGCGTGATGTCGGTAAATAGATTTCCAGCGAGATTATAGTAGCCAGTGTGAGGTCAATTGCCACACACATAACTCAAATTATATACATTTCCATAATGAAGAGCTTCGCTTTGAGCTTTTTGAACCGCAACTGCAATATTTATTTTGACTAGGTTCGAAATCGATAAAATCAAACATTATTATGCATCCATTAGATTATAAATATTGAGACACTGCCAAAAAACCAATAACTTATCTGATCGGTCGTAATCGGAAAGTCTCATACACTTTTGAAAATTTATTACTTAGGTCAATAGTAGACCATAATGGTCCATTATGACTAGTTCATGGTTCATACAACACTGACTTCATCACGATTCATAGAAAAATCTAAGAAAATTGAGACTATAATTCAAGGAGTGTTACAAAATATACTCGATTATTGTCGAACTAATTTCCCTCATGATGCTATTTTTATAATTATTCTGAAACAAAAGCAAAAAGCGAAGTATGTAAAAAGTAATGAACATCAATAATTTTAAATACAATTTCATTGTTAAAAGTCGCAACAATATTTATCAAAATTCAATAGAAATATAAATCGAATACCAGTAAAATAATAATATTATAAAACTAAAGCTCTCCAACTGTATATTTATAAATAGAAAGAAATAGAAATTTACTAAAATTTTTAGTAAAACGTAACGCAAAAATACCACTATGCTCATTGCATATATTATATACATATTTAAGAATTCTTGGTAAAGTCGGTATAGCCTATGGACCCAAGGGGTTTGTTAATACAAAAAGGTATACAAGAATACAAATATCAAGTAATATAAATAACAAACAAAAAACAAATAAAAAGAAATATGAATAACTCAAAATAGAAGAAAATAAAATAAACAATTAAAAATATTTTAGTTGATATTTACATACATATATGTATATATATATATATATATATATATATATATATATATATATATATATATATATATATACATATATGTATGTAAATATCAACTAAAATATTTTTAATTGTTTATATATACATATATGTATGTATACATATACATGTAAAATCAAGATGATAAGGGTTTCAAATGATGCAAGTGGATTAGATAAAACAGAATTTATGCCAGCCGGCAGTATGCAGTGGCGTAGCGTGAATTCAAATTAAACAAATTAAAAAATCAGTAAAAAAGGCGCGCTTCGTGGCGCCCCCCAGGTGCCGGCTTCCCCCCGCATTGCGGGGTCTGCGGGCGCGGTAGCTACGCCACGGGTAGTATGGCTTAATTGTAGCATGTATTTTTAGCACCAAGTGATCAGCGGGTTCGATCCGCCATACTGCTGGTTAGATTTGGGGGGTATTTGTGGCTCCAATCGATCGTTTCTTATCAGAGTTTTCCAATTTTATCTGATCATTGTTGAAACGGGTCCTCAAAATTGGCAAAAAATCATCTTTCCTGTTGTCACAAATATTTTGTATTTATTTTGTGTTCTTCAGTTTCTCAAAATATAGTGATTTATGTAACAATAAAATGCTGCATTGTTTGTAATTAATTGTCCAGGAAGGTGCATTGGGGTCTTCCTGTCAAGCCTTCTTGGTATATACATATCTATGTAAAATAAAATAATAGAAGAAAACTCAATAATGCTTCGTACCAGAATCATATAGGAATCGGAGTACTACTTCTCTCTGGAAAGGTTCACTTGCACTTAGTATTTTTTTTTTTTTGATTTTTAAATGCTTTTTATTATTACGAAATTATGTTCACAATACATCTTTTATCTATTTTAATAGCTACTGATCTACTGATCATTTTCTATTTTACAATTTTAATTTAATTTGGTTAGTAATTACAGTATTATATTATTCTAATGTTAATCTAAAGCATAATAGGAAAAAGAGCTCAAAAACCTATTTACAATCCTTATAAATGTTCATAATACATCTAATACATAATATTAATTAAAGACTATCTTAAGTCGATGACCTAAAGCAGATTGTGTTTAGGTAATCTGTGTTTATACCTGAAGGGTATAGACATTTTGTTGTAATCACCGAGACTCTTCACAAGTGTGTTAGTATGGTTATTAGTGATTCTTTCATAGAATCTACTGGTTAGTTTGTTAGTAATGTCTGTAACAAACGGAATATTATATATAGCATGCAGTTTTTTCAGGTTAGTATATATGGGTGTATTATAAATTATTTTAAGGGATTTATTTTGTATTACTTGGAGCTTGGAAAGGTTAGTATTCGAGGCGTTATTCCATACAGGTGAAGCATAGGTTAATAATGGTAATATGAGCGCGCGATATAATTTTATTTTATTTAGCGTTGATAAAGAACTATGGCGATTAAATATTGGATATATTGAGGATATACCCCGCATCGCCTTGCATTTCGCTGCCTCAATGTGAGGTGCCCATCTCATTCTTTTATCAAACGTTACTCCTAAATATTTTATTACTGACTGCCATTTCAGACTTTCTCCAGAGGGGATTTTCAGATCTGAACTTGGCTTATGTTTTCTAACACTAAAGAATATGGCGTCTGCTTTGGTTTGATTAATTTGAATTTTCCACTTAGTGAAGTGTTCAGTCATTGTTTTAATTGCAAATTCAAGATTTTTAAGAATAGTGTCTGGTTTTTTGCTACTTGTGAAGCAAGCTGTATCATCTGCATATAGGGCTATGTGACAGTTTTTTGGAATTGGTATGTCATTTATATATATGGAGAACAAGACTTAGTATGAAACCCAGCATTTGTATAGCTCTTGAGCAAATATTATCAACACTAAAATTATAACTGCAGTGAAATTATAATTACACTGAAGTTTCAGTGAAATCATATCTAAATACATTTTCACTGGGTATAGTTATATTTTCACTACGGAAATTACATATTTACTGGGCCCTATTGGTGATATTATAATTTTTGACAGTTGGATGATAATGAAATGCCATTATTTTAAGATTATTTTAGATTATTGTGAGTACGGCGCTGACATGAATCGCACCACCCCATGTCACAACCCCGATCCTCTCCATCCCCACTCTCCTCATGGGCCACTATCAGTTGCAAGCCAACACTTATTTATTTAAGGTTATTAAAATATCAATTTTAATAAAAAAAAATCACAAACATACATATGTATGTACCTATTCACATATAAAAACGATTTAATTATTAAAAATCGTTCCCCATCCCGTAGCGGTCGACTGCGACCTTCGTTGAATAGATCTGACATGAAAATTCCATCATATTGAATACACGCTAACTACCCAGCATGATTATGTACAAATATCACACGTCAGTTATATCAGTATTGGATTCGCTTCCGAAATGGTTCGATCGTGATTCTTACTGCGGAACTGGAAAGCTAATTGATCCTCTCTCGTCCATCATCGTTTGCTTCAGTTTCGCAATCAAATTAACACCGACGCCGAAATCAATTATGCGCAGATAATTTTCCGTATGGTTCGTGGGCGAGTTACGTGTTATCCAACATCTGCATTAACATCTGCATGTACGTATTCCGTAACGCGGCGAGCTTTTGACAATCGCGTTCACTTGTCAAAATTTCGATTTGGGTCAATTCGACCCCATTTAGAAATGTCTTCGGTGTGTTTGTCTATCAAAAATCACTTACATAATCAAAATTCGGTACCAATATGGAGCGACATACGCTAAGATTGACCTCTTCTATACATCTCTTAAAACGTGTAATAAATAAAATAGGAATTCTATGACGTTATTGCTTATTTTGGTATCTATAATTATATTACATTTAATTAAAAATTTAACGATATTTTATTAATAATTTGTGTAGTAAGTAAAAACAATTATTAGTAATTATTACATATTACAGTGTAATACTTCAAGGCTGAAAATAAAATAAAAGTAAAAAAAATTGGTGTGAAATAAATATACAAATAATTAGATCTATTACACCCAAATTAGACCGTTGGCATTCAAGCAGCTTCCGTTTTTAAAATTCGATAGATTTGTATAAATACTAATAATGATACTAATTTATCGAAAAACTTGAAATTCAAGGTAAGTGGGCTGCAATTTTATGGTCTTATTTTAGTCCTTATAAAAGTAGTAATTTAAATATTTTCTATGCAAGTGATGGTCACTCTATTTAAATTTGATCTACTTATACAAAATCATTTATCAGATCAAAAAATATAATGATAGCTCACATTCAAGGTGTCGAGTCGAATTAATGCATTTTCTAACCTTCTTATTTCTAATTATATTTTAATTTCACTTTTAATACATCTTCTTCATCTTAAATACATAATATTTCAATTCAATATATACATATTTAAAAATACATCATTTAACGTCTAAAAAAACGATTAAAAGACATGAAAATTGTGACTGCATTGGTGGGAAACGCTTTTTATGATCCATTTTTACAAACCTCTTCTTATTGCAATAAGCTGTTTTATAAATTCGTAATTTGATATCAATTGATTCATAAGCCTACATCTCTCATTTTAAGTCATTGCTTCAGATGTTGTAGATAAATTTGTATGCTATCATTTGAACAACAACTAATAATTATTTTAATAGAACAACGGTGCTATTTGTCAATTTTGTGTTTGAACTAGTTATTTAAATGTCGTAAATTTAATAATAGACATTTCAGTATTGTTTTTGAATAAAAATAAATGAATTCAATTTGCAGAATTTCACAGTGAAAAAGGAATGTCGCAACACTGTTGTTCGCTAATTATGTTAAACAAAGAACATTAAAATTCATTCGGCGATATTGACGTTTTGTACAAAGAGCGGTGTCTTATTTTTTCTTTATTGTATTTCACACGTCAAAAGCCCATTATTATTATGGACGGCGATAACAATGGTCACGCTTCGTTAGCGTTTAGTAAAAAAAATAACACTTTTTCCCGAGGGGACGCGTTGGAAACGTTGCGAAAACTCCGATTGGCGAAGTGTCAGATTTTAACGGTTTCGTTAAAACTCGAAAAGGCTACATGCCCATCTCGGATCACAGGCTCCGAAGCTCAATATCGATTCTGCAATAGATTCACATCCGTGGGAATTTCCTACACAGTATTTGAGGATAACAAACATCATGTTTGAGTACTGAACTGAATGAACGAATTCCAATATAAATAAATATGGAATTTATTTAGCTATTTGGAAACCTTTAAGTTTAGTAAACATTTTTTTTTTACTTTTATTAATACTCTTGGGCTTTATTTATAATTTATGTATATATCATCATTCACATCTATTCAGCTTTTATCCATTGCTGGATAAAATACTCTCCAACACGCTTTAATTCGTCTCTGTTTTGAGCAACCCTCATCCATCTCATCCCACACATTTTTCTAATTTCATCTACCCATCTCCGTTGCAGCCTTCCTTGTACCCTTTTACATTTTTTCATATACCATTCGAGCACTTTTTTCATTTATCTATCGTCTGTTCTTCTAGCTAATCTATTCATACAAATATATAATGGTCAATGAGAGTCTGTAGCATTTGTAGCACTAAAGCTTCCAAAAAGAAAAAATGTTCTGAAATAATAAAATTTCAGTAATATGTTTTAGTATTTTGGGGTCATCAATGTTCAATGTCTATATTTAATCAATTTCAAAAGTGACAAAGACCCGTAAAATAGCATGACTACCAATTTGATCTTAGGCGATAGAAATCGGACTTTCTGACGCTTTTTGGCAAAAAAATCAAAATAAACTACTTTAAATCGAATTATAAAAAAAAAAACAAATCAAATAATCAGATATTTTATTGAGATCTTTGGTCTACATAGTTTGTAAGTATTTATAAATAAAAGTAGTTGAGGTTATGTATAAAACAGTGAAATTTGTCTAAACCTAAAGGAAACTGGGACTAACTTCTTTTCAGTTCTTTCTACAACGAAACTGGACGTAATTATTATGAAAATCTGTAATTTCTCGCTAGGTTCCCACTACATTTTTCGGATCAATTTTATATCAACTGTTTGTCCTTTTGAACTGATATTATTGTAAAATTAATCAATAATTCTCTTCATGGACGGACATTCTTTTAGTACATCAGAGGCATGTTTTTCGGATGACTTTTTTATATAGAAAAACGTTTTGGCTATATAAAAAAGCAGCCCAGAATATCTTGTGAAGGTCGTTTAGCGAAACTTGATTCATGGGGAAAGGCTGAAGATCCCATGGGTACAGGGCTGACGATTGCGATTACATTTTTTATGCGTATTCGTGACGTTTCCGTGAAAGCCTCCGTATATATGTAGTTTTCGAGGTCTCTGAAGATGATTGCATAAATTAAATTGATCGATATTGATTTGACGATGTTCTACATATAATAATATTAATGTTCGTATCATGACTAGTACCGGACGCTGTTAAAGCATAACGACCCTGCGATCGAAGCTTTCCATTTCGCCGCATAACTTCATTATTACTGACTATCATCATTATGATGCAATATCGACCTAATCCTTCAAATTTACTTACTATTAATAATATTTCGTCATATTATTTGTACAAATCGGATCATGTATGGTGAAACTACATTTTTTCTTTAATAGACAATGAGCAGGGCTGTCCATTAATTTTCGTACACGATCAACCTATTGATTTAGAATTAGTATTCACAATCTATGGGCTTAATTTTTATTTATTTAATAAAAACTTGTACTTTTTTAATCTTATCAAGTTGTAGAAGAACTAGTTTATTTTTCTGTTTTTATCTTATATTTAACCTTGGTGGGTTTCTTTCTATCTCTGAAAGATTACTGCTGTATCGTTAATTAAAGTGAGGAAATAAAAGTAACGAAAAATAAGCATAAAATTGAAATAGACATATGAAAAAAGTCATTGAAAAAAATATCACTATAAAAGTAAAATTTCAAATGAATTCATTTATCTGTTTTATTTATTGATTCAGAAAGAGTAAATTTACAAACATTTAGTACAATTTCAATGGTTTGAATAGCAGAAAAAAGTTTTGCTTTCCGTTAATATTTGCTGGTAAGCACCCCTGGTGTTTAATAGTATATACATACATATGTACATAGTATCATATATACAATATTAGAGTATAATTTCATAATATAATACCTTTTCATATACTATTATAAATATAAAAAACTATGTAGAACAATATTTGAATTTAAAATATATTTTTTATAACAACAAAGAACAATTTTATTTGATATTAAAATTAATACAAACTGTAATGAATGTGTTTGTTCTTCCATTTCGGTACTACAACTAAAATCGAAACGTCATTGTTCAATCATCAATCACGCTTCTATTGATTGATGGATTTAACTGTTCTTAATTTGAAGTGCACACATACACACACCCACTAATAACAATGTAAAACGTATGTGATCGTGTGAATAATTGAAATTGCACACGATTTTACGTCGCTCGAAAGCGCGCGCATTTCACATTTACAGATTATGCACGGTGGTGCAGTCCAAGCGATGCAACAGACTGCACCGGTGCAAACAATACTGGATCAATCGTTGAATGAAAAATGAGTGCAGATGGGGAATGCGAGTGGTCGATTTGAAAATAGTAGCACACGACTTGAATAAATAATCACCTGGCAAATCGATTACATGAAGTATGTGTGCGGAGATGCGAACTAACGGCTCACATCAAAGCCGATGGTTCGTATGATGTATTACCATTGCAATTAGCGAAAATAGTCGGAGAGTCTTCGCAAATGCATTTCGACGCGTTATGCATGTTTCTACCTATAAATATGTGTGTGAGAGGCCAGTTTACTGTGGGTTTGGCGAATTGTTAAGTAATTATGTACGCGAACGAGAGATACTCCCATGTATGTAGTTACAACAGTTAACTGCTGTTCAACATCGATTCAGACGTTTCAAACATTTTTACGAGCCAACAAACTAGAGGCATCAAACCAATGTGCACACATATATTTTATTTAAAAGTTATACCAGGAACACCTAATTGGTAAAAACAATACGCCTGACGTCTTCTTACGGTTTGCAAAGAAGATTTTAAATTTTATTCCCTTTTCACTTCTCGAGCTAGCTTAGAAGATCCGTTTTTGGAATTTTGAAAAGCACAATCGTTAATAAGTGAAGCGTAAAGGAGGTTTGTAAAAAAAATGAGATTTTGCACAGTGTATTATTCTTTCCGTTTTTGATCGATTTTTATATAAAAAATCCTACCGTATTCTTTTAATGTTATTTGGACCACAAATTAAGATAATTTAAATTTTTTGAAATTTATTTCTATCCCGACACTTGAAAATGTATTAAAATGATATGAGCCGTGTTCTCATCCCTTGATTCCCATGTTTCTGACATTATTTTTTTTTAAAACGCACTCATTTAAAAAAAAAAAAAAAAAAACACAGAAATGGAAACGATAAAAATAACGCGACGAATCCACTTCTCTCAAAACACTGATTTGCGTAAAATGGACAATTTCGTATTTTTTTTAAATAATAAGCAACCCAAGGAAGAGAAAGTAGGGTTAGAACAATAGAGGAATTCCTAATGAGATGCGATGCAGGCAATGGATGCTTCAAATAACCTAAACACTAAAATAGCATTTTAACTATATGTATACATATATTCAAATACCCTATTTTAACTATATTATATTCAAATACCCAAAACAATAATATATTATTTTTGGTTAAAACCATTTTTTATAAGTGGCCCAATACATTTGTCCACGGCTGTACAATAATTTACAATAAAAAATGTATACGTAGGTATATGCAACTTAGAGTCGTTCAAAACACATTGATTCTGGTTCAAATTGGCAGAAGCAGAGTTCTGGAGCCTGATTCAGCGGGCACCCAAAGCTTGAGGCCAACCAGAACTTTTGGAATTTGACATTCGCCCCTTAGAGCCCGACCACACTGAGTGACTTGCGGGAAACTCAGTGGGTGACTTGGTTGTGCGACCAGTTCAAATGTATTCAGTTGTATGAAGCATGCCACACCCAGCAACTCACTGGCTGCCCAAGACGACCAGCTATATCAATTGCCGGTTTTGAGTCTGGTTACGGTTATTTTATTGCTTGACTTGATTTTAATACTTAACCGTCGTGATCTTTTAAAATATATAGAGTTGTCAAATGTATGGTGACCTGGTGTGGCCCGGCTCTTTTAGGCTAATATAAATAGATAATATTAATTATAAAAAGCTTTCCGATCTGAGCGTCTCTATGAGAAGTTGAGGAGTTGAATTCCAAAGACTTGTTTAGAGGCTTTATCATGATTAATTTTAATACTAAACATCAAATTCAACTATATTCAACACATCTTTAAACTATTTTATAGTACAATATGATAAGATAACATAATTACAAAATAAAAAGATTTCAACCATGACAACATAGACCAGATTGAGCAAACACTGTGATGTTGACCTGTTGAGTCATTTAAATACTTTTTAATAGGCAATTACGCTAAAATGTTAGTACTGATCGATGAGGCATCCAAAAATTTAATGAAGAAAGAATTTGCGGAATGTGTTTCTTTCAAAAAATATAGTTTATTCATGTAAAAATGATCACGTAGCTACCCCATTGATTAACAATCACTTTGATTTTTCGTCGTAAAATTAAGGTTTATGAGATGATAGCATAAAAGCAAACCAATGGTTACGAATGACTGTTACAACTCTTGTGCTCGTTATTTCGCAACCTGCTCTGGCACACTCTTCAGCGTGTTTTACTAGATCATCTGCCTGTTCTCAGATGATAGCATCCTAGAATGCCATCGTGAGCCTTCTGTACGCCATAAATTTTCCAATTTCGATACGTGATCATGTGCATGTGTGTGTGTGTGTGAAAGCATATATTTAACCATAAAAAGCCTTTCATTTTCAAATGCAAATAATATGCAGTTGCGTAATTTGAATAGACTCATCTTATTTCAAATGACAATTTTATGGTTTCTATACGCCAAACTTGTAATATATTATTATTTCTTACATACATATGTACATACATACATATATTCTTAATAACATTAAGAACTCTACTTTGATTGACTTCTCAAGATGATTTATATACATGCACGCTTTATTTCTATTATACTTTATTACATACATCGTCTGATTACTTGACACTCAATTGACTAAACATTAATTAACGTCATAATTTCATATGAAAAAACTGTGTTACATTTTTTGTACCTTTTGAATTAACTACAATAATACATAATTACCATTATAAGATTTCGAATGGGTTTTTAATACGCCTATATTGTAATTTTAACTAGACTCTTCGAAATGTTGAAATGTTTAGTGGGAGTATTAACGATGCTTGATATTAAAGAGCGGTTAATTAAAATCATCCTACATTATATCGCTTTTACCGACCAATTTACCGATTTCCGTTACAACAAGTCTTCGACTCGTTGCAGCTTAAATATTTTTTTCTGTTAATCACCATCGATTTTGCACAAGACTGAATAACTGTAATAGTTCGCATATTTGGGATGTTCGAAATCGAAACTCGTCGGAGTATTTCTAATTCATTGGTTGCGGATTTATCCATCGATCAAAGGCGGCCACGCGCATCACCACCTGATTTTTCACGTTGGGTTTCGTCAACCAGACCCATCATCAGGTCTGGTCTTCCTCCATTCATCGTCCATCATCGTCTCTGTGCCGACGAACAGCCTTGATCCACTTGCCCGCCTCAATGAGACACGAAACGAAATGAAAAGTTGTCGGATCGCAAACACCAAAACAAATTAATGACTGCTAGAATCAAAGCGAAATAAAAAAAAGAGTAGTCGATTAATTACGACAGAATGTTACTGTAACGCGATCCTCTTTAGAAGTGAATGAAGAATAAAAAAAATGTATAAGTAGATTAAAAAAAAAACGAGAGCGATGCGACGAAAAAAGTTGTAAAATCGGGCAACGATAATAATGACGGCGTGCACAATTGACGCTCCTCAAAAGAATCTTGTGAGAAAGAATCCACACTAGAGAATTAAAAAAAAAAGTTTGCTAACGCAATTTTGATAGCGTATGTAATTATATTTGTTGCCAATATGCGCGTGAATGTTTTCTCCTGTCGCATTTTATTTCATTGTTCATTTTTTTCATATGCAAAAATATGCGAATGGGTTTTACGCTTCCTCGTGCGTTGATATTTCTTTGAAATTTTGTACTACTTCTTCATTATAACTTGCACCACAGGAAAATTGGATTCGCTTGCCTCATGACCATTAGCGTAAGGCAGTAGCGGATAAAACAATTTCTTTTGAACTTATTGATCATAAACTTGACTTTCAATTAAAAAGCTTTGGTATTAGTATTTCAGTAGAAATAAATATATTATTCGATCACTAAAAGCTTCAATCAAAAGATTTGTAACTGGGCTATTGATATATTGACTTCACTCTATTGAAACCACATTTTTTAATGGTAATCAATCGCTGACTATAAAAAATTCAATTATTGCCCGGTATTGGTTGGCGGAGGTGTAAAAATTAAATGTCGGTTAACAAGTTCAAGAATCCTTTTGTTTTTAAGCTGTAGCTACATCTATATATTGTTACCGAAATAAATTGTATTTGGTTTATATTAAAAAGAGTTTAAAATTTAACAAATGTACATATGTATGTACGTATATGTACATAGGTTTTAACCAATTATTCTAATTATCTAAATGTATGTAAATATATACAAAATTCCTGTGATATGCATGCTCTTTTAAACATAGCATGTATTACGAAATATTATACACGTGTTTACATATATCCATATAGAATAGATCATATGTATGTAAATAAAAATTATATTATCTTTCTTAAAAAAAAAAATGAGCAAATTGAGGTATTGAAACGTACGTAGATATGTATGTATGTACATACATACATATACCGTGAGAACACGAATCGTGTATTTTTCTTAGACAATACTCGCGTTATCAAACATTTGAAGATCATCGTTTGACGAATATATGTAGGTCAGTATGTGAAAGATGGTATCGATACAATTTAAAGGTCACCTTTAGACCAGTCTAAAAAACGAAGGCGTAAAATTTTATGTAAGTATTTAAAATCATGCCGAGGATATAATTAAGATGCAAAGTGTACCGCTGAATATTACGCAAGTTTTTGTTTGATTTAAACGTAATATAAACCTCACGACTTGTGTGTTCCTTCCTGGTTCAAATATGTAGACGTCGTGATCGCACCAGATGGAAAATTAAAATCAAGTGTGAAAGATGATGTGCGAGTCAAAGCGCGAAAGAAAGTTCAATCAGCAGATTAAGGACACCTGTCATAAAATTATATAAAATTAATTCAACAAATTAAATACAAATTAAGTCCAGCTTTCGTATTAAAATATTACATAGATAGTAGATGACGTTTACTGATTTACATATAATGGCGATAAGTTCAAGCTTTAGAATGCAGGTGAGGTTTGTCTCTCGAGATGTGCAATTTTAGGTCAAAATTTCCATGGTTCCGCAGATGTTCTCGTCTTGACGGATTTACGGGTTTTGGTCGGTTATCGTGTGCCAAGTGACAAACATTCCCCGCATAATGCATAATAATGCACATTTCAAGTGTGGAAAAGCGCATCTGCAATGCAGGAAGAGGCGCTAGTAACACGTTTTCGTTCAAGAGTTATTATTATGGCTTGACATAATAAATTGTGAAATGACGAAAATACTGCATAACTTCACCACTCATGGCTACAACGAGGGTGAGTTATGGAACTTCCTGAACGCTTCCCCTTAAATGAATTTCAATCGCTCACTGAGCATTCTAAAATGTCATACTAATTTAATAACAACTAAATATCGTTCTGGTCGAAAGTACATACATGTTTATGTATGTATCAGTGGCGTGCCGTGACTTTTAAAACGGGAATAAAATATCAGTGGTGTTCTGTCATAGGACATAGAAATCTTTTATGGAATTTTTACTTAGAATATTCTGATTTGTATAAATCACTGTATTTCGAGAAGCTGAAGAACATGAAATTAACAACTAATTAATTAATTAATGAATCCACTGAGACATCCATTTATTTTTAGACTTTTACATACATACATTTTTACAAATTGTACATACATAAGATTTGTGACTGTGTTTTTTCCAATTTTAAGGAACCGTTTCAACAATTATCAGATAAAATTGGCAAACTCTGATAAGAGACGATCGACAAACATCCAAAGAAACATCCAAGTCTAACCAGCAGTATATTAAAGATTAGCCCGGGATCAAACCCAATAATCTCTTGGTGCTAAACATAAACGCAACCACTGAGCTATACTGTTGGCTATTTATACGGATTTATAGGTATTTGTACATACATATACCTATAAAGTAATATAAGCATGAGATTTATTAAAATAAACATTATGAAATGGAATTATAAAAAAAGAGGTTAACTTTTACATTCAAATTTATCTTTTACATACATATTAAAAAGGGAATATTTTTAATAAAACGCGTCTAAAACGATATTCTTTCACCAACGTAATAGCGGAGGATACATTTACTTATATTGATGACCAAACTGAGTAATATGGCAAAGTATGAAAACGATCGAATAAGAGGCAAAATTTTTTCAGAATTGTAATCGTAAGTGAAACATAAAAGAGGTTTGTAAAAAGGGAATATTTTTATTCCAAAAGTTTTCTATACTAAATGAAAACGTAGTGTTACTTTATATACGAACCGTAATATGATTAATTAATTAAAAATATCTCATTTTTTTGGAATTCCAATCAAAGCTTAGATGAAATGCAAAAATTAAAAAGAAATCTAAAATATTCCATGCAAACGATATATGAAAAATCATCAAACCCTTTTTCCGTATATATGTATATATTATCGTAATAAACACACTATCAACGTATATCTTTAAGCATTTTAAAACCTTTAATTACAATTTTGGGGAATATTTATATATAAAATGGAATACGTGGGTGAAAAGAATGCCAAGGGTAGTTGATATAATGAAAAGAATAAATAGATTGAAATGGCAATGGCCAGATGACGTAGCTCGAAGAACGGACGATAGAAGTCCCTCGCCTATTTCTTAAATTTATTTTTATTAAACATGTAAAATTTAAGATGAATTCTATGTGTTTTTGAAATATACATATGTACGTACATTTTATGTTTCAATTATGTATTTTTTTCGAGGCACCGTTATGATGTTTTACTTTTATTACTTTTGAATTCTGAGAAATCGACCGAACGAACGAAAACGAACAATGATGTTGAACAATGATAAACGTATGACGAAACTGCTTCCAAAATTACATAAAGACTGAAAACGGTTTACTAAGTTTTATGTATACTGGAATGGATTGGAAGTCCAATTTATTTCAAATTTCATCAATATAACGTGTACATATTTTTAGCATTACGTTTTCTAACTTTAGTGTGTGCACACCAACTTTCATCGTAGAAAAAGATGGATAACACTTTCACAAAAATACTTGGAAATAGATTGTAATCAATTTCTAAATGAACTTAAATGTTTAAAACATCAATTACAAACTTTTTACGAAGATAAAGATCCCAGAAGCATGTGTCACATTGATATTTTAAATATACTGGGTAGATGGGATTTATAAGAATCCTATCCCGATATCGAATTAGCGATACGAATATTCATCACAGAGCGATTATCAAATCTAAGCATATAATCAATACATAGAAAGGGAATTATCAAGTAATATAAATTTTGATAATAAAAGAACAGACTTTGCTAGCGCCAAAGCATCGTCATAAAAAAAATCGAAAAATCGTCTTTAGTGTTTTCTATATGTAATAATTGATAGTTAAGTTGTTAATAATTTAATTGGTTCCAGCTTTAGACAGATTTATGGTTTTAGATAAGGAAAAAATATTTGAAACAAACATTAGTAAAAATTAAAATAAATTGTGTTTTAAGTGCATTAATTTTGACCTGTTTGATTGTCATGTTGATGAACTGGTCAGTTTCATGAGATTCAACACGAGTCTATTTGAATGAGATGAATGATTGTGATGAATGATTTATTTTTTTTGTAAGACTGGTGTGACGCATTGGGGCAACCTCTCATAATAATGTTATTATTATTAATTATCCATTTAATGTATTTATTATAATAATGAATCAAATATAAATAAATACATATATACATACACTTCCTTTTATAATAATGATATGTATTTGTTGCAAAATTCTCAATCTGGGACATTTATAATATAAAAAATAATCCTGTATTTTTTCTAATTTTATTTTAAAATGTGTGATTTACATATACATATATTTCAATAACTATGTGTATACTTTTTAAATGAAATAAATTATTTTAATATAATGAAAAAATATTAAGGGGGTGACAAATTGCCCCCTTGATATTTGCCAAGGGAACCAAAAACGTCGCTACGGCTCTGCATACATTAGTAAATATTAGTTTCTAAGGAAAATTTAAGTTAAATCCAGTTTATAAGTACAATATCTAGTAGTCTTGATTCCTACAGAAAATAGCTTGAAAAATCTTACTATAGATTAATTATATTTCCAATTTAAGTTGTCTTCCAAGATTCCATATAAAAATGTTCATGAAGTCCAAAAGTTCTGACTAGTGAAATAAAATGGATCCGTTTTTAAATTCTTATCTGTCGTTTTATTTATTCGTACGCATCGTGGTTTCTTTAGACAGGCTAATATTAAGCTTGACATGCCTAAACATCCTCGGAAACAATGTACCCATATTGGGACTACCTCAACAAACGCAGGTTTCGCCGAGGGTCTCATTTGTCGTGCGTGATGCAACGATAAGCGAGAGTGCAGATGGATGTAGTAAGAAGTGCCACATGCATCCGCGATGATGCATCCCCGAAACTAGAGCAAGTCGTGACCGCTCGGCTATACCTAATCTATAATGATCGGGGCTTAGGGGGGGAAGGTGGTCGACCGATGACGACGCCGATGATGACTGCGATACGATGATGATACGCGCGCGCCGTTTAATTGCGATCGCTATTGCACGAAATATAATGTGTATGTACATATGTATGCATTGCATCGGAGCTTTTGAAAACGTGACCGAAAGCCGCGTGTGTGTGTGTTGCCGAATGTTGCCGACTACCTGATAATACCACGCATTATCGTCGATTTTATAATATGTGTGCGTATGGCTGCCGAGGTTGGAATGAGTGCTTACTGCTCAGCTCGCACACAATTACACAAATTGGAAATTAATGGGTGGTTTACTGCAATTTTGCAACTTGTATATTGAAGATTCGGGGGTATTTTCCTCAACGTGTATTTTCAACGTGGATTCGGGGGTATTTTCCTCAACTCAAATTTTCGGAAAATTGGGTAAATTTTTTTTTCCAATTTATGGTTTTCAAAAGTCTTTTGATTCTTGTAAGTTTATATTTATCAAAACGGTGCAACTATTTGTAGAAATGTTTCAAAAATTTGAGACATCTATTGCACTTGAAATATACTATAAATGGTATAAATTTCCAAGCATAGATGTCTCAATAAATTGAATTAAATGTAAGTTATCGGTTTAATTATATAAAAAATATTTTTATATTGAAATTATTATTATAATCTATGAACATTCGTAAATATATATATTTTTTTAAATATATATATAAAATTATATATATTTAAATTGATGCTATATTAATATGCAAATAAAATAGAAATATTTAGAACTCAACATAAATTTTCCAACTTTAAAATTCGCCCCATAGTTTTTGTTAAATAACTTATTATATATTGTGCCGTTTCTGAATTTTATTAATGAAATATGTCCTTACACAAATTCTTCAAGATCTTACTGTTGCTTTACAGATCAACTTGTAGATGTCTCAAAAATATTATTTATTCATTTTAATTCTTAATTGATATTGAATTATATTCATTGCGATTTCATTTTACTTTGCATAATATTATAAATATATACGGTATAAAATTAAAAATTTGGATCTAATTGAAAGAATCTTTGATTTATTATTCATTAAAAACGTTCACTGTAAAGTTTGCAAGGGTCACCAACTACTACATACAACACAATTTAGTAATATAATTTAAAGAATGTCCTTATCCAAAAGTGGGTCAGGACTTCAACTTTTTTTTCAGGAAATAAAATCTGTTATTCTTCCATATAACCTACGTCAATTATAGTCTTGAAATTTTAGATATTGCTCGAATCGCAACCTCTTTTGTGTTGCAGACAGGGCTTAGACACCGCCACCTTTTATCGACACCGTTACGCGACTCCGTACCGGTGTCGGTTTCAAAAATCAAAACAGTATAAAACTTAAATTTTTTTGAAAAGTTTTACCACTTTTGCAATATTTTTCACCCAAGCTCGATGACAAGGAGCGCTATTGTGCATAAAAATGCTGTCAGGATCAAGGTTACCACCAGGCTTTATGTGAGGCACCAGATGTGTCTTTAGCACATTTAAATAATGGTCCCCATTCATGGACCCACCCATTAACGAAATAAATGGGTCTTGGACCTTTTTTTCTATTATACGGCTCAAACCATTGTCTAGGGTGGATGTTTAATTGTGCTATTGATACATGAGGGTAGGTAGCGTTCTTGGGGACTGCAACGAACAAACAAACGGCTTTGTGTCAGTAACTGAAGGATACATTCATCGCTCGAATATTGCTTTGAGGATACACTTCTTGCATAATGCAAAAAAAGGGTCTGA
Organism: Arctopsyche grandis; assembly: GCF_051622035.1. NCBI lineage: Eukaryota > Metazoa > Arthropoda > Insecta > Trichoptera > Hydropsychidae > Arctopsyche > Arctopsyche grandis. Next base: position 11,938,489 of record NC_135357.1, read on the forward strand.
TTTTTTTGTATGGTCACGAGAAGCTACGCAATAAATTAAGGAGTAATGGGTGCGTATAAAAAAAGCATTCAGTAGATAAGGGTGCTCTCAAATAGAAAAAAAATGTGAAAGCTTCCGCATATGGCAAGTAAATTCCGAATTGAATTTTATATAGAATACCATTGAAACATGTGTATTTATGTATACATATATATGTACATATACATACATTTATCAGAGATGGATTTGTTTCTAAAGAAGAAATGTCACTCTATGAAATTCTTCAATTCATTGTTGAATATAATTTAATGTCTTCACTACCGAATTTATTCATAGTTATCCGCATTTTATTTTATTCATTTTATACATAAAACGTGCGTATTTTGAATAACAAATTTTTATTTATTTATTTGTTTTTGTCTCAATATATTTTACTTCAACATAAAATTTAAGAACTTTCATGAAATTTATTGTATAAAAATTTTATTTTATTTTATTGAAACCTACATACCTGCCTAGGGACGCCATATATCCTCGGGGCGGGCCTGTATTCCAGCCAATTGAATTAAGTCAGTATGAAGAATCAGCAATTCAATTTATATACATAGATTACTCCATGTTTGTATTGCGTACTTGATCCTTCTTTATGAATCTTATCACACAATGCACTGTTTTACAAATCCTACTTAATAATGGTGGTTGGTAATAAATTAATGTTTACATGCAATCGTCAGAGATATACATAAATGTGTGCTGGTGCAACGGATCGAGCCATTATTCCCAGATGTGGAAATCGCATCGTTGCCTTTTGTCCGGCAAATTAGCGGGCAGATCACTTTTGGCAATCGGTTCCGAATAAACTCGATGAAAACGTCACGACCACCGTCGTGTTGGGAAACGCAGATTTTTCCACAGCTTCTAACGCTCTACGATATTCGGTCAAGTTCTCGCATGCATCACCGAATCGAACGAAAATTCCAAATGCCACAACTTATCTCCATCTCTATTGTATCTTCATAATGCAAAGGTCATGCTATCAAGTTCAATTGAATACTCGTTTTTTTCTCATATCAAGTGTATTTTTTTACGTCGTTACGATTACATTAGAGAGATTTCTATTATATTTCTTCTGCGCAGAAATGATAAATGATCCAAACCAAAACAATCTCATGTTATATAAGATGTGTGACAAAACAATCGAGCACGTCAATCTTCAATTACTCGAGTCTTAATTATTCAACTTCCTACCGCGAATGCTTGGAATTTAATAATATACATACTCCCATATAGAGCAATATCAATATGAAACTTCTTTAACTTCTCGATAAAAAATTGAGCCGAGGTTAAAGTTCGCGGCCGAGTTCAATAATTCACATGCTCATGATTAATCTGTAATAAATTAAATAAATCAGAGTGAAATCGTGTTCTCGGATAATTATGTGCGAATTAAAAAGCACTGTTTCTTTTAAGGCAAGGACACCACACTTGCCCAACATTTTAATTGCCCAATTCTGCACATTTACACTGGGGTTAGGCAGATCTTTTTAATTTTCTTTTTGGGCGTGAATGTGTGTGCCGAATTTAGCACACTTTCGAGCGACACAGAAAAGCCATAGTTAAAACGCCATTTTGTGACATGAATCGAATGCAACTCTTGCACATTAAATTCTTCATAAATTGCTCTCAAACATTTTTCGGACGCTTTCAATAAAAGCAGTTCATCGGAGAGGACCTTCGATATCACTTTACTATTGTCAAAAAAAATGTAAACCTTGATCCACTTAGGAGTCGATGGATGTTTATCCGACACAATGATTGTGATGACTTGCGTAGGTCTTCCTGCACCTATCCGACAATACAAAAGAAGTCCATCGCACTTCGACCTCAGGTGTCATTGCGTTTGAGCGACGTTTGAGAATCTTTGTGTGTGTGTTTTTATTCACTTGCGTGCTGGAGTGTAAGATCCAATGTGCAATTTTAGATTTGCAAAAAGCTTTGTCCGGACAGAATCGTTACAAAATGACGCGTCGAATCTAGGGCTACCGATGACGCGAACACGAGTTCAACTCGATTTTTGAAAAACTTTGTGTTCAAAGATCATGGAAAATTTATATAAATAACGGTAAAGGTATCGACGAAGAGTTACAATGGCGGAATGGGAAATTCTACTACTTCTTGAAAATATATCATCGATTGAAAGTCGGCAACCATTAATGTTATTTTTATTTATTGTTATTTTTTTCATTATTGATACTATTATATTGTAACGGTTTAAATACATTTCAGATATCCATGACGACTATTTTTGATAGTCTTGTTTATCTTTCTTAATTGCAATATATATCGTAGTTCAGTAATAGTTTAACAAATGCTTTATTGGCATACATATGTACATATATGTATGCAGTGGCGGACTGGCCATACAAGCGAACATGCCCGATGGCATGTGGGCCCCACTGTCTGTTAGAAAATATGGGCCCTCAGTGAAATTAAATAACTTTTTATCTATTTCACGTGTGTAAAAAATTATAGGATATTGCACTTTGGGACCTAAAGTTTGGGTATTTCAACAAAACAAATTTCTTACGATATACAAAAACAACTAATACCTGCTTTAACGGCCCAAGGATCGGTTAACTTTTTTTATTAGGCTCAAAATGTAAGTTTCAACATTTGCGTGGGCCCTTTTGCCGGGCCCATTTCCAACGTCAATATTATGTATATACCAATACCTATGTAACAACTACCTACTGAAATAAAAATGGTAATAAACAAATTTCCGTGAATAATATAAACTGAATTGCTTAAAACAATTTTGATAGGACGATTTATCATCAACCAGCTATTTAAATTTACTTCATACTTTCAAAATAACATTTGATTATACTTCGACGATATAGTAAGATTTAAATACACAATTGTAAACAGTTTCCTAATATAAAATCTATTCCTAATCTAGACACATCCATGTATATAGAAATATAGGATAGGGGCCCCCTCCCCAAAATCCCGATTTTCGATTAACATTTAATTGAAAATATTATGCATCGTTTTCAGGGACGTAATTTGGGGGGGGGGCATAGGGGAGCAATCGCCCCCCTAAATTAAGGAATAGTGAGAATTTAGAAAATATTATGAATTTAATGATTAATGAGATACTATGGATCTATGAATACTACGTTTATTTCTTATGTTACTTTTGGGTAATTAATAAAATAATCGCTGCTATGTGCTTTGAAAAAAAAAATTATTTCAAAGCATATTTAGGTTTTTAAGTGGTATGCCATGGGTAAAATCCATCCTATGGAGCGAATCGTTAGAAAGGTCCCCTTTACTTTATTTTGTCTCAAAAACAGATGTGTAACGTTTATTTTTCCGAAAGTTCGTGTATTTTTTGTTTTCAAGAAATGTTTTAAATTAATATTTTACTGAATCGGTTCAATCACAAATGGTTTTATTTCTCGTATTTTTATTTTATTTGCAGACGTCCATTCTCTCACAAAACAACGAATGAGATGGATTTAAACTTCATGTGTAACGAATTCGGTCCAAAACAAGTTTTAGTTATTTAATAAAATTGCTTTCTGACCAAAACTTCATCAAATTTAGTACATAAAGAATAAAAATATAAATTTTCAGCTTGATACGTTCAGGGGTGTGGTAAAAAATTTTTTTGACTTTTTAAGAGGAAAAAATCCCACTTTTCGCTAATTAAATTTAATGATTTTTTTTATTATATTTTCATCACATTGATACAAGGAATTATACATAAAATCGTGAAGAGCAGACATATTTAAAGGGTCGATTAAAATAGTGGAAGAAAAATCCGGTAAACTGCCAACAGGAGTAAACTGTCACTTTCGGTTAACGGGTGTTCACGAAATTTTACACACACTCAGACACACAGAGCCACACACATTTTTCTATATTATGTAAACGTGATCAGTGATCGATTCTGAGTTCGAATTTTCGCATAATCACAAAACTTTATCTATTGTTATTACGTACATATGTACATGGATAAAGTGAAAAGACAGTCGGTAGAAATTAAGTTAATTGATAGTTTTTAGTGACTCAGTTTGATGGTCGATTTTCGTTGACCATGTGAAGATTTTTGGAAAAAAATTTTAGCCTGCGGCGCTTTTTTCACTTTTTACATAATATTTTTTTATAATTATTTTTTCAAATATAAGCTTATTTTTTTCATATTTTATAACTCAATAAGGTGTATGCAAAGAATATTTTCCATTTTTATTCCGATAAAAAAGATTTTTTGAAAAAAAATTCAATTTGACCAATTTTTGCCAGCCCAAGGAAAAGCTGAAATGACGTCCCTGATTCTTTTATGATGCATTCTATTTACCTAGGACAAGGGTTAAAACGAAATATACAATGTAATTTATGGATCTATTTTGCTTTTGCCATTTTTCTTTAACCTAAATTTGTTTACCATTTTTGAAAAAAAAAAAAAAAAAAAAAAAATTTTCCCTTGATTTTTAGCGTGATGGAAAGAAGAAAATTTTGTTATATGGAGGGGGGGGGACAAATTTTTTTAACCCTGGTGGGGCCCCTTTGACTCCTGGCATGCACTGATTTCAGTCCCAGTCCGCCACTGTATGTATGTATGTAAGTGATAGTGGCGTGCCTTGGAAATCTCCCCGTTCTTATCGCACAACTTTACTTACGTGTGTGCGGAAAAAATACAAGGGGACTATGTGACGTCATACTGAGTCCTTTCGTATCCTACTCGCATTTCAAAAATGCAAATTTTAGATTTCCCACGATTGACCTAATGGAAAACTTACATCGTATCAAAAGAACTGTTAGTAAAAAATTTCATCAATTTTAAGAATTATTCTGTGCCTCCAAACCATTCGATTTATCTGGACATACATTTTGAAAAAGTGGGTTTTTTTCATGTAACTTTTTTTTAGGTTGTTTAATTTTTTTATTATTTTAAAGAAATTAATACACATCTAATAGTCAAATATTTCTGTTTAATTTGATCGGTTATGATTCATTTTGACCGATTAACGAGAATTCAAAATCAGTGTTTTGCCAGAAACTCTCATACAAAGCACGCCCCGTTCACAAAATTAAAGTTGTTAAGAACTTTCTTGAGTATTTATCTTTATTTTAAATAGAAAAAAATCCATAAAAAAGTTTTAATTTTATGAAATATAATCAGACCAAAATTACCTATATTGATGCATTTTCCAAAATATTTATGTATGTATGTAGGTATGCCTAATATAATATGAAAAATAATGAATTTTATGCTTTTGTTATTTAAAAAGTTTGTAGTTTAAAAAGTAATTTAAATTGCAGCCATTGTTTACCACATTCAATTGAAAATTTACACTTAGTAATGTTCAAATTAGCAGCACAGCAGTAACGTATGAAATCATAAGTGCTCAGGATTTGGTAAACGCATTCAGGCCCTACCGTACATAGGTTCAACTTGCACGATCCATCGTGGAAATAATAGCGTCTCTGTTGTTGCCGTAGACGGTCATTTCATTAAAAGGTGTTGCATCACTGGTCCGATATGTGGAGCAACGTAGACACAAAAGATCTCACACCGTGAGAGAACCGTCATGTCTGTTGCGCTGGTCATGTGCATGCTCACATTAGAACCGCCGAGGAACTATGCTCCATTTTGCCTCATCCTCTACTTCGAAATATATTTGAAATAGTTCCTGTTTTCGGTGAGATGCCTACCTGGTAAAGGTCTTCCGGTTGGCGAACTCGCGTGTGTAACAAATCTGATTGGTACGTTCCGAGAGCAATTTTAAGTTCGCAATCGATAAAACTGCTCAAATTGGCAATAGTAATCTCCGGTAAAGGCGATTCATAAACTTGTACATTTACTTGTGGGAAAATTGCAAATTTGCGATGTTCCAATTCCATTTTATATACCTAAATTAAAATAAATTGACGACGTGCCTTTATATTAACCTTACAAGACTGCATCAAAACAAAATCGTTTTGGTCCATTGTTTAATAATATTTTGAATTGTAATAATCTATTTGTGAATATGAAGAAATATAAAAGCTTATAATGTTAAGTTTATATGATATGAGAGTAAATGAGTTTATATGAGATGAGAGTAAATGAGTTTATATGAGATGAGAGTAAATGAGTTTATATGAGATGAGAGTAAATGAGAGTGAAAAAGTAGCTTAACCAATGTTTTAATTGGATGTAATTAAATTTAATTGGAAAGGGGTGGTAGAAAAAGACACAAGGATAGCTTGCTGTCATCGCTCCGATCTGACACAAGATTCTGATGTAAATTTTAATGAGTTCTTAATGATTAAACTTCATGTTGGAGACATAAGCCAGCAGTATGGCTTAATGGTAGCGTTTATGTTTAGCACCAAGTGATCAGTGGGTTCGATCTGCCATACTGCTGGTTAGATTCGGGGATAATTGTGACTCCAAATCGATCGTTTCTTATCAGAGTTTTCCAATTTTATCTGATCATTGTTGAAACGGTTCCTCAAAATTGGCGAAAAATCATCTTTCCTGCTGTCACAAATCTTCTATATTTATTGTGTGTATAATTTGTAAAAATTATGTACAAAATCTAAATCCATAAATAACTCAATCCATTAGTTCTATAATTAACTAATTAATTAATTGTTATTTCGTGTTCTCCAGCTTCTGGAAATAAAGTGATTTATGTAATAATAAAAAATGCTGTATTGTTTGTAATTTATTATCCAGGAAGGCGCATTGGGGTCTTCCTGTCAAGCCTTCCTGATATATATCTAAGTAAAAATAAAATTAGCTTACTTCAATGTTAGCTGTATGGCGGTAAGATTTCACAGCAACCTGAAGAGTGGAAGCTGTTCAAAATCAGATCACAATTTTTTGACGGGTAGGAATTTCACTGAACTAACAGAGAGAAGCTAATAAAAAGCTGGTAAAAAAGGACTTGATATTTACATACTACCTACTCGTGTGTTGTTAAGAAAAATTGTCACGATTATCTCTATGATAAATTGACGAACTGATTTTTCCTCAAACACAAAGTGTAGGTGACCTCTAAGTTCAACGAAAAAATGATCATCAGATTTTGTATACTGATATTTTTGGTCCATAATATGTCACTGCAATGTTTTCTCCCGTCTCCGAAAACAAGTTCAAAGTATTGAAGTGGTTTTATTAAATTATATAAGTGTATTTAACATGTAATACAATTATAATGAATTCATTTGAATCCAAAATAGTATTAAATTTATCACAATACAACATACATTTGACATAAATCTAGAGCACAAGTATGCGGCAACAATAAACTCCCATACGAAATTGTGTTGCGGTTTTATTAAACGCTTATTTGTACCGATACTTTGCAATTATAATTGCACTACAAAATAATTGTTTTATTATTCGCCATTTCAAAACGTGATACATTCTATGACATAATAAAAGTATCGCATGCCGTGACGTCATCATCCAAAAGAATAATCCTCAAAATTAGAACTTTTCACGCGATGTCACTTTCACCTTGAATCTAAAGAAAGACGAACCTAAACCTTTTCTTTCGAGCTTAATCTACTTCCAATCTGATTCAATGACATGTTGAAACTTGAGAAGAGAAGAGTGCCAGATCTTCACAGGGCGTTAAGCCGTCTCTCGCACGTAACGAAATCCATTGAGTAAGTCGTGTGTAATTCGATTGGGAAACGCCTGGTCGTCCGAGATGCGCCAAGGAAGTGTGTGCAAGAAGCTGCGCTTCCCAAATGTGAGAAAAATCGGGATCTCAACACGTCGAGTGTGCGTATATTTCCATTGTGCAAAATCGTCTTATCCTATGTGAGAAATGCTTTAACTGTTACTCAAGAAATTTTTTATGAAAAAAGCATTTTCATATTGATAAAATTTATTCTCTTTTTTGTCATATTAATTGGATTGTAGACGTTTAGTAATATTTCAATGGTAATATTTAATTATTCGCACACTCTCTTCGTTGCTATCATTGTATATAATTAACTTTTATTGTAATATTTCTTAGCAGATGTTAATTCGAGGAAAACAATGGCCGTTTATGTTTTTTGAACATCAACCTAATTCATTTTAATTGATTGATTAGATCAATTCCGAAATAATAATCTTCTTATATGATTTATATTATATTTACGCATTTTTTTACCTTTATCATATTACAATCGTGTTTTCTTCAGCGCAAAGTTTCAAATATAATTGGTTCAATTGCATACAGTGTGAACATTTACCATCAAAATTAATAATTAAAATTGCAAATTTTCGTAGTTAAAATGCAATTCAACACCGTTGTTTATCTTTCTGCACATTTTGTAATGAAATGGCTCGGAATAATAAGAGGAAATTTGCAAAAAATAAAAACATACACACACAAAAAAGAAATGGCGTGTTCCAAAGCAGTTGAATATTCCATTAGACTTTCATAAATGTAAATAGAATTAGAAGATTATCAAAAATCTTTCGAACGGGTACACGTTCCGTTTTTACATAAATTTACATAAATTCGTAAAAGAAATCATTTTCTCATCAGCGAATAATGAGGTATTATTATTTCGTTTAATCGTCGGTGAAATGATGTATATTATTATTACTATACATACATATATATATGTATATAAATTTCAAAATTAATGATAAGAACGACCTTCACCTGAACATACGCATGCAAGTATAGCAGTCAAAATGTGTCTATCAAAATTATAACAATATGTATTATAAATTGTTGTTGTTGAAAGACTTTGATTGTTGTTGTTGAAAGACTTTGAAAGTTCAATACCATTTTCAAAGTCAATAGCACAGATATTGACCGTGATAATATTCAACTAAAATTACACTTGAACTTAATTCCCAATAAATATACAGCTTGATTCTGAAAATCAAACAACCAATCCATATATTTTTCATTTACATACAAATCTCATAGTTCTGATGTGCACATAAAGTTTATATCATGACAGTCTCATTATGATTTATTTGAGGCTTTGAGTGACCCTCGGTCATAAGATTCGGTCAATGTGGTGACTTCGATTTTGACCCCGCGTTATTAAACCACAGTTCGTGATCTTCCGTGTCGGTTAGCCACAAACAGATAGACAGACAGAGGGCACCTCATTCTCGTCACATTGGAGAGAAGAAGGCGAAAATAGCAAAAGACAAAGGAGAGTGAGTGGAAGCGAAAGATCGTGACGGATACAGTGCAAACTTTATTTTGTTTACACCGCGTTCCGCAATACTTTGAACTATACTCGGTTATTATACGAATAACTTAATGTGGAGCAGCGAAATATTTTTTCCCCATTTTTATTTCATATTTAATAGAGAATACATGCGTATCTTAGTCGTTTCTTGACATTTGAATATCATTATTTCAACTGTGAAGGTTGTTTGTATGTAGTGTAAGCTCGACCGAGTAATACTGACAATAATGCGAAAATTTAAATACATTTTCTAAGCATTTGGAAGGGAAAAATAGGAAAAAAAAAATAACGTTTGAATATTTCGAATCCTTAGACTAACATACCCTACTAGTTACTTTATACCTAAATATTATTATTTATAAAAGTTATTTTTGCTATGGTATCGTTACGGAATTACCTATGGTCAATTTTGTATGTACATACACATCGTCGGTATATTGGCATAAAGTGTTACGTCAAAAATTAGATGTTTTAAATTTATTAATTACTAGCTGAACCCGGCATGTGTTGCAATGCCACAATAACGCATGCAATTCCCGTTCCCGTTCCCATTTGTCGGAAAAACGCAGGCAGCGAAGACGTTGGTCATGACGCGAAAACATTTAAAATTATAGCGTTCCCGTTTATCCCATTTCCATTCCTGTTTTTGGGCGATTTTTTTTTCACAGTAATCTTCCCGGACATGCATACAACAAATCCTGAAATCGTAATCGATTCAGTGGTTTAGGAGCCTATTCGAGACACACAGACAGACAGACATTCATTTCTATATACATATATAGATAATTAATAGCCAGCTGAATAGACTAGTGTTTAGCATATAATGCTTTGAACAGAGTGGTCACGGGTTCTAATCCCACTGGTTTCTGCTGGACAGACTTGGACAGACTGGACAGACTGGACAGACAGACAGACTCGGGGTCGATCGTTTCCTATCAGAGTTTACCAATTTATCTGATTTTCATTGAAATGGTTCCAACAAATTGGCAATCTCGAATTTCGCTGAATTGTATAAAATGCTGCAAATTTACAAATATCTGACCATTAATGTATCTGTGAATGTTATTTGATATGTATTTACTTTGTATAATACTTGTATCAAATGTACATACAATATTTCTGGCTAGGAAGGCGCATTGGGGCTACCTGTTAGGCCTTCCTGGTATAGATTAAAAATAAGTAAATTAATTAATGAATTTCAATTTTTTAAGTTAAAAAATGAATTATGACAAAATAGAAAGGTGAAAACATCTTGATTTTCGAAAAAATCGACGAGGATTTTTGAATTTAAGCTTTCTGCCAGTATAACAACGATATGTATGTACATACATAGGTACAATACAATTTTAATTTTTGTTCTCTTTTTGAATTTTTTATACATATTATTTATTTATTTAAAGTTTGGACCGTTGTAGCATTACAGGAATTCCTAATGCGCCACAATGGTCAAAAATATAACAGAAAAGACAAGAAACAAAATAATAAATTAGACATAACAAAAACAAAACATATATATATATATATATACACAAACAACTAAAAATAATAATTATAATTATTATATATCGTTTATCGTCTTGAATTCATTCTATGTTTACAAGGTTTTTTTATTTCGTAATATTCTTTCTCGATTATGATTTTCAAGTTATGAATTCCATAAGTCCTCACCAGATAGAGTTTCAAAATTTGTCATCCGGACAGACCGAAACCAATCACGACAAGCAAATAATACACCACCACCACGTCGATCTACTCTATCGCGACGATGCAGCCTCCAGGAAGAATCAAAAAGTTCAGCATCAAAAAATGATGAAGTCAACCATGTTTCCGTTAGTGCTACCATATCATCACAAATATGTTGTAGAAACGGCTGAATTATATATTATATATGTCCATATGTAATAGTGATGTATTGGGAAACTGTAAAAACACTATGGTACAACTTTTTTTAATGAAATAAAATATATATGTATAATATATGTAAATTTATAATATTATTATAAATTTGAAATTAAATTCAAATAATGGTGACGAGGCTAGAAAAATAGACGAAAGGTGGACAAAAGAAATGCTGGAATAATACACGAGAGAATGCAAAAGGATAAAAGGAAGACCGCAGGGAAGATGGGTAGACAAAATTAGGAAAATGTGTGGAGTGAGATGAATGAGAGTTGCGCAAAACTGAGACGAGTGGAAGCGTGTTGGAGAGGCCTTCATCCAGCAGTGGATGGCGAATAGCTGTATATGATGATGAAGAATGGTGACAAATTGGGGTAGGTGGCCAATGTGGTAGAAACCATTTCAACAATGTAATCAGATAAGTTGGCAGCTCCAACAGAAAATGATCGACCTGGGGTCACGTACATACATATGTATGTACATACATACATGCATATATAGATAGTAATTAAATGATTTATATCAGCTACTATCAAAAAGTAGAATGCGGAAAAACTACAAATTATGGAAAACCCAATTTGCCGAAATTCTGAAAGGCCTTGTGTAGATTATTGAAACTATTTTCAATAATATTTTATTGGTTTATAACCTGGTCTTTGCTACAATTTTTTTAATCTTTCATAGAAATTTTAAATTTATAATTGTTAAAGGAAAAAAAACATTAATTAAAGGAAACCTTAAAAACCCGGTTGATCCAGCCAAATAAGCCGGTTTTCGGTATTTAAAGATGGTCGAAAGATCGAGCCTTTGACCCCTCAGATGTTAGCATTATACGCTAACGAGTTAACTATGTATGATTTTCTTTATATATGTACATATGTACATATTTATATATGTATGTATAACTAGGGATTCTAACAACGATGTTACCGAAACAGGCTCTATCGATTTTGAACAAAATCCAACCTTCGGTACTACTAGTAATATAAAATAGATTACCGGTAGCGCCACAATATAGTAATTTCATTTTTGTGTATGTAAGTTTAATTGTTTTTAATTTAGAAGAAAACGTTATATCGACTAGTTTGTATGGATAAGTCGTAGAATGAAATTTAAAATCAAAGATACGGTAGGTATACCTAAAATATCATTCTTATACCTGAGACTACTTCCAAATACATATTAAGCCAGCAGCAAAGCAAGGTGCTTTCGTTGATACTAAGCAGTGAGAGGTCGCCGTGTTCGATCCCGTGAGCTGACCGCGATTGAATAGAATTTATTGAGTATAATCTTTAATGCCGCATGTCAGACTTGGATATTTGTGACTCCAAGTCGATCGTTTCCTATCGAGTTTGCCAATTTATGTGATTTCATTGATGAATCGGTTCCTCCATCAAATTGGCAAAAACCATCCTACCCATTATATCACCACTATTTGAATATTATTTCAATTTTTTTTTATCTTCTAACATATCTCGCTAATTTTCTTATATATATTATTTGTATTATGTTTATATGGCTGGTCACAGTGACGCGTTAGAGTATTTTGTAATTACACTGTGGCTAATATGTAAATAAATAAATAAATATATGAATTTATAGCTGACCGTTTATAATAAGAAGCCTTTCGATTTTTTCGGATACCTATTTTTTTCACTTGAAAATTATTTGAACACATACATATACATATAATATTTAAAAGCTAAAATAATCCCTTCCACAAAAAGTTCTTCAAAGCATGGAGCACACTAAAAATGACACTCGCTGATTGGTGATTCGCGCGGTGTAGAACACATTTTTTTGTAATTAAATTGAATTAAATTAATTGATTGAAATAATTAATGATTAATCGACAGTTAATTAAATTTTAGTTAAAAAATTATCAGTTAAAAAATTTTCAAAAAACAAAATAACTTTAGTGACTAATTTCGGTATTTTTGGAATTTATAATTCATACATATTGTATTATAAAATCACCAATTCAAGAACTCAAAATTACTTTCAAGATTAAAATTTCCATCGATACCCAAATATTTATATCAGCCATAGCTTTGTTTGAAGCTTTCAAAATAATCTTTCAAATTCGATTCAAAGTCCATAATCCAATTACAACTCCGCTATGCTGTGCTTTTGTCAAAACTGTCACACGTTCCATTATATGAAAAGTCGTGCAATTCATCTCGTTTCCAAAACGTCCCATCCATCGATCGATAGTTTTGCCATTATTGATTATAGTATTTTTTAATGGTTTTGCAATAACTTCCAATAAGTAACTATTGCCAATTTTATGCATTGCTTCATATTTTTTTTAAGATCGTGACAGTACAACAAAAAATGATCTCGTTGTGTTAAAAAGAAGAACTGATACTATTATTTTATAATAATGATTTCTTAAATCCACTTACATATGTACATACGTACAACAATGTTCAAACACAAAAATTGAAAGTGAAAAACAATCAAAATCATACGAGTTATAATGAAGAAAAAATGTATATTTTGCCAATTTCAGCAAACACGCATCGTACTTATACTAATTTAAGAGTCTAATGAATATTCATGAGTCATTGAAAAGTGCATAAAAATAGCGGTTCGGTTATATTTATTTTACATTCGTGGAATTTTTTCAAACAATTAATAATAAATAAGTAGAACACTTAAACATTTTATTATAATTTTCCAACAAAGGCTTTCCCAAACTACTTATAATATAACAAATAGTAATACTAACTATTCTTACGTGTAAAACGTATTTCTCACTGTATATTATTCACTCATAAGAGTACGAATTTATTGCATGTATTCTAAGTATAATACTTAAAAATATAATGATTAAAACATACAATCCATTAAAAAAATATTATTATAGCAAATCCGAACACAATAAGTTTCGCAAAACTGACATAACAATACGGATCTAATTAAGTAATTTAAATATTTATCTTTACAGCTCGATTGCCCAACGACGATCGCACTGCTCTGTGATTGATTAGTGCTATCATACGTTCGGCAACAATAAGCGACACGATCATAACATGAACATGCGTTTTGGCTTGTCAAAGCACGGTGGTGAAATGTGCAGCTTTGACTTGCGGATAGATGTATGCCTGTGCTCAAAACCACAATGTGTTATTGTAGCAGGTAATTTATTATTGGCGAAACACTTCAGAAGTAATCTTTCAGTATCGGACTTCATTATTTATGGTATGTATGTAATTTAGTCAAGTGGCAACTGAGTCGAACGAAACAATAGCGCTGTGATCTAATACCGAAATAGATGAGGAGCTAACATCTAGAGATTTCCACTAGATTTATTCGAACCTATAAATTTCAATTAATGCAATTCGAGCGCAAACACTGCAATAGCCTAATTTGTATACTACATTCAAATAATTGGCGGATTCCTGTTTTTTATTCATTTTAGTTCAAATTAGTATGAAGGTTAATACAAATCGATAATAATTTCCTCTTTTTTGGTGATGCTGCATATTTTAATTAGAGACAAATGTCCTCGGAGAGACTGTACATACGTATTAAATTGTTTTTTTTTTCTTTCGATTTGTTAGTGCACATATTCACAGAACCGATTGTACGGAGAGTGTTCTCTCCGTATGGAAATAGTTTTGCAACGTTGATCCATATAAAACCGAGCGCCAGGTGAAAAAAGACATCAGTTTCATCTGTGACTTGCTACCGCTAGCTAAGTGCGCTTCGGTACGTATTCACTTATCACAAAATCCACAATTGATTGGTTAACATTTGATATACTTCATCCCTTGGTTGGAAAATTCTAAGAAAAATCTCATGAATTAAAAAAATCAATTATATTCCCTGATATACACATCTTAGGTATACACACGTGCACTGTAATATCATTTTTATCTTATTTTACAATCTATATATTATTAATTTATTTTATTTTATCAATTATCAATCAATTTATTTTATTTTATACTCCCATAATGAGATTTCATCTTTTTAAAAAAAATTACAAATTAAATAATATTTTTTTGTGTTATAATCAATCAATAGAATGTACATATCTAACTAGTTAACTTACAATATTTTCACAATTAAATCAAATCAACCCTTAAATGTTTTTTAATCAATTTTATTTTATTAATATACATACATACACTTGACACAGTATTTAATCAGATTAAAATATTCCAATTGATAGTATAAACAAATAAAATCTGAATATCCTTTTAGACGGTTAAACTTTTATGTAACAAGTTTGCTCAACGAACATCCGAGCGGTCAAAAGGTTAAGATCTGTATTTGTTCCTTCAAAATTGCTATTATTATACTTGTTACACCGTTTTAAAGTCTGTTCGTGCATCTAAAAACATATTTCCGTATTTTCAGCTAAAACTTTCCCTTCAAAACAAACTACTTATACCCATATTTTCAATTATACATATTCGATAACTTCATTGCATCAAATTTTGATCATCGTTACCATAAATTTGTCATAATCATGAGATAAATGAAGATGTTTGAATCACAATGGTCTCATTATACAATTCCACTAATTGCGCATTGTACTATTACACTCACTTTCAATTAAATTAAAAGTTACAAGCACTACAGTCTCGATATACAGGGATAGATAGTGGAAAACATGAAAAACTCAATTACCAGTAACAAAAGTAATGAAAATTTGTTTGTCTTTTATTTATCTTTTAAAAATCTGTAATTGGACTCGGATGTTATATATATGTACTCTTTGTTTTTATGCATGTCTACATCTTGTTGTCTGTTGATTTTTCAATAAATAAAATAAAATTGAATCGCCATTCGGCAAAGACACCTAAAGTTTCCAAATATAACGGCCAAATTTAATTGAACCACATAAGTTATATTTTGACCGTCGGAATTTAACGAATTTTCTTTCTTATTATTACTATTAATGATTTATTTTATGGGGCTGTATTTGCTATATATTTATATATATGTATATATATATATATATATATATATATATATATATATATATATATATTTATATATATATATATATATATATATATATATATATATATATATAAATATATATATATATATATATATATATATATATATACAGATGTAGAAGTAATATAGGGGTTCGAATCACTCGTACTCTTTCTGATCACTCAATGCACACACACATACATGCATATTCAAAAGTTCCATATTATAAACAGTTCCAGTTTATACATATGAGTATGTATTTATATTTTAATATAGAAGATAATTGAAAGATAAAATTTAGTATTCGACACACTTAGTAATATAGCGTTACGCATGTCAGCGCAAGAAAGCCGAATTTCGCACTCGTCTCAATTGGAATTTAAATTATTCATTCCGACAAAGTCAATAGGTTATCATCACCATCACGCTCGTTTGCAATTTACATCCCATTCCCTTCATTTTAATTGTATCTTTCGGACGAAAATTCACGTGTCGCCTTTCACGCAGAGCAAAAGTAATTACAAAACATATCGAGTTGTTGAAACCCCCCCTGTGAGAATGCTCGATTGTTTCGCGTTTGCAATTTTAACACTTTAACTGCCTTATGCCATTGTCAGACCGTGAGACCCAGTCTCAAGGTCGTCTAACTCCCGACGACCCGGATAAGCCTTATTCTTCTCCCATTTCTTGAAAACGAAAACGAAATTCACTTTCATCAGTTCGGAATGTACGAGCGAATATTCAGTGTTACTTTCAGTGACTCCATCAATATTCATGATTTTTTTTCTGCATGTGAAAAACAGTATTTATTTCGGAATCGTCCGCAGAGCGTGAAACGATCGCTTATAAATAGTGGTTAAAAATTTTAATTATCATCTGGGAAATTTGGAGTTACGGTCTATTGCGTGAAAATCGCATGCATTAAATTAATTCATTACAGAATCGTTTCATTTTAATATTACTAAAGATAATTATATTCAATAAAAAAATAAAAAAATAAAATATATATATATATATATATATATATATATATATATATATATATATATATATATATATATATATCCATAAATATTTCAAGATTAAGAACCTAGTTCAAGGTATATGAAAATTTGTCTTGAAAATTAATTTTATTTTTATTTATTTCAGATTGGATTTTCCACGTCAGAAAACTCTTTCAGAACACATCAATTTGTCTGCCATATTCAAAGATGATTAGAAAAGTAAGTTTTAAAACATGTTGATTATTACTTGCTGGTCTAGTATTTATATACGATGTCTAAAGTTTAATTTCTTTCACACTAGATCCATTTACATTTTAACAAATATTCAATATTGGTGTTGTAACACGTATTTAACCATTTCCGGAGATTATTATCGGTGAAATTCGTTTATCTCTTTGATTCATAGATCATCCATTTAGATCTGAAAGTATCGTGCGAATGAACCTATTCTATCTTAACTCTCACTAACAGTTGCATATATGTATCTATGTAGGTACTTACATATATAATACACATATGTACAATTTTGATTAACTTTTATATAATTCATCAACCTTGCCTATTCAAAAAAGTAAACATAAAACTTAAATTAATATAAGAAATAATTTTAATCGACCGGAAAATCTACAAGACATCAAGGAGTATTTTCCGACAGCAAAAAATTACATTCCCACCATATAAATTATATCCTATTTGCATACAATCGATAAATATAATTATTTAATATATTTCGAGATTTAATTATACACATATCTCGACCAGGAATTTATGGTACAAACCATCCAAGCATAGCGTCATTAAATCACCTTTTTTTCTTAAACGTATCATACGCATGCGTTCGGCATATATACATATGTATACATACATACATACACACATTCATACATCCTTGGTCCATTGTTTTGAGCTTCGATGTCCGTTACGCATCGAACGAACGATAGGATTACAGCGTTCATTTTCCCACATGCGATCGTAAACAATGGACACAATAATCATGCATTGGACACTATAAATAATGTTCGTTTTAGCAGACGAACCATTGTTTCGGTGAAAAAATTCGGATGTTCGATTATTTGCATTTCGCATATATACTCGTACATATGTACACTATTATAGTGATATGAGAAACGTGTGAAATTTCTCTGTATGAAAGTACAACATTCAATACTAAAGTGAGTTCAACGAACGAGTCTCGCTAAAACCTATAAATGTTTTTCATTACGCTTGATAGATTTTTCTCTTTTACCATTAAACTTTATGAGATTAATCTCTAAAGTAATATATTGCCTTTTTGTGATTAAAAATAATAGAAAGTGAAATTAACACTACATGTGATACACTTGCAAAATTGTATTGTTTCAGTTAAAGATAAACTTTGTACTTAATGAAATGTATAATATTTAAAATGAAAAATGGAAAATTTTGTAATAGATTTCCCGCGTTTCATCGTATTTGCATCTGTGTGTTGCAACGAGTCACGAAAATTGCGAAAATGTTGCGAGAAAATTAGATGATGAGATTTTCCCATAATGTGATGTGCGCAACGCGCCACTCTAAACGGAAAATTCATTGTTTTATCCAATCAGCAAACACCCTTGAACGATATATCAACGACTTGATTATTACATTTATTTTTTGCTATGCACACACTTTGGAAAGCTCCGTACTATTTTATGTGTGATAAAAAAAGCAACACAATCATTACACGAGAGGAGGAAACGTTTGATTGATCGTTCAAAGTGCGTCCCAGATTCGCTTCTCACATTACGGAAAATCTGTAATCTAGAGTCGGGGATCGATAGATCCTAGATCACGATTGCACGTCCATCTATCTAATTGATAGCGGTTTTGTTTACAAACTTGACGCAAAAAGAACGACCACGACCAAATTGAAAAAAAAAATCGTGGCGTTACGCAATTTTGAGTCGGGTGTTGCGGAACGTCACGCAACCGACACAAAGGGAACACAATCGCGAGATTAATTGCCTTCCGAGGAAAATGGACCAGAAAGATTTGTCTGGGATATTTCACAAAGTCCTATAGAGATGTGTGTGAATTTATAGGCACGCATCTCATTTCATATTGAGATATTAACCTGAAGCAGCTCATCGAACATTCCTCTTCAACTTGTCTATTCATTAGTGCATATGTACATATGTTACAGTCGAAGTGTATTTTCAGTTCATATATTCCAACTGGCGTTTTAAGTCATTCATATTCGAATACAATTCAACTAGTAAATTATATCTCTACAAGCGCAAATACACGGTGCACATTGTGCACCAGTTGTATGTAATATAACAGTTAATTTTTGACAGCTCTGTTATTTTCACGAATGCTTTAAAATTCAATAATGCGTTAATATTTGCTAGGTATTACAAAGAAAGGTAATGAGTATCGTAAAATCTAACCCCTCCACATTATCTGGTACCAACTTATAGTTGAACTGTATTTTCAGTTGTAATATATTTTGACCAGTTGGATTGTAATTCGCCATATGAATCAACTTACGTGGGTTAGACGAAATATATTCCAACTAGTCAAAATATCTATATTAAAGCTGAAAATTCACTTCAACTATAACGATAGTTGGTACCAGGTTAGACAGAATATATTCCAACTAGTCTAAGTATATTACATACAACTGGAAGATACACATATAACAAGGCGTCATAACAATGAAATCAAATTTCATACCCATAAAAAAACGACAAATATATAACAATAAATTTTATAAATAGTAAATGCTTGAAATTACACTTTAATGCAACTTTTATGACTTTGCATTTAAAGGTTAATTAAACAATCAGTAACTGGAGCGCAGGTTAATGGCGCGATTAAATTGAACCATTTCTTCAAGGTTGACGATTATACGATTTTTTTAATTATTCAAAGGGCAAATAATTCAAATTTAAAATCACCCTGACATTTCGTTCATTTTATAGGCAATTTCCGTCGCTTTGTTGGCTTGCGCGTGCTTCGCCGAACCTCCCGTACAGAGTGGTGGATTCGGAGGCTACAACTACCCTTCGCCGACTTTCGCCCCAATAAGCAACTTTGCTACACCCAGCAACACTTATGGTACACCTAGCCACAGCTTCAGCTCTCCGAGCAACAGCTTCGGCTCTTCTGGCTTCAGTGCGCCTACGAACACCTACAGCGCCCCCAGCAGCGGCTACAATGCTCCTAGCAGTGGATACAATGCTCCTAGCAGTGGATACAATGCTCCTAGCAGTGGATACAATGCTCCTAGCAGTGGCTACAACGCTCCTAGCCATAGCTACAACGCCCCAAGTAATAGCTACAGTTCATCCGGAAGTTACAAAGCACCAACTCAAAACTACAACGCACCCAGCGCGAGCCAAAGCAACGCCGGATACTCCGGAAGTCCGAGCGGATCTTATGGGGCACCCAGTACCAATACCGGATATGATTCTCACGATTATCACGGAGAAGACGATCACAGCGAGGTATATAAACAAATCAATCATCCATCTAAATATGCAAAACTTTTACTAAGTACACTTTTGCGTGACCGAATACCACTGTCATTAAAACTGTATCAATCTTCAAACACGCTTTTCGAAATTCGAAAGGAAAATTTAACCTTACACCCAATTACCATTATAAACCGTTTCGCTTACATTTGTTTTTGCATTAGCATCTATTATAATAGTCAACAAAAAAATAATGAAAAACATTAAAATTTAAAGCACGCACTAGTGTGAGTGTTGTACATATCTACATCAAAAAAATTTCATGGTCGCATGAAAAGACAGCGTTCGCATTACAGTGATGTCCTCGTGTGCAACACTATCGTGATCGTACGCTTTGCGAATCTGAATATGAAAGGTTATTGTACTATTTCAGCCCAAATCGTACGAATTCGGATACGCAGTGAAAGATCCTTACACCGGAAACGACTATGGACGCAAAGAAACCTCCGATGGAAACACCGTACAAGGAGAATACCGAGTTCAACTTCCCGATGGCAGGACGCAAATTGGTAAATTGTTATAATTATGTTATTTCGTATTATGAAAACGTCCAATTACATATAAGCGAAAATTTCTATCATTGTGTAACAAACTTGTTCGTATTGATCTGGCTTATTAACTGTAATCTACCCAAAACGTATCGCAATCAAGTATGTTAATCCAACACATGAGTATTAAATATCGACGTATTTGAGTTAAGTGTGAACTCGTGCATTCGATCTAAGTATATATAATATGTACAAACTCGTATATTACGTGTACGACTTGTGTTACATGCTACGCTTACTGATTTTAATTTTTCTTCTGTGGAATTATCGACGGACAAAACAGCATTGCCCTCTTTGCGACGAGATGATATAACCATTTACGTGATGTGCTTGAAAAAATTCAAAGAGGACAATAGTACGACCGGTTGTCGTATCTTGATTGGTACTCATTTTTTTTGTATGTAATTTTCAGTGACCTATCATGCAGATTGGAAGACAGGTTTCCACGCTGATGTCAGGTATGAAGGAGAAGCTAAGTATCCTGAAACTTCCGGATACACAGGTCCTAAGAATCAATTCGGAAGCTTTCCTTCTGGCAACTATGCAGCACCCGCAGCTCAAGGAACACAACACAGTCAACGTAATTTATAGAAAAATTGTGTGTGATATGGTTTAAAATTATCTATATGTTCATTTTTCTATTGTTTTTACAGCTTCTTCAACATACGGCAGTCCATCGACAGGCTCCAATCAGTTCCAGAATACTCCAGACTACTCAGGTTCAATAACCGGTTTCGGAGGATCAGGAAATAAATACGATTCATACGCACCAACCGGATTCGGAAGTAAAACTCCTTCAGTCGCATACGGAACTCCAGCTTTTCATTAGAAGAAATTTTTAATTAAAGAAAATTGTTTCTTCTCTTCTACGGGTTAAAAATTGTTTCATTTCTTTCATCTTTGTTTTTATTTTCATCTAAATTGATATCATCTTCAATCGAACATTTCATTATTTTCATCTTTTATTGACTGTATATAATAATTTATTTATATTTTAATTTATTTTATATTATATTATAAACCGCTGAAAAAATAAAATGAAAAAATCTACTGCGATAGGCCATCATTACATTGTAAAATATATAAAATACGAAATAAGTATTATATTATATTTTAATGTATGAGTATGAATGTAGTGTATGTATGTACATAAGTTTGTGATGATGCATTTTTTGTGTTCATTGTTATATTATAAGTGCTTCGTGAAAATGTTTATTTTTACACTTTTTTAATAAACGCATATTGAAAATATATCCATAAACTTTTATGACTTCCCGTACTATTTACCATTAAAAAATAACAATGATTAATATCAAAAACATTTTTTAAACATAAAAAGAATATATTTTCTTTCATCTTATTGATTACTTATACAACTATTATAAAGTATAAAATAAAAATAAAATATGAATATCCTGTAGTGTTTTTAAACATAAATATATATTTATGCGTTAGTAAAAAAGTGATATTTTATATAATTACAACAATTATTATTATTTAAAATTATTTTTTATTAACAAATTAGTACTGCCATCTATACTGCATAAATTTAACTTTACAAAAACTATCTATTATATGTATAGTTTTAAAAACTTATCGGTAGATGTCGATTATCTATTAATAAAATGAATTTAAATAAATGTAATAATATTCTATTTAAAAACTATACCGCAACAAACTCTGAACATTTTTATATATCTCAATTTTATTAGAAAATTAAAAAACCACCACATAATTATACTTATATAATATTCACTTAATGATTAGCTTATGATTAGTGCACAATAAGCGGATAATACAACAGAAAATATAAACATAAATACACACACACACACACACACAAACATGAACAAAGACTTTAATATCGTGAAATGTCACATCACTAAATGTTAACGCGTTACTTTGTGTTCGTGTTGCCAGCATGGTGCTAATCTAGATATATTTAATCATTACATAGACATGTGCTTAGAATTTTACAATTATTGTAATAGAATAATTCATTGATATATTGACATTCAATTAAAAAAATATATTTTGTTAGCTTATATTATTTTTGCTGAACCAAGTACATACATATGTAAGATGTAATACTAGTGTTGCTCAACGGGTTGTTTTAGAAATATATTGGTACATGAACCACACCCGAGGCTATTGTCGCTAGCGATTTCAGAATGCGCCACCCTTGTGGTCAATTCACATCCCCCCCATACACACCCCCTACGCTGTCACCTAATTCCATCCCCATGACTCGTACAAATGAGCATGTGTATACATACATACATATGTATATGCCATCACGTATATTTATTTATTTATTTATTTATTTATTTATTTATTTAATAGTTTTGGACCATTGTGGCATTACAGGAAGAACCTAATGCGCCACAATGGCCTACATTTGAAAAATATATAAAAACATGATATAAAAACAAGTAAACTGTAAATAAAGGAAAAAAGCAAAAGCAGAAAACATGGTAAAATAAAATTACAAAAAAAGTAACAAAAGGAAAATAATACATCATTCAGAGAGAAAAAAAAAATAACAAAAGTGTAAAAATTAAAAATAAAATCCATAAATCCCATTCTTTGTTTACACTGATCAAAATTAAAATAGTATATAAAAATGTACAAAAGAGAAAGAAAAAATAAAATAAAATAAAACAAAATATGAATAAAAAATAAAATCACAGCGAGGCCCAAATGGAAGAGAGTAGATTAAGATTCCACTCATTCATCACATTCAAATTAAGAAAGTAATGATGAGCGCAGGTTACCAGATAAATATGTTAAGATAATATCCGACAATCTACGCTCCCCAAGGTGGAAAATATCACATTCAGGGACAGCAGCAACGATTTCATTGAGAAGTCGAATAGCTCTTGGAATAGGAGCCATTCGAAAAAGAACTGTGCGAGCAGCAGGTACAACCATTAAATGATGATGTCTACCACGCACATA
Source organism: Arctopsyche grandis (assembly GCF_051622035.1). Lineage (NCBI taxonomy): Eukaryota > Metazoa > Arthropoda > Insecta > Trichoptera > Hydropsychidae > Arctopsyche > Arctopsyche grandis. Next base: position 11,962,540 of record NC_135357.1, read on the forward strand.
ATTATTAGGGACATAAAGTCCCAACTGTTCCAGCAACAACGGGCATGACGTATTACCACGCAATAGCTGGAGAACGAAACGAATTAACGAGAAGTTTCTCCGAAGTTCAAGGGAATTATACCCAAGCATATATGTATGTATGTACATATGTGTCCTTGTTAATGTTATTTTTTGAAATCTCTACACTTGTCCATGCAAAAAAAAAGATGAACGTACATCCCGTCCGTTTGTATATGTATGTATATGTAGTATATTAATTAAAAAATGGTTATTTCGCAAAATAACATTCAAAATATCTACATACATATATTACATTTAATACATATATACATATATTAGTACATACATATATTGAAATGATGAACGAACAAATCTATCGCAAGATTATAAAGAAAATATAAAAGTTTGTTAATCTTCATGTCAGAAAATCAAATTAATTTAACAATAAGGAGGTGTAGTACAATACATATGTATTTATATCTTTAGATTAATCCATTTTACGGAATTAATCGCCGAGTAAAATTTAAAGTGGAATCAGAACACTATGATAACATTTAGATATAATCTTAAAAACCATTCAATAAATTTATGTACAATCAATGAACTTTTATACCTCCAAATTGAAAGAGATTAACTCTTAATGGTAATCTCGCACATTTCCGTATACAAATTTTTGCATCAATGTCTCTAAATAAATTTCTAAAAAAGAACTAAACATCATATATTTAACATTTTAATCATAGCCTGCGGTATTTTGATGGTATTTACATATAAATATTTGATAGATTCACCTTTCGTTGGAGTAAAAACGCCCTTGGACTGTTCATCGAGTTCTTTCTCGGCAAACTTTTAATCCTAAAACTCATCTACAACACTTGCCGACACGATTCGTAAACAATCGGTTTTCCAATTCTGGGCTTTGTGCATGATATTATACTATATGTATGTACTCCCGCATCAACACATATACAACCAAATCTATCGCGCAATCTTTGATTTTATTCTAAGAGCAAAATCTCGCACAACAATAAACGCCTCACATAAATAAATCAATTTTAATAAAATACCACATTCGAGACAAATTTTTAATGCATGTTGTAATATAAAATATTCTCATTCATTTGTACGCAGTCAAATCGAAGGACAATACAGCATACAATACAATGAACAATTTTCTTTCGAGCAAATGGAAAATATGCGTTTTAATTGGAAAACGTCTCATTTCAAAATTAATAGTTATTACATTTTTTGTTCACAGGCGAAAACATATTCCAATTTATTCAACCGGTACACTTTTGACCCGCCGGTAAATAGCAATTTCATCATTACGAATCGAACTCGTAAAATTTTGCAATGTACGAATTAAAATCGATCGAATAATGATAATATAAGAAGTTAACTAAAATACGAAAAAAAAAACATTCACATGTTTTTCCGTTTCGATCGTATAATAAATACCGATGAGTCAATCAAATGTGTATTAGAGTGTGTGTAGCACATTTATGGACACCGATTGTGAAACACTCGTTAATCATAAGTTCAAAATGTTATTGCACTTCTTTTACAGATGTACGGGCATAATAGTTACATTGATGAATTTGAAAAGTGTGTTTAACATGTACAAACATTGTATCTGTTATCGAGAATATTTTTGAATGATTGTGCATATAGTGAATTTACAATGTCTGCAATTCTCAGACACTCACCGTATTTCTATAAAATTAATGTGGCAAGTATGAATTTGTTCGAGATGAGCAGTCTGATAAACGTTCACGCTATTTTATGGACGATCTGTCGAGACTCGATAAATCAAATTATACCTTGTATATAATACATTATACGTACATACATATGTGCATATGTTAGACGACAGGTTGTAGCATACCCACGGTGGCAGATTCACATTTTGTGCGCCACTTTTCACGGATGTTTATCGAACAAAAGTGACGTTTTCCTCCATTGCCACATGTGGGGATACTCCAATGTCCGAAATTTATATAACTGTCTTTTCAAAAATTACAATAGACATGTCTGCGTGTCGCAAACTTAAGGCACGCGTATTGAATCGCGTGAATAATATCCGAGGTTGACGAACGCTTGAACGAAGCAATGTTTATTGTTGACAATTTTTTTGCATATTTTTTGTTTGGAAAAAATCAAAGTTATGTATTTTAAGGTATGGTCAAAATTGGGAAAATGTAAACTAGACAAAAAATCGTTAAATTAATGTGATATTTGTATAACTAAAAATTATAATACCTTACTATTTTTATACATACATATTATATATGTAGGTATATTAAGATATTATACTGAGAAATTTGATTCTTGCTTGTAAGAAAATCTAATATCTACATATATAATATTCTTCCCCTTCAGTTTCTTGCAAATTCATCGCATATTGAATTTTTTGATATTAAAATAAAATATACGTACATACATTGTATTTTGAATGTGCTTCTCGCATATTCATCGTACATTGTACATACATACCGTACCTATGTATGTAAATGGCGTACGTCCACTTTTCTTAATTTCAAGAAAAATTTCGCAAAAGATTAAATATAGTGTTTTGCTTTTTACAATATTTAAAAAAAGGGTGGCTTGTAATAAGTATATTCTGCTTTCCTGGGATTCATACCAAATTAAATGTACTGATAACAATTTGTGAATCAAGTCAAACTGAAATAGTATTTTTGGAACTAAGAATTGGACTTCCGCCACTTTCAAATATAGCGGTTCATAGTTATAGGACACTCACGCCCTGGACACATACCCCCCGGTTACATACCCCCGGTCAAAAACTCCCTGGACGTTAACCTCCCGTGCAAATAACCACCCCCCTTCAAGGCTGAAAATAATTTATAAAAATTGACAGTATCTTTAATAAAAAGACTGTATCAATGTTAATTTATTTCAGCCAGGAAAATACAGATATTAAAAATAAATATATCAGATTCTTTATAAATAATCAAAAATAAAAAATCAGTAATCAATAATAATAATTTAAAATATACAAAACTCCAAAATTAATTGTATTTTAATCTCTTTTTGTGTCCAGGGGGCACGGATACCGCGGTTCATACATACATATATTGAATTTGTTGACTGTACCAGTTTGTTCATAGATGACGCTGTTGTATTGTATAATAATCGTATTATAATTTTTGGTACTTATGTACAATATTTTGACGATAGGTGTCGCCTTGGAGCAACCTGTCATGGCACATGGTAGAAATGAATGTATATAAGTATATATAAATAAATATCGTATTTATATTAAATGTGTATATACATATGTATATACTTATGTATACATTGACATAAATTTTCTTTAAATTGAAAAATGAAAGATTACACGAGAGATTTAAAGAAAGATTTATGTGCCCGTGTGCTTTTATGTGAGTTTAAATCTTCATTTATAAGAGTATCGTCATAAGTAGAAATCGGCGTTGGGAGGGTTCTTTTCAAATAACAATAGACCGCTCCGTTATTGTTCAAAGCAAGAAAGCAAAGAAGCATGAATTTTCTAAGGAATTGAAAATAGTCAATCATTGTAAGTGCGAAAAGCATCTTCTGAACACCGATCTCTGGTCATAAGCTCCCATAGATTTTCATGCTTCTTCTAAATTTTTTGAATTTGAATTAATATTAAATCTTTTCTCATCGTTGTTATCCACTTATACTACAAATATGATAGCAAAATAATGATTATAAACAATGCTATACATAGGTTGATTGCATTGAAATTTGTCATATTGATACTTCATAATCATTCGTATTTTCTATACAATAATAATAGCATATATATACATACAAAATAAGAAAATTATCAGAAAAAAATAATGATTTCAACGAGTGGTTTGTCTAAAAACCCATGCCGGAAAAGTTCATATATACATAAGTACATAGTAAGATACTTTGAACATATCTATTCTAATGTAGATATCTTCCGCATTGTATAATATGGCGAAGTTGATCGCAAATACCATCTCGAAGATCCAATTACCACGTTGTGATCTACGACTTCCAAGGTCTACTATGATTTATTACTACGCTCAATTTGCGCAATAGTTCAGCGCTAAAATGATCTAAGAAAGGGCTACTGAAATGTTTATAATACAGGCGTATTTTCCCGCTATTTAACGATCATTATTGTTTTTTATTTTTAATTATAACAGCGATCGTCTGATATTGCTTTTGTTGTTATTCGAACGCGAACATTATGAAATAACGCTATGCAAATTTCACTCACAGAAAATGGGGAACAATAGTATTTTTTGTTGTTGTTTTTGTTTCATGCGTTACGCAAATGGTGCGTTGTGCGTATCATCGACATGAGAAAATTGCAAACATTTTTCACTCTCAATCAACTTCATTATTATTTTTTTATTAAAATACCTCCTCGCAACATCCCTGACATTGTATCATTTGGCCCCAAATAACCACGTCAAACATGTGCAATACTTAATTTATTTTCAATCGTGAGATGTCTTACACGTGGAATTTACACAGTGAGGTCGATGTGTAGCAATTGCCGATCTGCATTCCAAAACCCAACAAGGTTTTAGCGCAGATTCCGTTTGATCTTATTAGAAAATAGAACACCATTCCCAAAACAAAAAATTGTAATTAGAAGATGTCGTTGCGTACATAGTTTGCGCATTCAAGACGTTCTCTATGGAATTTAAGATATCCAATTAAATTTCTGCTTTTGAAATCGTACTAAAACATTCATACAATCAAACTATCGTACCTACATATATGTATACAGTTTATTGTAAAATATTAATCAATACTTCCTAATATCCTGTCAACGTTAGTATAACACAAGATATCTACAATAAGAAAATTTAATCGAACTACTAAAAATTACATATTCAACAACATTTGCATGTGTACTGAATAGTGTAATAATTTTAGTGCAATTTAATAACACAACTCATCTATATTTACCAATATAGGCATATATGTATGTACATATACGCACACAACACTAATTTTTGTACTAAGAGACCTTGTGTCTGTTCCATACTTATTTTCCAGGTAATTAGTAACCATCTATGAATTCAAAATGCAGCAAAAAACTTGAAAAAATATAAAACGAGACTGATTCGTCTTTAAATTCACTATAGTATCGATTATTGTATGCGTACGTATAAAAGTTCCGCAAAAAAGCGAATTAGGGTGTTCATTAAAATCGATGATTCGATCTGATCGCTATTTTAAATCACTATCATTATTTTGAATTCCTTAGTCGTATAAGTCCTTTGGACAAAAAATAACCTTATATATACATATTTGAAGTTTAATTTGATGCATTTTTCTCCTTATTTGTGTCGCATTGCGTTACATGCGCTATGTTTGATGATCTCTTGCGTGTCGAAATAATTGTCGTTAAAATTCCACGAAAATCATCAATGATACGTGAAGTTACTTCACGATCATTACTCGCAGTAATATCATAGTTAAGGTAGCAGATATAAATTTAATTATAGCTGTTTGCTTTACGCAAAAAATACACAATAATTGACGTTTTGATTTAACGTGGTGAGATATTACTAAACGTACGTTTTTAGTCATTATGTTCTTGACTGAATTGAGACGAAATCTGTGCAAATAAAATTAATAAAATGCAGATAATGTGTGATTAATTACTCCAGCGTGTTGAAAAGCTGAAGATTTCTTATAATTTCTTATAAAAAGTATGTGCATTTCAATTTCAATTACAAAGTTGCAAAAATTTGTATGAAAGATATTCACAATTCATACACTTTTTGTTCCTCTCGTAAGCTATTATGTGATAACGATAATTTTAAACGCAAATGTGATACAATAACTAACAAAAATATATTTTAAAAACGACACAATTCAAAATGAAAATTCAAATTCTATCATTATTTTCAATTGTATCATTGCACATTTAAGTAGCACATAAATTGCAATATACATATTTGTATATGTGACTCTGAACAAATTTCTCAAGAGATAAGCATCTCTTCACATTGTCTTTGGGTACTTCTCAAACAGAGAAAATGCACGCCGATTCAGTCGTATTAAACTATTTTCCCACAAACGTACGAGATGCATTGAAGTTGGAATAAGATTTGCATATAGATGCACTTTTAACAGATACCGAGTTGATAAATTAATTATAAAAGTAAACATAACATTGAGCGTGTGTATGTAATTGACCGTATACTCGGAGGTGAAAATTAATCCCCAGTGAACTTGCGAAACGGCTAAATGGTGGGTAATCTCTTTAATGAATATCGCTTATTTGCGCATTTGTCCGTCCATCTTAATCGACAGACAAATTAAGGCTTTTACCGGGTCTCAAGGTGGGCCGCTCTTCTTCGGGTCAACATGACACATACATACATATATAATAATACAATATAGATCTGAAATTATATAAACGAGTATAAAAAAAACAAACTTTCATTTGCAATTAAAAGCCATAATCGATTCGCGATGCAAACGGCTCCGGTTTATTTTTAATGAAGTGTCAATATTTTATAGCTATAATTTTTCTACGATTTTGTAATCTTGTTGAAATATATTATAATGCACAGCATTCGATTACTTTTTGCCTATACGCAAGCAACATTTTAAGAGGCGAGATCAATTTTTTTCGGTCACCCAAGTTCATATGCAAAATTTCGCATGCGAGTTACCTTGTTGTTGTTGTTGTTGAAAAGCTTCACTAAAAGCTTTTGAATATAATTCACCTCGTTCTTGATCATTTCAACGTCATTTAGATGTGCGATACGGTACAATATTTGCGCAATAATATTATTGAAAAGTTATTTTATTATCACCCACCTTATTGTACATATAATATTATATAATTCTTAAAGCGGGGTCTTTTATGTAAAGAGTTGCTTCTTCACATTTAAAAAAAATCATAAATAAAGTTTATAAGGAATAATCAAGTTATGTACATACGTATATTATATCTCACTTTGATTTTCCGATTATTTTGATGAAATAAATAATTTTTTTTAAACAAGAAGCTATATTTAAGAAAAAGATAATTTTTTTAATGTGTTAATTGTCATATAATATAAACTTTTCGGCGTTCTTCCTTTAACTAGTTCACAAACATATGTATGTATGTATGTATGTACATATGAAGCATCTTAAGCCTTTTACGGAAAAAATGTAACAATTTTTTTTTTTAATAAGAGGAATATAACACGATAAATCTGTTTCATACATTAAATTAAATAAAATTTAAAAACACGGACCGAATATGAAAATATTGAATTGGGTGAAAATATATTTACATATCGTTACCCTATTTTGAAAAGGTTCTAACTGTTAGTTAGAACGTTTTCAAAGTAAGGCAACGATATGTATGCATGTATGTACATACATATATGGAACTAGGGATACCAAAAATATCGACTTTGTCACTATCAGTATTTCCGAAAAAATTATCACTATCGGTAGTACCGGTATCTACCGGTATTGATTTATTTAAACTATTAATTATTTTAAGTAATCATTTTAATTAATTCTAAATTAATGTGTCGAGTCCTTCTACACCGTGCGAATTACCGATCGGCGAATTTAAAAAGGAAGTAAATAATTTTTTATGTTTTCCTTGCTTTGAAGAATTTTTGTGTGGAAAGGATGGTTTGAGCTTTCAAATATTATATACATACATACATATGTATACATATATTAAAATTATCAAGTGAAAAAAATAGTTTACCCAAAAAATCGAAAAATGATTGTGAATAGTCAGTTATAAATATAAATAGTCATACATACTTTAATTTTGATTTTAAATTTATTATTAAAATACACTTAGACTATCCTTTGGATAGCAGGTCAAAAATAATGTTTAATTTCGACTCATTTCATTATTCGACTAATCGAATTCAAAACAATCCAACATAAAATCGAAGTTAAAATATTTCGATACTACCAGTAGTCTAATTTGTAATACCGGTAGTACCGAAATTTATTTTAAAAACGGTAATAACGATATTAGAATCTTTGCATAAAATAAGCGAATAAATATTTCGGCTATAAGAATTGTGCTATAGAATCCAATTCTCCAATGACTTATCTATGCCGTCGTTAATTATATTATTATCGTGTCGAAACATTGCCTTTCCATTCCCAATTTTTCTAGACTATCAACATAATAAATTCGACCAAGATCTGTCGAATTCGAAACAGCGGCTACCGATCTGTAATAATATTTTCACACGAACTCGCACACAAACACGCACGTGGAATATTCGAGACGTTCCCATATACCGAAGGCTAAACCGATTTGCCTAATAAAACGTTTCGAGATAAATGCGGTAACCTTTAACGCGACCGCCAAACATTTATACGCAATTGTCCAATGATTACATCGGAAGAATTGCACATCCATCGACTCGGACATCCACCTAACCATCGGACACGATAATTGAACGACAAACGGACACCCAGCTGTCAAACTGGCAAACGGATCGAAATCGAGCAGATGGAATTCGAGAATTTTATTTCGGTACAAGTACATATATACATACGTATGATGTATATTATTTATAATTTACTGTTAATTGTAATATTTCAATATTTCAACATCCGGCAACAATGTGTAAAATAATCATTATTTCAAAACAGCATTACTTTATTGCCTTCGATCGATAATAATTCATAAACTAACGTTCACGTGTTGAGATGATATATTCAAACGCACGTAACACTTGATTTACAATCTGCGTACTCACTGAGATCATCTTACTAGTGAATTTAACCCCCTTAAGCGCTTATCAAATTTGCATGCTACCTACACTACACAGTATATATACTTCGATCGATGTGAAATCGAATGTTCATTGTCGGCATGTTCTCGTGGGATTCCAGCTCGGTCTCTTCTGTCGTTTTGACACTTGACATCGCATGTTGCCACTGATCTGCAGTCGAACAGTAAACTTGAAACACTTTCGCTCGTCTGTGTGAACGATTTCACACATCGGCCGTGACTAATCCGAATAGACAATGCTCTGGATCCTTATACCCAATAACTGCTTTAGATCTACATATTTTAAGTTTGATTAAGAGCGAATGAATTGAAGAAGTTCCTTCTAAAGATACATATGCATAATATAATCTCGCTCTGAAGGAGTCAATTTGATTGCGATGTTAATTAAACAAGACGCAAATTTATTTATTAGGTTTAGTACAGTCCATTCAACTATTACACTATACAGAAGCAGGAAATTATTAAGATAGCTGATGACAGAAGCGCATTTCGTTACGATATTGCATTCTTCACGACTCTCCATCGTGTTAATCAGTGAATTGAGCAATGGACCAGACGATGCCCTAATGTAAACAAGAAACGACGCCTCGAACTGTAACTATGTAATTATTCAACTGAAAAGTGAGATTAAAATTACGCAGTAAGTATGCACGATTAGACTACATCAATTTGAAAAATTCAAGCTGTCAATCAGAAGACGTTTCGATTAAATTAAACACACACCCATTAAAATTATCCACAATCCCTTTAAATAACGTACAAAAAACAACCGGCAAAATACAAAATTGGACATGAGTTATTTCATGTCGACGTGCGTGATTCGATTTTAACCCGACGCGGATGTCAAGGCCGGTTCACGTGATGAGAATTTAATTGAGATAAGGTTAAACGTGTTTGATGACTTGTCGGTTATTAGCTATCGTTTTCAAATTTGGAATTGCCAAAAAAAAAAACGAGCCTTTTATTTATGTCGCTCTAACACGAAACGTCTATTAGCGGAATAATTAACGCGCTGACATATTGTACGCTTTGCAACTCATATGTCACAGCCTCGCCAATGGCGGAGTATCCAAACGGTGGGCTGTAGTGTGATCGAAAAAATTGGCCAAGTGAAGGCCAAAATCATCAGGGAGTGACCTCTGAATATGACTAAGCTATTCGTTGACAGTTTAATAACGAAATGGGATAAGAAATGAGGCGCATAATTTAGATATTACATATGCACCTACGGATACTTAAACATCGTGAATTAGGCCGGCCAGGCCAAGGATGCCAAAAAAAGGTAACAATGTCAAAACATTACAATTGTTTTACAATAAACTAACAATATGATGATATAACAACGTTTTTAGAAAGCAATTTTCCGAAATAGCAATCTCTACATATTGTATGCATATCTGCTAATTATTCCAAGATATGATCTAACGTAATAAATAATGAACCATTTTTTTAATCTTATGAAAATTATTATAAAAAAGCTAACAAAGAATACTTAATACGAATAGTGAAATTTTAATTTTACTATTTGTAATAAAGGTTCGTTCATGAACATACTAGTTTGTTCATACACAAACTATTGATTAAAGTTTAAGTGATAAACAGTTCAAAAGTCATCTTTAAATAGACTCACCAGTTTTCGCATGAATCTTTTGGATGTAAAAACTTTTGAGTTGTCAAAACCTTTGAGATATCAAAACGCCAAGTATTTAAAAGGCAATTTATTTTATGGAAACCATATTACAGCATTGCTATGATGTACGTTTCTTTAAGCATACAAACATAGAGGATAGGACAAACGATTGAACAGTTATGCCTAACAGTTTGTGTATGAACAAACTAGTATGTTCGTGAAAAAACGAAATGTACACTTGAACTGTAACACATACATATGTACTTACAGAGTAATGAAAAAATATCCAAACATAAATTTTTGGGCATGAAAAACAGTACTGAAAAAAAGTCTTTATACATACATATTTATGTATAAAAAAATTACAAAAATCTGACGAAGATCAGTATTTGTGAAATGCGTGCAATTGTACGAAATATATAAGAATAAATTACATAAAAGCAATCGGAGAAGCCATTTGATGAAGAAAGCTTGTGATAATAATGAAAAAAAATGTTTTAATTATTTTATAATATGAGAATATAATATATTCAAAACAAAGCAAGTTCATTATTATACGTACAATTTGTGTGCATATCTGTATGTTAAACGTGAATCATTGTATCTCCCATCAACATCATAATGCGAGTGATACGATTAAGTACTTAATTTTGCTTATAACAACAATGGAACAAAATATAGGCACACGCATAATCCCAGATAATGTGCCTAATGCAAATCGCGGGGCTAATATAGCATTTACCGTCGGATTATCACACATTTTAAATCTGCCATGATTATGATGATTACGCTAAATATCATAATGACTCTAATGATCGACGTAGATTTCGCACGATGCGGTGCGATGAATGCACTATCCGGCGTGCAACATCCACTTTCCGCGTATGCACTTGTCGGCCTTGCATTCGTGCAGTTAGAAAGTGAGTTGCATTGTTCGAAATTTACATTGAAATAAAACAAAAAAAAAAACCATGAATGCATTCGATTTTTTAGGGTCAAACTGCATTAGTACCTTCAACTTGTGCAACCTTGGCCCTCGGACTGAGACTTGATGAATATGCATGAACGTCACAGTTGTCAAAGTGATGTTGCTATCATATATTTACGTACAGGTCTAAATGATTTGATAGAAATTTGAAATTTAACTAAATAACAAAACTGAGATAATACATTCTCACGCTTTATTTTTGTTCTAAATGTAATTAATAATATTACTTCATCATGCTGAGAAGAGCATTAAAATATTCGATAGTTATATTCAGTTTAAACTTGATCGTTAAAGTTTTAAAGAGCACCTAAGCAGGTTCTGGATTATAATTGAGTCATAAAAATAATTAATTTGATATCGCTTTTGTCTCATCGGTGTTTCGCCATTCGTTACATCGATCATTCCAGATCACAAGATAAATAGAAAAAAAATGTTAAATAAAATATAATATATCAATTTAAAACGTAAAGTGCAGTTAAAATACAAACAAAGCGTAACGCATAAAAATTAATGCGACGATTAAGTTCAATATATTATTATTAACAACAAAGTGGCATTTACATGGTGATGATGATGATGATAGATAAATACAAATATTCGCCGTTGACCTCGTTATATAAATATTGCAGTTTTTAGTCTAACGAAGCACACGTATTAGAGTATAATGTTCTTTTTTTCAATCAATGTTTGGTTTATGGCAATTTATCGAATTAATTGGATGAACACGCGTCGACCCATTTTTTATACGATTTTTTCCGCACGAAAAACGCCATAAAATACGCATTATTTTTAATTCGAAACAATTTAGAGGATACTTCTTTCACGTTGGATAAATTAATACCCAGATATCTGAGACGAGGAAGTCGGGAAAACTCGTTGAATCGTGCACGAATTTTCGTATTATTCTCGCGCGTGTCGAGCAATAGTCGATTGCGCTCGCAACGAAAGCTAATAAATCACTATAGTTTCAATGATGACACGAAACAAACGATCGGGAATCAAAATCACGAAGTTGCCTAACAATTTCGATATATTGTCGTGATGGACCAACAATACGCAAAATTCAATTTGCAAGAGTCCCCACCATATGTATGTACGTATGTACATACATTGCACGCAGCGAAATTAAACTCGAATTAATATGGCGCATATCATATTTACGTGTGCATGGCGTTACGAAATCATCCGTTTGAACTGAAATTCAATTTGTGTCATCGTCATTTGATATTAAATTGCGTGGGCTTATATTTAAAATTGAGATATTGAGCCTTTCTCGAGTAAATTTACGCTGAAACGCGCGCTTCGCAATAGTACGGAGAGCTTTCACTAAAACGACGATTATTTTTAAATCAAATATGCACAAACGACGTATGGCATATAATTTAATAATAAAAATAAACATCATATCATAATAAAAAAAATTGGATGTGACCAACGCACGACATTATCTATGTATTCGAGTAATATAAGAAGGTTTCAAAATTAAATTCGATAATTAAACATATGTACATACACATTCACACATGCCTGCTATGAAAGCATTATCGATATAAATTGAGTGGAAATGTAGGGAAACTTACACAAGACAAAAGTTCTACTTTCGGCTGTCGGATTTTGTTCAATTTTTTTTATTACATAAAATAACTATAAATAACAAATATATTAAATATCAAAAAAATGAAAATAATTTAAAAGGTCTAAATAAAATAATGAAATAGTGTTTTAAAAAAAATTACTACCTCCGGTTAATGAATTGTGACCAAAACCTTATCAACTCAAGTTAATACATAAAAAATACAAATATAAATTTTCAACTTGATACGAAAAAAAAGTGTGGTGACAACATTTTTGACTTTTGGCACTTTCGGCTTATTAAATTTTGTGACTTTTATTTATTTTTATCACATCAATAAAAGGACTATACTTAAATTTCCGCGTGAAGAGAACACATGTTTAAGGGGTCGAAAAAATAGTGGAAGAAAAATCGAACAAGAGTGAATTGCCCCTTCCGGTTAACAGATGCTCACCAAATTTTGTATATAACTTGGTATTTAGCTTTAACTTCTAGATTTAAAATTTCAGTTCAATAAACTAAACGGTTTTTGAGATAAACATAAAAAACTTAAATTCTCTAGAGTAAAAGTACTATTTCCGGTTGAGGTAAAAATAATTAAAAAATATAAGGGTATACAATTTATAATTTCTATTACGTGTAAAAGATTTTCAGATTTGTCTGATTTGGTTAGCGCTTTGGAAGATAATTGTATTCAAAAACCTAAAAAAAAGAGGACACCTACATATAAGAGGAAATACTATTTTCGGTCAACTTAAAAATTTGGAAAAAAAATTAAGTCGCATCGATAAGAATTTCAGTAACTGATACTATGTTTCAGTTCGATAGGACGAACGGTGTTCAAAATATCTCCAAAATACACAAAAACAAAGACACACACACATTTTTTCTAGATTATGAAACCGTAATCAGTGATCGATTCTGAATTCGAATCAGTCAAAATCTCGAGTTCGAATTTTCGCATGATCAGAAAAATTCATGTATTGTTACTACGTACATATGTAGGTAAAGTAAAAACGCAAAATATTCTCATGTAACGGACTCAAAATATGTTTAAATGCCTTGTTTCATTTTTCAATAAAGTATATCGTATAATACAATACACTGAGCGTAAATCAAATTGATTGCCCTAACATTCACATAATAAATGTATTTTTGAATTTTATAGCCTATTACACATTCTATTTCACAAAATAAAATTGATATATGATATTTTGGCAATGTAATGTACCTTTATCGCATCTTAAAATGACAAGCAGTTGTTGTTTAAAAACATTTCAAAAATTAATTTCAGGATATCCTTTAAATGTTTAATAACAAATATAACCTCAAATTGACCTACTGACTGTCTGCGTGCACAATAATTGGATTTTTAACCTTTTTCCGAGACCTACCATCGAGGGCGGTATGATTGGTCTATTTCGTAACATTCTCACTATCAACTTACCATAATACATACAAGTCCAAATTATTGATTGATGTGCGTTTCGAAATGGCACATGTCTTCTTTTTCCACGCGTACATGCGAGAAATACGAAAGTTATCTTACGTAGATAATATGAAAAATTACATAAATACGTATGTAGTATCACTTTAATGAAATTATTCAAATATACGAATGGACTGCTGAAAAATGGGTTTGCACAACTAATGCAATACCTTTTTTTATTTAAGAATATCGATTTGATTTCTAATAGAAGTGAGTCACGGTCATGCTGAATTGACTCGTCTTCATAATTAGAGTGGTGAGGCTGTTTGCTGTAAATCATCTCGAAAATCGTCGATATAACGAACGTTCGATACACCAATTGGACAATTAACGCGAATATGTGGGACTCAGTCACCTTGTCGACGTGACGCTTTTCCCACGATTTTCGACGAATTTATGCGCACCCGATTTATTTTAGATGCTTTTGAATTATAAGAAAACTGTTCAAGGATATAAACGGCCTCTTATTATGAATGGGAGTATGTGAGGTACACACAAGCGGAAGTGACGTGTTTAACTTTAATTCGAGTCATCGCTGCAACATTGAAAAATCCCTCCAAGGATATTTTTTTAAATATAATAGCGCTAGAGAAAAAAATATCGCAGATAACCTATTTATATTGATAGCTCAGATAAGAAGCACGCATAAATTAAAACTAAAGATGACCCTGTATAATCAAGAATCTCTTCTCGTGTAAGCGTATTTAATTAGACGTGATTGTTTTGTGAATAATTAACAATAAATCATAGACGTGTTTAAAATGGCGACTATAACCCCAGGGCAGATGCTTAATTTATGAGCAGAACTACTTGTGCGCAATAATTAACACTAAAACAGTCCATACACATTGTAAAATATGATATTATACATCGATTGTGTACCGAATGAACTTGTAAGTAAATATTTTTAAAGGTTAATTTATTTCGTAGACCAGTACGACGAAAAAAATAAATCCAGGTCATATACACGCCTACGTGTTATAATTTCACACGCCATACAAATAAAATGTGCTCTATTGTTTTAATCATAATTTACATATATGGAGATCGGCAAAATTGCCATAAAAGCGTATCCAAAAATATCATGTCAGGGACAAGATCAATTTTTTCGCAGAACATATTATTTATGTATGTACGTTTCAAATTATGCATTTCAAATACTTCATAGGTTTGTATGTACATATGTACATATACATACATATGTATGTTGTAATACAAAATATTACCCTTGGAATTACATCTTACCGTAGAAATACACATTTAAAATCAACCTTTATTTAATAATTCAATACTTCATTATAAACACAACTACCGCATTATTTAATTGAAAAATCTTCTATACATTAAGCGGAAGTTTTGGAATTGATTTGTTTAGTAACTTAACTCTATCGCGGAATTCAATACAATTAATACGCCTATTACACTAATGCACATATGTAAGTACAAGTCAATGATGATCATAAGCTTGATTATTAACACGTTCGCTCAAAGCGATCACCATGCATAAATAGAATGTATGCGTTACATTTTTCATTGATGAAAATTATAGTAAGCGTAGCGAACGTTGTTAAGATGATTGTCTGGTAAAGGTCAATGCGAAAATTGCCGAAAATTATCCAAATCAAGATCATCTTTTAAATAAATAAAGGTTAAAGTGTTTGTACTTGCAGAATTCCGAAACTTTCAAAAAACTGATCCAACTGACAAAACGCACTATTACAAATAAACACGCCTTGAAAACGCACTGTTGTAAGCGTAACAAACGACTATTGTTATACTTGTCTCATCTTCGATGGTATTCAATTGTTGTCCGAAGCAACATCCCGTTGTCAGAAGTCGAGAATATGTTTGATTGAAGTGTAGCATTGAAAAGGTGAAGGAGTCGATGGTAATTGTCTCGATTTCGATCGATCCATCGAAACAGAACAAAGGAGATTGATGGGTGCGCGCATCTCGCTGCAAAACCTTGATATTTCGACACATTTGCTTCTTCTATGACACATCTCGAAATAATTTATAATTATACGTTTAACTTTTATAATCGGCTTACACTACAGGTCTTCGCAGATTTGATTTTAATTGCAGGTGATTTGCTTAAGATTCTCATCTCATCACAAAACAGGATAATCATAGTTACACACAAACATCATTAATAATGAAATACTCAAAAACAGTGCATGGTGAATAAGAAGGTGTCAGTAGCAATTATATCATTCAAAATTCTGAAAGAAACTGATAGTGATTAGGTCAATAGATGTTAAAGAAGGATTACCAAACAAATTTTGTTAGTTTTGTAGAGTGGCTTAAAAATTTGCTAAAAAATTATACGACAAGGCTGAAAAGCCCTTTGTGATGGATAAAAGCCGTAAAATATGGTATGTATATATTTGCGCATGTATGGACCGCAAGACTCATGACCATCCCCATCCTAAAAGAGCTGGCAGTTTCAAAGAGACATGTAAAAAAATAATTATGTCATACTTTGGCCATAATGCCAGGAAAAATGTGAAGAATCATGAGAAGCTGATAGTCACAGAAACACTAGATAGAAGGTGAGCGAAAAGACGGTCTCCCACAAGGTAAAATCAAATCAAAATATTTATGGGATACTCCCTAAACACTGCATTCTACCTGACACGGGACCGGAAAGAGGGGAGGCTGATCGTCCATCAGATTCCAGATGACAGGAAATGACCACTACGCATTGAGCAAAACGAGGAAGATATGTCTACAATATTATATTATATACGTAATACTAGAAAATTAAAGTATGGAAAAATAATAATTAATTATGGTATATATGTACTTATTATGATTAATTCGTGTTCAATGCACTTTTACACCTTTAAAGCAATCACACGTGAGCTCTCAATTGAGTTTTTTTAACAGAAAACCATTAGGTAATTTCAATGTGGTATCATCATTTTTCATTACTGTAATAATAGATCAATACAGAAACGTGTAGCTTTTCACATTTCGAATTGACCTTTCGCAGTAAACGTCTCAATGCACTGAAGCTCCAATAAATGTGTATAAATTACCATTTATATGTTCGTATGAATAATGATCGCACGATATATGTATATCAAAAGGCGAATGTTATTCTTCGAAAAACGCCAATTTTCCACGGGATTTCCCAAGGCTGAAATTGTACTAACATTTTTTACACTCTCCGATGTAACCAAAGTACTAAACATAATTAATAATATTGCAAAAATGTGTTGAAACCTAATTTTTCAATTTTTATAAAATATATTATAATACATATAATAAATTAATAAAATATTATTGGTATATAAAATCAATTAATGAAATTTAAAAAAAAATACCACACATCATTTCCTAGATTCTTACGCGTGCATTGAACGATCGTAATTACACTTGTATGTATGTATGTGGTAACGCACGCTATTAATTTAGTTTTTTGTTGATATTTTAAAAAATAAAAAAATATCATTATCTGCATAATATATCGAATGATTGATATCATCACAACTTCATACGTCTAATGAAAACACACGTGAACCTGATTAAAACGTAATTATTGGATCATGCGTAATCACATCATCGGAAACCAAGACGTACAAAAATCGTATCGAATTAAAATACAAGGATGGTAAATGATCAGTGACTTGCTATTTATTACATAGATGTGATTAAATTTTATATAATTTGAAAAACGTCGATCTCGATAGAGAAGTGATGACGTGCAAAACCATTTCTCGGCAGAAGTACCCGGATTTTGTACAGATGGTACCTGCGGAGGTATCCTTGGATCGAATGGGATGTTAATTAATACATTTCTCGTACCGTTCGTGACTGAGAAACCTTCAAGGTTCTATTGTGCCTATCCAAGAATTCGACCTGACAAAAAATAATAATAATAAATAAAAAAAAATACAATAAATGCGTTTCTTATCTGTATCCGATACCGAGGTCGCAAGCTTTTGAACAAAATCGATCCACTTGCGGAAATTTTATTACGAGAAAAATTTATCACCCATCCTGTAAAAATCGAAATTCTCATGAGATTCAATCGTGTGAACAATCAATGATGATTTATAGATATTCGAATGAATCATAGATTTTTGTAATGTTCGATTAAAGCCCACGGATTTGAACCTGACGTAAAGACTAACGAATACCTTAACTAAGGTACACTTGAACGAACACGCCTACTGTATATAAATCGTTGCGAAAATCCTGCAGGTACTACATATTTAAATTTTTCATCAACAGGATATAATCTTGGCTATTTCAGTTTGACTATTCAACAATCGAATTGTTTATAGAATTAACTGTCATTGATTTACTATCGTTGTTATTATTACCGATGATGTATTTCGCATTGTGTTTATCGTATATGTACATACATATGAAAATACGTAGGTAAGAGTAAACCCACGTATTCCAAAAACACATCCGTAAAGATGATATGCCTTAAAATGGCCAGAAAAATTATTTAAAATATAATTCAAATTAAGCCAAAATACATCGGGCTTTCTTTAGACCGTTCGTTGAAGTCTCTTATATTACAAATTAATCGAACTTTAATTTTTTCATGCAAGTATTATTTAAACGTTCAACATTTAAATGTTATTTTTTTGCAAAATCTTCATCACCAATGATGAAATATAATGCCCGAGCTTCTTAATCGCACAATCCGTTTGAATTATGGATACGACTTTTATGGTTTCACTACTAGATAGCCGTATGGGGTAAAAACAAGCAGTCTCACGTCTTATTAACTCGATTTATGACCGCATCAACATGATGACTAGCTGACGGACATTGTGTCAAACATGAATATTTTATACAATTTGAACTTAAAATCGTTAAAATTGTGCAACTGTACTTGCAGAGAAAGTGGTCAATTAGATGTAGATATAAGCGTTGGTTACAACCATACTCCCGAATCAATGCAACAAATGAACATTTTTATCTAAGGAGTTGAGTTTCGATAATGTTTTTTTATTCATACAAAATTTATACCCGATTGAAGTCCACGGTTATTTAATAATGTGGAGAAGTGTATATATGGATTGCTTCAGCCGCACGTAATCATTGAAGAGCTTTATCTCGGAGATGAAAAGTTGTCAGTTGAAAAATATTAAATAAATAAACATCCATATAGCAATTCCATTTCATGGATAACACTTGTATTTGCCGGCGCCAGTCGTGAGGTGGGTGGCCTCATACAAGGCACAATACACAGATTCGAGTCCCGGGCGAGGCGCTCAAGAATGTCATAGACATTGCGAACATTTCAAAACGTGGCATCGCCATTGTGCAACGAATGCAACTATCTGTTTGTTATCGCGCTGAAAATGCATCAAAACTTGTCGAATAATCGACTTAAGAACATCTTCAAGGACATGGAGTGCATGGGGATTTGCATCAAGATAGCGAGCTTTTCAAACTCACGCATTTCGCATAGTCATCCCATACGAACGCTTGACTAGTATTACCAATGACTTTGGCATTTAACATAATATTAATTTAAACATCTAATTAAAAGCTGCTTCTTGTGAGGCTCTTTAAATGACACAACACTAAAATCGTATGGCAATTGAAGTAGGCAGAATTTACCTACTTCATACACACATACTAAAAGCTTTCCTCCGAGTTGAAATTATGTTGAGAATCAATATATATATGTACTAGTGCTTCCGATCCCGGAAGGTTACTTCAGCACCGGGATTGCGGTGCTGGGAATTTCCGATCCCGGGATCCCGGTGCTAGAACCGGGATTTCAAGTGTATAAGAAAAAAAAGTTCAATTGCATGTTTTCATATTTCAAAAACGTTCAATTGCATTTTGCAACCTCTCCCGATGTTTCACGCAAAAAATATTCCCATATTGGCGTACTAATTTTGGGAGTTTAGCTACATTCTTTTTTTTTCCGTTCGCATTAATAAATTTCTAAGATTAAATAAAACACATCCGAAAATGTAATTAAATAAAGTAAAAAACATCGCTTTCATTCATTGATTCGTTTTTTACAAATAGTTTGTACCGTCTAGTAATTATTCATCTAAACAATCCACCTACTATAAAAAAAATTTCATTACATATACTTTATGTAAAAAATTCGGATGTGACCAACCTACGACTTTATCTATGTATTTGAGGAATATAAGAAGGATAAAAAACAAAATTTGATAATCGAACATATGTATGTATGTATGTACATACACGTTCAAACATACCGTCTATGAGCATTTTCAATACAAATTAAACACAAATGTAGGAAAACTTACACAAGACAAAAATTCTACTTCCGGGTTACGAATTCCGACCAAAAAATAATACAAATATAAATTTTCAGCTAAATATGTTCAGGGCGTGGAAAGAATCGTTTTCACAACATTTTTTTACTTTTCTAAGAGGAAAAAACCCCGCTTCCATTTATGAATTTAGTGATTCATAACCGGAATTCATATTTAGTGATTTTTTTTTTCATCACATTGATACAACCTTAATTTTTACGCACACATTTTAAAGGGGTCGAAAAAATAGTGGAAGAAAAAATTGATCATGAGTAAACTGCCACTTCCGGTTGATGGATGCTTACCAACTTTTATACATAACTTGGTATTAAACTTAAAACTTTAGATATAAAATTTCAGTTCAATAAATTAAAGGATTTCTTAGAAAAACATAAAAAAGCTTGATTCTCTAAATTAAGAGTACTACTTTCATACCAATTCGGTGGAAACAGGTGGAAGAAATGGGTGGCTAACAAATGGATTATGACTGTCATTGCTCATCCCAACATTGTTAATTATATAATGTTGTTTTATGTTTTTAAGCATATTATTTTTGTAAAAGTAATATTTTTAAAGAAATTTCTGCCGGCACCGTAATCCCGGTATTCAGACTAGTTTCAGCACCGGGATTCACGGTACCAGAAAACACCGGGATCCCGGAATTGGAAGCATTAATATGTACATACATATATGTACTTATTTGATGATTTCTGTGAACTTTAGATTACTTAAATAGAATTTTAAATAGGTTTTGGGGCTCTTTTTCCTATTATGCTGTACATTAACATTAGAAAAATATAATACTATAATTACTAATAAAAATAAATTGAAAATGATCAGTAGATCAGTGGCTATTAAAGATAGATATAATATGTATTGTGAACATAATTTAGTAATAATAAAAAGGATATAAAAATAAACAAAATATTACTATATGAATAATGAATTCTAATTGACTGCATGGAAATTGAAATCATTTATGTAAATTTTTCGTTTAATTCCACCATTTAGTACTCACTGAAGATACACCCTCCCAATAATATGTACATATGTATACTCCTGTATACTTTTTTGAATTTTAGATTAATTTAATGCAGTTGTATGGTTTCGATGATCGTTTTCAATATTTTCCTATTATTGGTATTGATTGATTGAAAATTCAGTCGTATATATGGAATGAATTAATTTCATCCAATCATTAAATACGTATATAAAATAATCTAATCAATACATAAAAAATCCGTGATTTATTATTATAATTATTTTATTACAATAACCCCCCCTCCTATTTATCTTGCACATGTCTAATGTATGATAAATTTATTGATTTCTGTTCAAATAAATTGGTATATTATGAGCTATATGAAAAAGCTCCGATAAAAGCCGGCGTACCGAGTATAGATTAAATACCTATCGCTATTACCAAATGGGCAATTTGTTAGATTCAAGATGCGTTGAATTCACCTGTCAAATCATTGCGACAACGAACTATGACTTTTTTGCACATTCAATTTAAAAACGGTGAGAATGTATTGTAATCTATCAGTGACGTTTGTGCAATGCGGGTGTATTATTTTTCGACGCCTAATAAACATCCAATTTATATTTTATTAATAACCACACAAAAAACAAATGTTAAGGTCACTGCATTGCTTTTTGACACACTGAAAACTTTTAATGAATATTAAATTGGGGAAAAAAATCGGATTCGAGCGTTTTAAACGATATAATTATTAGTTAGCGGGTGTCAATGTGGGATATACTCTTTTGAGATCTTATTACATATACGAGTACATACATACATTGGAATTAAAGGTCGACTGATTCGTGTGAAAAAAACTATTTTTATTTTTAAATGGATTAAAAAAATTGGAAAATTTCCATATGTAGATAGTTCAAACAAGCGCAACAAGATGGTTTGATTTTATTTAGACTTTTGCGTAATTGTTTTTTTTCTAAGCGAATGTTGCCGCATTTATGACATCATGTAATGATGCGGCCCGCAACTGGCAATAAAGCACTCGCCGCTAATTGTTTTGCCCCGGACACGGTTTATGGTCAAAAATTGTCCAATCATAACGGCCAAAAGGTCAAAATTGGCACAGGTTGCAGGCGAAGGTTTGCCGCTTTTTCAAAATAAAAATACACATGCATAAATTTTAAAAATTTTGACCTCATTCAAATCGCTCAGTCGAATTTCACTATTTATGTATAATTGCAAGTGCGAACGCTTTCGGCGACATCATCGCCAAATTAAAATGTGATATTTCAAAAATCTTCGTATGACTTATGATCACGTTAATTTTTATGATCCCGTTATCCTTCTTTTGAATTAAATCCGCGTCGAAAAGTTATTAGTTACACAGAAATAAAAGTCAAATTTTGCATTGCAGAAAGTTTCAAACAACCTTAACCGTCTATGTATGTAGATATAATATAATATATGTGTACTTTTTATCAAAGGTATAAATTTTATTCAATAAATCCTTGTATTTTTTATCACTTGAACATCTTAATCATCCATTAATATTTATTATACATAGGTATGCGATTTCATATCTAAATATAATATGTACGTGTGCATCTACTAAACAGGAAACAAATCACACAACGTGAATCATAATAATACATATCTTCAATTGAATTACATTCCAAAATTTTACTATATGATTTTTCTTGACATACAAAGTCTAATCGTATTTAATAATTTAATTATTTAAATTCTCATTGCGCAATCTGAGGCAATAGCAACTTATCAATTCAAGCGATAAAACATAATAAGTTATTAGGTTATGACATTGCCAGATGCTCTATGACGGTACAAGTAATCAATCATTCATATCAATCAATGTCGCACGCTTCTACAAACATATACATACATACATATGTAATATGTATTAAATTTATTATATTACATACCTGTGTATATATGTATATACACACATTTGGATGAAACGATGTGTAGCATATACGAGAGACCGATTAACCCTATTTCGGTATCATTTCCTTCATTATCCGCGGTATCATTTGCCGCAAACGTTGCGGCATAATGACTGCAATGAATCACCTGAAAAGCAATTCTTCACGGGGTCGATGATGCGGCTGATGATTGCCACACTAAATTTGCGCCACTCACATAGTCGAATTTGATAATTATCAAGTGTTTGACGAATTCTTCTAATCATTTACGTGAGGGTTTTTTTTAATTATCCTTGACCTCGTCGTTTTTATCTCACAAGTCATACGATGACACCTACTGCATTTTCGCCCACTTTTTGTGCCGATTTATTATTTAAGCAGGTAATTAACTGCTTAATAAGACCCCTCCCCCTACACATTGTCGTACTATCGCCCTTTTTATAGTCATAGAATGATACGGCATTGGCATCATTAAACAAAATGAAATTTTTCATGATTCCATTGTAAAATCAACATATTTCTATCTCCTTATGAATAAAAACATATACACATTGCTTGACATATAATTTATATACATTTTTAATTTAAGGTGTAACTATCGCAATATTGCGCTGGATATACTAGCAACATTTTCAATATGATTCACTTAATTACTAACAATTATTCATAAGGCTAGCTCAATTCGGTTTTATTCAATATACGCAATTCAATACCGCTAAAGTAATATATTTAAATTTGAAGATGAAGATCACCTTTTACAAGCACTCATAATTTCTAAGGCTGTTCAGTTGCTTTACTTTACTCAAAAATTTGAGTTTGTTCTATATATTATATTTAATTATTTATTATTATATAATTATAATTTAAAGTTTGGACCATTGTGGCGTTACAGAAATTGAAAACATAACAGAGAACAAATAAATATTGATTCATAAGACACAAAAAATATAGCAGCAAAAGTTAAAACAATCATAAAAATAGTTATAAAACATTTTTTTTTTAAATTTTTAAATGCTTTTTATTATTACGAAATAATGTTCACAATACATCTTATATCTATTTTAATAGCTATTGATCTACTGATCATTTTCTATTTTTCAATTTATTTTTGTTAGTAATTATAGTATTATATTATTCTAATGTTAATGTACATATGTACAGGATAATAGGAAAAAGAGCTCAAAATATATGTAATAATAGTTAAATATAAGGATAAAAATTGGGAATTTCTCGCATCAACAGTAAAAGAATCAGCCGTGAATACAAAACATTTCAGTGAGACCCAAATAGAAGAAAAAAGATCATACATCACCATCTAATTATGAAAATAATGATGAGCGCAGACTACCAGACAAATTGGCTAAAATAATCTCTGATAACCTACGCTCACTCAGGTGAAAAATATCACATTAGGCACGGCAGTAACGATTTCATTGAGAAGTGAAATATCTCTTGGAATGGGAGTCATCCGATAAAGAACTGTGCGGGCAAAAGTTACAGGCATCAAATGATGATGTCTACTACGCACATGATTATTAGGGACATGCAGTGTAAACAACTGGGTGAAATAATGGTGAGAGTTTTATTGCAATGGGTGAGAGATTGATATAGCAATGGGTGGGTTTCGAGGCAAGAAGAACGGACGATAGATGGACGATAGAAGTGCTCGAATGGTACCTGAAAAAGTGTAAAAGAGTGCAATGAAGGCTACGGAAGAGATGGGTGGATAAAATAAGAAAAAATGTGTGTCAGATGGAATGGTGATATAAATTAGACGGTGGATGTCGAATGGATGTAAATGATGATGATATGTAAATTATAAGCTATAGTATAACATTGCCTTAAAACTGCCACGAGGAATGAAAATAACATCTGATTCAATTACAGTGATAATTTATTGAGACTTAATGGATTTTCCCGATAGAATCTAAACGAGTGTGATTGATTGATTGATCCAACAATCGAGTCGTGACTGTTGGATCGGAGTGCGAGGAAACTGCCATTTAGACCAATTTTCTCTTGGCGGAAAAGCTCCGGAAGAGATTCCGAAGCCTACCGATATCGGATGTCTTTCTAGCCCTAGAAGAGTCCCCTCAGTTACCAACAAATATTGCGCAATTTCGGTATGCTCGCATTGCGGACGAGTTGCGCAATGGCGCGACTGGCGAGTCGTGATGCGGCTGTGACCGAACCCACCAATTATTGTATTACACAGTCACATCCGCAATGCACACACAAGATGTGAACGCTTCCAAAACTGTGTGACCCGCACTCCGACTCCGACACGAAATCCAAAAGCGATCGTCGATTTTTATTGGCGATACTATCCAATTTCGCCCATGTTCGTTGTAATAAAATATCGCTCGTTAAGATTCTAGACTAGATTTTTTTGTTGTTGTTGTAAATGTTTTAATAAGATAGCGTCTTCTTTTATACATTTTATAATTATAGTTTACGTTCTAGCTGCGTAATATTTATTTTGCAAGCGAAAAATGTGTTTTCTAAAATCATTGAAGCAATAGTGCACCATATAAAGATATAAATATGTAACTCAATGTTTGAGTCACGATATTTGACGTACAATTAGTTCAAAACTATTAAAGAAGGCTAAAAACGTGCGAAGGTTGAAACATGACAATATTTCAAAAATATAGATGACATTTCTACGAATGAATAATTAAATAATGAAAACCGTGCTAATATGCATATGAATAAAAGACCTCACTATTGCTACAAAAGAAATATTTATGTACATGTGTAGGGGAACCCGGTGCATAGCAGGACCCCGGGGTAAAATGAGACGCCTCTCCCTCTCCTCTCCCGATAATTCCAGAACTCTTGAGACAATTGCGACTTGCAGTCGAGTCAGGCCGTTTTGTTCCAGGCGGAAACTTAACCAAAAAAAATTTAGCATTTCTTTATTTTTGGCGGGCTTGATCTTATTTTGGACGTTTTGTTACGAGAGATTGTGTATAAATATAATACTTAAAGGACATTTTTGGATACCAGACGCAAGTTTTTCCGTCATTATTATTATGATTGTTTACTAATAATGTATTAATATAAAAAAAAATGGAAACTTGCTGTCTGGGGGCACAATGGGTGGGGTTCGATGGTGTCCCATTTTTAAATAATCATTTTTTCTATAAAGGAATCCAAAAGGTGTCCCATTTTTAAATAAATATTTTTTCTCAAGAAACTTCCTATGATGTTTCTTTCCAAACGACTTTAAGTGGCAGGGCAAGGGGCAGATTTCCAGAAAAAGGACCATCAAACGGAACACTTAACTCAAAATTGACTAGCCAATCACAAATCACTGGGAAAGCATTACATCCCCACAAACGGGACTTACAAACGTGAAGCCAAACTCAAAATTTTATCATCACTCACTATCAAATATTTTTTTCTAATTACCAAAAACTTTCGTTTAATATTCTTTTTGAACTATTTTTTGTCTTATTTTATAATTTTATATGTATCCCATTATGCCCCAGTGGTAATCCCGCTGTGCCCCGGCCCTGAGGTACAACGGGTAAAACGTACGTTTTACAATTCTTGTTTTTTTTTGTTTAAATTATTTAAAATATAATTATGTTTTTACTTAATATTATAGATAAATAAATAAAGAAAAGATATGCATATTAAATTTGTTATGTTTTTATTCCTACGCCCATTTTTTTCCATTTTCCCTTAGGGTGTCCGTCATGCCCCGGGTCCCCTACATATTATTTTTTTTTACTTTATCTGTTTTAGATATTTTTTAAGCAGTCAATTTAGTTGTTGATGTATAAATATAGCACAGTTTGAGAAATTGTGTAATTTTTTGAATTAATACGAAGCGTCCAATTTCAATTAGCTTAATAAATCGTAATCCGTAGACAAATATATACTTAAGAATTTAAAGTTTTTTGAACTCTTCTAAAAAATATTACTATAAGAATTTATTTTATTATCATACTAAATATATCACAATTAAATAATGTCCGATTATTTTAAATTAATCAAAGTTTTTACAGACTATCATTTGCGTCATTAATTCATTAATCGATCCATTGTGCGAAAATACAACAAACCGACAAATATTACACTATTGAATTTGTTCAAGTAGTGGTCACCACTCGACAAGATGCACATCTTCAATCAACAGATGCACTCAAACACTCGACGACGAGACATCACCTTGATTGAAGAACTTCTCCACTTGTGTCACACACAAAATAGTGGAAATAGATTGCAAAATAGTAAGCGATCGCAATTTCGTATAGTAATTGGGTGTGTGCGTGAAAATCGGCAAGATTGGTAAACCACACAGATGGACGGGGGAAAAAATCTCGATCGCACGGGAGTCTGTGACCATATCAAAATATGTAATAGAGGTATCGTTTCGAGAGAGGCGAAGTTGCGCAACCGTTACCTCATCATCCCAAACAATCCCTGAGAGCTGCACTCTTGATGGAAACTGGAGGAGCGGCCACCGGTCTCTTCGGGTTGAAGAGGGCAACATCTCAACATTCACTCTGGCTCGTGGGATTGGATAGATGCTGCAAGCGACCAACAATCGAGATCGTAACAGTAGGCGAATTGCGCTCTACTACGGTTAAATTATGCGCACATTAGAAGATCAACTATGAACTATGTATGTTACCAGAACAACAACAATCGCAAGGCAATAAAAAGTTATAATAATAAACATTTGCGCACATTACAATATAAACTATTCGCCGTCGATTTCAAACAGAAATTTTCTTTTACTATATATGTACATATGTACGTAGTATGTAGTTTTGACATTTTGACATAATGGTTTTACTTTATTTCTAGCTTTTACAAAGAAATAACCGATCAATTAATGTCAATGCAAACATCAAAAGTAAATGCAATTTTTTATTATTTTGTATCATTTCAGTACTCAACACGTTAGCCAAAAAGGCTTTTATTTTAATTCCTATTCCATAAAATTACAATTATTTTTTTTAATATACAACCACACATCAATACCAATAATAATAATAATAATAATTTTTATTCCAGACGGAATAAAAAGGAGAATAGTGCAATCCCCATCGACTATATAAATAATATAAATGTAGATGATACAAATTAATGATCAAATAAGAAAATATCATATCTAATATATAATTTCGAAAGAGACTTTGCATATACATATGTATGTATGTATGTATGTATCATTCGTTGGGAGCTTTGTAAACAAGTCAAGTCAAAACTATTCAAATAAATTGTTTACTATGAGATTGGCCATTTTTAAGCGGTTTATATTACAAATACCGAGCAAAGCCGGGTAAAACCACTAGTATATAATATCGTTATTCTGTATGTGTGTGTGTGTGTGTATCTGCGATAACGCTCGCCGTACTATAATAGTCATTTCGATTCGACATATATATTATATGTACGTTACAGCTGAAGCACTGCCAACAAAATTTAGGAATATAATAACGAAAAAAACACTTCTATATATACTGTTTGCTACCAATGTTTCCTCTAAGCAAGTCTTTCAAGCACCATTTATTGAAAATTTATTTAATTAATTATTTTTTCTATTTGTGTTTTATATTGTTTACATGTATGTAGGTAGGCAGGTAGTTTTTAATTTTTTTTTTCGTATTAAAAATGAAATATAAATATATTTAAAAGGTATTTGAAAAAAAATGCCGCTTGGGAATCCAACTCATGACTGACGACACATTATTTTTAACTTAATAGCTTAATATGCCAACACCCATGCGATGATATGTCATCGGGTACAACACTGGTAATAAATTATAATAATAATTATAATAAATAATAATAATCAATCAATTTATGGCGGTCGGTGGAGTAGCTTTATCTACCGAACATACAGATACAATTATGTTGAATATAAATAGAGTTTCTAGGTTTTTTGCCAGAAAAACCTTATTTGGGCTTATTTATCTCACTAACGCCATATTTTACGTGAGCGGAATGGTTTTGGTCGAATGAACCGACGGACCGACGGACTTTTGGCTGAAGGGACATTTAGCCGAACGGACACTAGGCAGACAGACAATTAGCCGAACGAACGTTTGGCCGATTGTGTATCGACATTCCTCAAAACTCACTGAAAACATACGTTATTCAGAAATCACCTCGACTTAACATTAAAATATTTTTGGTAAATTTAAACAATTAAAATATTCATTCTACCAAATGTTCGTCGGTTTAATGCCCATTCGGACAATAGTCCGTCAACCATATTTTAACGCGAGGAAAATAAACACCCGAATTAATTACTACCGTTAGTATACACATTTAGTTTGATGAATAAATAATATTTTACAATTTCTATAGACATTTTGATTTCAAATTAAAATAAGCAAACTGTAGCATACATATGTATAAGTAAATTTGTTACAAATGTAACTTCACTTGTTAGAAATACTAAGTCGGTCATAAATCGCAACAATTTAATTCAAAGTAAACCATTCACTTACATATATGTAATAAAATCATTATGGCATATCTTTAAAAATCATCTTATGGGTGTATAAAAGAAGTGATTACATCGCGATACGTTGATACCACATACATATGTACATATATACCGGTGTGACGCTGTGGGGCAACCTGTCAGGTCACACTGGTCATTTTATTGTTGTTATTATTTTAAAATAATAAATTAAATAAATAAATATGTATGTGATCACAACAATACGCGCGCGTCCATAGGAAAAATTCAACTTCGGCACAAAAATTACAATCAAATTTATCAAAAAACTTATATTTTAGCAATCACAAGATATGATGGACATAATTGTCATGACATAATTCGTCGGGCAGATATTAGATAAACTCGATCGGAACTATGTATGTACACAGAGACGCGCTAGAACGCTCTATCGAGGCATTGAGTATATCGCACTACATTCGGAGCTAATGAGGGCCAGTTCCGATACCGATGCGGCCCGCTCCTTTATGCGGCCCGTCCTTGTACTGCCGCAAATGCCGCAAAAACCTTTCGGCGGCAAGGCGACGTGTCGAGATCGGTACATCCTCGAAGGAATGTGACCTATTGAGGTAACACCCGCGCTGGGGCGTACCTCACGTTCAAACGTTCTCCTTGTATCAGCTCGTTGAGAGACTACGAGACCGCAAAGCCGCAAACGCGGATGTCCTGACAGGACTTGGAAGACAAATAGACGAAATATACATACATATTAATACACTTCACCGAAACATATAAAAGCAGTAATGTATGTGTACGCATACATTCAATTTACTAACATGAAGTGTGTAACTTGTATTACGTCTATTCGTGAGGATAGACGCGATATGAAAATGTGTCACCTTTAAAATGGCTATAAATCTGAGGATATCTCTCACGTCACAACAACAATACATTGATGAATAGAGCAAGGATTGTGATTTGAAATAATAGTAATTAGTTAATCTGGTGACTTACAGTTCGTCCGCAGTATTGCGCTGAAGTTATGCTTAATAAGTAGGGATTCTAATACCAGCAGTACAGGTTTTGGAACAATACTACCGATAAGTGCTAAAACTTACCGCACTGTGATGGATAGCAAGTGATCAGGACTTATATTTTATTTTATTTCTCCAAATATACTGAATGCAAGGTCTTCATATTTTATGTATTCCTCGTCAAAACCTCTTTAATTCGAATTGTGCCATTGCGAAATAAAAATATTGATCAATATCAACAGAAATAATTATGTATTTTCGCGGGAAGCTCCTTGAACACGTGCCCCACAGATGCGAGAGAGTGGGAAAATTCAGCACGCGTCGTGCTCAACGGTCAGTGTGAGAATGATATCGGCCTTTGAATGACGGCTCTGCTTCAACCGTCTTTTTTTCATTTCTTAAACTGTTTTTATATAATTTGAGGTTTAATACTTGATAAAATGATTTTTTTAGCTAATTAAAATAATTTACCTCACAGATTTTGCATTATTTTAATTTAAAATACGCATTTATAACTGGACGCTTGGAGTCCAGCACAGTGGCTAGCGGATTTTTTTAGCACAGTAAGGCAAGTGTTAAGAAATAGACTACCGACAGTACTTAAATATGTTTCGTCTCTAATTTATGTTTTTTTATGAAAATTAATTAAATTGAATGCACTAATTACATAATAGATTAACGACGGTATTATCAGTAGTGAGAAAAAGTTTTCAATAATACCGCTAGTGATAGATGTTGATATTTTCGGATTCCTTAGTCGTGCAAAAAATGTATGTAAATGACCGTAATAAACGAAATTTAATACAAATCAAAGCAAATGTACAAGACAATGATGAAATAAATAAATTTTCGCCAATATTATCAACCGCACCTCTATGTAATACATATTTTCATTTTAGCAATAAATCCCAAGCTAGGGCGTACGTTATTTTTAGCGAATCTACTTTATTTTCTGTCGAGTTTATATCTTTCGTCAATGTTTGAGAATCAACAGCACACATACGGATTTTATGTTTTGTATAATTAATCGCCAACAAGACAACAACTAATCGTAAGTCGTTTAACTCATTCGTGACCCATCATCGCATTTGGATTGGGATATCTCAATCGTATTATGTATGTACATATATCGTATAATAAATGTATGCACGTATGCGATGCATTTATATTCCAAATATGTTTAGCATAGAGAAAGCCTCATATGTGCATTTTAATTGTTATATCTCTTCAAAACTTTAAGTAATCATTACATAATATCAGATCATTAATAAACACTTAAGGAACATGTAAAAGCTCTCAATGAATGTACAGCAGAATTGAAAGACGATTTAAATTGGCTATAAAATAAATAAAATATATATAGTGGTTAGCGTATAGTGCAATCAACTGAGGGGTAATGGGTTCAATCCTTGACCCAGTGTTGCTGGCCAAACCTTAAATATATGACTCTATTAGATCTTGCCAATTTATCTTATTTCATTGTTGACACGGTTCCAAACAAATTGGTAACCTACCTTCATTTGTCACCATTATTTGAATATACATAATTGCAAAATTTATAATAGTGGTGTTAAAAATTCATACAAAGTACATATGTGCAAATTTGGCCATAGTTGTAGTAAAAAGCCCGTAATAGCACCATTGTAAATATTTATATAAATAAATAAAAAACAAAATATGCTTACAAGTAAATTATATCGGTGAGTACAGGTAAATTATATATCCTACCTTCACTTCAACCTAAAAATTTTAAATATAATAATTAAAATTAATATACAGGTATACTTAAATTGCACAGCAATATAAAAGAACTTGAAAATCACCAGCTGTATATGGTCTCCATAGCATTAGCTTAAACAGCTTTGCCAATCATCTTCTTCAGTTCGCATTTAAAAAGATTGCACATTATTTAACAAACACTGATATTAATTTTTAGCACCATATTAATTATTTTTTAAATTTAAATTCACTTTTAACAAAAACAAATGAATTTATTTATCACACGTGAAAGAAAATTTCAATACAATTGAATAATTGAAATTATTCTGAAAACCACGCACTTAAATCACTTTGTATCACAATATGTAATTTAGAGTCACTGATAACCGCTGCAAATGATGTCTGACCAAAAGCGGATGCTGTGAATAAAGTATGAATTCGCAGACGATAAAGTTCAAATGAACTATAATCGACACTTAAATTTCGATTGATTTTCTTGAAAATTTTCGGCGTCATTCGCGAACGATATCATTATTTATTTATTTATTTATTTATTTTTAAACAGACCATTGTGGCATAACAGGAATTCCTAAAGCGCCACAATGGTCAAAAAATATAACACAAAAAAGAAAAAAAAACAAAATAACAATTAAACATAAACATAAATACATCCATACATACATTAAAAATAGCATTTATAATAACAGATAAAGTAAAATATAGCATAAGGAATGCCTTGCACCTACAGCCAGTTTCAATAAATATGTAAGAAACAACTACAAATACAAAACATCCCTGTAAGGCCCAAATGGAAGAGAGTTAATCAAAATTTCACTCATAAATCACAATCAATCATGAAAACAATGATGAGCGCAGACTACCAGATAAATGGGTTAGAGTAATTTCCGACAATTTACGCTCACTAAGGTGGAAAATATCACATTCAGTCTCGGCAGCAACGATTTCATTAAGAAGTCGGATAGCTCTTGGAAAAGGAGCCATTCGAAAAAGGACTGTGCGGGCAGGAGGTACAGCCAGCAAATGATGATGTCTACCACGCACATAGTGATTAGGGACATAAAGCCCCAACTGCTCCAGCAACAACGGGCATGACGTATTACCACGTAAGAGCAGGAGAACGAAACGAATTAATGAGAAGTTTCTCCGAAGTTCAAGGGAATTATACCCAAGCATGCCCAAAAGGAAAGGAGTGGGGTAGAGATATGGGTAATACCCATATTCTTTCCTATATAGGAAACGAAGAAATGCTTTTTGCACTTTCTCAATCATCAGAGAGTAATTTGCTTCATGCGGATTCCACACAATCGCATTATACTCTAGCTTACTTCTCACAAGCGAATTGAAAAGCAAGCGAGAAGACAAAGGATTGGAGAATAATCTTGCATATCTCAAAACAAATCCAAGTCGACTAAAGGAAACGTCTGCGACTTTTTTGATATGGTTGTGAAAGGTGAGCTGAGGATCAAAAGTGATACCCAAATCGACAATAGATTCCACACGCTTCAACAAGACGGATCTAATGGAATATCCGTGACAATAGAGTGAATGTGCACGTCCATAGCTCATAATTGCACATTTGTTTAAATTAAGTTCAAGGCCTAAACTAGAACTGAACTCCAAGACAGCGTTAATATCAGCTTGAAGGAGAGAGGCTTGCCTCTCATCCTTGACAGCAAAAAATAATTTAACGTCGTCAGCAAACAAGAGACATGATGCATTACATAAAACTCTAGGGAGGTTATTAATAAGAATTGTAAATAGCAATGGGCCTAAAGTGGACCCCTGAGTAACACCAGATCGAGTAAAAAATGAAGGAGATTCATAAAGACCATATCTAACAAATTGCTTCCTATCACTAAGATAAGAAGCAAAGAGTTTAAGAAGACGCGTTGAAAAACCCACTTCAGCTAACCTGATCAAAAGAGCGTCATTATTGACTTGATCAAAGGCTTTACGAAAGTCAAAGTAGGCTACATCAACTTGCTGACCAACGTCAACTTTAGACATGATCAAATGTGTGAAGCAGGCGAGATTAGTGGTAGTGGAACGACAGGGTGTAAAACCATGTTGCTCATCACACAATAATCTTTTAAACTGCGCAAGAATCAAACGGTGAAGGATGATGTCAAAAATTTTGGGAATGATAGTTGAATGATAGTTTTAATAACTATTTGAAACGATAAATATTCGCGCACAATGTTTGCCTAGTGTGAAGCAAACAGTTTGTTATTCGTCAACTGAAATTGAATAAAAATAAACAAGTGAAATAAATATATTAAATTCAAATTCTATTACATTGTATATGTATTTATGTATGTGCGTTTGAGATGTAAATTATTGTAACACCTTCCTATGGTTTGATTATACAGAGTGAGTGGTCCACGGGAAACAGATCGTTATAAATTAAACCATCAATTTTTTTTGTAGAGATTATTCATTGACGCAGAAATAAAGGAAATAGTATGTCATTTTGAAATGTCTATGTGTTGAAAATTATATCAATCAAATGATGAAACTTTTCCTTGTGTTTCTTCCTTGATTATTTCGATTTGGTTTTGTATTGCGGTCTTCGACCGCAATTCGAATTCTACTTGTGTATTTGATAAAAGCATATTATAATAATACTTCCACTATAAAATCCACAGTAATACTATTTGTTTTTGTAACTATGAAAAATTTTATAAATTGAACTCATTCAGCTTCCGAAATAATTGCAATCAAAGCTCACGGTTTAAGTAATTGTTTACCAGTAAAGAATACGTGAGAAAAATAAAATCCCAGCCAGAATTGAAAAATTTATTCAATTTTTTTAATGATTACGAGTGGTTAGCATATAATGCTGTCGAAGAAAATGGTCACGGCTTAAGATCCCACCAGTTACTGTTGGCAAGACCTTGGATATATGACTCCAGGTCGATCGTTTCCTATCAGAGTTTGCCAATTTATCTGATTTTCATTGAAAGGGTTCCAACAAATTGGCAACCTTATCATTTTTCTATCAAATTTCGAATTTTCTGCATCTCGAATTTCACTGAATTGTAAAAAACGCTGCAAATTTGACAATAGATGTCTCTGTGGATGTTAAATAATATTTATATTTGCTTACAATACTTATGTGTAATGTTTGAGCATAGATGTCGTGTTTAATGTAAAATATATGTATATATGTACATACATATATGGATGCATACCTGTAAAATAAATATGTTAATAAAATGTAACTAATATGTTTGGCCACAATGCCGCATTGGATCACTCTAATTCCACTGCGGTATCTTCTAATATATAATTTCTAAAGAGACTGTTTATATACATGTTTTGTTCGTAGAATCCGTGACGTTCAATTTAATAAAAAAACAAATAAATATAAATAAAATAAAACCATTCAAATAAATTTAATAAAATGTTTACTATTAGATTGGCCATGTTTAAGCGGTTTATATTTATTACAAATACCGAGCGAAGCCGGGTAAAAACACTAGTCTAATATATAATTTCGAAAGAGACTTTGTAACTATGTATGCACATATACATACTATATGTATGTAAGGTTTGTTGGTAACATCGAAAACAAATCAAAGTTTCTATGACGACGACATCGATATCGTCAACTATTATTTTTTTTTTCGATTCAAATAAATTTAATAAAAAAACAAATGAATATTTACTATTAGATTCACCATGTTTAAGCTGTTTATATTACAAATGCTGAGCGAAGCCGGGTAAAACAAGTAGTATACTATATGCAAACATACATACAAATGTTTGTATAAAGTTGGATGGACATGCAATACACGTTACATTACTACTCGAACGCGAAAGCTTGCGAGCTTTTCAAAGCCATCGTTCGGCACCGAAAGGGTTAAGCGCTAAGGAGATGTGCCAAGTGCAGATGATGGTAGCAGCATTTCTCGTTACGGCCTTTCTCTCGGCGTACACAGTTCGTGAGAACCAGAAGGTGATTTGTGTGCTCGCTCATACCGCCAATATTCATTGCCGCACAAGGTCGCGCTCAACATTGCCCAACAACGGCCAAACGCCGACGACGCGTTTTTGAGCGATAGACCATCAGATGGACTTGCAGGAATTTCCTCGACTTTTATCTCCGATTTGCATTCTGCCGCTGTTGTGGGTGGCGGGCTGAACTTTGAGTCGCATCTAGACCGGCACGATTAAATTTCCTTTCGATGACCCATTTAACGATGATTTTCTCAATCATGTATTTATTATGCTTAATGTTCACAGCTTGTAATATTATGTGCAATGTGTGTAAGTGAGTGGTTATATTTTTTTATTTATTGTATGCCATATCTCTTAAATTCTTCTACTTGAGATTTAAACATAGAACAATTGAAGGTTTTGGATGAGTAAACTGTCCACAGCTATTAGCTACATATTAAAAATAAGAAAAATACAAATTAGAAGAAATAAAGATAGGTAAAGATAATTAAAAAGAAAAACAAATAAATATACGTGTGAAATTAGGATGGAGTGCTTTTAAATGGCACTTTGCCTGAAGAAAAATATTTTTTGCCAGTGATGACGTATGGATGTGAAACTTGGGCATTGAATGCCAAAATATTACACAAAATCAAATGCACTCAAAAAAAGTATGAAAAGCTGTATGCTTGGAATAACAAGGAGAGATTGGAAACGGAATACGTGGGTGATAAGGGTTTTTGATATATGTATGTAGAAACAGATTGAAACGACAATGGGCAGATCACGTGGCTACAATAATGGACGAAAAAAGTACTCGAATGATATCTGAGAAAATGTAAAAGGGTGCAAGGAAGGCAGGGGAAGATGGGTGGATGAAATTAAAAAAAATGTGTGGGATTAAATGGATGAGAGCTGTCCAAATCTGAGTTGGACGATTAAAAAACTCAAATCTTATTATAAAATTATATACAAATGCAGATAAATTTGTGAAAAACATGAAAGTTTTTCAATGTCTATCTTTTTATTAAATTTATATTGAAAGCGAAAGAAAATTTCTAATTCTATTTTGTTACTCGTTTTAAAGTAGCTTTTGAATTTTATTACTGGACTGCAGCGTGTGTCATAAATAGTCTGCATATCAGATCTGACCTTATGAACTCATAAATTATTATAATAAATATTTAAAAGGTATAATTTCATACATACATTTATCGGATTGTACCTTATATATGTATGTATGTATGTATGTATGTACATATATGTTACAGTTGAAATGTATCTTCCAGTTGTAATATATTTTGGCTAGTCAGAATATATCCAGTATAACCCACGTAAGTCGATTCATATGGAGAAATACATTGCAACTAGTGAAAATATATTACAACTTAAACAACATTTCAACTATAAGTCGTTACCAGGTTAGTTGGAGAGGATAGGCTTTCGGGAAAGCGTCACTTGACTAGTAATTTTAGTTGGAAAGTCACATTTTTATTTTTAACACATTCTTAGAGTTATCGTAATACGATACTCTTTACCTTTACTCGTAATACCTAAGGCATTTGTAAAAACATCAGAACTGTAAAAACTGAACTGCTATATTAAATCTGGCGCACATTGTTTAAAGTGTATTTGCCCTTATAGAGATATATGTAGTTTACTAGTTGAACTGTATTAAAATATAAATGACCTAAAACGCCTAAAACGCCTAAAACTTCGACTGTTGATAAAGACAAATGTTTCTATGTTTTTTTGTTAACTAGACAAATCTACAGTTTTAATTTTTTTTTATAACATACAAATTTTGTATATTATTTCATGGTATTTTACTGTGTTAGATCTTAAACAAAACGTATTGAAAAAGTTTCGTTTTTTTCATTTTTTCCAACTTTCACCTGCACGAGCAACGTCTTATGACTTTAAATCAAATAAAAAAATGAATTTATATTAATTTTTGCGTAGATATATATCTACAAATGAATAAAACAATTTAATCTAATTTAAATGTAAGGTAATTTAAATACTAACATATAAGTTAAGGAACAATAATTGTATATGCGTTTTCAAAGCTTTACCTTACAGACGTTCATATAATTTAAAGTTCACAACATCCACACATGATACAAATCCTAAAACTTCGTAGTAACCCCATTGATCTTTAAAGTACATAACAATACAAGAACTATCTGCTTTTTATTATGAAATCGTAAATTTAGTACGAAATCGTAATCGTGTTAAAGATGAACCGCGATCCCAAGCAAATTATCGCATCGTTTCGAAATTAGATTGATTTATTCTAGGACGTATTTAATTGCAAACACTGCATAGCATCTGCGTACATGATTTATAATCCTGTAACTTTTTAGGTCGTCACGATGAAATAATATGCTTTTTTGTAAGTGCGTCAATTAATTGATCGAAATCGACGCACACTTCAGGGTTGAACGCAGATGATGTGATGACAATCTATTCATTGTAATTTATTACAGACCAAACGCTTGTACCGATGAGTGATTTATCACGTATAACAATATTATATATGTGTAATAAAATTAATATTAAATCGGTGATTATCATGAGGAAAACGTCTATATTTTAGCATACGAGATTATATTGTGCGTTAATTGATTGTTTTGAACTTCACCTACAACGTACATATGCATGCTCACGATTTGTATTTTTTTTCCGTTCATTTTCTAATGCACTAGAATTATGTGCGAATTTCAATCACACGTAGAGGGTTAAGGTCGATTTCCTTGGAGAGTTTTCGCGTGTCGAATCTTATAATATGCGAGGAAAATCGCCGATAAGTCGCGCTACACTGAACGACACTGAATAATTATTGATTTATGCGGGGACCACAACTTCTCAGTCGAAAAATTACTATCGATAAAAAAATAATGATGCCACAGGCCGAGAATGTAACACTGCATCATTATTCGATTAATATCAACCTTGTAATAGTGTACAGAAAAAATATGAAAATAGCGCCAAATTGATTTAAATTAGAAGAAATTCATCTTCAATCCGTGTGTATTAGTATAGATAGTCTCATGGAAAAAACAACACATTTAATTGAATTAGTATATTGACTGAATGTATTATTCTATAAATTCATACGTACTAATTTAAATTACAAGTTTCCAATATGTACAAAACGTCTATTTGAATAAAAATAAATTTATCCACGTTGTTCCAACGCAATACTCTTTTTACTACAATTAGTTCTCATTAATTAGTGCTTATTTTACACTTCAAATTTGTAATAATAAAACAAGTAACGACTGAGACTGAGCACTATTTTTGAAATTTTTACTTGATTTCTCAGACGAATAAAATCAAACGTCGGCACTGATGTATGTATGTTAAAATTTTTAATAATAACCATAAATTTGTACAAACATGTATGCAATACTTTTATTATTATTTTATAAAATTTTATATGTAAATATATTTTTATTGTAAATATATTTTTCTATTTATTCAGCTTAGATTATATATATTATATACTACTATAACTACATATGTATATTAAATTACTATCTGTAAATAGGTTTTGGGTTCTTTTTCCTATTATGCTTTACTTTAACATTAGAATAATATAATACTATAATTACTAACACATATAAAATAAAATTGTAAAATAGAAAATGATCAGTAGATCAGTAGCTATTAATATAGATATAAGATGTATTGTGAACATTATTTGGTAACAATAAAAGCATTTAAACATCAAAAATTTTAAGATTTTTCTCGATCTACAGACCACAGAAAATATTTATTTAGTACCGCAGAAATAAAAAATATTATTTTTATAGTAGATACGAGCTAGATTGCTCGGCGTTGCTCGAGCGAACAAAATTTAATAAATGAAAAAGACTAACATAAAATTATTTTTCCGAGTACCGTCAGTGGTCCAAGTACCATCGGTTGAGAATCACTGATTTAAATTATCTAAATTATACACATCTTTTAAAATTTAACAGTAAAACTTGAGACCTTTGAGGAATATTTGAACTATGGATATTGTGCCATCTTTAGAGCAAAGCAAGGATCTCAGAGTAGGGATACATTTCCATAAGTGAATGAAAATGAAAATCTTGGATATAATACAAATGGATTCAATTTACTTAAATAAATTCAAATCTTTGAGTTAAGTTCGGATTTTGAAAACAGTTTTTTTTTTTGGGATTATTATTAGTACTAATCAACAACATTCGAAAGTCCTTAAGAGCTACCAAATTTTTAGGATTAAAATATATCACTAATAATAATTTGAATAATAACTTTTGTTCCAGACCATACCTCATTAGTTAGCATAAAATGCTATCAACTAAGGGGTCATGCGTTCAATGGCTGGCCCGGTGCTGCTAGCCAAATTTGGATACATGTACGTATGTGATTTTTCCAAATTGCCAATTTATTTGTTTTTATTGTTGAAACGGTTCCGAACGATTTGGCAACCTTCTCTCATTTGTCACTATAATTTGAATATAATTTCAAATTTATGATAATAGTTATAAACTTATTTAAAGTACATATATATCATCGTTTTAGTGGTAGAACCTTTACGTCAAAAATCCTTGTTCTGAGAAAATCGACATTTTCGAAAATCAAGAAGTTTGAAGCTCTATTCAGTGACCTAAATCATTATTCACTAAACTAATCATTATATGATCACTATATGTGTTAATCATTTATGAATTCGATTAAATTATTAACAAGTATTTTTTTATAATATGCGTTTTTCCAGTAACAAGCGAGGACATAAACTTAATTCGTATTGAAATCTTTAAATTACGTCAAAAATAAATCAGCTTGTTTCAAACGACAGAGCGTGTTTAAATCTACCAATTTGCATTATTAAGTTAAAACGGAAAATTTTCAAATTAAATCTTTCTGCTACTAAACCGACGATACGTAGAAATTTGGTCTTAGATGTCGCCTTGAGGCAAAGCCCGTAATGTGTCCATCGTGAATATAATTTTTTAATTAAAATAAAAGAAAAATATACGATATACGATTGCGATATACGGTGGGAAAT
This sequence comes from Arctopsyche grandis, assembly GCF_051622035.1. Classification (NCBI taxonomy): domain Eukaryota; kingdom Metazoa; phylum Arthropoda; class Insecta; order Trichoptera; family Hydropsychidae; genus Arctopsyche; species Arctopsyche grandis. The sequence continues at coordinate 12,004,365 of NC_135357.1, forward strand.
AATTTACGTATTTTGTACCTGTGATACTTTCATTGTAAAAAAGAAAATAGCTATTATTGTAATAAATCTAAAGACGTGATGGTACGTTATGGCCGAAATTGGTACGTCATCTTAAGTCGTTTGCACAGCGTGGACAAATCGCGTCTAGCAAAAGTGTAAGTGAGTCAATGAAAAGCGCAGTACAATGTATCGGATGCAGCAAAGTGAACGCTCAGATAAGGTATATAAGGGCAAAACGTTGCACGGGAACGATCAGTCTTGTCTGGAGAAGTGGCGCGTACAGGTGTGTGGTCGGTAGATGTCGGATTAACCGGTACCGGATAATCGGAAATTAATTATATAGACCGCGTGCTATATCCATACCATCGACATAGATTTGCGATCGACTTTGTGGAAGCATTTTGTTATTTGAACGTGGAATTTGACTGAATAAACTATTGGTGTTTTTAATGCAGGAATCTAGTGCATGAAGAATTTGCGTTCAAATTTCTGAAAATCTCAAAAAATATATTTCATATAAGAATGTATTCATTACGACTATAAGATAATATTTGGGCTTTAATATTATTAATAAAAAATATTTTTTGAAAGGGTACATAATTTATACCTACATATACAAAAGTGTGGATCTTTCAGTACAAACGTGAACCAAATTTAAATACATAGAAGTAAATTTTTATTAGATTCATTATATAATACATTCACAGTATATTAAACAATTTAATTACGGCTAATTTTAGTTTAAATCATTTTTTTGGTCAAAAATAATTTGACCAAATATTCAATTGGTCTTTAAAATTAAGAAATAAATCATTTTTTATTTCAGATATACATTTTGACAGAAATCCGTTGAAAAAAACTCAGCAAAATGTCTTCAGAAAAGGTAATTTATATTCAATTACATATACATATACTAATATTTATAAATTTAATCATTTATTACAATTACATTAACATTAGTCATTATTATATTTTAATAATAGTTCCTAGACCACTAAATAAATCCATTTAAGATTTACACCACTTAAAATAATCAGATGATAATCATGTATCATCACAAATATAAAATAAAGTAAAAATCCTACATATATACGTATGCACGTATATGTTATACATATGTACATATATGTATATAAATAATAGTATAATATGTGCGTAACATTCACGCGCTTTCACATCATTATCAATACGCTTCTTTCCGTCTGTTAGTTTTCTATTGGAAAATCATCAATTTTCCGATCGTTCTTCGTAACTTTTCCTCATAATATAGGTATAAAATCACAATGCATCGCTTCTATGTAAAAATTATCATTTAGAAATTTAAGCAAATTTTTGAAACATAATGTAATTCAAATAATCAATGATGCTTTTTAAATTTAAATTTTCTTTTGAGTGATTATGTACATATGTACATATGTATGTATATGCTGGGTTCATTTTGAAATTCAAAATTGCAGAACGATAATTCTTCTCGGTAGCATATTAGCATCTGAAGCATGCGGTAACAATTCTAAATGCACGTTTAGCATACAATTATATTTGATGATGATGATGATTATTATCTTACAAACTACATTAAAATGTACACATGTATACGGTAATTCGATAGTTTATACAACATTGTAAATTTTAATGTATTATATTATAATAAAACCTTTAAAGTATATCGGTTTTGAATCGTCCTATGAAATATACATACATAATAATAACAATATATTATAGTAATAGTTATCTGGAAATTATCGCACCTTTTGTGTCGAAGTCAAACTCATAAATCATAAAGGTTCAAAAGAGCATAGAGAAAACCGTTCATATCGTGTATAGGAATTATTATCTAGGCTCTATAAAGTACATGCACTTATAAATGTATAAACATTTGTTAATAATTTACTTAATAAAAAATAAATTATTTCGATTGAACCTAGGAAATTTTACGCGATTATATAAAATTTACTGTAAAATTGATTACTGTATACACAATGCATTGTCATAATAGTAAATAAAGGCAAATTACACTAACCACAGTTTCCAAGATGCAGACGTGCATATGCGTTTGACATATGCACTTCACACACATCAATAACGATCATGTAACTCTGACAAGTCTTCCTTCTTCAGGTGTATTTTCATTTTCAACATTCAACTTATGTGACTTAATATGCACTTATAATCATGGGAAATTTCTGAAATGTAGAACAATGTAATAGTTGACCTATGCCAAAAAATGAACGATGAAAAAAGGGCATCAAGCAATTATTTAACATTTTTACGAAATAGATATGAATTTGCAATCCACTTAATGGAAGGAAATTTACTTTCGAATTAGAGTCGGATGAACTATGTGTACTTGCATAAAAATGGGAATTTTTTCTCACAATACATCAATTCGGGCGACCTTTCTCATTGTGAGATACAATTACACATTTGAATTCGTGATTGTTCAATCAACAAGGATATGATTGTTCTACCTAGAAAGTTCAAGGACACGTTCCATAGTTCTTTTTTACGCATCCTAATAATATAATTATATGCATTTCGTGTTACAATCATCAATCAACTTCTGAAAAAAAAGCGTCGAAAGAAAACATTACGCTATAATGATGACAAATTATATTTTTTGAGACCCATCGATATATGCCGATTAGGTATATGTATATTTTTACGATCGTCATAAAATTGAATCCAAGTTTTATATGAATTAAATATTCAAATCGTTTTTTGTAAGCGCTGATTGGCTTAGTTTGATATTCACGACGAGCTCTAATTGGTTGAAAAGTTTTATATGAAATGAATATTTTGTTTATACCGCTCGTTGATTGGTTGCTTTATTATAGCATGCCTGTTTATTTTTTCGGTGCAATATTAATTTGTTACCATTAGAATATAAAGCATGCCAATTACGGACATCAGATATATTATATGCATGTTTATGTTGACTTAGATATTATGCTTGTACATTTCAATACAAATTTTTTGTGAAACATTATATTAATTGATTTAATTTAAATCACACACGTACTCGTTCATACATATATAGATATATTAGGATATATTATTTTAATTAAACATATATTTTTCATTAACATCATACTCAAAAATAAATAATATACCAAATATTATTGCATGTAACAAAAAACATTGTTAGCCCGAACATATATATGTATTACATACACGTCTAACCGTATTCATAATTTTAATATACACAGTGTTAAAAGTGATATTTAACTTGAGTAGGTGATAAAAAAAAAATCATTGTTACATAAAGGAGCGGTTCCCAGAGATAAATTTCATATCGGAGATCTTTAAGAGTCTTATGTTGATAATCGGTTAATTAAAATGATTATTTTAAGTGTTTATGTTGCGTCAAATGCCACCACGCGAACGTACGCGGTTCGCATAGTAAGTTTCAGCAATGAAAAGTAGTTGCAAAATCCATTGCAAAAAAAGTCTACAACTCGAGGATTGCGTGAAAAACGAGCGTAAAAGTTTGCCGAAACGTCTAAGAGGAAAATCGTCACGCAATCGCAACGGAAAACAATGGATTCTCAAAGAACCGAAAAAATTATTAAGCGTTTAGTAAAAGAAATAATAATAAACGACTGTTATTATCGTAAAACGATAAGCAAATAAATACTGGTTTTTGTTAAGACATTCTTGCAATGTTAATATGTTGCATTTTAAATCAGTGTGATGAATTCCATTAGATAAACTCCTCTCAACAAATGCATATACCATAAATTGATTATTTATTTTATATTTTTCAGATTACACTATTCTGCCTGTTCCTGTTCGCAGCAGTCACGACAGTCATCTGCCAAAATGGATATTTACCACCCCAAAAAGGATACAGTTACGAACCTCCAAAAATACCCTTCGCAGATACGACCAAAGAGACGAGAGTAAGAACATTTACAAATACAATTAAAATTTAAATATCCTACAGCCCAATCAAGTAGTTAAACATTCAACCAGATTCCATATAAGTAGCATTCAATATAAATACAATTCAAATACAGTCAAAATATCACCAAAATTGGAACACAATGGAAACTATCCGGTCTGTAATTTATTAAATAAATACGTATGTACGTATTTTCAGAACAGCGTGTAGTCATAATTGCACATTATCTATATTGGATTCACAAACAAGGGATTTTACAATTATATCATGGTTGGGAAAAGCGTGGATGAATATACATAAAACGTTCACATTACAACATTCGCAGTCACGAATTTAAAGTCCATAAAATACATCAAAAGCGTTCAATATATTGTCTAATAAACTACTCAATTATTACTTTTATTACCACTATAACACCGCTAAAACTGTGATTAATAAATTAATTTAGAAAAGATTTGGTTATATAACAGTTTGTCTAGAAAAAAAATGACATTAATGTCCATCATTAAATACCGATGAATCACTAACTGGGCGTATAGTATTACACAATGGCTATAAATAAATAAAATTCAATCTGTTTATTTTAATCGATCTCGTACATATATTTTTTTTATTTTTGAGATTGAAAATTTGAACCGAAATACGCCCGTAGGGGCGTTTCAAAATTTCATCCAAAGATCATCTTGACATTCGAATGCGGTCAATGCAAAGTCGTGACGATTGTAAAAGCTCGAAATTGCGATCATTTCGCAACAATACTTACCCAGTTCAATATGGCATCGGTTGCGATCTATTTTTAAATAAACAATTGCTAAAAGTTGAAGTATTCGCACAACTGCTATTTTTTACATTGGTTTTTCGACTGCTATGATACTTTTGCATCGCATCGTAAATCGCCGTGTTCATGGAAATTTAACGAAAGCTAATTAGCAAGAATGAAGAACTGACAGGCGGGTAAAATGTCGACCTTAGCGCGTTAACCTTTTGCCTCCCGCAACTCCTTAGACACGCCTACTGCTGCATCTTGAAGGTTGTGATGTCTATATTGGTAGGAAATGTGTAATTCGTTAATTGTTGTCATCATCTGTGAATATATTTTCTACATACGTCAATTCATTTGACACACATTGTTTGCATATGTATGTACATACATAAATAAAAAAAATCTCAGAACATTCAACTGTGCTCGAATTGTAATTTGAAAAGATTCATTATTTCTATATGTAAATTATAAGCTATTTAGTTGATACAATTTTCGTCCATTTCATTTTATTGAAACAATGATAAAATTTTAATTCAGTTCAGTTCGGTCAGCTCGATTAGAAGGTATATGAAATTCGATATTCAGCAATATAGCCAGCAGTATACCTCAGCGGTTGCTTTAATGCTAACCACTGAGAGGTTCACGGGTTCAAGCCCAGGGTTGACCTCGATGGAAAAGAATCTAATCCAAAGTATTTCTGTAGTACTGTTGGTCAGGTATTTGTGACTCCAAGTCGATCTTTTCCCATCAGAGTTTGCCAATTTATCTGATTTCATTGTTAAAACAGTTTCTCATTAAATTGGCAAAACCATCCTACCCACTATGACACCACTATTTGAATATGATTTCAAATTTATAATCTAATAGCTGAACCCGGTATGCGTTGCAATTCCACAAAAACGCAAGCAATTCCCGTTCCCGGTTTTGGGCGATTATTTTCCCCGTTCCCGTCCCTGTTCCTATTTGTCGGAAAAACGCAGGCAGCGAACACATTTGAAATTATTAAATTGTTTGTTTATTTTACCCTAAAGGTGTAACCCGAATGGCGACGCGAACTCATTTGAAATTATTGCGTTGCAATGCCACTCATTCCCGTTTCCGTTTTTGGATGATTTTTTTACAGAAACCATCGCGGGCATACACACAATAACTCCTGTAAGTTTCATCGCAATCGGTTGAATGGTAAAGTAACGCATACGTGACATACAAACAGACTCACAGACGCACAGACAAACAGACAAACATTGATTTTTATGTATGTACAAGTTTAATACCATAGGTGTCGCTTAGGGGCAATCCGTATAAGCAGTTTTATAAGCAAACGAGCACGAACTTGTGCAATCAACTGATATGTACATATGCATATTGGTTGCGAATCAACAAGTGTTGTCGAACAAAGTTTGAGAATCACACTTAGATCAGATTTACGATTACGACTTGGGGTTATTGGGTCGAACCGGTGAATGGCTTCGTATTTTTTAAGCGAATACGATGATGATGATGATGATGATATTGTCCGTGACCTTTCAAGGAAGACACGGCAGACAGTATGACAGTCGTGCGCTGACATACTCGTATTATACGACAGTTACTATTACGAATCGACACAGTGACATAAATCCGACAACTGTCAAACGAAAACGCAATTTTTCAGGAAGTGCATTTGAATTTTGACATCGGTTATGTGTTTATCCAAGGGAATTTGTATTTTTTTTTGTTTTTTGACGATCACGATTCCTCAGGGTAATCGAGTGCTACGCAAGAACGGCACTGCCTACATCAATCACCGTGGATGAGGCCAATCAAAACACACGATCATGTTGATTGACAGTTATCACTGCATGTATCATGGATTGAAAACTGTTGGTTATAGATTTTATTGAAAATATAGTACAAAGTAATAGTTTTTCCAAATTTTGCATACATTATTTCATAATACGGCGGCTGTACATCAATGAGATGAAGCAGTGAAAGTTTCTACTATACAATAGATTGCCTTCATTCCAACGTGGATAGACTTTATTCTCAATCATTCAATTAGTGTGAATCTACTATTACTAAAAATGCCTTCATTTCAACGTGGATAGACTTTTTTCTCAATCATTCAATTAGTGTGAATCTACTATTACTAAAAATGTAGATTATAAAAACTTCTAAAGATTACTTTTTAAATCTTCTACATATTTATGTACATACGTAGCAGTAAAGTATATACACAAAAGTACAGCCGTACAGAGTCGTACAAAAAAAAATGCTACTAGGTCAAATTTATACCATCGCGTTTCTTCGCAAACCTCACCATCTGGAGTGTTTTTGGTGATATTTTATTTTTGTATTGACATAGGTTTGTCAGTAATCGATAACGTTAATTCTCATATTTGATGGAAAGTAGTATAAACTTGTCGAAATAATAAAATAATACGAATTAACAATGGTATGAAGATACGCCCATCACAGCTAGAAACCACGAGTGCGTTCCATACCACACTTTTTAGTGTTTTCTTATGATTAGGGCACACAGAGTGGTACTCGACGCGTATATTAGTTTTTTTATATTGTTTTGCACATGTAAAAAAACACTAGCATGCACGATCTATGCTGTGGCCATCCAGGCCTAAATTCACCCCCTGAATTGTTTTCGATGATATTTTATCCTTGTATTCACATAGGTTTGACAGTGATCGATAACAGTAATTCCCATATTTGAAGGAATTTAGGAGAAACTTGTCGAAATAATAAGATCGTACGAATTAATAATGACATGAAGATACGCCCATCACAGTTAGAAACCACGAGCGCGTCCCATGCCACACTTTTCAGTGTTTTTTTTTACCATTAGAGTTCAGACACACAGTGGTGCGTGGCAAGTGCTTTTTTTTTAGATAGTTTGCACATGCAAAAAAACGCTAGCATACCCGATCTATACCGTCGCGATCTTTTCAAAACTCATCCCCTGAAATATTTTCGGTGATAATTTATCTTTGTATTGACATAGGTTTGTCAGTAATCGACAACGGTGATTCCCATATTTGATAGAAGGTAGGATAAACTTGTCGAAATAATAAAATCGTACGAATTAACAATGACATGAAGATACGCCTATAACAGCTGCAGTTTATCCCGGCATAGCGTGCCGTACGATACAGTGTGTCTGCGTTTTTAGTATTACTCTTCATCCACGTTCTCAACGACATTGAATTATTCAAGCATGTCCTCTTTTTATTTAACGACCCGTTGCCATTTTCCATTTTAAACTCAACAGTTGACAAAGTAGAAACATACATTAGTTAGATTTTACACTTAAACATGATGATGAAATTATAAGATGGTTTTTATTGTGCTTAGAAACTTGTCTGCATTTGGTGAATAGCATCAGTGGCATTTAGATACGTATCGTATCATAAATGAATATGATGATAGGTATCGAACAATATCTAAATAAGCATTGATAGTTTTAGAAACGTTTACGAATTATTGCGAAATCGTCTATTGTTTTCATTCATATGTCTGTTAGGCTGGCTGCGTGTTGATCTTAATATGCCCAGCGATCCAGCGCAGTGGACCAAATATGGTGTGTAAAGTTCACCGTTTGATCAAAAACATTTATTGCAACGATTGCGATTATTCAATCTCGCGACTTTTACGAATAGCTTAACGACTTCAATAGAAATTTTATTACAAGGGCCGAAACGTTCAAATGCCATGCATGACTGATGGTCGGACGCATCCGTAATTGTCGGGTTTAAAAAACACAAAGAAATTACCGTGTTTCGAAATGCGATAATAAATTGCATAATCTTACATATAAGTGTTTTCTGCGATATTTTCGAAGGAAAAAGTCGCCAAAATCTTGCAAAAAAAAAAAATGGGACAGATAAAATTAATAGGTGCTCTGTCGGATGTCGTTTGTTTGTCGTAGCATTGCAAAATACAGTCAAGATAATAATAAAAAAAATTGACTCAAATATGAAATTTCGAATATTCTAAAAATCATCCTGCTAACTGAAATGTGATTTGAAAATTGAGCTTATTGCGTTATTGCGTGCCGAAAGTTTCCGCGAGTCGGTGTCAAAAGGCGACTCGTCATCTAAAATGGAATTGAAAAAATTCGCAACATCGCTGAAATGGAGAATTGCGATTCATCTCTCGCTTTTGTCGCCGCGTTTCCAATCTCCATCCATCATCCTCGACGACAGACTTTGAAGTTTCGAAATGTTGCCACGATTTTGCAAAGCTGCGAATGAAGTGCATCGCTATTATCGAGCACGAAAGGCTATTTTGCAACTGTTGAGTCGTTAAAGTAAAATAATAATTAAATTGCAAATACTTTAAATACATATATGCATAGTATAAAATAGCTAGTCGTCCGGTAATCAGACGGTTAACGATTTAATTAACCCATCACATTCCGCAACAGTGGGAAATCATGAGTGGCGCGGCGCGTTAAGACTTTTTCATTTTGATTTTTTGTTTTTATCAATATTGAATCATCCGCTTTTTTTTTGACTGATTTTCAAAAACTAGCTCCTTGACCACCGGCTCTTGCAACGAGGTTTAATTAGCCGTACGACCTTTATCTTATTTTTCTACATTTACTCGCAAGTGTAATTAAACAATTTCGCCTATTAATCAACTATTATATAATTATAACATGGCGAAATAGTCAAACTTCCATTTAGTTGAATTTTTATAAACCTTAATCTTAAATCTAATTACATATTTAAAGTTTTAGAATTAATGGTTGACTTATTCAAATGTTCTCAGGTACCTTTCCAACGTCCTCCAGCACCAGCACCAGCTCCCAGACCAAGCTATACGCCACCACCCACTCACGATGAGGTAAGTTACATACATGTACTTTCAGAAATGAATAGCAAATGCAAAGGACCATTACAATGCAAAATTGCGACACAGTTAAAATAGTGGGAAAATTGAATGATCCATTTGTTAAGCAACTTTAAGTTTGAACATTATATTACTACATACCAGTGGCGGCTCGTCTGCGGGGCTACAGCCCTCCCAGTATAGTACATATGCAGGCTATTTTTGTCTGCATTTGATCACCGGTACTACAGCTCGATTAATCTCTGCAGCCCCCCCCCCCCCTATGAATTCTCACGAGCCACCACTGCTACATACACAGTGAATATGAATTTGATACATATATAAAATTCCTAGCACGACCATCATCACCACCATGAACCAGGCATGCCGTTCGACTTCACTTATGCCGTGAAAGAGCCCGAATTCGGCAATGACTACAGTCACAATGCTGTATCAGATGGAGATATTACCCGTGGAGAATACAGAGTCCAACTGCCTGATGGTCGTCTTCAAATCGTTCGTTATACTGCTGATTGGAAAAATGGTTTCAATGCTGAAGTAAGCTAAATCGTATTCAAAACTATGAATGTGTGTATTTGTATGAGCATATTTCATATAAATAAATTATTGCAGGTCTCTTATGAAGGACAAGCCAAGTTCCCAGATCAGCCTCAAGGACAAGCTTCAAATCCCAGCACAGGATACGGAGCACCCCCGAGCGGCGGCTACAAATACTAGATTGGACTTAACAATTAGACAAACTGGTTTATGAGAAGAGAAGCTCACGTGTACAAATGTGATGTTGCATTTGAAAGAAGAGACAAACTTATTTATTATTTATAACGATTAATTATATATATATTTTTGTACGAATCACTGCCATTTTTATAACGAAAACTTTTACTAGAATAATTTTGAATGTGTTACATTGATTCATGAATGTAATGTGTTTGATATACATGTATACTCAGTAAAATTTTGTTTTTTTATAATATCGTCATATTTTTATTTTCTTCAACTTCCACAATCATTAATGTTTTCCACTTAACTATACTTAACTTTAGATTAAACTTTTCCATACTAATATTACTAAAACTATCACAATTATATTAAGTTAATAGCTCAAGCAAAAATGTGATACATAAATAAGAAATTAAGTTCATATATCTAATAAATATTTATTAGTATTAAATAAGTGACAGTTAATACCCTTTTACACACAAAAACTCAATTTTAAGAAACTGAAATTGTTTTATAAGAATAATAAAATAGCTTGATAGTATTCAAGATATGTACCACGTATGAAACATATGATATATTTAATGTTTTGGTATAATATGAGCCGTTGGTGGTTCGAAATACATATTTTCAACATCCATATTCGATGGAACATTCACATCAATAAAATTTTTATCAAAACTAGCTCTCTCATTTGTGGGTTTAATGTTAACAGATTCAACAACGACTACAGACACCTGAAATAATACAAAAAAAAGTTTTTAAAAATAATAAAAACATCATATTATTGAATACAGCATGTGAAATTACCACATTATTACTATCCGATGACTCTAATGTGTCTGGTTTTTTGGTAGATTCTCTTCTTAGTCTATTTGTACATGCATCAGTAGTTAGCATATGTTTTCTAAGTGATGCGGGGTATCCAAAACCTTTACCGCATACTCGACAGTTGTATAATTTCAATCCGGTATGCAAACCGTAATGTTCGCGTAGATTAACTGACTTCGAAAATGCTTTGTCACATATCTCACACATGTAAGGTTTGTATTCTGAAATGAAGATGTATTAAAACAGGTCGATTAATAATTTAAACACAACCAAAGATTTTTACCTCCATGGATTTTTCGATGTTCAATCATTGTAGTGAATGTTGGAAATGTTTTATCGCAAATTTCACAAGGATATGGTGTCAATCCACTATGAACGACTTTTCTGTGCCTGGATAATGTTTTACTGTGCAAAAAGCTTTCATTACAATCCTAAAAGGCATAGATGAATATAATCTTAATCAATTCTTCGTTTTACATAAATCCAATTACATATATAAATTCATCTATTATATTATATATGTACATACTTTGCATTTGAAAGGTTTTTCACCGTTGTGTATTTTAAGATGTTTATCATGATCAGATTTTGTATAAAACTGCTTGGAACAAATATTGCAATGAAATGGAAATTCTTTTGTGTGTGTTAGCATGTGTCTTTTTAAAAGAGTTGAATCAAAGAAATCTAAAAATAAAATAATACATATATGTATTTATCAATATATACAGTACAAAAATAAGACCATGTAGTTTCAACACTAACTGGAGGAACAAACAGAGCAATTATATGGTCTATTATTTGTATGACTATTCACATGTCTCAAAAGTCGGCATTGAAATTTAAATTTTTGATCGCATATATGACAAGATAAAAGGTTCTTTGTTTGTCTGAAATTAAAAATAATTGTTAAAAAATATAAATTTATATTAAATATTAAAACACATGTTAAAGTTCACTACATCACATATTTCTTCTTGACGCTGTCGGAAGCTTCGGTGGTTCTTATTTTTGATCCCTTGGGTTTGCGTTTATTTTTTTTAGAAATTGGATTTTCTTCGTCACTATAATCCTCAGTCATTGTTTAATTGAAAGGAATATATGATATTCCAGAATAATCAATTGTTCATAAAAAGGTTGTAATATCGTTCACGACAAATGGGAAAAAACAAATACAATTTTAAATATAGGTGTGATTTAAAATCCTATTGGTTAAACACAGCAATTTAAATAACTTTTTTTTACTTTGTTAAAACTAATGAAGACCGAAAACAGCATTCAAAATTGAAACCAACGTAGAGCGCCGATTTTCGAATGTAACTGTCAAACTGACAGACACGGCTATAGATGTAGCATTTACATCAGTACTACTAAAAAATGAATAATAGCTCTTGAATTCAAGGAATATAATGTTCCAGCTTTATAAAATAAAGCAATAAATTTATAGGTTTGTTCTCTTTCTTAAGAAAATTTATATTTTATATAAAGTTACTAGAAAAAAAATGACAAACTACTAAAACAGATCCCCCTTTTATTAACTTTGTTTCCACTTCACGGTAAAATAAAGAGTTATCGTTCTTGATTACCGTATGGTTTTAAGTTGGCAGCACTGAGTTACTTACTCACACACAAAGGTATTCAATAGTTTAATAACGTTTAATGTTCGCATTTTCAACGTAGTTTCATAGGTTAGGTGATGATTCGTATCATACGTCAATAAAATCTCCAGGGGCGTCATTTGGGGGGCTGGGGTGGGCAGCCCCCCCCCCTCTAGATTTGAACGGGACTATCCACGTTGTTTAATTTATTGTTATAAATTCGAATTAAAATACTAAACTAACAAAAATATAATACTGAAATTCTTTAGAAAATTGTCAGATATAAAAACGTCGATTTTTATATCTGACAATTTATATAAACTCCTTTATACCACGAAACAAATTGTTGAATAGGATTGCCTCTCTATTACTGAAAAATTATTAAAATTCATATACACTCATTTTATTTAATATAATACAACCCCCCCCCTCCATCCCTAGAAAGCTATTCCTTACTGGTCAAAATTTTTGAACCCCCCCTGGGAAAAGCTGAAATGACGCCCCTGAAAATCTCGTTCACAAAACATCTGGCACCCGAAAACTTCATCTACCGAAAGCTATGCACGCGAACCAACTTTCTAACGAGAACTCGAGTGCCATATATTCCGAATTCGCGATTTTCATGGCAACTATTGTCTTGTGCGTGATCGAATAATCCGTTTACCCGTTTAGTAATGGGAATTAATGTATTAAAAATAATAATTTTAGAAATTATTGATATAAAAATTTAATTTAGTTTTTAAATTTACAAATATTTTTGAAATACAAAAAAAGGTTAGTGAAAAAAATTGCTTTGAATACGTTACATGTTTTTGTTTTTTAAGTATTGCTTCATTTGTTTTCTGATCACGCAAATAAAAAATGATTACACATTATTTTTACTGGAAAGTTTTGGAAATATACCTTGATTTTATCAAATATATGGTTCAATGTCAAAATTTCAAGGCAAGTCAAAACATTCTGACGTTGATAACACTAAATTGCATTAAAATGCATGGAAATATTATCACATTGTCATTAAACAATGAACGCAGCTTACATAATTTGAAAAGTGTGTTTGATATTCTTGTATGTACATCCGAAGAATTATCGTTTTTTGAAAATAAAATATTGTGATATTTATACTAAAGAAGTAATCAGCTTGAAAATAAGAATATCGTTCATTTGAGTGTTTAAATTAAAAAAACCAGAAAATGTATGGTATATTATTAGAGGTAGTTTTTTTCTATTACATCAATATTTTATATGAATGCATTCAAATTTTACTATTAAATGTTATTTTATTAAAAATATTTATGTATTTATTAGTATGAATATATTTGGAGCAAGAGAAACAAATGAAGCAAGAGTGAATTCATGTAAATACATAGATTAATAGACTTTGAGAATATTTCAGAGAAAAGTGATGATGATCAAGGTAAAGATTATGTAATATTATTAGATTATGATATGTATTTGAAGAATACATTATTTTCTTATTGAGAATCTGATTTCTTAACGTTGCTGACAGAGAGAAGCTTGATAAAGAATAAAAATAGATGGATTTAGGAATAGTAATTAAAATAATCCATAAATTATATATTATCTAAATATTTTAAATTAATTAACTCATTAATTAATTTAAACTATTAATATTTTCGAGTATTTTATAGAAGTATGTACATATATGTGCATTTTTTTATGCTTCTAGAAATTATTTTAATTTTGGTATGATTTTATGTTTTAAAACTTCATTTTAATCTAGTTTTGAGATTTTAAAATTTCAAGCTCTTTCAATATATAAATTGAAAACCCGTTGTTCCAAAATTGGGGTGACATCACTGTATATGTATTAAAATAAAATAAAATATGTACATATGTACATACACACTATACTAAGAATATATTGTGTTTAAATAAATAAATAAAATAAAATACACACATATTTCGCAAAAAAAAACGTACTCTACTGAAATTTTTGTTTAGCTTTCATTTTGTGTTAACCGCTTGTTATAAAAGTTCATTTTACGGACAAGAGATGTCGTACAAAATAAATTTCAATTTTGTCTTTCGAATATGGCGATTAATAATATTATATTTTTGTGACATTAGTGAAACAAAGATCGATTATTATTCATATTACTTTAGTTTAATAAATTTCAATATAAAATAATATATATACATACATACACACATATACCATAGATTTGAAAGGTTCGTGTAATTTGATTTTGTCGTAGGAGGACATTGACAATATCCAAGTTTGTTGTAAATTGACAACACGATCTAGGCAACTTTCGATCGATTCTGAAAAACCTTTTAAATTTCGAAATGTTTTCAATCAAACAGTTTTATAGAGATTCCATTCATGGAAATTCGACCACGACTGTACTCAATATGGAATTAACGTTCAGTACAGTTGCAAAATGCAATTGCAACTTGGCTGGCACATTTTATGCGCGTATACACCGAATCCACAGAATGCAAATGCATTTCCACATTGCATTTTGCTAATAGAGTGTTCTAAATTAGCAAACACCTTACAAATCAACTGCAATTGCTTTGACACCTCGCCCTCACTCATTCGCATCCACTCGTGAAGAATGCCGTTCTTTTGGCATTGCTCTCCAGACTACCTCTCACCATCTACGTACATACATATATATAACTTTAAACCACATTAATATTTAGCCCCTCAATATTGAGGGTTGCTGCGGTGAATTTTAGAATGTTCCACTTTGGCATTCGCCGTCTATTTATGCGAAATATGCTAGACATGCAAGTAGCTCGAATTATTCGTGTGGTCCGCCGTGTCCATTATGATTTATAAACGTCTGTGATACGGTATAACGGGACACGCAACAAAAGTGTCCGTATCTGGTCGAAGTGAATGCAATCGCCCAGAGAAAATGTCACTTTTGAGAATGAGATCATTGTTGGGCAACCAGGCATAGCTCCCGGTCGCCATCGTAGACATTACACAAAATGCACCCACGCCTAATTACAGGGTTCTTCAAAATGAGGATCACGAAAATCATAGACTATGTATATACATATATGTATGATCGTATGCAGTAGACACCAGAAGTATTATGGTTTTAGTTAATATACATTTCCAAAAAGAGAGTTGTTAAGAGCTTACATTTCAATAGGAAACTACATTTGAACAAAATCCAGTATGTAAGAAGAGTTTAAGGAGGAGACCCATATGATTGCAATAGCATAAGTGGTTGCATAGTAAAGTTCATACATACATATATGCATGTACATATTTCTTGAAAACTTAAAATCAATCATTGTAGATTTCAAAAATATTTCCAGTTCGAAATACTTGACAGTTGAATTGTGAAAATTAAAGTGAAAAAAAGTGAGCTTTTGGCATCTATGTATGTATGTACATCTACTGGCATCTCTTGGGTTTGGGTCTACGAGTGATATTCAACAATTAAATAGTGTCGATAGTCATAATTAGTAACGATAGATGAAGTTTTTCATATTATATTTATGTTTTTCATATTATATTATTGGCGTTATATTTGTATGTCCACATCACATCGAATACCGATCTACATAAATGGTTGTTATTTTCTCGTCGCCCTAATGATTTTACGATCTTAAGCTAGGGCATATCATTTATTAATGATAATTAAGTCGATTAACTGTTAAAAGTTGGCTGAATTTTATGGGTTATCACAGTCCGCCTATATCAACATTGATCTCCATATCATTGGAATAGTAATGACATTTAAATGATTCCAATTCAAATATGCCGATTGTAATATGAGTATCACCTAGCACAGTTAAATCAGGATACTGTTTAAATCGAAACCAGTTCGTTCGTTTGCGTTAAATAATAAATTAATTCGGTGCTTTGTAATTTACTGGATTGACAGTTACAACTGTCAAACGCACGCATTTTGAAAGATAAGAATGTTAGGTTTATTACACAATTACAAAACTGCAACTCTATAAAATGTTTGTGTTTATTAGATGTATTTACAATTTTAACAATAATTTTGAATCTATGTAATATCGATAATAGACAATGACAAGGGTTACCGAAGGCATGCTATTATTATGTTATTATCGTGTCTGGATATATTACAGTTATTATTTGAAATTGTTGAGTACTCCTAACATTGTAAATACAGCTTGAGGATATGTTTCGTATTTTTTTTCAAAGTCATTCACTACTTATTGTGGAAGTGCTAAAGGAAGTTGTGCGATCTCAATTGCATTATATGCCCGAAATTTGGCTTGCAACTGAATTGTTAATAAATCAGCGCCAAGGCGACATGATATTATCTAATATTTTAGTTATGTAAAACGAACCGGTGATGATTATGTAGTTCATTGTCATTTTTTTGGTCATGGTCAGGTGGTTGCGACCCGCTTTGTTAACCTCTTCTTTTTTTGGAAGGGGAACACTACTCGAGTCGCGTTGTCTTCTTTTTTCCTTATTTTTTCTTAAAAAAAAGGAAACCAAGTGGGTTCTTCTGATACTAGACGTTAGCCATGCTATAATTTTTGAAAAATTGAATGGATCATAGCACTTTTAAAACTGGTTGATTTTTTTTGACTGGTTGACTTTTTGTACAATCAAGTGCAATTTGAGCAGACTGGCTGTTCAACTGCATCGCTAATAGAGCGAATCGACTTTTTTTCTATTTTAAATATATGAAAAGAACTTCAATGTTTATTTAGCTGATTTTTGTCACGTAATGTAAGTTAAAATTTTTATCGTCAAATATTTTTTTAGAAAACACCATTTTTTTCAAATTATTATAATGTTTTTAACTAACGGGTTTTGCCAGTCGTGAATAGGGAAATTATTTTTTTCCGAATATGGAAAAGTGCGATCGAGGATGCTGAAAAAAATATGTATGAATAAATGAATATATAGGAACAATAGTGTCATCCAATTTCTGTGACAACAACTCTAAGAATTATTTTTTTCAATACAAACAGAAAAAAAAAATTCTAGCAATTAGTTAACTAAATTAGACATTTTTGTAGATATGTATGTATATACATATTTTAAATTGAATACTATCATAATATCCAAATATTCATGGTGAATCCTGGTAACAAACAGTTTCTGGAAACTTATAAATATAAATGAGAGACAGTAGAAGTGATCGAATGAAAATCATGAAAACCATCCACTGCAGGATGAAGGTCTCTTCAACTCGATTCTATTCATCTCTGTTTTGGGCAACTCTCATCCATCTCAGACACGATTTTTTTTTAATTTCATCCACCATCTTCTCTGTTGCCTTCCTTGCACCCTTTTACATTTCTCGGCTACCATTCGAACATTTCTTTCGTCCGTTCACGTGACCTGCCCATCATCATACTTACCCACGTATTCCGTTTTCTATATCTCCTCGTTATGCCAAGCAAACAGCGTTCCATATTTCTTTGAGGGCATTTGATTTTGTGTAGTATTTTGGCGTTCAGTGTCGAAGTTTCACGTCCATACTTCATCACTGGCAAGCCATATTGAAGATTCTTCATGCAAAATGGCGTTTTGGATTTGAAAGCGGCGTTCATTCATACAAATATAGAAGGCAATAAATTAATTTTGTTCAATATATGTACATACATACATCGACAGCAGTAGCTTGCCGTCATATTTAAAACAAGGGATTTGGTATTGATATTTTTAATTTTTGAATTATGATAATCTGTTTTGAAGTGATGAGTATTTCATTTTTGTGCTAACAGAAATATCCTAAGTTGCCTAAAATTCTTAAAAACATCTCGTTTGTCTTCAAAAGTTAATATTCTGAATGATTTGTCGAAAAATCGATTGAGAATGCAACATTCCAAGGCCTCGTTATTTGTTTCCGCATTGATTTGTTCTCAGGGAATTGTTTTACAAGCCGAGTCCCTTGCCATATTTGTACTCAAAGTTCTGTGTAAATATGTGTGTGTTATTTTAATATAAAAAAAGTTCAGAATGATATTTGACACAAATCAGAATATTCTTATCGAAAAATCCACAAATGCTTGAAGAAACAAGTAAATTACAATATGTTTTGACTTCGGCGCCACGCCCATACATAACAAATCGCAAGTACCGTAAAGGGAACAGAATTAAGACGGCGAGTCCGTGCAAGCGAACAACGCGGCGGACCATATCATACCAACCCACTACCACTACCTCAGGTAGGGCCGATTACGATTTCTGAAATTCGCTAATCAATATGGATAACGATTTGGGATTGAATTGTTTTTTTTTCTTCAATTTTAGGTAAAAGATTTTAGGGGACTAGTCCCACTAGTCCAATAACAGAAATAGAGAAGTCACCGGTCGATAGAAATAGAGATGATTATGTACTCGTGAAAAAATTGTCTCGAGCGGCGCATGACGTTCGGAATATATGTATGTAAGCTTGATCTTGTAAGAATCATTGTCAAAATAATTTAACACATAGATATATACGAATACATGTATGTGTGTGTATATATGCAGACACTGGTATAAATAGTATATTTTGCAATTTTCGTTTTCTTAATAAAACAAAAAAAAAAAAACAGACGTAATATTTGCAAATGAAATATACCCCGCCGTGTATTCGTAAACAGGATATAACCATATGAGTTTGTATTTCCTTAAAGAAAGTATTTACTGTACTCAACTCCTTGTGTTCAAACACACATTTATTGAATACGAAATAAACAAAATCGGTCAGTGTACGACCTTGCATTTGACTTATTGACTCGAAGCCGGGGGCAAAGTAAGACATTGACAGTCCGATTAAAACGATGCTGGGTGTGGATAACGTCTTATATGGAAAATATCCCTATGAAATAAACCGGAAGACAATCGAGAGCTACTTCCGTTCAGAGATTATCACGTTTTTTCCAACTGTAAATTCAAAATCACGGTCGAACAGGTCTTCAGAATCATGGAAGTTCACAATATTTTTAAGCTGAATACGATTACAAATTAATATACGTATGTCAATCATTTGCTATTCGCTATTTGTCTTACACTACATGTTTTTTGCGAGTAAAACATGATTTTTCAATAACAGATTCAATGTTAAGCAAGACTCTTTGCGAAAGTTTGACCAATGAACATATTGCCAAACTTCGCTTGCAAAATTAGATTTTTTGACAATTTCAAGTCACATTCGTATTTTCGAATGTATAAATATGTATGTGCAATTTTTTTTATGCAAATCTACACACATTAAAACCTTCAAGGCCTATTGAAATCATTAAAAAAAATTAATCGCCAGTAATTTTTGAAAGGCATTTAAACATTAAACACGTGTTTTTAAAAAAATATTTTCTTTGTAAATTATTTCTACTTATGTAAATAGTAAGCTCCTTTCGATTGAATACCAATTTATTGAAATCAGACCGTAAAATATACTTTCTTATGCGTCAATACGTGTCATATTTCATTAATTTGAATTCAAAATCGTTTATCAATGCTGCGTGCGTGAAAATTCCCTCTGAGTATATTTCAAGCTTGTCATTGACTTGACAAAGGTTCTTCAATTTTTCGTAATTTATAGTATTTGTCATTTTCATACAATGCAATACACTATTGGCAAATTAAATTTCGATAGATAATGTACATTTGTATGTACATATGTACATTTTATAACTTCCTACGTTATCTAACTTCCCATTATTATATGCGCGCTAGAGAAGCTCCGGAAATTGCATGCTTTTAATCGTTCGATTGTAAGTAAGCAGTGCAAGAAGTGACACTATTAGTGATATGCAACGGAGTGCATGTGCAAGTGATTCTGTTTAGCATTCCAGTTTCGTTTGCAGACGACAACGTCTGCAGACTCATTTTCGACTCAGCCAACTGTGAACCGACGACGATTGATATCAACGAATATCTCGCAACAATAACACATTATAGGCCCTGGCACTTATAAGGTTATTTCGACAGAATACATTGTCCACGTCCGTGTTGCAAACCATTATGCACAATATGTTTTCTCGTGGAAAGTCTCGATCGACCATGCAAATTGATCGATATTTCGACTTGCAAGGTACAACGATATTTCGTGGTTCATGTGTAAGATATACATACATACATATGTATGAACCACTTGACCCTATTTCTTTGGATAGTGTTTACTTTTAGACTGTGCATGTATTTGAGTGGACACGATTCAAACTTATAATTGATTTATCGTCTACAGATATACTTACAAAGTTGTAAAATAATAATCAATGTGTTAAAGAATTGGTGATTTAAAACTCATATTGGCAAGTCTTCGGGGCAAATATTAAAGGGTTGGTTCATTTATTCGTTATTGTACAATTATACAGGTGCGGTTTATCCATAATTGAAATTGCTTAATTTTTTGTTAAATTTAATTATATTTGAATGAAAAATGTAATAATATATAGAGTAAATTTGGAGCATTGATTAATCAGTTGGATTTTTTTGTTAAATACGTATGCTCAGTGTCATATAAAGATTTATAAAAGCAAAAAAACCTAGATCACTTAAGGGGAATGAAATAAAATTCTTCCTGTTGATTATTATGACCAAAAAGAGGCATAGATGGATAGAGAGATCTTTGAAGATTGGTTTAAAACTAAATGTGTTTTGAAGTGAGAGATTTTTTAAAAAGTAAAGGGTTGTCACAAAAGCTGCATTGTTAATAAATAATGCTGCTCGCCATTAAAAACACGGTCCAATGACGCTCTTATGATAGCTAAATTTTACCGCTTAATGTTACACATCTATGTAATTCAACCCTTGGACCGAGGTCATATCATAGATGAAACGGCTGCATCGTGTTGATCTTCTTAAAACTCATGCTGAGGAAGATGATGACTTGATCAATTTCAGGAAAAAATGATTATATTGGATGATATACACGGAATAGTAAAATATTGGTCGAAATTAAATCCACTAACACTGGTTAAATCATGGAGAAATATTCTTCCTTTAGAAAAAGATTTATTGGTGATGAAGGGATGAAGGCAAGTGATATAACTGAAATATGCAGATCCCCTTGTACCCTGCTCGCAAACACCTTAATTATATATATATATATATATATATATATATATATATATATATATATATATATATATATATATATATATATATATAATTAAGGCTGTGCAACAAAAACAGGGGTAATTTCACCACACACCACTGATATACATATACATATGTATGTATATACCTACATAATTATATTTATTTATTTTTTATTTAATTTACACCAAGAAGGCCTAACAGGTAAACCCAATGCGACTTCCTGGCCAAAGACAATTATATAAACATGTATGTACACCATCCAAATATACACAAATACTTACACGTATACACAAATACACATACATACATACATAAATATAAAAATACACATATATACATATACATACATACACACCTATACATATATATATATATATATATATATATATATATATATATATATATATATATATATATATATATATATATATATATATATTCACATATACATACATATACATATACACATACACATACATTACATACATCCATAAACATACAAACATTATACATGCATATATTATTATATATTACACTTAAAGAAGTTTTGAATTGCTCGACACAATGTTCGACACAGCTAGAAGAGATAGGAAACGGAATTAGTGGGTGAGAAGTATGACAAAAGTAGTTAATATATTGAAGAGATTTAAATGCCAATGGGTGCGTCACTTGGCTTGGAGAATGGACGAAAGTTGAACAAGAGAAGTGCTAGAATGGTACCCGAGAGAATGCAAAAGGGTAAAAGGAAGGCCACAAGTAAGATGAGTGGTAAAATTATAAAATGTGTGGGGTGAGATGGATAAGAGTTGTGCAAAAGAGACGAATGGAAAAGAGTTGGACAAGTCTTCATTCAGCAGTGAATGGTGAATGACTTTAATGATGATGATAATATATTGTGCAATCAATTAGTCAAGTTAATTATTACATTAAATTAAAAAAAGCTTTTTTCATGGACAGTTCAAGTCTGTTGTTTTGTTAATGAAATTGTCAAAATATCTGCCATAATTGACAGATATTTTGCAAATACATCCCTGTCATTTAATAATGAAAGGGAGATGAATTGTTTTGTTGATTTTTGGAACTTACCCAAGTGGTATTTAATCATATAATAAATAAGAGTGAAAACGTAAATTTTACCACTGTTAAATGTTTATTTGCAAAGGGGCAGTAGAAAGCCGCATATGGATAGATAGCTATAATCGCTTCGATCTGACAGAATAATTCTGATGTAAATTTTAATGAGTTCGTTAATGATTAAACTCCTCGATCTTCATGTTGGAAACAATAGCTTACTTCAATGTTTGCTAGCCTCCGTATGTCGATAAGATATCAAAGCAACCTGAAGAGTGGAAGTGGTTCAAAAGCAGATCACAATTTTTTGACTGGCGGGAATGTCACTGAACTAACAGAATGATGCTAATAAAATGTTTGTAAAAAGGTGATAAAATGTTATAATATTTTATGTTAATGTTACCACAAATTATGTTATTTCTATGTTACGATTAATAAAGTGCAAGTCAAGCTGAATCTGACATTCATTTGATAAAATGTCAAAATTGCAATCGATAGTTTTTTTTTAAGAAAAGTATACATTAACTGATTCATGAAATCGACACATATATTGCCAATTTCACGAAAAAAACAACAATCTTGCACTGTTCACGAACTAAACTTTTTCCGATAATTTCACGTATTAGCTAATTTTACATATTGGGTGTTTCAATACGTATTATATATGTACCTACATGTACTCGTGTATATTAAGGTTTTATTTTAGAAAGTTTTCATCTGTATATTATATATTTATATATATTCTATATTATATCTGCATATTCTATATATGTAGAATATGTAGCCAAATTACTCAGAAAGAGATATTTTGAAATCATGGTGTCCATTGTTTATGTTATTTAATTAAAGCAAATAAAAATAACTATGATTGATGATGATGATTCAAAGCGATTCATGTCTAAAGATACACCGCTTTAATATATAATAATATCAAGTCGTTGATTGATTAATTTGCTGGCATATTTCTTTATATGGAAGACTAAAAACAACTGCGAAAAGTTGATCGATTAGATTTCACGCGAATTTCAACACCTACACGCTGATTGAGTTTAACTATCAAACCATGGAAATGATGTTTAATTTATATCAATTTAATTCAAAGTCAATAATCTTTTAATGGATTAATTATTTTCGCTAAATTTACGTCCATTTTCTTAGGGAAAATTTTATCGTCGTTGCAAAGTAAGCGAATAGTGCATAATAATTTTACAAGGCTTTACTTTATATACGTGTTGTAAAAAAAAATAAACTTTCGACATTCCGATACTAGATTACAACAGGGAACATAAACCGTCATGTGCAATCGTTTATTTTATATTAAGATATTCATAAAAGTACAAACGATATACATACAATCACATTATTTGTGTTTTTACAAAGTTACCAGGTATTTGTATCGCATTGTATAATTTATAACAATGCATATTACACATAAACATAAATTCTAATTTGCAATTAAACGAGGTTGATATTATGATATTTAAAAAAAATCTTTATTGCATATTGTTGTAAGTTAAACGACAAATAGGTGTATCAAGGATTATTGCACCGGTCAGTTAGCAATTACACCATCTACAATGGGAAGCTAATTAATTTGATCGATTTTCAATCAACGTTTCCTCATTTCCGATGATGGTCATGATAATGTTAACATAATTTCTAGGACAATTTTTCTGCATTTATGTACTGCCCTGAATATTTTTTTTCTATTTGTATAATGATGAATAATATAAGTAATAATGAATAATCTATATAATGCAGTTCGAAAACATTTGCTGACTGATGTATTAAATTAAATGACTTAAAATTATATGATTTTTTATAGAGCACTGGGTGAACCCGACATGCGTTGCAATGCCACAATAACGCATGCAATTCCCGTTCCCGTTCCCGTTCCCGTTCTCGTTCCCGTTCCCATTTGTCGGAAAAACGCAGACAGCGAACACGTTGGTCGCGACGCGAAAACATTTGAAATTATAGCGTTGGAATGATACTCATTCCCGTTTTTCCGTCATATCACTATGATAAAATATAAATTTAATTATAAAAAAATTCTCTTATTCTGTTAATATAATATATCAAGCTTTTTTATGAACTTAACTGCTATATCAGTTGTATAAAAAATATGTGTTTAGTATATGCAATAAGGCGGTCTCCATGACGAGCCAGAATGTTAAATTACAGAAAATCGAAATATCTTAAGTCGAAAGATAGATGCATGGTAAACGGTATATACTCACGTAAATACTCACTTAATTTGCGCGAGCAGGATACAACAGGAACAAGAGGAACAGGATTTTCCTCCCGTATTAATGTGCGCGCGCAGTATGTATGTATGTACATACATATGTATGTAAGTATGTACCAATAGATATCGTTCGTGAATATTGTGACGAGTGGCTCTATTATTAGCTTTGTTCCTGATTTTTTTTCTATATACATATGTACATTGACTATCCCACTTTGCATCCAGTATGTTAATTTTTTGGTTTTAATACAAACAAATGATTTGTTCTATTGAAGCTATTAAATTAGCGGTTGATATTTAATAGCACACACAATTACACGTAGGCACTGTTTTCTCAGTGCCTACGTGAGAGATTCGAGGTTAAATTCTCCGTGTGGCGTGCTCGTACCATTTCCACTTCTTTTTTTTATTATAATCATACTTCAATGTTGTCAGTACACATAGGTAGCCGGGTAGCTGCTGGCAACAATGACTGATCTTTATCGCCAATAGATACGCTAAACCTGCTTAAGACAAAACAATGAGTTGCTACTTTTCGCCGGGTTGTTTTCCCGGCGACTTTTTACTGGAAAATTTTCATATTCTACACATTGATTATACTAACAATAATGCTTCGTACTTATAATGTACATATATTTCTTACTTGTCATTATGCAGTTAAATGATTTTCGAAACCAGTATTTGCATTAGACGTCCTTGGTCCAGTTATACGTAATCAATTAGATTTTCCGCCTTTCTCAGATTTTCCGCACTTTTCTAATGATGCTTAACCGTTCGTTACACATCTCTGAAAATTGAACGACCTCCACTATCTATGTATGTTAGCACTATCGTCATTATATTTTACAAGGTTGGAAGCCACAAACGCGAATGAAATAGGCACTCCTTATTCTCTGTTATTAAACCTTTGAATGCCTTTTAATATCCATGTACGCTGAAGATCTTGAGAAAAGTCGTCAACCTCTTTAATGGTTTTAATGTTTATTTTACAACCTTGTGCATCACATGACAGACGTTTTGCTCGATTGTCGCGTATTTTTTTAATTTTATTATTATTTTCACGAAAGAAAACCAGTCTCGGTAGTCGTTCGTTGTATTTAAATTGTACATGAAAGGTTTCCCAATGGAATCTTCTTGTATATATTTAATGAGAAAATTTTTCAATCATATTAATCGAAGTACATACATACATACATATGTAAGTACCTCAATTTATATTAGGCACGGATTCGTCTCAAATGTGAATTAGGTTCACTTTTACATCGAATAGCCTATTATATTTGTACGCTTTTTATGGCTTTTTGAGACTTGTAATTTACCTCACGATCTTTACTTTATTTATGTTTTTTGACCGAGCTCATTATGACCGAATGACTTTCTGCTTCACCCAAATTTTTTATCGATTTCGATTTAAATGTTATTTACTTTTTTACACACATACACACATTTCACTGCGACCATTTCGAATTGCACAGACCTTCGTTATCAAGACCGATTCGGTGGCAAATCCTTCATAATATTTTTTCTTTCTGTGTTTTTTGAGAATTTTTAATGATTAACTCCACTCTTTCACGGGTCATACAATTAATCGAGAACGATCGACCTTCTTTCGGTCATAGAACCGTCGATTTAAAGTCTCGAGTTTTGACTCAGAGGTTATTGATTTGGTCCAAGTCTTTGTGATTTGCGGTTAAGGTATCGAGGTCGTCATAGATCTCCAGAAACTAGCTTATAAAATTCTTAATTTGTAATGTCGATAGTTTATTACCAGGGTCGTTGTTTAAAGACACAGTTAATTTATTTTATATGCTAAAGAGTCGTCGAACTATGTATAATCTGTATATAGTGTGATCGAGCTTAAATAAAATTAATTAAATGTGCCAAATTTATATCGATTATTTAATACTAAATGGACATATTTCCTGGTTCTAATAACATTAATTTTAACAAGCTTGAAATGTATAGTGTCGTATAGCGCGCGAATTATAGCTACTTAAATGTTTATTTATGCAATTTTATCTTGAAAAAAAAGTACATACAAACAAGTGTAATGTTAATCAGTGTTGCTAGGAGGTCTTGGTCACGAACGTTAACTTTTTTCTCGTATCTTAAACTGGTTCAGTCGGCTTAGAATCAGTAACGAGATGCTTTTAATTGTTGATATGCATACTACATACATACATACATACATAGTACGAGCTAATCGTTACAAGTATTTTAACTTTCAATTTTATATTGAAAACAAATTAAAAATAACAAATGTGCATGTTTTACCTATATTTGTATATACAAAGGTACATACATACCAGTGGCGTGCCGTAACTTTTGAAACAGAGGAATATGTATGGACAAAATATATATATATAAATATATTATAATAATCTATCTTGAAGTGACAAGTAAAATTTTTCATTTCAGTGCTAACAGAAATATCCAAAGTAGCCTCTACCTTTTTTAATAATATCTTGTTTGTCTTCAAAACTTAACCTTCTGAATGATTTGTCGAACAATCGATCAAGAATGCAACATTCTGAGGCCTCGTTATTTGTTTCGCACTGATTTGTTCTGAGGGAATGGTTTCGCGAGCCGAGTGCCTGCCATATTTATACTCCATAAGTCCTTTGCAGAAAAATATTCTGATTTGTGTCAGTATTTCCATATAAATATGGAAATATTGACACAAATCAGAATATTCTTAGTGAAAATTTCCATAATTGCTTTCCATAAAATTTCCTAAAGAGATGAGTAAATTAAAATAAGTTTTGTCTTCGTCTCTTATACATTGTTAAAAGTTCTCCAGTGCTACGTATGGCACAACATTGAGATGGCGACCGTGCAAGCGAACAACTCGGTGGACCATACCATAATAATCCACTACCTCAGGTAGAGCCGATTCCAAATTCTTTACTTTGGTAATACGAATGAACAACATCAATATGAACAACGATTTGAATTTATTGTAATCGAATTTTAGGTAAAAGATTTTAAGGGACCATCCTATTACCTTAAGTCCAATGACGGCACGCCACTTGTAAATGAAATACAAATATCTACATACATATGGTATTGAATGAAAAAATCAGTTTCATAAATTTATAACAGGTTTGATAGTTGAACTTCTGTACATTTTGAATTTTACTTTTCCCTCATTATTAGGCAGTAATTTTTTTATGAAGCGTTTTTCAACGCACAAAAAAAGTTTGAGCTTAGGATGTCATATTTGTATTGGATTAAAATTACTGTCAATATTATTTGCAAATGTTGATGGTCTAATTTCTTCACAAGGATACACGCACGTTCAACCATAAAAATCATTGTTGCCACATACGATACATCCCGAGGAAGTTACGTACATTCAAAACGCCTTGTAAATAGCGATCGTTAAAAAATGAACAAAATCGAGTATCATGTGGGTCAAGATTCGACAAAAATTAAAATATAACGTTTAAAAATAATAAAAAAGGTCCGACGACAATGGTTCACTTTCGTATTGAGGATTAAGCGTTTTTTCTGAAAAAACTGCGAAGCGTATGGGTCGTTGGATAATTAGTTCAATGACAATGCATCTCTTTTTTATCGCAAATACGTCGATTATGTGTTGAAATGAGCGATGCGACGCTAAGTGATGTTGTGTAAAAAAAAAATTATACATATTTTTTTATGCCAAATGAAAAAAAAATCACGTCTGACTGGTCGAATTTCATCTCCACCGTGTATGTGGTTTACTTGGCCAATAATTCCACGCTGTGATGTAACCCAACCACTTTCATCCGAGATTTGACGATGACGCGTGAATATATTATTACGTTAAATGTTGTACGATCGATGACTGCGATTATGAAAAATCTTTTATTTAGTTTTTTTCATAAGTGTCAATAAATAAATTTATTCGATAGATTTAATTATAGATATTCAAAATGAACTGTGCGCGAGTTTCTAAATTTAAAACTCTCTTTTGCAATACTCGAACCGTTCATAAGTTCATCTGTAACATTTCTAAGTTCATCTACAATGACTTTGCAAACGGTGCAGAAATGATACATTGCAGTTTTTTCGCCTTTTTATTACTTTTTTGTATAATAAATAAATTTATAACACGTTAGAATATATATCAAAATTATTTATGTGTAACCGTAGTAAAATATCGTGATTAGAGAGAGGTTTTTCTGATCATATCCTTTGTATTTAAGGTCCGGCCCCCCCTTTCGATCGACCTTCAATATTTAAGATTTTTCGCAGAGAAAAAGCACACGATCGTTCGCCGAATTGCTAAACTGCTATTAAAATTCGAAGCAAAAAATAAATAAAACTTTAACCTACCATTATACCAAAATTCTGACAATGTCACAATTTGACTCATTGTATAGTACTTGTTATACCAAGGCGACCTAAAACTTCAGCAAAACCATCGTCAATTACTGTGATATCGCACTGACACGGCCATTTCCTGCAAATCGTGGAAAAATTCAAATTCAAATATTGCCGTTAATTGTTTTAACCTTAAACCACCTCGCATTGACGATCTATCCAATCAATCTTGCAAGAATGTTGCCAATCAATCTTGCAAGAAATAAAAAGGTTAAATCGACGCTCGTTTACAAGTTCAAGTTATACCGTGCGAGTCGCTCCGTCCTTCGTTTAACCCGACAGTTAGGTAACATTAAGAACCGGAATTTGATCCGAGATCGAATATAAATCATCATATATACGCATTTTCTCGCGATATGCAAAAGTTCAACAGCTTTTGAATCGGTGGTGAAGGCCGGTCACTCTATTACAATTTCACGGTACAAGAAGTCCTCTTTCGAACAGTTCTTTCCATTTATGTGTACGCGAATATTTGCTGCATTATTCTTAAACTTATTTATAGAAGCTTGGAAAGTGTCAAGGCATATTCAAAATTGTTTGTACGTAGATTCATCATCATCATAATTTACAGCCATTCGCTATCTAGATGAAATCTTATCCAACACGCTTCCATCAGGGTGAAAACCACTGAATCGTACACAATGCATGTCCTAGTGGCTTTCAGCTGAAAAGGGCGTTCTTTCAGATCGTTGTTAATTCGTAAGATTCATTTCTTCAAATATGGGAATCACCGTTATCGATCGCTGTCTAACAAGGATAAAATATCAACGAAAACATTCCAAGGGGTGAGTTTTGGACTGGGTGCCGTGGGAAAGATTATGCATGCTAGCGTTTTATTACATATACAAAACTATCTAAAAAAAAAAAAACACGTGCCTCGTGTCTCTTTGTATGTTTGCGCCCTTATTCTATATATCGAGCAACTCCCATCCACCCATCTCCCTTGCGGCCTTCCTTTCACCTTTTTACATTCTCTCGGGTACCATTCCAGCACTTCTCTTGTCCACTTTTCGTCCATTCTTCTAGCATTGTGACTCACCCATTGCTATTTATATAACTTTATATATGATTCAATGATCCACAATATATGGAACTTCGGTCTTCTCAAGAAATGCTCGAAGTATCTCAATTTTCTGCGCTTAAGTTAAAATTCTGGTACGAGATGATATGAATATTAATACGAGAAGAGAAGGGATTAACAGATACAGTCAAAACTTCCTTAGCATTGAACCGTTTAATCTGTGCCGTCGTGATCTTTCCAAAACTCACCCCATGGAGTGTTTTCGGTAATATTTTATCCTTGCATTGACATAGATTTGACAGTGGTCGATAACGATGAATCTCATATTTGGATAAATGTAGAAATAAACTTGTCGAAATAAAAACGCCCTTCCCAGATATAAACCACGAGCACATGTATGCCACACGATTCAGCGTGTTTTCAACCTAGTCTTTCGGTCTATGTATAAGCAAACACTTT
This sequence comes from Arctopsyche grandis, assembly GCF_051622035.1. Taxonomy (NCBI): domain Eukaryota; kingdom Metazoa; phylum Arthropoda; class Insecta; order Trichoptera; family Hydropsychidae; genus Arctopsyche; species Arctopsyche grandis. The sequence continues at coordinate 12,035,197 of NC_135357.1, forward strand.
ATTTAACTGAAACATTCCCAGATTCGGTACGCAAAAGGGGGCCAATGATTAAAAAGATAAAACTAGCTGATATAATATGTGAACAAAAGAGGTGATGATGAGCTTTTGATGAGAGAAAAAATCATAACAATTAACATCCTGCGGAAAGCGTGTATTCCTGCAAGTGAATTTTTAGAAATGTTGCCTTATTGTCTTCGGAATCGGATCAAGGGTCACGTTGCGTATCCGAAAGACGTATCGCTTCGGAAAGATTTGGCCCAATTTTTGAATCGAGTCGGGTCGCGCCGAAATGTCGTAATCGACAATGCGAGCATCGATTTTATTATGGCAAATCGTTCGTTAGACAATACCAATTACCGTTTGCATTTTTATGCCGATTGACGCTAGAAGTTAGTGAGTTTTGTAAGATTTCCGACCTTGCTTTCGGTTTCGAACCGGACACCGGGATTCTACATTTCCTATCAACGAAACGTACGTGAGGAGAGCGGGGGCACTGAAACGGTAAACGTGAAAAAAATTATTGCCGTGAAACTCATGAACATCGATACAACATTGCGACAGTGATCGGAAAATGCATCCAATGAAAAATTAGCCAAGCTACATAGTATACATATGTATGTTAAACTATATACTTTTTCATGCTTGAATATGGCATTAAATTCGAATCAATTAAACTTTATTGACATATTGACTTTCATACACGATGATACATGTACAGTTACAAGTTCCAAATGTCATGACTGTCTTTGTAGTACAATGTGGCAGATGTAAACTGATATTCTCGGATAAAACTATCACATGTATCGATATAAGTGGTCATATATTTATTTTCATTTATTTATTTTATTTATTTTTACATACATACCTATACATATATACCGGTAATTGGATATATTAGTCACATCACGGTTGCCCAAAAGACAATGTTTGCCATGAAAATGGCGAATACGGAATATTTGGCATTCGAGTTCTCGTTAGTATGATAGTTATCGTTAGTATGATGGACTTTTCGGCTACCAGATATTCTGTTATAGAGATTTTAGTGACTTTTGGGCGAGCGCTTTGTGACCAATAATCACCGAACCATATATACCAGGAAAGCCTAACAGGTAAACCCCAATGCCCAATTACAAACACAAATATACAATTTTTTAGAATAATTTTAACAAAGCATCATAGAGACATCTATGGATAAATTTAAAAAAAATTACATTTTGGAGCATTTATTTTATATAAATCTTCAAATTTCAAGATGCCGAAAAACTCGAAATTTGCGAGACATTAATGAAAACTCAAAAATTGCGAGAAATGGGTAGAGGTTGCCAATTTGTTGGAACCGTTTCAATGAAAATCAGATAAATTGGCAAAATCTAATAGGAAACGATCGACCTGGAGTCACAAACCTAGGGCTGGCCAGCAGCGACCAGTGGTACTCGAACCTGTGATCACTATGTTCAAAAACATACATATATGCTAACCACTAGTCTACGCTGCTGGTTATATGCCAACTTGTAATATCTCAAGACTCTTATTCTCAACTTTTCGTCTGCTTAAACAGGAGTTTATATGTCTATTTTATACAAATATGTTTTTTTTGTATACATGTACATACATATATAATATCTTTAAAATACGTACAAGACATATTGTGATCTTTCATATATTTTTAAGCTATTAACACACCCTTAAAAAATGTCTATAAATCAATTCTTACTTAATTTTTTATTATTAAATAGTTAATGTGTATCTCGTAAAATAAGTATTTCACTATATAAAACATTTTCGTATATGTGTTTTGTATATACATATACAAACTCGACAGCGAAATACACCGAAATAGTTGGTAAAACGAGTCTTGAGATAGTGCAAGTTGGTGGAATGAGGACAACTATGTGTCGATACGTGTAACGCCACTTGTATCGATATATGTATGTATGTGGTGCCTATATGCCACTTTTATCGATACATGTGATGCCTATATGTCACTTGTATCGATACACGTGGTCCCTATATCATGTGTTAAATATCAACTAATATTAAATCTCAACTGAGTATCGATAGACATGGTCATATATGTATCACCATATGTAGGTATCGATACGTGTATCGTCACTTGTATCGATATATGTAGTTCCGTTTGTATTGATACGCGTATCGTTATTTACACTATTGAATTATTCAAATGAAAATCGAATCGAATTTCAATTTCAATTATTCAATCGTAGTCTTGACTGTAATTCACTGTAAATTCAAAACGGATAAATTCACGTTTGCAATATATAATATATACATATTCTGAACATTTTATCAGAAATCTACATTATTAGGATGTGTAATAATACAGTTCTCAAATTAGTTTATTATATAATATAACGTGGCTGTAAAAAAATTTGCACTTCGCATAAATCATCCACAGAATTAGTATGTCGGCGATTAAATTACAATGCAAATTTTTGATACACGTATTTATTTTATGTATGAAAATTACAATGTATATAATTTGCGCGTACTATCGCGTATGTACATACATATGTATAATACATTAACAGGAAACGGAAAATAGTAACTTTGAGAATTGTAGATAATTTTCTAATTTCCATGAAAATCGTAACGCACCTGTATCGTTTTTTGTTAATCAAGTGAAGGTCAACCTATTTTTTTTATTTTAAATAAAAATCACATTGTTTGATTTTTACCTTCACTTACATTGCCGATAATGTAATATATGTACATATGTATATTCTGGAAAAGTGAATAATTAAAATGTTCAAAATTTTTTAACGCTTGAACTAGTTGGGATGTCCATTGATGTTGAAATGTTGATAAATTTATAATTAAATTTCACCACCCAGTTAAAGGCTTTTTGAACGAGGTTAGCGCGATCTCTGAAGTGAGAAATGGACCGTTTTGAAATGAATGCATTTTTTACAGCGTCAACCTTGTAACTTTTCTTCATGATCAAATCTAATGAGCCCACATTCTTGAACTAATTTATTCTCTCATCTCTGCATTGTCAATGGATATTAAAATATAATAATATGAAAATGCTCCATTCACGTATACACATTTTACTACGTGTATAATATATGCACATATGTAATATTGAGTATATTTTGATTTAATTTTAACAAAAATAAATGTCTTTGTTCTAACGACCATAAACTTATACTAATCTATTATACATAGTACTACGTGACAGTACTGTAACAAAGCATTGACTTAATATGCATTAAAACGATATCTCATGTATTAGAATACAACCTACACGTACATATACACATATTATTATATTGTACTATTAAAAACTTTTTTAAAGGTCGAGGTCGTTATTGAATCTACATTTTCTTTTTATTGTAATATCAAAACACAATGGGAAAAAAGTATTCTATTTCATGAAGTTGGAACTTAGTTGTGAAGCATAACACTATTGATTTGGTAATCTTTTGTAAATTCACTGCTCCTTTTTGTTTCGTTGAAAACTTATTGGAAATACAGCATGATTCATCACTTTTGGAATTTATATGAATGATATTCAGTAATCATAAGAATGTATCGAAAGATTCCGAAAATACCATGAGTTGATTGTTTGCGATCAATCAACGATACAGCGCTTGAAATAATATCATGAAAATCATTTTCAAAAACAGGAATATTACACCATTTATACAATGGTGTAATATTCCAATCTATATATTGATTCCTTATGAACAAAATTCATACAAATTATGTCATGCTAGTGTTGTGTACGTTGATTTCAACGGGTGGCTTCGGAAAGGAATTAATACACGAATCATAATAAAATTATATGTTATAAAAAAATATAGTGTATGGTAATTTATAAGCACACGTGCGTATTAATAGAAAAAAGTCAAGCGCTCATTAAACGCCCGCGTCGAAATGATGAATGAATGTGTGTGTGTGTGTCTTCGTGGATGTGTGTGTCTTCGTGGATGTGTGTATTTGTGTTCGCTCCCGCGCAGCGCATCTGACGATGACGCCACCCGTTCCAACTCACTTAATATCACAAGTTAATAGATCTGAGCACAAGTCTGACGCTCAGATCCACACTTCCCTACTTCCCCACTACCCTGCGTCTCCTCGACACGATTAGTCGTCTATTCTAGTATTCTAAAATTTGTTTTATTGAAATCCCCATACTTGTCGATGCATTCACATATACATATGTACATACATGCAAACATACATACATACAACCATCGTGTCCATTTTTATATATATATACATATATACTAGTGTAATGCCCGTTGAAATTTTTAACGGGTGGTTTCGGAAACAAATTGATACATGATTTAACATAAAGTTACAATACGTATAGTAATAATTAATCGGAATCGTAATTATAACAGAAATCGGGAATCAGAACTGAAACAGGGATCGGTATCCGGAACTGAAAATGGAGTCTGTATCCGAAACAAAAATGAATCCAGAACCGGAAATGAAAAATGAATCAGGATCCAGAACTGAAAAAGGAATCGGTATCCGGAACTGAAACAGTAATCGAAGTTACCGTACTGAGGGGGCCGAATCTGAATAATTAGAAATAATACTTATAATACTTTATAAATTCTAAATCCAGTGTATAATAAAACTGAACAAATTTCGCACTGATCCTTATAAATATATTAGTCATCTATTATAAAAACTTTTCAAGTTTTAGTAAAAAATCGGGATCTTTTTTGAGCCGTTTTATTTTTTTTAAATATAAATATAAAACTTATCAACGTACATAACAAGTTTTTAAAAGTTTTTCAAAATAAATTACAACAACCAAACAAAGACATTGAATACTGGTAGATAATAATGACCAAACAATCAAAATTTAAAGCAAGAACAACAAAAAGGATCAATATGAGGGGGAATATTGTTAATAAAAGAGTAAGATCTAGTATATAAAAATGAATTAAAGGAATAGTTGGTAGAACAGGTATTATTGTGAAATAATGAAGGAAAACTCTGATTGGAAATTGGAATAGAATCTTGTTAATTAAAGAAGGACTATCAATTATATAATTCAAAAGCTTAAGCAAAAAACATAAATTTTCCTCCTAGATTGTAATCAAATCTCAGTTGGTCTTTAAATAAATAATACTGTTCGAGACTATTAAATTACTAAATATTTATATCGATCATATATTCTTATATTTAATTTGAAGTAATTTCTGAAATGGTTGAATACATATGTAATTTGTGCACAGAATCTCAAATATAGACCTTCCCATTTTATATATGTTTGCATATGATAATATACTTACATATTGACAGGTACATTAAACTCAAAGGAATATTCATCTTACGTTAGTCCCACAACGAGCCAGTAGAACGAGTGGCATAAAGAGTTGAGTTTAATTTTGCCAATGACTAAAAGGACCTTCTCGATCAACCCTTACAAAAGCAAATGAAATGTCTCGAATCGACTTTGATTAGATCAGGTGTGACCTAGCTGGTACTCGGAATGCATAAAAATAATCCAATCACAATACAATCATAAGATCAGGTGCAGCAGAAAATAGACCTTGCACCGGCGATTGTCAGAACGGACCAGAGAGCACAGAGAGCAGAAAAAAAGTACCATTGAGAAGTGGTTGGTCAGCGTCCGACGAGAGAGATCACTGGCATCAAAACCTTGACCACCACCGTTCACACATGTGGCGGCACAGCATCCCAGAGTGGCCTTTCCGGGTACGTTCGCCGAGGAAGGCCATCTTTGACCAGCAACTATATAACCGGCGGGTACGTGAACACTGAAACTATTCACTGACCGCATCCGTACACCGAAAACGCACACGTTTTGTTATCGCCGTTGAAGTGTGCCTTTTTGCCTCCACCACTTTCTGCTTCTACGGGCCTGTGCTTCGACGAAGACTTCCTCCGCTGACCGACCAGTCAGTTTGTTCCGAGTGTTCCAGCAGCTCAAAGACGCCACAGTCTTACCGCGCAGTGTTAACTGTGATTGTTGTATAGTGTCATATCGCGTGTCGTTGTTCCTCACCGTCAAAATGAAATTCGTAAGTCCACATTTGATTCTTTCATACAAAAATCATATGCAAAATCGTGTGCAAGGTCCACAGTGCTATAGTGTCGTGTTCCTTTTCATCCCAAGTCTAAATTTGTCTTCAGTTGTGATAGTATTATTTTACGTTTCATACTATATTGTATGTGAGATAATATATAATAAAATAATAGATACATCAGTGTCAGTTGAAACAATGCACAATATAAAATCTACGATTTTCAGAGTAAAAGTGATTCCATTATAAGATAAAAAAGTGCTCATTTTTTAATTTTTTTAATAAACACTGTACTTTTCATTTTCCAAATTTCACCATTTTGTATGCTGTTTCGTTGAAGATAAAAAGTTGTTTGATTTTAATAAGAACTAACCGTAACTTCCGAAAAGTTGGGTAATTGTTTCCAATTTCACTGTATCGACTTTTTAATTCGGTTCATAAGAATTATATCAAAAGAAAGATCAATCTTTGTTTTAACAATCTCTAAAATTTGCCACGTACAATTAAGCCCTGAAATTGCACACAGTACTTAAAATAAAATAAAGTGACAGTTGTTTCGTTTAGCATATTCATATCCTTTCTCTATTAATATATATTAAAATAAATCTCAAATTTACATAACGGAAATTAAAGATTATATATTAACATGTATTTAAATGAGATTTTGAATCATATTTATGCAAAACTTATTATCATTGAGAAAATTTCAATTTTTCATTGACGTATTATACATACATATATAAACCAATGTCAGATTTAAACTCGAGCGGTGTGCGAGCTCGGTAAGAGCGAGTTATGTCGTTTTCTCATATATATAATAATAACTTTTAATGAAAGGAAAAGTTATCGGCGACAGTTCCGTTATAACGGCGAAGACGTATTCTCCGCTCTAGACTACAACTTCAGACTCGTTTTCATCGCAAGGTTAATCGGTACAAGTTTGGACAGCGAACTCTCCACAGCCGGATCGTTTTAATACAATTTTTTTATCAATTTATTTATTCAAAAAAAAAAAAAACATGAATGACCGTGCTTTTGTATCTTCCGAGCGTTACGGAGAGCCAATTTCACTTTCATGCTCAGAGGCGATCTGGTCTCATCGTTGTGTACACGCGAAACGCTCACAACCACTTATCACCATATGCGATTGCGTTGGGTGAAAATTAATTCTCTCCTATATGAGCTAATCAGTCGAAGAACTAAATTTTCACTAAGTATATATATGTAAGTAAGACTTACATACATACATACATATATGACTCGAATTGAGCCAATTTCCCGAGTCAAAAGTTCCATATAAAATTATATATAAATCGAAAAATTCAAGTAAGACTAAAGTTTTATAAAATTTCGGTGCCCAGTAAAAATCGCTCGGTACAAAAGCACCCCGAAGTAACCGCCCCGACATAATAGCGAGGTGCCAAAGCCACGATAGATGAAACCACCCCAGCAAAAAACGCTCGGTGACAAAACCGCGCCAGATTCATGTGAAAATTATGAAAAATTTAAAATATCAATTTCGAACTTGACTTCATTTGTAGTATTTTTGTACTTTCTATATTAAGCAACGCATCGGGCCGCCTTGTACATACATACATACATATGTACATTTATTTTACTTACGTATTGTATTTTATTTAATTTTACTTATTTATTATATTTAAAATATGTACATTGATATTTTAATAATTGTTTTAATAATTATTTTAATATTTCATAATTGATATTTTATTTTTTTCATAATATATTATGGCGCGGTTTTGTTTCTCGCGGTTTTGACACCTCGCGGTTATGTCGGGACGCTTGTCTGTCGCGCTAATGTCGTGTTACCAAAATTTCATAGGTGCATTTATTTCACTGACAGGCTCATTATGTCGGCAAATAATGTTTTAAATAGTAAGGTATTGATAGTCTTAAAGATACCTTAAAGGTACTTCGTATATGTATATAGAAAGATTGACAATGCAGAATTTACTAGTTTGACCAAACCCAATAAACCAGAAGGTGTTGCTAAGGAAACCTACTATTGTATAGAGTGTGTATACAAATTCTATCGATTCCGTCTTTATTTGAAATGTTCGCTCTTTCTCGAATAACATAGCTAATTGACAAGATCTTTCTTGTGATAAAATTGATTGCTTTAATCCGCGAGCTTTTCAGACCACGTTCGATTTCCAGCCACACATCTATGTATGTAGTTCCAGTCCAAAGCTTTCGTGCGATCGAGTATCACCTGTGTGGACATTTTATGCAAGTGCTGTTTATATTACACAAGAAGTATTGTGCTCTGTCGAAGTCGAACACTTCCCGTAGATATTCTAGACCGTCTGGCACACGAGCAGATCGGTTTCTTGCGCCTTTTGGATTGCATTTCCATCGGCCATTTTATGACCAACAGCAAATACGTATTCGACGCTGTCGACTCAAAGAATCTAATCACATCCGATAAAAAATATGACAATCGTAAATAAGCGCCGAATTAGTGACGCTGTCAGTTGCGCAGGTGTATACAATACATACATTTTATCAAAATAAAAAAATTGCCGGATGTATGACAATATGAATACAGTGGTACCTTTTTGAAATTCAAATCACAGGACTGGTAATACAATTTAAAATATTGCTCAAGCTTTCGTCTTGATGAATCGTCCGCATAAATAATAATACGAAAAAAATCAGGCAATTTCACGTTGCGTACCTATGTACGTATTGCGCAACTCGCTTTCTTCGACATTAATTCTTCATTTTCACAGTAAATTTGATGTAATAATATAATGAGACCCACCGAAAGATTAATTCATTTCAATTACTGTTAATTTTGACTGCGTTAACAGAAGAAGTGTCACGGTAGGGTGAGCGCGATTTCAAATTTATGTGAGACTGTTTAGTGTAAAATGTAATTTATTTAAATTTAAACAGAAATTACTCGTACGGGCATAGTTAAACAGCGGTCAATGGCATAATTGAATCTTCAATCTTCGTGGTTGGTTTAATTGTAATTGGTATTATGTATTTATATTGCCGTTTCCTTTCAACGAATTCATTGAGTACTTACGTATTTTATGTACTTGGACTATCAATCATTTTTCATTTTATTTTCTTTTATATTTATAGTATAAATCACTAAACATTTTCACATATTTGTGAATTCAATTACTATTAGCCAATGTTTTAAAACACTTATCAAAACAATGGTTTAAGTACAACGTTTCCTGAATTCCGACAACGAAGGGAAACTTTCTATTTGTGTTGACAAACTTTAAAGTACGTATTCTAATTATAGTATTGCGTAAATAGCGAGTCGTTTTATAATATTTAGATATTGAACTTTTGGTATAAGAGCTATTATAGATAAAATCCACGATTTAAAAGTTAGTACTAATAAATAAGCCTTTGTGTTGATTAAGACGTATCGCGTAATATTATTCGAAATAAAATCTTTGCTCAACTATTTATCTAATCAAACTGTGGCGCAAACTTGGAACGAAACCAAAATTAACATAGGATTTGATTATCAATTACAAAATCGATCGCCATTTTAATTACGCTAATGTCTGAAAGCGAGGTTGAATTGCATCGGAGAGGTAACTTTTTAGAATACGTGCTCCGTATTCTAAAACACCCGAGTAAAATTGGAAATTCTAAAGCATTCGACGCATAGCATTTCGAAATTGTTAAAAGATATATAATTGACTCGGTGAAATTACAACTCGTTTCACGATTGATCACGATTTCTGGTCGGTTTTTGCTCGCTCCCTTCATATTCTCCAGCGTAGGCCAAACTGTGAGACATCACACACATGCATTGTATTCATTACAAGGTAACATTCCTCAAAACTGATTTTAATGAATATATATGAATGTATGTACATACATATGTGTTACGCGATCAAAATGTGTTTGCGTGCGATTTTAGTCATTTGTTCGCGGTGAAGCAAACTCACGCACGGTTATAATCGGCTTGTTGTTTATTTCCCGTTTAACGGTTGCGTCAACAATCGTACGTTCATATGTGATGATTTATAAATTGAAAGTCGTATAGTTAGATTAGTTGAGTTTAATGTAGTGAAACTAAATACTCGAGCTTTGCGACTATCGAAAGCACGATACGATCTTTGGCGCATGGTTTAGCAAGAAATTTCATAATGGAAAAGGGAAGCAATTTGCAATTTAGTACAAACTTGTCACTTCAATGCAGTGACGCAATCTGAAGGTAAACGTTTGATTTATCCAGTTGATGAATTTCAGCAAAGGTGATATTGAATATATCGGAACTTTCACGCATGCTAAGGCGTTCGCGCGTTCAATGTTGTGAAATACATGTGCATATGTATGGTTAAGTAAAGTGAAATTCGCTAGATTGCAGTTTATTTAAGACGCTTTCGTATCAAGGCTAACAATTATCTTCCATCCTTAATTTGTATATTTATGTAAAACACTCAAAACGATTCACTCATCTGTGTACTTCTTATTAGCCTTGCCTTTATCCCATTTACTTAAAGTCAGATTTCCGAATGTAGTATTTCCAGGTTCTTCTGTCCTGGGCTGCCTTGGATGGTATTTGGGCATCTTTTAGGTTTTTAATGGCATACCTCATCCATGTAATCTAATATTTTTCGTGTCATATGGTCCGTTGCGCATCTCTTACTTTTTTAGAATTGACTTTATTCTAAAGCTACCATGGATATTGATATAATCCTTCAAAATAATTTACTCATATTAAAATTAAATTTAAGAAGAATTTTAACCCGATTATTTACATTGAAAATCTCTAACAGCAGTTTCCAATTTGTAAGACAACCCAATATTTAATATCTTGAAAAGAACCCAATTCATAACTTATTTTTATATCGAAAATAATAACATATGTAAAGGGAAATATGATCCAATTGATAAAAATATTTTAATTAGATTAATAAAAAAGGGTAATTTAAGATTTGTCAATTGTTATTGAAACAAGTTTGAAGTCTTTATAAGATTTTAAGTTCCTACGTATCTACATCCATATACTTATAATCATATATTAAAATTAACGTTTGTTTGTCTGCTATGCAAATTTATAGTTTTAAATATAAAATCATAAAGTTTGATAAAATTTTCATAATATAGATCGCATCGAATATATAATTTTTTTTCAACTTTCTCCCACCTGGGCAACGCGGTGCAATTCGGCTAACGTAAGATAAAAATTGTCAATGTACCAACATATTCATAGATACCAGAGCCGTAACGTGGCTTTTAAAACAGGGGACTAGATATGGACAGAAAAAATATTATTCATTTTTTAATTATTGAAGTTTTGAAGTGATGTGTATAATTTTTCATTTTTGTGCTAATAGAAATATATCCTAAGTAGCCTACCTTTCTTAATAACATCTTTGTCTTCAAAACTTAATCTTCTGAATGGTTTGTCGAACAATCGATCAAGAGTGCAACATTTCATGGCCTTGTTATTTGTTTCCGCACTGATTTGTTCTGAGGGAATCGTTTTTCAAGCCGACTCCCTTGCCATATTTGTACTCAAAAAGTTATGTGTAAATATGTGTTATTTCAATAAAAAAAAAATAGTTCAGAATTATGTTTGATAAGCAGAAATCAAAATATTTTTAGTAAAAATTCCATACGTGCTTGAAGAGACGAGTAAATTAAAATATGTTTTGTCTTCGACGGAACGCTTATACATTGTTAAAAATTCACCAGTGCCGCGTAGGGAACAACATTGAGACAGCAACCGTGCAAGCAAACGACGCGAGGGACCATACCATAACGATTCACTACCAATATCACTACCTCAGTGAGGGCCGATTGCAGTTTCTGTACTTCGTTAATCCGAGTAAACAAATCAATATGGACAACGATTTGAATTTATTGTAGTTAAATTGTTGATATTATCTAAACGGGACTCGTCTTGTCCCTGTATATGTACATACATAAATAGTTCATCGCCCTTTCAATCGCATTTTCGCAAGACTCTAATTATCTATTGATAAAGTATAAACGCACTCGAAATATAATACAGAAAAATTCATTTTTTATTCGAAAGCTTCTCGTCGTTTTTTTTCCCTCGGCTGGAAATATATTTCTTTGAAATTCTTAGAAAAATTGTATACACTTCGCCGATATAAAGCGCCAGGGGGGGAGGGAGTTGAACGAACGACCTTTTTGGGTACGCGTCGAATGTCACCCCTGGCAGACCGTGAAAGCCTATATAATACAGTTAAGCTAATATTCAACCCCGTCTCCATGTTTACATATTAAGACACACCTGAATTCGCACACCACACACATACTCAACAGGTGAACAACCCACCGCACACAGGTGACACCACAAATATTAACCGATCGTCTGGGTTTGCAATATGCACGTCTCCTTTGATCAACAATGCGTTTTGACACTTTCGAACCACTAGGAAACTTCAGATTCATATCTACACACATATGTGTATACTTTTCACCATATGTGAAAACTCGTTTTCGTGGCAATGACATTAAACGTACGTATACCTTATTCATAACGTCACATATGACGTAACGAAACCTGATCGCTCAACCTTGTCTCTCGATCGACTCAAATCGCGGTCGAACAATTTGCAAATGCACTCATGACAAAATCTGGAATTGAAAATGCGATTCTTCGAACCGTGAATTATTTGTATTAAAAACAGTGCTTAAAACGCTTGATTGTTTTATCGCACTTTTTTTTTCAAATTTGTATTATTTTTTAATGAAGGTCGTAATCACAGTGAGAGTCTTACGTTGTTGATTATTATTATAAATTCAATGGAATATGATTACTGTTGCTATGCCGATTAAAAGCACTTTCAAAACGTAAGGTGATACATTCACCACATGCTGTTAAGCTTAGATTTTTTATAATACAAAATAATTATGTTTCTTTGTTTGGAATATTCATTGTATAAAGGAATCGATATCATGACTCAAATTTGTCAAATCCGTTTACATACATATACAAGATGTTGTGCAACCTTTCCGCTTATGGGCGCAAATAATGGAAACTGTCACTTAAATGCGATATTAAGAAATGCATTTGCATAATGTGGTAAAATGGAATGAGATTTGAATCAAAATTCTATGTCACATTTGTGATAAGTATTCAATATACTAATCCCCTAGATTATGCGTCGAAATTTTGTGTACTTCCGGCATACATTCAGTGATATATGATTTTTTTATGCTGCCTATACAGACTGTGCTCTATTTATGGAATGCGTATTGTAAAAAGATACTTACGTACAACGTTAGTTGCAATAAAAATACACAGATTCATATCTCGACTATTAAAATTGCATACGTGTATGGTAATGTATCGGATAACGATTCATTGTTTGCCTTTCAAATTTATGGACATTGTTTTTTTTTTTCTTTTCAAAGTTGGGAAATCGATCGTAAATCGGTTCTGGCGATCGGTCAATTTCCCTCCAAACGATGCTGGACCGGTGTAAAAGTCGGCAACCGTTGGCCAACCTCTTTGTTCGGAACAACCGGATGAAAACTCGCGCGATAATCACACACACACACGTGTTAATTTACGACATCGGACAGGTAATCGCATGCCAGTGTGGATTTGGCGGCAAAATTCGAAAAGCAAATATCTCTCGATGGCGTGTGAGGTGTTTGAATTTTGCGAAACCGCTGGATATTGACACATTGGCGATATGTCTATGTTGAGTTGAACCTCAGAGGAGTGTTTCCGCGCGTGCACACTTTCGCACATATAACAAAGCATGACGAGACCTTGCACGTTCCATTATACGATATTTAAATGATGTTGATATAATAATAATTGAATTTATATTGAAGTTTGTTTTTTTTGTTATTTCAGGTAATTTTCTTGGTCGTTGTACTCGTAGCCGTAGCGAGCGCGCAATTCGGCGACTTTTACGGGGGTGGTGTATATGGACCTGGGGGCATGCAAAATTTTGCACCCTTCGCTTCCGTTCGGGATCCTAGACAAAATACAGGTATGCCTCAAATTATGTTTATCTTTTAGATAAAATAAATTTGGATTCATTTTCAAGCACGAATTAAATAAAATCTTTCAAAAGCCAAATCAATTCATTGTTATTAGCTTATTTTTATTTTTTCATTAAATTTTGTATTAACTATGCAAATAATGGGTTTCACAATTCATTGATTCCACCAGATGTTTATTTAAGAGTTATATCATTTCAATTCCGAAAGATTAATATATTACATTATTGAAAAAGATAGTGCCCGTTTACCGTTAAAATACCTTTTAACAATTGACCACGAACTTATGCAATTATTCAATGTTACTGTAATACTATTATAGTTTTAACCTGTATTTAATTGGTCGCTAATGTGAAATTCTTTTAGTCAGATATTATTATAAATTATAAATTTGTCACCAATTATAATAAATGAATCGAGTCAAAAGAAAAACGGTCAATAATTTTAATAATTGGTAGGTTCCATATGTATATGTAATGGTCAGTATTTTATATTTAATGGTCAATTGTTTAATTAAATGGTCAATAATTTTAGACACCTTTGGTCAGATATTATAATAAATGAGTCAATAATTATAATAATTGGTAGGTTCCATATGTACATGGAATGGTCAGTATTTTATATTGAACGGTTAATACTATGATTGGTTTATTTTATTATCTAGTTCCTAATTTGACGTATGAAGTTCTATTATACTATTATTGAAGCACATTTGATTGATTTTCTAATTTCATAAATAAAAGTATTTACTCACAAAACTTACCTATATACAAGCTGACCAAATTCGTATGTAGTTATTGATCGAAAAATTGTCTGCGTGTCTTGATTTTAAAATTCACCAATTTTTTATTTGAAAAATATATATTTCCGCAATCAAATATTGTCATCCATAATATAATCGATGTAACGGTTAGGTTAATAATTGATTTACAATTCACATTGAATGTCTAACAACGGTATCAGTCCGAATCAATAGTCGCGTCAAATTGGTACAGAGAGAAAACAAAACAAAATCATCGATAATTTTCGTGGGAGTCATCGCTAATGGATCAAGGCCGACGATCACGCAATCGAATTGCATAACATCGAGTGAATTAGTTGAAATTTATGCGAACATGACGACCGTCACTCGTTCTCCAGTATAGCCGTTTAAAAATTGCATCGCGCGTTGCATTATTACACACTGCTTGTTCCACATCGGCGACTCAGCTGACCGAGTTTCTCGCCGATTTAATTGGATCACCTCGCCAATAATGATCATTATTACATTAAGAATCTAATAATCGACGAACGGGGAAATTGAACGCGGGAATGTCAACTTCACGGTCAGATTTGAACGTTGATTGTTTATCACACTGCGTCGGTGAGGAAAAAACGCTAATCGGTTTAAACGCTCGGTTAAACAAAAGTGACCGTTTAACCTTGCACACTTTCAGAAAACACGGTCGGGCTAATTAGCAAATTAAGACACACTAGCTCGGGCTATTTAATTAATTAATCAACTCAGATGTGTGATGGTTAATTCGGATTAATGTCTGCATTCATTGTAATGCTTGAATTGACGTAGTATGTTTGTACTTATTGTCCAGTTCTCAAAATAATCGTCAATTACTTATATCTATGGAATGATTTTGCAGATTCTTTACGGTGTAATTTCGAAATGAGTCCGTTGTCTAAAATTGCTTTTTGACAAAAGCCTCGTCGTGGTCGTGGATTGTTTTGGCAAATATTCGTGCAAATATTATCAAATCAATCGTGAGATCAGTTTTGACATTTGGAACGTTGTATGTTCGAATTATTTTCGACTATATTTAATTTGCAACCGGCTTTTATTTATTATCTATTACGTTTGTTGAACTGGGTCGCTTTGTTCGGTAACAAAACGACACATTTTTCACCAAAAAGACAGGCGGACCATTTTTCTCCATTGTACACGACATTACGAGACAGATTATCGAGCTTACTGTCAAAACGATGTCTTTATATAATTCTATTAAATACAAATACACAAAATCAATCGGCTGCTTAAAACGAACAAGATTTATCTAACGATTTCAAATTAAACCGAAATAAAATATATGATTGACATTATTTGAATGAATTTGCCAATATGGGGTTTGTATAAATTGATACGAGGGTTCCGCTTCGAGTTTTGTAAAAAAAAGTCAAGGAATCTGTGTTCGGTCCATGACGGCAAGGTCGGCGTAGTTCAGCTAACAATCCGCATTCCGATAAGTTTACGATTGGGTGGGGTTATTTAACGAATTTCGGTACCCTAAGGGCTGACGGTCGTTAGGCATTCAGATATTGAACCCGGCACGAGTTATTGCGGTTTCGCGGTTCTCTCTTAGACACAAAGGATAATTGCTTGAATTATTTATTGCAAGAATTCATGTCGATGTGTCTAGCATTCTCTCTGAAATTTGTGCGTTTTTTTTAAGGTCCAGTTGTGTTCCCACCATCTCCCCCCGGCAACCCAGCTGACTCCAGTGGAGTTGTCGTCGGTGCATCAGGATATGGTTTTGTACCACCGAGCAATCAAGGTAATCTACACTGAGATGCAGCATGATAGTTTAGTTTAAATTTAAAAAGAAAGTCATACCACCATGTACTTTTTATAATTTATTTATTTAATTCAATACCGTATTATATGTTTATATAAATCAATCCCCCTTCCGATGCTATCGTCCTTAACGTTGTTAAGTTGCACGCTACAAAGTAACAAGAAAAACCTTTCAAAATAGAACTTAATAAATTTATCTGATTTTCCTCCTCGCAGCTGTGTGGTAGATGATTGCCTTATTTAATTTTCTTTTAAAGAAAGGAAGTTATGGTACCTGCCAAATATTTCTATATCATGTTAGTCAAGTGAAATACCCTCAACAGGGTTAATTCAATATTGCTAGCATTTTTGTAATGTGATTACTATTTATGTTTACTTATATTTTCCTAGTTAATTTATTGCAATTTTGTTAATGTATGATGTATTCTTGTCATTCGTTTTTAATTATAATTAAACCAACAACATTGAAATAGTACTGAATATGTGATTAGATATGTAAGCATAATCATAAAATAAAATACGAAAAAATTATAAGTTTTTCTTATTATTTAAGAACCAAATTAATGATTTAGTCACAGTCTATTATGACTATTGATTTAATTTTCAAATCCTGACAGCTTGTGAAGCTTTCTAGTAATACTCCTGACACCATTTGAGACAAAATTTACTTACATAGTTAAGTAGAGAACTACATACATATTAAATTGCCACAACCAAATGTTAATCTTAGTCATTGTTCCTTTCCTCTAATTCCTCTTATCCCATTCAGAATGTAACAAGAAACCATTGGAGAAATGTAGTTCTTCATTTAGTTGGGGTTATACGATGCATGTTCTAATATAAGTATAATATATGAATACATATATGCATGATATATACTCACATACACACAAATCTAGAACCTTTTTTGCACCCACTAACAAAATGTATATAAATGTATTAACTAAGAAAAAAGCTCAAGTTGTTCTCTGAATTATACTATAAAAATAAGTATAGTAATGTATGTAAATTTGCCAACATGAGAAAATTTTGTTAACAATGCATGATAGAATAATGTAATTTATTTCTAAAATATATTAGTTATATCTTTTACACCCTTACACATTCATTTTAAAAAGGTCCAAGTTTAACTAACCAAATTAAACCTTTGGAATAAACTATGAGGTTTTTTGTCATATAAATTATTATAATTGAGTGTACATAAATTATTTCAATGCAATTTCCATTGCGTATGAATAATAATGGTCAAAAGTTTGAAAATGTATTCAGCTTTGAATTTCTAAAACAAACAATAATTTCAGAGCGAATGTAATATTTAGCCTGTATACCTGCGTTAATTAAGTTAAGCGATTTGTTTTCGCAATAAAAGCGAAAGCCCACACACACACACACACACTTTAGGGCTTCGCCCTTTTATATCAAATTTATTTTTGAATTCAAACAATCCCCGGTACAACCTAATATGCTTGAGTGCCACTCTGTAAAGACCGGTGCGCTCGATTCAATTTAAACCAGAGTCTCTCTAACATTTTTTTGCACGCGTCAACTAAATAAATTAAAGCCGACGAATTAGCATCGTGTCATTTGTGCAAAAAAATGGACTTCGAAACAAAAAAATAAATTTATATCATTTAATAATGACGCATTTCATATGCGAATCGTTGCGACAGTTTGTGATGTACAGTTTTAGGGTGGACAGGGGGGGGGTAGATGGTTATTCAAAAACGATGGGGTCGAACCGTGCTTTATACCTGATATGGTGAATATTCTCCCCCTTGATTTAATGTGATATATATCAGCAGAGGACCACACCACTAATCAAATAAAAATCAGTTCGTATTTCTCTCTGGGCAGCGTTTGATGATCGTGGTACGTCGTTCGGACACCCCCCCCTGCCAACCCTCGATGCCACTGGTCACTTTTGATATCTGGGATAGGAATTTCAGCAATAATAATTCAGAATTACGTCTACCCATTCTGTTTATTAAATTTTCAAATGGATATGGATTAATCGGATTACGAACAATGCAAGCCGAAACTTTCAATGAAAGAATGATGTATTTATGTATGTACGTCGTATATATATGTAAATGTGTATTTACATAGATGAAAATATTCATACATATATAACTGACATTTATGAAATGAAATATTATCAAAATATGTATACTTATAATGTGATTGACAAAATCAAATCAAATGCGATTGGCAGGGAATTGTTTATATATGTATGTACATCTGTATGTAAGTGGGATTCGTGTGAAAAGAGTTATGTACATATGTATTATATATATTGAAGAATTAAATTTATTTTTATCCTTTTTTTATTTCATTTATTTCCTTTCAAATAATTTATTTTTATTTATCGGGTGTAAAAGTCAATACGACTGTTTATTATAACAATTAAGTATTGCCATGTAATAAAAGATGCACGTGTTGCATGTAATTACGAAAGCTCAAAGCATTCAGCTACCTACTTACATATATATATGTACATATACATAGTATATGTATGACATACGTATATTTACACACATATATATATATATATATATATATATATATATATATATATATATATATATATATATATATATATATATATAAACAAATAAATCATAGTTAATAAGTAAGTTGTTAATATTTTTATAATAAAAATATTATATAATATAAATAACTACTTTGTATACAAGCAATAATTAATTCAAATTAATTGTGATTTAATCTTTTGCTGAACAATGTACAATATATGTATTATTGGAAATGACATGAATTTTAGTAAATGAATACAAAAAGGTTACATAAAGTAGGAAGCGAAAAGTAACATGAAAACATTCATATATTAGAATAACGAGAATAGGTTACATACCTATTCTCATTATTTAATATTTAATAAAACGAAAGTACATTTTGAAAAGGTGATGGACATACATATATCTAGGAAATAGAATGTCTGAAAATATTAATGTTAAATACATTAAACAGTACTAAAGAAAATAGAAAGGAGAAAGAAAAGCTGTAAGTTACTAAACATATTATATTATTCTGGAAAAGATGGATAAATCCAGCATAAAACCAGCAGTATAGATCAATGATATACATACATGTAATGCTTTCAAACCGAGTGGTCATGGGTTCAATTCCTGCTCGGTGCTACTGGCCTGACCTTGGATATGTGACTCTAAGTCAATCGTTTCTTATCAGAGTTTGCCAATTTTTCTGATTTTCTTTGAGACTGTTCCAAAAAATCGACAACCCTGACCTATTTCTAGCAAATTTTGTATTTTTCAGCATCTCGATTTATAAAAATGCAAATTTTTCAAAATGAATCTATAGATGTCTCTATGATGCTCTGTAAAAAAATATTGTTTATCGATGTTTATAATTGGCCAGGAAGGCGCATTGGGGTTAACCTGTTAGGCTTTCCTTGGTATACATATACATATGTATTTATATGTACATATATGTAAAAAATAAAAAATAAAATCCATCCTAGAGACGTGATGGAGAGGCAAGATAAGGAAATAACATTTATAATGTTAGAATATGTAGAGTAAACGAATGGAACATGTACATAAGATAAACGCCAAAGATTAATTTAATAAATAAAAAATGAAAGGAAAGGAAGTTGTCGAAGAAGTAAAGAAAATACTGTATCAAGGGAATAGACAAATATGTGTATTCCACAATAGAGTTGAGTGGAAACCTTTTTGAGAGGCTTTCGTCCAATAAAACGATTTGATTTAAAATAATCCGAAGCAGAAGTAATAAAATTCCAATAAAAAAAATATAAATAACCTTTACCTACAGTGTATTTAAAAAAAATCCATCTGAATGCACTTATTTATTTAATTTAAAAGGTAGGTATCACATTATACAACTGAGAAACAGTCTGTGATCGAAAGCAACACCTGCCATCACACTGAAAACAGTATTCAATTTACGAGTAAGATTTCCACACCAAAACTATATATTGTTCCTTGCTGCTACGCTAAATACTTATTTTATAGCGAATAAAGCAAAGACACAACAGTCGTAAATCCTTAACAATATACATATAAATAACATACTTATGTACATATGTACGTATGTATACATACTTGTAGTAGCAGTAGCGTTATCCGATATGAGCGAGACTGGGAGAAACCTCGTCTCATATTATGTATAGAATATTATCATCGCAATTTGCATATAGATTGTCACCGAAAGGTATTGAAATTTCAATCAAGCGACGAAATTGACAATAAAAAGCGTCTCTTACGACCAAGTTTAATTTCCCCTCACCGCAATACGAATGCAAGTTACGCTCCAGTCGAGAAGCCCGAATATTTAATCGCACCGGGCGTTTGACGTGACGGCGCCTTAGCCGTGAAATGGAAATTGCATTTGAATGTCAAGCATAAGTGATAAAGGTCAAGACATCCAGCCTCAAAGTGGACGGGAGGGTCTCCCCCAAAAGGGCTCTAATAAGATGCTTGTCCGATTTTAAATCGTGAACTCTCCTAACTTTCGACTGGGGGCGGGCAGACGAGCCGTGATTGATAAGCCGTGACTTCGATAAGTCGATATGCTGCCCACTAACGAGGCATCTCTAGATTTTCGACATATAATATGTATATAAATCTTGCATCTTGAATAATCTTATCTACATGCGTATGAATGTACATATGTTCATATAAGCATAGTATACACTGGCATTTTCCTGAAAAAAGTACGAAATTTCATTGTTCATGAATTTATAATATAGCAGCGTGGACTAGTGTTTAGCATATTATGCTTTCAAGCGGAGTAGTCACGGCTCGATTCCCACTAGTAGCTTGGTTGGTGACTCCAGTCCAATCGATTCCTTTCAGAGTTTGCCAATTTTTTCTGATTTTCATTAAAACGGTTCCTGTAAATTGGCATTTCCTTTCCAATCTCTCTTGCAAATCTCAAGTTATTGTTAGTCTTGAGGTTCGCAAATTTATATAATAAAAATTCTGAAAAAATTTCTGCACGTCACTGTGGATGATGTTTGTATGAATTCACATTGTATAAAAACGCTTGTATTATTTCTATTCAGGGCTGTAGAAAGAAAATCCGGGCCCCGGTGCAAATTTGAAAATCCGCCCGCTTCTTGATCCATTTTAGTAAAAAAAATTTCAAAATATGTAAAAAAAGGGATATGAATATTTCAATTCAAATTGTTGCTAAAAATATATTTCATATCAATTTATATACAGAAATACAATACAGTGAAACAAATGAAATTAATTAAATACAGCAATAAACTATAACAACACATAAAATGAAAAATTAATAATTAAAACATATGTAGGTATACACACGTTAAAAATAGTTTCATTTTAAATAATACTGTCATACATGAAATAAAAATTAAACATAACATTATATAACATAAAAAAACCGTAGAAATATCAACTTATATTATTTATGGAAAAGCAGGTACATAGTTGGTAATAATTTGGGATGATTTTTTTCTGTGAGAGCTTTTTAAAATGTCTCTATACATATACATATTTCAGATTGATACATGTTCATTATGGGTTAAAATAATCAACACAGAAAACAGTAAACGTAATTAATTCGTAAACGACAAATATTATTAATTTAAAAACTAACTTTGATTTGAAATGCAGCAAATTCGCAATTATACAGCAAAATTTTAACGTGTTTGAATAACGTATTTTCCTAAAGTTGAAAGACAAAGGGATACTTTTAACGATTAAAATCAATCATTTATTAGTATATTTCTAGTGAATTATTTTAAGAATAGCATGTGCATCACATTTGCAATTTCAAGTTAAAAGTTTCATAGAAAATTTGCAAATAGGTAAATGTGAAAGATTTTATCTTTATTATCGATATAAAAATATACTAATCTCGCACTTTTATCTGTCCGCTTGTTACCTGCTTGAATCGGCCAACGGTTATTTTACTAATTTGTTTTGGATATTGTGACGAGGAAACGGACCATTCTGAACACCAGAACGGATCTTTCCCTAAATTTTATTATGCCAAAGTAGGTAAAATCCGTCACTCGAAAACAGTTATACTATTTTGCTTAGTGTCCAAAAAACCCTAAGAGTATAAAGGCCAAATAATGCTTTTATACTTTTGCTAAAAATGTACATATTATTTGCGGGGGCCCCGAGCCCCCTTCGAAAGCCGGGCCCCGGGTTATTTGCATACCCTTTCCCTCCTCTCGTCATGCCTGTTTGTATTGTTTATATATTTATTTTTTATTTTTTATGTATACAAAGAAGGCCTAACAGGTAACCCCAATGCACCGCGCCTTCTTGGCCAGAAACAATATAAATTTGATACAAGTATAATTAAACAAAGTAAATACATATCAATTAACATCCATAGAGAAATATATGTTCAAATTTGCAAATCTGTAGCATTTTTTAAACAATTCAGTAAATACATATCAATTAACATCACAACGACATTTGTGGTGAAATTTGTAAATTTGTAAATTTTATTGTATCTGTATTATTGCGATCTGTATGGAGCGATCTGTAAAGGCGAGTGTACATGTTCGATTGAAATAAAATAAAATATAGATATGTTATGTAGAGTCCAAGTGTAAATTTCGTTTGTTTATGAACATAGTAGTTTGTTCATCCACGAACCAATCTGGCCAGTTATATTGTACACACAACTACACAACTAGTTTGTTCATGCACAAACCCTTAACTATAAGTTTAACTCTTTGCCCTTGCTAACTTTCGCGCTACTTTTTTAGCGAATTTGTAAATTGAATTTGTAAATCAAGTATTATATACATACATATATTATAATATTTATTCTAGTGACCAAATACATATGTCAATTGACACCTGAAGTTATTTTTTTAAACAGTGAATCATGCCATTCGCTTTTCTGGCATTTTATGCATAACGTCGATAGCGGTCATCCACAGGGAAAGGGATGAGTGTTCTCAATCGTTTGTACCATTCTCCATTCTATGTTATCTATGTATGCGTACTCTGGGTTGCAATATTTAAAAAATCAGTGAAAACGGAAAATATCATTTTTCCAAGATTTCCCATTTTGAATAATAAAAATCGAAATGGCAATACTCAATATTATATGGAACGTTTATATGTAGAGTATTGAATCATATTTGTATGCAAACACTTCTTCAGTTACACCTATCAAATACCCATCTTTCACTAGTTTCCTCAATTGTGACGAGAATTATAATACAAGACCAACGACTAGATAACATATTCAAGCCGTCATATTTGAATACTGATTGTTCGTTAGAGAAAGTCACTGATGCTTCTGTGTGTAATAGGAAATAGCCACTTAGCACACTTCCGCATATGCCCTTCGCTAGATCGATTAATTGTGATGGAATCAAAATACAACGTACATATAAATGTTGTATTTTATTGTTACTGTATTGAATATGGAACACTTTATTGTGTAAGATATTTATTAAAAGCGTACTGACATGACACACGAAGAGTACAATCTCGAGGAAAGCGCTCGTTATAATTGTATCACCCCTGTCGGAAGCCCTTCTACATAGATGGTCACGTTGACGAGGGTGTGTGAGTCATGTCCATCCCTCCCACGCAACCCCTCAGCATCCGTCCAGATGGACAACGGCTACCCATAATTTAAAGTTTTGTCCAAATTGGCGCACGAGAACAATGGCCCCGTCCCTCCCCGGTATTTCGACATGGGGAAAACAAAGCAAAGGACGAGATACACAGACTTGGCTAAACCGATATTAAATCTGAAGTGCGTGCGACTAACTAACTGCTAATTAAGTGGTATTCCCGCCCACCCACCCATCCGCCCACTCACCCTTTTGGGACTTGTTTCATGGACCAGTGGATTGCACACGTGCGTTTCCGCCCGTGCTGATTTTCTCGGTCGAGCTGTCATCTAGTCGGGTAGCTAATGAAAAAATCATGCAAATTTCATAAATGCAAATTTCAGGTACATGTATATCCCATCTTGTATATTTATCAACTTTATCTCAAATAGCGGTCTAAAAATTTCGACGAAATTGAATAAAACCACCATTTCGAGGTCCAAAAAGCGTCTTAAATAGGTTTCGACTTTGGGAAAACTCATAAAACTCAGATACAAGCGGGAGACGATGAGGAAGATAAAGGTACAATACAACAACTGTTACCGTGCTCTTTTCGGGTTACCTAGGAGCTGTAGCGCGTCGCAAATGTTTGTAGAAGGGCATGTGCCCCATTTTGAAGCCATTCTCAGGATGAGAGCGGCCTCTCTACGTCTTCGTATATTTTTATCGCCTAATTGTCTTCTTGCTGCTGCATCTTCTCATTTGCATTCTTCATTGTATGTTCGATGGATGGAACTGCTACACCGACCGCCTTGAATAGACATAAAATTATTATTATTTATTATTATTAGACTTATTTATTATTATTTATTTATTATAATAATAATTATTATTATTTATTATTATTATTATTTATTATCAGTAATATTTATATATTTACTTATGTATTTATTTATTTATTTTTTGTTTACTATTTTTCAATACTTTTTTTTTTATTATCTATATATTATTTATATGGGCGTTGGGGATTGCACGATTCTCCTCATCGTCTGGAATAAAAGCTATTATTATTATTATTATTATTATTAAATGACCAGCTTCACTTATTTATGTACCCAGTTCTTTTGCTAAGAAACGATCACTTTACCAAATTCGATCTTCTATATATTTTAAACCGTTTGTACTTGCACCAACGAGCCTTCTAGCAAACTTCCACTTACATATATCTGTGTTTTACAATATTATGAAATGTAAAAATTGTGGAAAGGCGTTTATATAATTATCCACGTTGCTAAATCTTATAATTGTTGCCCCTATATATGTGCCGCCTCAGGCGTTGGCCTAGATCGCTTCCGTTTTAAGCTTAAAGGCACAATTATTAAACCAGGAAGTTTAATTTTTACATAAATGCATGTATATAGTTTACCCGCTCATTAATACATTTATTTTATTCTATAATTTCAGGGTACTTCAGACTCGGACCCAAGAATTTCTTCTTCAAATGATAATAATACAAGTACTGAATCGACTACGCAAGCTCACCGATACATTTAATATATACCTAGTAAAATATTTAAACCAGTTCTTTACAATCTATTTGTTGTTATGATTGTTGACATTTAATAATTTATTGAAATTAAAGCGAATGTTTGTATAGTAATGTTTAATTATATATAATTTATTCATTTTGTTCCAATTATTCTGTAAATATTATACATTGTAAATATTCGTACCTCACATTTTTATTGTATATATAACGAATATATATATATTTTTTTGTAAATATATATTAATACTTACATTCCTGTTACATTTCTGATGTAAATATACATACATATATATTAATATACCATAAAAGAAATGTCTATACTTTTATATATGTACATACATATAAACATTTCATTAATTGGTTGTTGTAAATCTATTACTCTTTGTTATCTTATATAAATTATATTTAATTTATTTACATGTAAAATAAAAATATTAATTCGAAATAACTTTTTACTTTTCTTTTTTATTTTATTTTATACATACTATATACATACATATATTACAGGAAAGCCTAACAAGAAAATTCCTGGCGCTTTCCTGGCCAATTAAATCCATCAATACACAATATTATGTTTATACAGTATCATAAATAAATTTAATAAAAATAAAAAAACATTACATAAGTGGATAGACTGTTTGGTGAAATATTGAAAATGTGAATCTGAGATTATATATTAAAAATTCTTAATGTATGTACATAATTTATATTGCTTTTAGTATTTTATTTCATATATAATAAATACATTTATGTAATTTAAAAATGAAAAGAAAAGTGGTTCGAGTTTCCGATAAAATGAAAATTGATTTAAAATAGTTTGTAAAAATATCGATAGATGTCTCAAAAATTTTTTGTATATAATAATTTTATATGACACGGATCAATTTTAATACCAATTCCTGCATAATTATATTTTATGAACAATTAATTTACTACCTATAAATATTTCGAATATTTTGATTTGATTTTAATATTTATTTTTTAATTAATTTTTATTTATTATTAAAATTTCCTCAAAATTTTACACTAAATTAGAAATATTTTGACTTAAATAAACAATACTATCTGAGAGTGTGCGTATTTTTCTCATGCAAGGAAATTGCGATTATACACAAATCTGCAGAGTGCACCGCCTGATTGCACACCCGGGCATGAATATAAAGCAGCCGGAAAATTTGCATGTTTATTGAGTTGGACGAGTCACTTAAATAACAAATATCGAATTTATAAATAAAAAATATACGTTAAATATATTCATGGATTATGCATATGACATCAAATTTCTTTAAAGAAAATTTAATAAGCCTACGTTACAGAACTTAGTTCACAAGTTATAATTTAATATTGCAAGAGCACTGTTGATAAACAAATTCGTTTACAAAGCGATGACCCCTAAGGTCATAATAAACGTAAATAAGATTATTTAATAGTTGATTCAGTAAAACGCAGTAAAAATTTTAATACTAGTATTTATTATATTATATTTGTGATCACATTAAATTCTCGTAATGTATTTACATACATACGTATTATTATTTTTTACAAGTTTTTTACTAGCTTCGCTCATCTACTAGTGCCAAAAAGGTCTTTTATATCCCTTAGCACACTCACAGCTTCTTTATTCTCATATATGGTATTCGCTAAAGTATCGACAACTCTCTCCTGTAATCGAATATCATCGAGTATTGATTAGTTATTTTAAAAGCGTACATATTAGTTATATAAAATACGTATGTATAATAAACTTACGAAAATCTCTTGAGCTTTCGCCGAATCGTCATCGTCCTCGGGCATAGGTAAAGAAGTCACCATAAAACAGCACAACAGAGTAATTAGAAGAACTGTGTAAAAGTATGCAATCGACTTCATCTCGAATTTTGATGCGTATGATGCGATTTTGAACGGAATCGTCTCTTGAAGGCAGTCTAACCAGTACTGATTCACACTTGCACATGTGCTCATTTATATTGTAAACATTATATGTATAGTGGGGTGTTGTGTATGTGCAAAATTCAAATTAAATGCAAAAAAATACACTGTTTATCGAGAAAATATATTTTATCACAGATCAAAAAAAAATTTTAGAACAAAAATATTAATATAAAGTCACTTAAATTTATGCTTATTTTACAATGGTGTTGAATTCAGTCGGTGATGTATTAATCTTTCTTTTCGTTGCTACCCACTAATTCTTTAATGTCTTTTAACACAGTGATTGCATCTTTAGACTTGATGAGCGCATCTCGTATCCTTTGAGCCATTCCCTCCTGAAAAATTCATAGTATGTTTAGCATTACGTCAAACAAACACAGACAATTTCATGAATCACATAAGTTGAGTTAGATGTTTGCACTTACCAATCCTTTCCAAAAGTTTTTCTTATCGTCGTCGTCGTCGGGGACTGGTATCGAAGCTACCAGAGTCGATACGAACAAGACTACCAAAAAAATGGCGAAGATTCTCGTCGTCGGTTTCATTTCTATAAATAAATGTTGAGAAGCTTTGATAATGTGACCTCTCGTTCGGCGAGGCTGATAAACTCTGTCCGTGGATGTTCGAACTTCGTATTTATATACACACTGCAGGTTTCTGATTGAATCATTATTGCAGCCATCTTTTTTGCGGTTATTTCCGAGGGGGATTTTTAAATTTGCGCTTCTCGGAAATCTTTTTCAGGTCACACCGAAGATTATGATTGCAATTTCTAATTTCATGGAATATGTATTAACATGTGGGCGCTATTATGTGTGCGATTATTCAACTCTACTTTGTATAGAACACATTGATTCCATCAGTGCAATGAGCATCGTATTTCTAAACAATACATATTTCAGATACGTATGTATATATTTAGATACTAGGGATAGATCATATAATATAATTTAAGCTAGATAGATTTAATCTGGATGCACATACCATACCACAAATGATTTTTTTCGTTTTTTTAAATTTTTATTTACAACAAAGTGTCAATTATTGATAAAGTGTATACTTCATAGTTAGTGAATACACAGCGACAGTTTTGAAATAAATCATATAATGCTAGATTCCATAATTTATTTAGCTAGATAATGTATATGTAACAGTCCAAGTGTATATTTCGTTCGTTCGTGAACACTAGTTGGTTCATACACAAACTACTGGTTTAAGTTTAAGTGCTAATAGTCAAAAACTATAATCAAATAAACTCACCAGGTGTCAAATAAAACTTTTAAGTGCCAAAACTGTCAAAATCTTTGAGATGTCAAAACTAAAAATATTGTGAAGGGCTTATGGAAACCACATTACAACTTTGTTTCTGCTTATTTTTGAAAAATTGCAACCCATATACTTAGATTATGGGATATACGATTGAGAATACTTATGCGTAATACTTTGTACATCAACAAACTAGTTCATTTGTCAAATTTTTCTTTTATGTACACTATAACTGGCCAGATTGGTTTTAAAATAAAAAATATATAATATTTTCATGAATGAACTCGTGTGAATACTTGGAAAGTTAAATATACATTGAATACGAAATTGGGTAGTAAGAGCTTTCGACAAATACAATTTGAGTGGTCTTGACAAATGAGCTAAATTTAAAAATATCATATTGCAAACCTAGTCTTCAAATTCTTACAATCAGCGTATGATACATTCCAAGTTTGGTGTTAAAATAAGAATTTTTCTCACGCATTGTGCAATTTGTATTTTCATATATTTATTTTGTAAGCAAAACTGTCACTCAATAAATATTGCTTTGTAATAATTTGAATTCATACATTAATAAATTCAGCCAATGAATATGATTAATTATTACACTGGAAACTTTGGGGCTATATCAGATGTCACTGTTGCTGTACATTGGATGTAGAAATTTCCAGAACTCCCGAAAATGCAATTTTATCACTCGAAACCATCATAAAAATAAAAAAAACAACGGAAGTTTCACCTAATCATTATATCATTACATATATTTAAAATCATGGATTTATTTTATCTATTAAAAATATTTGTTTTAGTATTATTTCCGTTATTAGTTCATTTCGTCATAACACGACAGTATAATAATTGTCGTCGTGACAGCTCACAACGACTATTCCGTTAAAAAATACCCTTCTTTTTTGTCATTTTATTATGTAGTACACACTTACACTGCGTCTCTATATGTAGCTAGTACATATATCTACATACTAGTAACCGTATTCATACATTGTTTACAGTAGCTGAGTCATTTAGATAAAGTAAACACTTATTAGAAAGTAGAAACTTTGACCGTAACATATAATATATCGGTCTCCGTGACGGGCCGGAAAACGCAAATATCGGAAGGCAAAGATCGAAAATAGAAAGATCTTAAGTCGAAAGATCAAAAAAAAGGGTGCATGGTAAACGGTACATACTCACTTAATATGCGTGAGCATGATACAACATGAACAAGAGGAACAGGCTTTTCCTCCCGTATTCTGCGCGCGCACATTAGTTTCGACTTAAGATCTTTCGATTTTCGATCTTTGCCTTCCGATATTTGCGTTTTCCCGGCATTTCACATTCCGGCCCGTGAGGTAGACCCAATATATATATATATAGAAATACACTTATAACGTCATCCGTGATCTGTTATGATTATTGTTCAATTTAAAGCGCCACATTTCTATGATAATGTGCGTATTTATATTGAAAATAAAATAACCATATACATATGTATTAAGCTTTAAAATACGTTTTTTGTTTCACGTTCATTTGATAAGGAAAGTTGATTTGGTTTTATAAATACCTTTGTGCATTTTAAACGGATAAAAAGTAATTATTATAATTAAATCAATAAACTTTAAAATTAAAACTCATTAAAAGTTTATTCAGTACACTTAATATATAAATTTTGGGTTTTGATAAATATTAAATAAATAAATAGCAGCGTGAGTAATTTTAATTTTAATTAAATTTTTATCCCATCGATAGGTTCACGATAATTACAAAGAATATAACAATGAAAACATTATTTTAAAAGAAAACATTAATTACAAGAACGTGTATGAAAATTTTCGGAAAATCGTTAATTTTATTTACAAGCATAGAAACAATACATTTTCCTTTTGTTATATGATGTTTATGTGGATTTTTTATTATATATTTTTGTTCAACGTGTTTTATACTTATACAAATAAAAAATAAATATATATACTAAAAAATAAATAACACGTACTGTAGAGTAAACGGCTTACTATGTATAAAGAACCTTCAATAAACTTAGAAAATGTTTTTGAATCAAAGAATGTCTTTACAGACATTGACAAAATATGAATTTGTTTGGTTGAGCGACCAGTTTTAGAAATGAAACAGCTTAACATGGTTTGGTATAAAGTTAAAACGAATATTATAAATAATTTTAAAACGAATTTTATTAGGGTTAATATTTCAGTGGTCATTGAGATTTGAAACATTTTTTATATTTCATACCAACTTATTACATAATACATAATATGTAATGAATGTATGGGTGCTTTAATACTAAGTGTGTAACCTTCAATTATTATCATTGAGATAATTAAGTGAGTATGTGTTTCAATAATACGGAATACATTTTAAGTACCAGAATGGATTTTTAAATTAAAATTTGTATTTGTATGATATAAACCAGTTTTATTTCTTAAAAAAATAGCGTATTTTACATGATATATGTATTAAAAGCATGATAAATAAATTTAATTGACTAGGAGTATAATATGAATAAATTTATAATAGTTTTTAATACAAAATTAAAACTAGGGCACTTTATCCTAATGCGGCTACTCCTTGAACAACTGCTACAGCAGGAGCTGCCTTAATTAGTCCATCGCGAACATTTCTACCAACTTTCTCCTAAAAAAGACATATTTATTTATAAATAAAGCATGTATATAAAAAAAAATTTAAATAAATTATAAAATATATTGTAGAAACTTACGATTTTTTTCCAGCCTTTCCATCGAGGTTCAGGTACCGGGGATGATGATACCTGACTTGCAAGTATGATGGAAATCAAGAAGAAAACGAAAAATCTCAAAGGGAAACGCATCTTGTCTCAACTCGTCTCTTTCACTGTACTCAAGTGTTACTTCAGGATCGCTCGAAATTCGAATGATGATATGAGTTACACTACCTCTTTATATATAGCAGACGGTGACTGCTTGTAAGATAATTCTGATAATTCCCCATTGGGAAAAAACATTTTGCAATGTGGTCAGACAATAGGACCACTCCAATTGACAGGGAAAAAAATTAAAAAACATTTGTTCACCGAAATAATATTACTGAAATTGCATAGCGATATTTATTTACAAAATAAAAAACAACAAACAGATAAACTATGTAAATATTAGATAGATAAGAGCCGATTATTCGCGATAATTTTAAAAATGTCCTTGCATTGAAGAATATTAAGAAAAACGCAACACAAGTGTATTGACTAGAAAGTGTATTGTTTATACTAAATGTCGTAATATAAATAAATCACATTCTAAAAAATGATAAAAATAGTTGCGTTTTTTTATTCGCGATAATGTGTAAATACTATTAATATACATATGTACGTCTTATCAACTTAAAACGAATACAAATTCATATTTCGCGTTAAAAATTGTTACTGCTCTTGAAAGGGGATTTTCTTTTCCCGCACTGAGTATAATTTTCCACGAATAATCAGAAAATTCGCATAGAATTTGTTTGTATAGCTTATCTTAATTACATGCAAGCATTTATTATTCCCACGTAATCGTATTAAAGTTGGTATATAAGAAATGTAAATCGTAACCAATTATTCACAAATCAATCATTGCAAAGATAGTTCAATTCACTTCAACAAAACTTCAAGATGCGTTGCTTCTCTCTTAAATTTTTGACACTTTTCTTTGTCGCTCTATTATTCGCAACACAAGTCGTATCGAGTCCTGTTCCTGAGCCGAAAAAGTTTTTCAAGAGAATTGTAAGAATTTGATCATATTATTCTTTGATGTGACAGTTTTATATTGATTATTAATTATTTTTTTATGTATTTTTAACAGGAGAAAATTGGAAGAAATGTTCGAGATGGACTTATTAAGGCTGGACCTGCAATTGATGTAGTTAAATCAGTTAAAACTCTGGGATAATATTATACCAATAATACTATTTTTAATATTTAAAACATTTGTACTTATTTACTCCTTTCTCTTTACATGAAAATTTGTATGCCTTTTGTATTGATAAATTAATTTACATACAAAGTATGTATATTTTAAATAAAATTTTAATTTAATCATAGTCTATCTGCTTTTTTATTATTATTATTACAATTGTATAAGAACAGTGACCGTATTTTTCTGGAGAAAATAGAGGACATGTTATGAAGAATTCAAGAAATTTAAAATTTTGAACAATCATGAATCAATCAATATGTACAAATATTACATGATTTTTTTAAATGACATTAATTTTGATTTCTTTGAATAAAGCAAACTGCTTCCAGTGTGTATATTTTTTCATTAGTCCACGTACATATTGTTCACTAATGAAAGTATTCGTTCAATGGGGACATTAGATCCAGGGAGACGTACGGAAAATTAACGATTTTTTGAATGTTTTTGAAAGGAACTTCTTTATACGTGAAATATTGAAATTTTTAACCCACTCTCATTTTATCACCATTCGTTGATCTTTTCATTTCTGACATAATTTTTTTACACAAAACTTCATTGAAAAATCTCCGTCGAGTATATTTAAAAACCAGTGACTAGATATAAACAAATAGCTTTCCTCGATCTAGTCCACAGAGGGATTTTTCGTAATAGGACCCATTCAAATAATTCCATTTCAACGAAACATTTGTACTAGTTATTTAAATAATCAATACAGGTTTGATAAAATTTATGAATTGCATCTTTGAATATTTCGGCATTAATATTTTTGGCATTTTCTATATCTAAAAACACTTTTTTTAAAAACCGATTTTTTTTCACATGTTTCAACATTTCTCTAACAGAAAACAGAACCAATCTTTTGAGAATTTGCCGTCGAGGAACGACTTCACAAAATAAAGAACAAAAGGGTAGTTTTAGAAAACAAATAAATCTAAAGCGTATGTACATATGTATGTATAGTATGTATTTCCAAGCAGTAGTATCTAAACTGGTGGTATTTTTAAAGGTTTTATATACTGACAAATTGACAAGTGAAAATTTCATACTTGATATTCGGAAGTACTTAGGATTCAGTAAATTTTCAGGATTTCTGGATTAAATGAAGATATCTTGAGAATGTTTTAAAATATTACATAGTTTAAATCATGTATATCTATTTAACACAATAATTTTAACATTTTAAATATTAAGTACATATGTTTGTAAGCTAAAATACTTTTTCAGTTCATAAAGTGAATCAAACACAGCCAATTGAGGAATAAGTATGGTTATATACAATGTATATGGACATATTTTATTTATTTTATTTTATTTATTTATTTTAAAAAAATCGATACCACAGAGACTTGACAGGTTGCCCCAAAGCGTCAATGTGATTATAATACAAATAATAAAAATCATAAAAATTATAAAAAAAAACATCATAAAAAATAATAAAAATCATAAATAAAAAAAAAAACATAAAAAAATAATAAAAATCATAAAAAAATAATAAAAATCAAGTAAAAAATATGTACACAAAATAAAAACAAAGAAATAAGATTGAAAAATTTATATCGTGCTATTTAGGATGTGTTCCATCAACTCAACATAACTGGCATCGAATAGGTCCAAGTAATGTGCCAGTAAGTTAAGGAGTCGAACAGCTCTCGAGAGGGGGGAGTTCATGAGCACGTTTGATTTAGCCCTAATTGGCAAAAATGTATCATGTTTTCTTAAAACTCTATGATTTTCCGGGGCCCAGAATTTTAGTTTCTCCAGGATAGCGGGATTGTGAATCTCTCCTCTAAGTAATTTTACGAAATGTTTCCCAAGAAATAAACCTCTTCTCTTCGCCAGGGAGTTGAAACCCAAAGATCCCAAGACAAAGGCACTAGGGAACAGATATGGATAAAATCCAAATGTCTTCAGATATAAAAATCTAAGGAATTTCCTTTGGACTCGTTCCAACATTAGAAAGTAACGAAGTTGATAGGGAGACCATTTAATGGAGCCAAACTCGAGCACACTGCGAACTAATGTACAATATAAGAGACGAATGGCAGTGAGCCCTAGTTCAGACGAATTACGGATTACGAATCCAAGGATTTTTGTTGCCCTATCACAGATATTCTCAATGTGAATGTTGAAACTCCAACTATTTTCGAAGACTATTCCCAGATCAGATATAAATAATTCTCTCTGAAGAAGAGAATCATGAAATTTATACGAATATTTAATAGGAGAACGAGAACGAGAGTAAGAAATGACCCGACACTTTAGGATATTGAAGGGAAGTTTATTAACATTAGCCCATTCATAAATAGAATTCAAATCCTCTTGCAAATAAAGAGCGTCAGGTAAATCAATTATTCTCTTATAGATTTTTAAGTCATCCGCATATAATAAAAATTTAGAATGGTGAATAGAAGATTGAATATCGTTGATAAATATTAGGAATAATAAAGGGCCAAGATTTGATCCTTGGGGAATCCCAGTAGTGGCAACATACTCATAAGAAAAGCAACTCCCAAACTTAACGAATTGACGTCGATCCTGTAAATAAGAAATAAAAAGACTAACAAGATTATTAGTAAATCCAATGAAACTTAATTTACTAACTAAAATTTTATGATCAACTTTATCAAACGCCTTCTCAAAATCTTGTTATATGTACCTTGAATTTAAACAAAAAAAATTCAAATGTCATCCTAAGCTTGCAACTGTTTGAAGTACAGCCACTGCAGGTGCAGCATTTGTAAGAACATCACGAATTTTTTTTCCAAGCTTTTCCTGAAAATTATTTTATTTTGATGAAAAAAATACAATAGTATATAAAGTGAACTGAACACAACTAATGAATATTACGATTTTTTTCCATTTTGGCTCCAGCACCGGTGAATTTGTAATCTGTTCAGTAATCAAAATTGTAACTAAGAATATAGTAAACAGTATAAACGGAAAACGCATTTTGCTCTCAAAACTGTCGATTGTTTACACAGTAACAGGTAGATTAAAAATGATTTAAAATTTACTTTTATCAGCTCTTTATACCTACATATGTTCACGTTATGTTTTATTATACAGCAACAGTAGGGTGACAGTATTTCTCAGGACTCAAAACGGGACGCTTTGTACGATTGGGACGATTGATAACTGGCTTACTTATTATAGAATAGTCGTATTTCATTTAATTTTCATATAAAGATAATTTAATCCCTATTAATTCAATTCAAATTCGTGTAAATACTTGTAAGAGATTTTTGCTCGCAATTTTACCGATTTAAAGATCAGCACACTTCCAATTAACACTTTTAAACGAAAACAAAAAATAGTGTGAAAACACTATCCCAATAAACATGTTTCAATAGAAAAAACTCAATATAAAATAATATTAACAGTGGGAAAAAATCCCAAGTGAAAATACATACTTTTGACTTTTGATTTAAACTGGACGACTACTTAAAGAGATTTGAAAGCTGAAAAGTACTACAAATAGAAGATATACTACCCGACTATAGATTCCAATATTCATTTTGAACAGAAAATTGACAGATTTTGAGACATCAACCGAACAACAACAACATTTAGAAAAATCACGCGATTTAAAAAACACATATATCTCCGAATCTCGAGCCAATCAACATTTTTTTATTACCAGATTCGTTGGGCATATATCTATAAGAAAAGTCATATCTTGTCTCTGAATCATATTTCGTGTCGAACAGTGTAACCATTAAAGTTGTCAAGAAACTATTTTTTTCCGAATGTATAATTGCTATCTACAAGGAAAGTAGTAACAAGATTAAGAAAAAAAAAATATTAAATCTAATGTTCATGCGCCGCATGCTGATTTTTTTCTTAACCTTGTAAAATTTACAAATAATCCAAAGAAGCATGCTCGGTTTATTTTAATTTCAAAAATTATGTGCAACTGAAAATTTAGATTTATTTCATTTCCATTTCTTCTTTTATTTTTATTTTATTTTATTAATTGAAAAATCAACAGACAGGATGTACATAGATATGTATAAAAAAACAAATAGTAAATAAATAATATATGTAACATCCGAGTCCAATAACAGATTTTTACAAAAATGAAAAAGATAAATATAAGGAAAACAAATTAAAAAGTAAAGAATAAAGGCATGACAAAATATGTAGAACATTGCATAATTAAACTATAGTATTAAAATATTGGGAAAAGGTTATAAAATAGAATATAAGAAGAAATTGAAATTTACAAATATAAAACAAATGAAAAAGGTAAATACAAAGTAAACAAATGAAAAGGAAAATAATGAAAGCTATAATATGATTAAATAGCACATTACATAACTAAACTAAAGTATAAAAATATTGGAAATATTGGAAAAATAGAATAGGAGAAGAAATGAATCAATCGGTCAAGATTCTCTTGATGTTAGACCTGAACTTTTGTTAAGTAATATGATTTTTACCAGAACGTACGATTAAAATAAGAAAATTTAAAAGATAAAACATCAAATATAATATAATATTGTATTTTACAGTTATTTTAAAATTGTTATAATGAAAATATTAGCACAAAGTGATTTTTTTTTTCAGAGACATGTAACAAAATATTTAAATGCTACTTTAAAATCAATATATTGTATGTAAATGTGTATTTATATACTAATATTTGTATTTGGAAACAAATTGATTTGGAAAAAGAAGGAATAATATTTAAATATACGTACATATGTATGTATTGTGAAATTCTTCTGTGTATCAGTGAAATTCTTCTGTATATCAGTGGACGGAAAAAAACGGACAAATCAAACAATTTTACCAAGGCACGTAAAAAACGGGACTGTCCCGGCCAAAACTGGACCATAAGCAACAGGCAATGGAGGAAAGTATCGAAGAAAAACCAAACGTATTTTAATATCCCAATTTATTGTCCGGGTTTGAAGAACTGTGTTGTAAAAACCGGTCATAAAAAGTGCAACACACTCTTACAAATGCACAGCGTAAAAAATTTGACATGCATTATACAAGTCTACCCATATGAAGTGTACATAATTATTCACCATTATAATTTGCAACGTTCAATACACGCCTCGTTTCGTACAAGAACACACACATAAGCATAACAAAGAGCCAGTAGAAATACCAGTTTGCACATAAGGGGATTCCCGTGTACCATAAATACAGCGAGTTCGACGTACAAGACACCATAAACGAGTATGTAGATGTGAAAGGGGACTCCCGTTATGCATTTCTATGTAAATAAATATTCCTGTACATTGTGTCAATTATTATCGAATGCGGTTTAAATCTTGAGGAAAATGAATGTTGTTAATAAATTGTTAATGATGATGAAGTGGAAAATATGAAAAAGTGTTGGTAGGGGCTCGATTCGGCAAAGGGGAAAAGTTCGTGTCCATTAAGTGGGCTTCCCTCATTTGGTCAGGATTATGTCGGATTTATTTGGGAGCCCTTCAATATTTTATTATTAAGTATACTTATAATGTTAATACATAAAAATGGAATGTCAAAAGAAAAATTTGCCTTGAAATATTATATTGATTCTGATTTTTAAATGCATTTTATTATTATTTAATTATGTTTACAATACATCTTATGTCTATTTTAATAGCTACTAATCAACTGATGATTTTATATTTTGCAATTTTATATTATTTTTGTTAGTAATTATAGTATTATATTATTCTAATGTTAATCTACCGCATAATAGGAAAAAGAGCTCAAAAACCTAAAAAACAATTCTTATAAATGCTCATAATACATCTTATACATTATATTAACTAAAGACTCGAAATATTATATGCTCAGTTTGATGAGTTTGTTGGGAACCGTGGGATTGCAAAAGGAGCAAAAGCGCTTGCCCAGCGTTGCCTGGGAATTTGGGTATGGGAGTCATTCGATCGCTGGCTCCGTGATATTAAGGACCATGAGATAGTATGTATACCTAATTTAGTGGCCTAAGTTTATTATTTTTTTAATTAAATCACTTTTTAATAATTTTTCAACAATATTACTGTTATATATTCAGAAATATAATAAAAATATTTTCATTAAATTCACATATTAACTTTATTGACGATCCACAACCTATAATATTATCATTTAAAATAATCACTTATACGATATTTGTACATACTTACATATGTATATACTAATACTTAATATAAATATTGAAAGACTATTACACTGTATGTATAATATATTCTAAATATGCATAAGTATGAGTATATTATATTATTACATATTTTACGATGTAATAGTTTTTACATCTTTAATTACGTCGAGAGCTGGTTTGAAGCTGATTATAGCGTCCCGAACTCGTTGTCCGATTCCTTCCTGTAAATAGTGATGTAATAAATAATTAAAAACTTCACAATAATCAACAGGAAAAAAGTGACACAAACTTACCAATTCTTTCCAAAAGTTTTTGTCTTCGTCGTCTGGTAGTGGTAAACTTGATACCATCATAGAAATCATTGCGATGATCAAACAAATTGAAAAAATCTTATTTGAAGTTTTCATATTTAAATATGTATGATAGTACGAATACGAATGCAGTCTACACTTGAACGCTTTTCGAACCAGACTGGTCAAATAATATGTCACATATCATATTCATATGTATATATACATAGTCTTATCTCCGTCAATTTATAAGATAAACTGTAAGCAGTTTATGTTATAAATTGACATGTTATTGTTATTATTATGTAATTTAAATTTGCGAAGAATTGGAAGTAATAAAAAATGTATATGTATGTATATAGATATGTACGTAAAAAGTATTGAATTTAATCATAAGCATTTAATATTATTTAATAATATATGATATGTACGTGAGCTGTAGGTACCCTCCTTGAAATTCTTCCTCACCTTCATCTTTTTCATATCGCACATATCTCATTTGAGAATTTTCGGCATTCCAAGCATTTTTTGATCTTCAATCTTCGAGTGTCCTTTTCAAAGCGTACTTGTACGCCTCCTTCTCCCGCGCAAGTTCGCCATTCTCTACTCCTTTTCCCTTCCTTTTTGCAACAGAGGGACATCATATTGGGCCAAAGAGCAGCAATAGAAATATAGTTTTCTTTATGCTTCGGAATAAAACGAACGTCGCCCCTGGCTTTGTGCCGGTGCTATTAAATTGCGCTTATATAGAAATGCCAAAGCTCAGAATACGCCATTAAGCCGCACCAGATTAATAAAGATGCCCCTTGGCCAGCACAAAACCATACAAAAAATGTGACACGAACATGGAAAACATATCGTCAAACATTTTTAAACGTAAATTAAAAATGTAATGACTTTATGAAATTATTTGTGAATTTAATGAAAATTTTCATCAAATATATATAAAAGTTTTTTTAATATATGACTAAATCTGTGTAATATAATGTTTCTAGAAAAACAATATCAAAACTCTTTATATATCCACGCGTTAATTATAAATTATATAACCTATTAGTGAAGAAAAAATATGAGAACATATAATGCAAATTTTATAAGATATATGAAAAAGTTATAGTTAGAGGCGTTTAAACAATTAAAATCTGTCAAAACGAGTGGGGGGCGAACAGTCAAATATATAAGGCTACAGGCTAGTGGCATA
The DNA here is from genome assembly GCF_051622035.1 of Arctopsyche grandis. Taxonomy (NCBI): domain Eukaryota; kingdom Metazoa; phylum Arthropoda; class Insecta; order Trichoptera; family Hydropsychidae; genus Arctopsyche; species Arctopsyche grandis. The sequence goes on from NC_135357.1 coordinate 12,075,624, forward strand.
TAGTGAGCTGTTATCGTCTCCAAAATTTTTGGATTCATAAACGTGGTTATTACGATTATATTTCACCATCGGAAGCAATTTAAATCACTATTGACGGCGAAACCTCGCAAAATGGCAAAGTTTTAAAGCGATTGAAAGAATGCAGGAAATATCGTCTAACCGACTAGCGAAGTAAACCTAATAAAAGGAAAATAAAACCTAATAAAACCTTGTTAAAAGGAGAGTTTTTTTTGTTATTTTTATATATTTTTGATTTTTTTAGTTTTACTTACTGTGTGTACGTGGCGCAATAATATAGAGCCGATTTTGAATCATTTCCACTCTTAAGATTGCTTTGATATTTTGCCGACGTATGATTTAATTAAAATATGCAAATTTCTCTAAAATAACACTAGAATTTAATCAATAACGAAATCATCAAAATTTCATCAGAATCAACTGTAAAATCTACGTGATGACAGCTGGCTAACAGATGAGCCCCTGCTCACTGCCTCTTCCTAACTCTACAGATTATACATATATGCATGTATGTATTTACGTATGTATGTATTTTCACACTCCTCATATACATTTTTAATTCGCTAATCGATTTTTGGTTGCTTTTTATTCACAATTAGGGATTCCAATACTGATATTACCGAAACCGGTTCTACCAGAATTTGACCTCCGGTACTTCCGGTAGTACAAAATAAACGACCAGTAGTACCGAAATGTAATAATAATTTCAACTTTATCTCAAATGAGTCAACACTCGATATAATTTTTGACCTGCTATTCAAAAGAGCCGCTAGGCATAATATAAATTTAAAATCGAAGATACATAAAGTATGCCAAAAATATCGTACTTATATATGAATGAGGTTGATCTATTTGGTATTTCCCTACATCAATTCAGGTCTAACATCAAGAGAATCTTGACCGATTGATTCATTTCTTTTTCTATTCTATTTTTCCAATATTTCCAATATTTTTATACTTTAGTTTAGTCATGTAATGTGCTATTTAATCATATTATAGCTTTCATTCTTTTCCTTTTCATTTGTTTATTTTGTATTTACCTTTTTCATTTGTTTTATATTTGTAAATTTCAATTTCTTCTTATATTCAATTTTATAACCTTTTCCAAATATTTTAATACTATAGTTTAATTATGCAATGTTCTACATATTTTGTCATGCCTTTATTCTTTACTTTTTAATTTGTTTTCCTTATATTTATCTTTTTCATTTTTGTAAAAATCTATTATTGGACTCGGATGTTACATATATTATTTATTTACTATTTGTTTTTTTTATACATATCTATGTACATCCTGTCTGTTGATTTTTCAATTAATAAAATAAAATAAAAAAAATACATATATCGGAGACTATTTCCATATTAAAAAAATTGGTTATTTAAAGTAATGAATGACTAACTGAAAATTAGCCAATAATTATTGTAGAGTACTTAAATAAATCATTGCCGTGTCGGAATTTTTGGAATCCCTATTCACAATAAATCTTAGTATATTCTAATAGCTACTGATCCAGTGGTTATTATCTATTTTGCACATTATTTTTCTTATAGAATTTATGGTATTTTCATATTTCAATGTTCATAAGAAACAAGGCATCATACGAAACAAGGCTTCAAAAATATTTACAATTCTTATTTTGAATCGTTTATACCAATTAAATGTGACCACTTGATTATCACTTGTTTATTTCCGCTATATGAATTGAAACTGAGTATTCAAAGATCACTTGGTGTGAAAACAGTATATAAAATGCACTTCAAAATACATTTTACATTTTGTATGGGTATCTTAATTTATTTTAAATTAACTTTCTATTATTTTTTTGGTATTTTATTATCAAAATTGTTTTCTTTCTACCATTCTTACATAATTAATATACATATGTATGTGTGGAAAAAATATGTGAATATTATCGGAAGCAAGTGGAAATGATCAAAAGCTCAGCATGAACAATTGCTGACGTGGCAGCTTTTCCACATTGCCATTCGCCTGAAGTTTAACTTACTATATATCTTATAGGCTGAAAGGACGAACACAATTACATGGGTGGCTGGCCACACTAAATTTCGCATCTGATAGTGGAGAGGAGGAGATATTATCAATGGAAACCACTGCTCTATCGCATCCATATCAAATGCACTCATTCTCAATAATCTTTATATGTATATATAATATAAGTACATTTATTTATTTTATCACATTTTTGTTTCATGATACTCATGTAAACCCTTTAACGTTCGGTCTTATAATTATACCGACGAGGTTTTTATTTGTTCAATATTATTTGAAATTATAATACATACTTATACCATATGTAAATGTCCTACATCAAATTATTTAAAATCAGTCTAAAGCTATTTTATTAAAAATATATACACGTGTTGTATAACACTTTGAGAAGAGTTGACTTGCACTTATTCACGGTCGTTGTTTAATAGCTTCCTGAAAAAATTATAGACATCGTTTACTTGAAATATTATTTCAGACTTCAGTGATCGATATTACAATATGTTCGCTTTATTCCTGTCTATATATTACTTTTATTGAACCAATCCATATAAAGCTTGCAACGTTTTCCAATTAGCAGTAAATCGACCACAAACAACACCAATTTAATACCACATACATAAATATCGTCGAAATATACAATATACAATTTAAACTACAAATTTTACGAAAATATATTTCTTCCAGATCTGTATCATATTGAATATATTTTACAACAAAAAAACACATATTGAAACTCAAATTTAAAAACAATATTGAAGTTTTCCATTGAGACCATTCGTAATAGCATCTCACAGGGGCGAAAATATCCGATAACGGCCTCCCCCAAATAGCAAGCCGATAATATTTTCTGATAGGCAAAAACGGGAATATTGAATTCCAGCATAGGGTTTCGCAAGATTAAGATATTCCGCCGGAATAAAAATGGAAGAAAATGTTTGAATTTTCTCGACTTGAAGATGTTAAGCGCTCACATTCGCTACTATTGAGAGGGAGTGGGGAAAACTTTATTAGTCGGTCGACATCCGCCGGAAGTCACATGCTGGCAATGGGTTTAACCCACCCCTTTCCTGTAGCAGTAAGCCAAGCGGATATTGCCCTAAAATTGACCTTATCGTCCCAATTGAATAACATAAATACACATAGGTACCTCACATATTACAATACACATTAAAAATTATTTACCTATAGATATTAAACGGAATGTCGGAATACATCTGGAAATGAATATTTGATATCTGTTAAGAAGATCATCATCCTTGTCTAGTGGTTATAAACTTCGGCATTCCGAGTTAATATTGCGGTTGGAATCGCTGACGCCGAGTAAAATTTCCTCTTCGGGAAATTTCTGGGGGAATTATTGAATAAAACGCATCGAGACGATTTCTAATAAAATTGTCACCCTATAACACACCCTTTAGACTTTCGTACAAACATCCTTTTGTCATCGCCGTACAATGAGGGTATCCGAAAAAGTTATCAAATATTAAAAAAAATGCATTGTTAGACTTGACGTACATATTTTGCATTAGGTCTCGTTTGAGTCAAACGGACTGATTGTACTAAAAAAGTATGGCAATTTTTTTAAATATGTCTCGATGAAACTTTTGATATTCTCGTTATATACATACCTATGCATGTTTTCTTTCTGTTTACTTATTACTCAAAGTTTTTCTCGGTTTTTAAAAAGTGCTACAGTTTCGATCATTACTCTTTTCAAAAGAGAGAACGCAGCGGTTTAAAAAGTTTTCCTATTTAATGCATATACTTAGAGACGATATTGAAAAGTTTTGAAGTTCGGTAGAAGTTTTTAAAACATTAAACTCGATGGATATTTTCAAACACTTCTTACATGTATTGCCTACAAGGAATGGTAATTCTTTTACAGCTTACTTTCTACAATATATGTATAATATAATAAAAAATCATGAATTTGAAACAAAAATGTTCTGTGTCTGACTGTCTATAATGTCATAAATTTTCATCCCTGTACGTTATTTACTTGAATGTATTTTTATTTGAAAGACAATAAATCGGAACATATTTAGAATTGAATTTGTACACAATATCTATTCATGTATATGTAGATGGACAATTTAAAACTCAAATATTACATGAAACAAATTTATTTTGAAAAAATTTAAGTATCTAAAATAATAATACCGAGCTCCAATTTACTAAAATCGAATATGACAATGATTTTTGTTGCTTTCTTCTCGTTTATGAAATATGAGCGTTTAATATATGCGCGATTTTTGGCTTTTACAGAATTTGCAAATTGGCGATATACACAAGCTCGTAGTATAATTGAAAAAATATGTGTAAGAAAAAAGTATATTTTTGACTTCGCTATATAATTAATATTTGAAAGCAATACAAAATCAGAATCAATAAAAAAAAAACCGATATTGATTTCAATATTCATTTTGGCACAGCAATACTATATTTTTAGTTAAAGACTGCAAAAGCCAAAAATCTGTATAAATTGCGCATTTTTTAGACGGTCATATCTCATAAACAAGAAGAAACCAACAAAAATCATTGTCATATTCGAATTCAGCGAGTTAAAGATTGATTATTCTCGGCTCCGGTAAGTAAAAAACTTGATTTTTTGTAGCTCATTGTTTTTAAATAAGCATGTCACATACAGATGCTTTATTAGCAGAAAAATTTTAGTGAAAATTAATGCAATTTCAAAATATCATAAAATGAAACTTTTGACTTGCGCCGATTTCCTTTTGAACTTATATTTAAAATAAAATACATACATATATACATATATGTTATGCATGTACTTGAAAATAATATTATACGATGTTTAAGGCAATAATTTAAATTTATTATAACCAATCCACTCATTGCTCTCGACACTTTATTTGCTTCTGTTTGAGATTTGAACCCTTGCGAGTGGGTTGAAATGTTTGATAGACTATTATTATTGATAGTTAATTAAAATTAATTTTACCAATTAATTTTGATTTAATTTAAAAACAATAAGCTTCGTGAATGAATACAAATTGCCAAATTAACAGGCTATACAACCCCTGTAAAAAAAAATGGAACTTCCACCTAGCATTTCAATTTAACTTGCTAATTAATTGCACCCTCTCGCGATGTCGAATATCGTCCGAAAATCTGGATTAATTTGACCCCCTTAATTCATCTGCCGCATTGAATAATGGCAGAATGGGTCCTCGTCTTCCCCCAATTTGCAAAACACGAACAGTACCCAACATCCCTCAGAAAGCGAGGGTTTTGTTAGGTGAGCAGCACGTTTGAAGACCATAAAACTTTTTCGCGACCAGAGTAACAAGAAAAGTTTCGCAATGAAATGTTTCTTTGCGTTTTGGCTCGTTTCACAATGGCCTTCTATCCAAGTTCGCCCTTTTTGAATCGTAAATAATTATTACGGACCCTTCGACTCTCGTTAAAGCCCCCGTCGACTCGTTCAAAGAAAGTTTTCAATTCGCCACATTCTCCATTCACCTTTATAGATCGCGATTGCCACCAGTTTATAAAGTGATAATGGCAAATTTTGACGTCTACCCGAAAGATGCTGGAATATAATGGCGAGTACTTTTTTTTAATCAAAATATTTTAATAATAATAATATCAAGCATTCAATGAAGTAGTATGAAACCTAACAACAAACGTCATCATATAAATACCGCACCGTAATACTAAAGTGAGGAATTTCGTTTCGAAAAGTTACCTTGGTAACTTGTAAGGGTGACCGGACAAAGAAATCTTAGAAATGACGGCAAAAGAAACAGCACATAGCCGAAACGGAAAAATATAAATAAAGCCGCTCGCAGTACAAAAAAGGATTCGTCGATGAAAAGACATTTGAAATAATAAAACCTTCCGCCAAAATTAAGCAAAGAAAAAAATCCGCTTTTTTTTTACATCCAAATATACCAAATAAAGTCGCATCTTGTTAAGCTTGCGAACATTTCACTTTTGCAAGAGTGGGGAAATGCTTTGCAAATAGGGGTCGGTTGCATTGACATGTCCTGACCGATAACTCGATTTTATCGGGTTTTTCGGGTTTTCCATTTGAAGAAGTAACGAAGTATGTATATTTGTTGACCAGTTACTTCAAAGGCTCGAGAGCCCTTTGCGTCTATATTGACATATTGATTTATCCCTTATGTACATATGTACACATGCATAATGTACATAATGTCTGATATTAGATTCATTCAAATTTACCTAAATTGTATATAAATCAAACTTAAATATGGATTTCTACAGCCAGCTGTCTGTGAATTTTAAATATTAATACTTACATGTATGAATTCGGTCGTACATTTTGCCCATGAAAGAGAAATAATTACTATTACGCTCGGCTAGACATTGCGCTATTCCGCTATTCCCCTTTTTATTATCTCCCCTACTGACCCTTTTTTATCGAATAATCCCAGATCTTTCTTTCCGGGATGCGTGTACACGCCATTACGGATGTATTGTTCCGGAGATGGAGCGTAATTCGATAACTCGCCAAACCCCGGAACAGGAAGATAGGTGCTTCGGAACGAGGATCAGCAGACCGCAAAGTGTCGTAATCAATGACGACATCTTATTAAGCTGACTAATGGAGTTTTTGGTCAATAGTTTTTTACGATACAAGTTTCATCTAAAGACTATTCAATTTTGCTCCAATGTATAAATCCTAACAGGAATACCAATGCATTCCATCACTTTACCTATGTATTGAGTTAGCATTCTACCTATATTTTTCTTCTCTGTCGCTTTACACTAAATCCAATCACCAATTGCTCCATCCTCTTCTCCATATATGTATATATGTATATTTAAAGAATTTTAATGGTTAGCACGGCATGTTTACACTATAAAAAATGCCACTTTACTTTATATGTAAGGTTTAATGTATGTAAGGATTGTTGGGAGCATTGAAAATAAATCAAAGTTTCTATGACGATTCCGCTTTCGATTTCGATTCCGTTTCCGGATTACTTTTTCTGTTCTGTTTCCGATTTCTTTTATCATTTCAGTTCCGGATTTTTATTCTTTTTCAGTTCCGGATCCCAATTACTGTTTCAGTTCTGGATCTCAATTATTGTTTCAGTGCCGGATCCAGATTCCTGTTTCAGTTCCGGGTCAGGATTATTACTTCAGTTACGGTTCACTGATATATAAAAAAAACATACATTTCTGATTAGCTGTCATTAAATATAATTTTTTTTCGATTCAAATAAGTTTAATAAAAAACAAATGAATGTTTACTATAAGATTAACCATGTTTTAACGGTTTATATTATAAATACCGAGTGAAGCCGGGTCAAACCACTAGTATACAATACACATAGGTGTCGTTTTGTGGGAACCTGTAATGGCGCCATGGTAAATATACATTTTAAATAAAATAATTGGTAAAAGTCTGAATTCTCGACAGGGCGGACCCTCTAGGCTCGGAAGCGAGGCTCGGTCTACCCGCTCCTTCCTGTGATTGGCTACTCTTTGCGATGCCAATAGTATTACCGTGCCTTGAATTAACTTGACTTTTACCTGATGAAATACTCCAACATATACCGCCTGGTTCGCATATAATTTCGGACGGTTGGGCAGCGTACGGTAATATTCCACATATTGCGAATGGAATATACATACACGCATTCGTTTGTGGTTCAATAGAAATTCATCTAAATATGAATCAAAACGGGCACGCGTTCTGCCAAATTGACGCTTCATCTTTCTTTTTACACGCATCCAAATACATATTTTCCACGTTTTGCGTATGTATTTCACTATCATTTTGATCCACAAAACGCTCTACGCTGCCAAACCGTCCGAAATTATATGTGAACCAGGCAGTATATGTCGGAGTATTTCATCAGGTAAAAGTCGAGTTAATTCAGGGCACGGCAATACTATTGGCATCGCAAAGAGTAGCCAATCACAAGAAGGAGCGGGTCGACCGAGCCTCGCTTCCGAGCCTAGAGGGTCCGCCCTGTTGAGAATTCAGACTTTTACCCTAATATGCACGAATAAACTTTACACCTCGCGAATAGACGCAATTCTCCGTCAAAACAAACCACATTTATTTATTGCACATTGCAGTTATTACAGTGAGATGTGAGCGTAAAGCGCAAAGCGTTTGTGCAAAACAAACGTGTAATGCTTAGCAGACATGAAATTGTATCAAGTCGCATTTGTAAACAAAAAACCCTAAAAAAAGGTATACATGAGGCTGCAACCCCCAGGCTGCTTGCACAACCCAAAAGAACATAAATTCGTTCACCCATGCACTTGCAACATACTCAGGTCGGGTCTTTAATAGCGGATATCCCACATTGGCCGGTAGCCCTTTGGGACTCGCAAAGCCTCCAGGGGGGAAAATGAATATGTTCATATCTATTACAAAATATTGTGTTATCGTTCTTGTCATTTATACAAGAGCTAATTTTCAAATAATTTTTATGAAAAGTAATTATGATTTGTTTTATTATTTTTGATGTCGGATACGCCTGATAAATGATGGTGTAATCACAATTATTTTGAATCATTACGTTGCGAATTTCGCAGTAACAAAAACTCGAAATAAAAGGAGGGACTAAATTATTTCGCCTTGATAAATATGTGTCATATTTCTCTGCGTTTTCTCATACCTTTTCTTTTCAGGAGCTGCAACAGATCGTTGAAGATCTCATTTCATATTTTTTGTACACTACATCGTTCAACGGAATACTCTTTTTACTTTATTATCTATGTACGTAGTAACAATAGATGAAGTTTTGTGATCATGCGAAAATTCGAACTCGAGATTTTGACTGATTCGAACTCAAAATCGATCACTGATCACGTTTTCATGATCTAGAAAAAAATGTGTGTGTGTGTGTGTGTGTGTGTGTGTGTCTGTGTATTTTGGGGATTTCTTGAACACCGTTAGTTCTATCGAACTGAAACTTAATATCGGTTACTGAAATTCTTACCGACACGACGTAAATTTTTTTCAAATTTTTAAGTTGACCGGAAATGGAACCTCCCCTTATAGTTGTCCTCTTTTTTTTAAGTTTTTGAATTCAATCATCTCCCAAGCCGCTAACTAAATCGGACTGATTTTTAATTTATCTATGTATGTACGTAGTAACAATAGATGAAGTTTTGTTTTTTAAATGTAATAGAAATTGTAAATTTTACAATTTTATATAATTTTTAATATTGTTATCTGAACCGAAAATAGTACTTTTACTCTAGAAAATCGAGATTTTTTATGTTTTTCTTTTGTTAATTAAACTGAAACCTTTTTTTTTATTAAACTGAAATTTCAAATTTCAAACTTTAAGCTTAATACCAATGGAAAATCTTCATACGGTTATGGCCGCTCCCCACCTTGAATATGGATAAATAGAGGACTACCGGTGTATTAATTAGAATAGTGTCGATCTAAGACTAATTGGTGATGTGCCAATCACCATACACCAGCCGGCAGTCCCTCTTCCTTCTATTGCAAAATAAAGGAAGTACACAACAGAAAGGAATTATCATTAATAATTACCAACTACACATTTCTCCAACCAAGTTATGTATCAAGGTGAACGTATCAAGCTGAAAATTTTTATTTGTATTATTTATGTACTAACTTAGAGTTGATAAGGTTTTGGTCAGAATTCGTAAACCAGAAGTAGTAATTTTTTTTAAAACAATATTTCATTATTTTATTTTGACCTTTTAAATTATTTTAATCTTCTTGATATTTATTGTGTATAATACTGATTGATTGAAAAAATTGAATAAAATCCGACAGCCGGAAGTAGAACTTTTGTCTTGTGCAAGTTTCCATACATTTGCGCTCAATTTGTATCGAAAATGCTGTCAGCTATTAGTTCATATAATATTTCAAAATGCTGCCGGTATGTGTGAATGTGTCTGTACGGTTCAATATCGATTTTTGTTTTGTGACCTCCTTATACTCCTCACATAAATATATAATGTCATGGGTTGGTCACATCCGAATTTTTTTATTTAATACACATACATATAATGTAGATAACCGTTACATTTCGGCTATTAAAAATGAAAAATAAAGTGGTGGCCATTAAAATTCAAAAGATTTTTGAATCTACATACACGAAAATTTGAACACTTCACTTCCAAGATGTCATCATTAGAATTTGAGCCATTCTGAATACGATATCAATCTGAACCTTATTCAACATATTGAACTTAATTATACATTTTAAACTCAATATTCCTAGAAAGAACGATCAGGGCTTTTTTTTTCATTAGCATATTTTATTTATTTATTTATTAAAAACACAAACCTACAGTATTTCAATATTTTTACAAAACATTAACACCAAAAAAGTTTCTACATATGTATATATTTATTTATCTATCTGTTATTTATCTGTTATCCATTATATATTAACCCCGACCACAGGTGCTACTGCAGATTGCACATGGTGAGATTTATAACCATTTTTTTGTTCAAAAGTACCAAATACCGTTATTACACTTAATGATTATTCACACAAGATGAGTTGAAAATATAATGTGACAACCTCTGCCACTCAACTCTTCCACTGCGGAAGCTACTATACCAGCTCTGCTATATGCAGATGTTCCTCTTCCCAATTTACCGAATTCGATTGTCCTAACATTACATTGTCATCGACAGTTGCGAAACAGTAAATATTTTACTCAATCTTGTGACACTATTAAATAAATAATATAATAATATTTTAAATAAATATAATAATATAATATCATTTAGATTTAAAAATAGGAAACTTTCTTATAATTCTAATTTTAAAATTGTACGGAGCTGGTTTATGCAATATGGCTGATGGGGACTCGAAGCAGGCATATTTACTTTATTTTTTCGTCTCTACTTTCGCGTTAGGTTAGCAAGAAGGGGCTAAAGTTTAATCTAAGTCTGCTTACATATTTGATATCTTATTTTCTCTGTTTAATTGAACTCTCAACGGCCGATGCGTTATAATTGGATCTCTTTCTAGAAAATGAACGGTTCGCGTAAAAGCTTATTTTAGTTAAAATTAATTTTTATAACGCTGAAATTTAGTCTGGAGATGCTTAAGACGTCCACGGCATACTCGACAGAAATCTAATTAAATCAGCCTCCAATGGGGATTAGTTATACGTGTTTTTGTTTAAGCGTTTATTTAAATTTAAATGCGAAGTATAATTGAAAAATTGATTGAATTCAAAAACTTCACTCGAAACAAAGAAATTGTAATACCAGCAACCGTGTACGTCTACAAGTATCATTTCACGTGGAAAATGAGAACAAAAGCCGTAAATACATTTTATTCGTGGCCTTTGAGAATGGTTCAAAAAAAAATACGTATACGCAGCGCGAATCATTTCCCGCGAGGATCGAATATCGAATTTATTTTACTATTACTATTTTCTATGGTTTTTTTTTTTTATTTTTTTTACCAATGCGATTGTAATCTTCGAAAGCATGCAACCAATACGCGTATAATACTCGTAAAATGAAATAAATATAGCAATACACCTGTCTCGAATGTCGCAACAAAGGCAAAGAGTCGAATGTCTCTATCAACGTAAGCAAGCAAAAGTCCCATTAAATTTTCAAATAAACCTTCACAGATTTATTACAAATATTGAAAGTTAATTCGATAAATATATTTTATCTATCATATAAATAATAAGTATCATATATTATATACACTTCTACAAGGTACTACATATGTACATATATCTGCAAAGTCTCTGCGCGATGCGTGAAATCACCGCGAGGTATTTTTTTTAGTCGAATGCATCCAAATGAGATTTGCTTTGTAGTTGCTGGAAAATTCGGCTTCGTCGCAGTAGGAATATCGAAACTGATGCAATAATATCTCCCTTTTATTCTCAAAGAGTGAAGACGGGGAAAACGGGAATATTTTACCTTTAATGGCGGACGAGCCCTTCCGGCTCTGTGTTTGCGCGTTCATCCTCCTGTGAAACGTCATTTCATTATAGGATCCTTTTGGAGCAACGGTAAACTAAACCCACTTGAGAATAATGTCAAAATATTATTATCATATTACATATTTAATTAAGCCTTTTGTATCTATAGAATTTTTGTAAATATTTAAAATTTCATATGAAAACAAATACATACATAGAATATAGATCAAATATAACAAAGCAATCTCAATCGTCTGAAGGGAAATTTGTTTAAACTTAATTCCTCGACAGTACTTACAAAAGAAATATGTATATGTATACTCGAATACAAGTACAAGGAAGGCCACAGGGGAGATGAGTATATGGAATTAGCAAAATGTGTGGGATGAGAGTATGGGGTCTACGTGACGAGCCAGAATGCTAAATTACAGAAAACACAAATATCGGAAGGCAAAGATCGAAAATCGAAAGATCTAAAGTCGAAAGATCAAAAAAAAGGGTGCATGGTAAACGGTACATACTCACTTAATTTGCGCGAGCAGGGTATAACAGGAACAAGAGGAACAGGCTTTTCCTCCCGTATTCTGCGCGCGCACATTAATACGGGAGGAAAAGCGAAAAAAAAAAAAACGATATTTGCGTTTTCTGTAATTTAACATTCTGGCTCGTCACGGAGACCGGAGAGTATGACACTTTCTCAAACAGAGACCAATGGAAGCGTGTTGTGGAGGTCATCATCCACCAGTAAATAAATAGTGAATGGCCGTAAATGATTATCACAATATATATTATTTTGGATGTTAATAAAAATCAAAAGGGGAGGAATCATCACCAGGCGAAATATATCGAACAGATTGACCAGATTGACTTCGGCTCCGAAAGATTTGACACCTAAATCAAAGGTATTTATTTCTTTTGACATTTTTATATTCTTATAATTATTATTAGTTCATATATAATATTTACCCTACTCCTTTCCTTTTGGACATGCTTGGGTGCACTTCCCTTGAACTCATGAGAAATTTCTCATTAATTCTTTTCGTGGTAATACGTCATGTTCGTCGTTGCTAGAATAGTTGGGACTTTATGTCCCTAGCAGTTACATATGTGCTTGGTAGATATCGTCATTTGATGGTTGTACCTCCAGCCCACAGAGTTCCTTATAGGATGGCTCCTATTCTAAGAGATATCCGACTTTTTAATGTAATCGTTGCTGACGTGCCTGAATGTGATATTCTCCACCTCAGTGAGCGTAGGTTATCAGAGATTATTTTAACCTACATATGTATTTGTCTGTTAGCCTGCGCTCATCATTATTTTCATAATTTGATGTGATGTATGAGTAAAATTGCCAATTTTTCTTCTTCTATTTAACTATTATTATATGTTTTGTAATTGCTTCTATTATTCTTTGAACTTCTGCTGCTGTTGGGTTTTTATGTATTCTGTGTAAATCTTTATATTTTTCTGCATAAATATATTTTTTTTCTTTGTTATATTTTCAACAATTGTGGTGCATTAGGAATTTCTATAATGCCACAGTGGTCCAAACTTTATATAAATAAATATAATATGTACATACAAATACCCCAATGCTTGTTTAAGTTCAAATCATTTTATATGTATGTATATGAATGTATCTAAATCATGTGTATCTACTTTCAAGATTTTTTTTTCACTCAAACTTTCATTTAAATATTTTTTTTTTTTTTTATTAAAACATTTCAATAACTGATTTAGAAAATTTTTCCAGATTTTTCCACATGAAAATTTATTTATTTTTCACTTCAAAGATTTGTTATTTTTACATTTTATTATACCTGTTCAGTTTGTTTCATCTTCAACCTTTTAACACCACTCAATTCAGATTTGTTCAATTTTCAAGCCAAATTTCTGGGAAAAACAATTAAAATAAAATAAATCATATTAATAAAACAGCCAAGTTTGAATATATGAATGCCTCGCTTTATTATTAATTGTATCATGAATTTGGAAGAAATAATCTCGATACTATTAAAAACTCTAAGCAAAGTGATGAAACGTCTTAGAATGCAAAATGCTTCAAACTTTCGTCAAATATGATTGCAATTTGGGAAACATCAACCAAAATAGTTACCATATATGTATGTACATACATATGTGATCGAGGAATCCTGAATACGACCACATTCACGTTGAAATTCCACGTAAATCTCAAAAAAACTTCACCGTCCAATTTATAAAGGGCCAACGCGCAATAGAGCTAAGGGCAACCACCCTATTTAAAATACGAAGCCCGCCACGTGCGTTCCAGGGGCGTCCCAGGGGCGGTAGTTGCGCCAATATTGTATTGATTCCACCGCGCGTATAATACGACCGGGCATTAAGGATAAATCTCGAATATATTATGTTTGATAAATGATGTCGAAGACGACGGAACACCGAATGTTTGTCATTGTCGTGAAGCACGCCGGTGTATTGTGCCCAGCCTAATTCAATCTGAGGGGGATGGATAAAGGACATTAAAGGTAATGTGACCCTCACCCCCTTACCCCGGTTGCCGCATTGTGTACGCTCTTTATCCACGTGTGCACGTCAAAGTCTTCAGTCAATTTGAACTCGGATGCAAATTCCTGAATCTTCATTTTGAAGATCGGCAAGCGCCGAAAGTCACAAAGGATCGAACCGTGTGGAATAATTGGCCGACTGGAATAATGTATTGTGGAACCCTATAGTGAAAGTTTAATTGGATTTGAGATAAAATTATACGCTTTAATATTTAACCATTATTACAAATATATATCTACATACAATCTTTTTTTTGTATTTTAACCTGTGACGTATTGGGGCTACTTGTCAAATCACCGTGGTTTTCCTTTTTTTGAAATAAATAAAAATATGAATATCCGTACATTAATGTATTATAAAAAGCGTGTTAAAATATCATCATTAAGTAGTTCACTTGACGTATTTCTATAAATAAAATATACAGTATTTCTATAAATAACTATTATTTTTAGTGTTTCTTAGAAAAACAATACGATAAGGTTTGACCTTTAAAATATTTGTTTTCATTTATTTTTGACTGTATTATGTATGCATTGATGTTTGTTTGTAAACGAATATGCTTTCTTGTTTATCCTATTTTATTTTATATTATATACAAAAAATACATGTATGTAGTTTTCCTATGAATTTTCGTATGCAATCATTATATGTATGTAAAGTATTGTTTATATCACATAAGGGTAGGAATGGTGCAATAATTTTAATAGAAAAGCATAGATCAATGGTTAAGCCATTGTTAATACCAGTAGAGAGATCGAGAGTTCAAATCCCGACCGGAATTGAATAATTGCTTGATTTATAGGTATATACGCTGCTGGCAAAATCTGGATGGTTATTAGATCCAGGTCGACCGTGTCCTCTTAGAGTTTTCCATTATATCTAACTTAATTGTTGTGACGGACCCAAAACAATTGGCATCCCATTCTCCAAATCTGAATCTGTTGATTGTGAAATAAACTTACATTGTAGAATGTGTTTATTATATAAGTTTGAAAACAGGTGTTGCTTTGGGGCAACCTGCTATGGCCGTAAAAATAAAGACTTATCATTAAAATTTAATATTTTTGATAGATTTAAACAATCACAAATTTCATTCAATCAAATGTCCGTCGGTTTAATCTCCATTCGGCCAAGCGTCCATTACCCAAGTGTCTATTCGGCCAATAATCCCTCAACCGCCATGGCACCTATGGTAAAAAATATATAAAATACAAAATTATAAATATATTAGTTGTACAATGGACATCACCCTTTATAGCCATGTAATATTTACAGCTGGATAAAAACCCATTTCCAAATGATTCTTTCATCCAACTGTTTCCGTACCTTTTTCCTATTGTTAACTCAATCTACACATTCTTTGCTGCAAGAACTACATATCTTGGGTACTATTTGAGTATTGCTCTGAATCTTTTTCCAGTTCAATTCCTTCATTTATTCCACCATTTCTACTACTTTTAGTACTTTACATTTGAGAATAGCTTTCAATATTTTATAAATTATACGAACCAAGCAAACTACGCTCAATATTTATCTACTTACAAGAGCTCTTGTACAATATTTTTGCATCCATCCATCATTATTGATACATCTCATTACATATGCCACATAATGAAATTAACATAAGTATTACTAAAAAAATTCCAAAAAATAAATATAAGAGTTGTACTCATATGCTATTTTGAATTCACACTACTCTTTTTTTACTATTGGCATACTTATTTATATGTTCTTTAAATAGGTGCGTTTTTCTGCGTAGTTTCTTCCTAAAATAACATTAATAAATTTAAAGCTTTATCTTTTTAATAAAAGTATATACAGCGATACGAATGATCATACATATTTTTATTTACATTGAACCTCATATATTAACGGATTTTTTTTTTACTCTCCATGCTCAATCTAGACATAAGAAATCTGTCGTTCAGAGTCGATTTGCAATGTCAATCGCGTGAAGTATATATGTATGAATGTAGTACCCAGAAGACGCGTCCGCGATGCTGGGGAGAGGATGTGCACCATCAAACGTAGCTCAGCCGGGGGAGCATCTGCTCGATATTGAAGCAACAACAATATGCGACTTCACTTTGAAATATTCATTGTACGTACAATGAGATTATCCGATCATGTGTGTGTATATATGTATGTATAGCCCCCACACGATGCGAGACTTCAAAGTTTGCTCCGAGGGGGAGGACCGAAATCCCTCCCGAAAGAATAAAATTTCGCGCGGTGCACATATTGGAAAATGCTATCTCGTGAAATTTAATACGCATATGGAAAATCGCGTTCGAGACTAATTTCAATGACACGAGAAAATAATTCCATCATAAATCAATGCTATTCATATTATTATGTTTCATCATTTGACGAAATTTAATTAATTTTTTATACTCAATGTCAATAAAAAATAAATACACATATATATAAATCAAGTTATTTCATATACATGTAGGAATGATTTTTAAACGAGCCGAGCCGTATGTGTGGTTGGTCAAACTGCTAGGGATAAAGTATGTGTGTGGTATGCATGGGAGAGACCGGATGCGTGTTGTTATGGTCACTTGTTGGAGAACAGGCCGGAAGATATGTTATAATAAATAGTTCTGACACTTAATCTGCGCGTTTCGCTTGGAATCCTTCACATCCGGATCCTATATACATATGTACATACATACATATATTGATGATTAGAGTAATTGAAATAACATACGAGACACATTTTTTTTCATTCCCTTATTCATATAAAATTTTTTTATAATGGAAATTTAAAGACGACATAAATCAAAACCTTTAGATACGAAAATTGAAATTTCTAACTATTTTTATGACGCCGAATGTATGTACGTTATCTATTGATACAGCTTGTGTAAAAAATAATAAAATTTTAGCGCATACCATAAATATATACATAAAAAGTCACAATTTCATGATAAGAAACTATTTTTCATAAAGCATTTTAAGAGACAAAATTATTGATACTTAAGTGAGATATTTAAATGGCAATGGGCAGGCATGTAGTTATTATTTTATTTTATTTATTATTTTTACATACATATACCAGAAAGGCCTAACAGGTGAACCTCACTGCGCCTTCCTAACCAATTACAAACATTGCAGCAATTTTTATTATATAAATCGCTGCATTTAGAGATGCTGAAGAACACGTAATTAACTATTAATTAATTAATGAATTAATCCATAGACATCTATGGAATTAGAATTATACATAAATGTTAACATATTGTACATAAATAAAATTCGGATATTGGTGACATAGTGGGTAGGAAGGTTTTTACAAATTTGATGGAGGAACCGTTTCAACAATCAAATCAGATAAATTGGCAAACTCTGATAGGAAACAATCGACTTGGAGTCACAAATATCCAAATCTGACCGGCAGCATTAAAGATTAGCACGGGATCGAACCCGGTAGCCTCTCGGTGCTAAACATAAACGCAACCACCGAGCCATACTGCTGGCTAGTTAAAAGAACATATATGGACGAAATAAGTGCTCGAATAGTACCCGAGAGAATATTAAAGAGTGCAAGCAAGGCTATAATGAAGATGGGTGGATGAAATAAGAGAAATCTGTGGCATGAGATGAATGATAGTTGCTCAAAACAAAGACAAATGGAAGCTTGAAAAGGCTTGCATTTAGCAGTGGATACGGAATGGCTGTAAATGATAATGATGACGACGATATCCTAATATACCTATATTACTTAAACAAAAAATTTTCATGAACTAAAACAAGAGATACATTCAGGTGTATCAAAATATAAAAAGTTATCAAAGGACGTATTCAAATTACAATCAACGGGAATGTATTTGTTATATAATATAGTGATTATTCGAAGGGTTTTACAACCCTGCAACGAAAATTTCAACGATCGAAGTGTGCACTTTAGCAACACTTCGATCCCGCGAGACGTAAAAACATCCCGATGAGATGCAACAATATTTCCGCACTTCCGAAGCGTTTACGATAGGTATGTACATTTGCGAAAAAATTCTCTATTGGGTTATAGCCTATATGTTGTATATACTTTGTCCACTGGGGGGTGAAACTCACCCCATTCTGAATTGGCTCTTATAAGCCGTTTTCACGGGGATGGCGCCGAGCCAACGGGGATGGCGTCGCAATAAAAGGGCGTCACATTCAGAGCCCTTTTGCATATCGACGCCTACCAGATTTTTCTAATATTGTTTTTCAAATCGGTGTCGCGTACGTGCTAAAACCTTTATGAATATATAAATGATTGTGGTTTTATGGTGCGTCGTCTGCTAGCACCTATCAGATATGACCGTCTATGAATCTCTACATGTACATATACATATGTATGTAATGGAGGCCACATAACAGATGCTTCACTTAAAATTATTCTAAATCACAAAGTATGTTAAAATCACGATGAAAATATTTTATCGAAATTTAAATTTAAATTTTCATCGATTTTACATTTATATACATGTAGAAGTATCAAAGTTGATTTTCGTAGGTCTATGTACATATACTCGTATTTATATGCGTATGCGGTTCAAATTTTAACTTAGACGTCCTAATGTTGCACAAGATGGAAGCAGCTTGTCGTCTTATCTCAGGGGACGGATCTACCCCTCACATATTTATTATCTCGCGAAATTCATATGCAGAGCAAAGTAAGCCTTCTTCGTGACAGAATGATGTATTGCATAGCGCTGATACACATTGAAAGATGATTCCTAATATCACCTCTTCATCATACTCTTTTTTAACTTTAGTTTTTTTTTTATATTTGAAGACTTTTCATAACGTTGACACTATCAATATACTTAATATTTTAAATATTTCATCCACAATATTTGAATATTTCTTATACACTGTAAAGTAAGGCCTCATACTGTATATTGCGCTACAGTGCTCAATCTATTTAATGGATTGTGTATTGATAAACTGCACAAAGTGCAGAATAGAGCAATGCGTGCAATTTTGAATGTAAGTAAACGCAAAAATGTTACACGTATGTTAGATGAATTGAAATGGTTGGATATTCGAAATAGTCTTAAATTAAGCTCTTTAAAATTTGTATATAAGCTAGATAAGAATCTATTACCCAAATATTTTTATAATCATATAGTTAGGAATAGAAATACATATACATAATTATAAAACTAGAAATAAGAATAAATTAATTATAGGTAGAGTTAAGACAGCAAAAACTGCAGGAGGTGTTCAAATATACAATGCCCTTCCTGAGAGCATTAGAGGTGCTAGTAACATTGGTGATTTCTTGAGGGGTGTTAATGGATACCTTTGTGGAAGATGACGTAATTATATATGTAAGTTTAATAAAATGCTATGTTTGGAATTATATTATATTATTTTAGGGTTACTAATTATAGTTTTGTTAATTTTGTTAATTATGTTATATTATAGTTATAATTTTTAATTGTGAAATAATTAATTAGCAATTTACTATTTAATAATTAATTATTAATTAATAATTAATAATAATAATAATCTTTATTTTTGGCAAAATCAAACTATAATATATAGACCTTAGATATGTGACTCCAATGTTGATCGTTTCCTATCATAGTTTGCCAATTTATCTGATTTATTTGAAACGGTTCCAACGATTTGGCCACCCAGTCCTATCTCTCGCAAAAATTCGATCTATTCAGCATCTGGATTTTCACGGTTTTGTATAAATGCGGTAAATTTGTCCATATTTGTCTTTGTGGATATTAATCGATGTTTGTATTCACCTTATATAATACTTCAATACAATGTTTGACCATAGATGTCGTGTTTAATACCTGTATATATAATTAATAATTATCAATCTGTATAGCACACTCGTCGCGTAAGAGCAATTCGTTAGACGAGTGTGCATGTTTATTAATTATTTAAAAGTTTAAGCATACATACAATCCGTATGTAAAAAAAAATAATTAATCTTCCACTCCCAATGAATGTATCGCACTGATTGATTTTTCCGTGCGAGTGCCACGGAAGCGATGGGAGTTTTCCCGACAAAAAGCTCACGTTTTCCAAAGGTTTCGAAATAAAATAAAATTGACAATCCTTTGTAGGGGTCGTCCAATTTTATTTATTATATACGCACGGCTTCACGCCACAAAATGGCCACTTCACGACCGTAAATTGAAATGGGATAACCCTGTGCGAACCACCCAAACACACACACACACACACAGACGACTTATTTTATTTGGTGAACGTCACTCACTTTCAAAGACTTAAAAGTAATAACGTCGAGAATATTAGTAATAAAGCGCTATATTACATTGATGGATACTCGTATGGTAGCCGTATAAAGGGTGTACATTTAACAGATGGACTTTCTTATTGCCCCCTCTTGTAAAGTGCTGGCCACCCCTCATACACTCACAAATGGACGAATTCGCTCTCAGCTTTGGACTGCATACGTACAAATGTGCGCTTAGCTTGAAAGTAACATTATTGTGTACAATTCTCTCTAAGAATATGTTAGAGACGTCCGACGGATATGACGCTATTAATTATTTTATTATACTGGACTTCAAATGTCGAGAAACGTTCGGATGACTCGGTAAAAGGTCTCGTATATCAAACAATAATATTCCAGCACTCGAATTTATTTCAATGATTCTATTATTTAAAAAAATCATATACGACCGTTCTGTTTTTTTGAATGCAATGAGAGTAATAAGTTTCGCAATGAAAAAATTAAGCTATGTACTTCATTGAAATTAACAATAGTTTAGTTTGTTACGGTCATTTACGGGACATTAATATATTTGTTAACTAAATTTCTTTACGAATTGTATAGTTAAGTGGTTTTTATGTGGCTGAACTTGTAACAAAAATGCATGAAACATAGCACGAAATTAAAATGGGACGCTAAGGAATTCCTTCGGAATCCTGCCCTTCCCCTCCCCTTTAATATAATTAAATCACAAACCTAAACAATTTCATATCTAGTGTGTATATAGATTTTGCATGAGGAAGTTTTATTTATATAGTAAGGATTCCAAAAATTCCGACATTTGTCACTACCCGTATCGATTTATTTAAGAAATTTGTACAATTAAATTAAATTCACTACCAATCAAATAGTAATTAATTAACTGAAGTCTAATTTTCGATTAATCGTTAATTACTTTAATCAATTACCTTCATTAATTACTATCTTAATTACAAAATAATGTGTTGAGCCTTCTGCATTGCTTAAATTACCCATCAGCGAGTGTCAAAAAATGGAAATGAAATTTTGCGTTGTCCTCGTTTGGAAAAAATTTAGTGTGGAAAGGATCGTTTTAGCTTTTATCTACCATTATATATACACATATATTCAAATGATTTTCAAGTGAAAAAAAAGGTGACAAGGTTTTACATTGATTTTAAATTTATGTTACACTTAATGGCTCCTCTGAATAGCAGGTCCAAAAGGTGAGTGTTGACTCATTTTTCGACTAATGCATACAAACTTTCCGATACATTTTCTTTTAGATTCAAAACAATTCAACTAACATGTAATTGACATCATTTTATTTCGGTACTACCGGTAGTACCGAAATTTTAATTTGATCAAAAACCGGCTTCGGCAGTACCTGTATTGAAATGCCTAATATGTGGGGTATAATGTAATAGAGTAGCGGTTCCCAACCCGTGGTACTCATACCAATTGGTGGTACGCGAAAAGAAATCAATAATGGTGGACATTTAGGACTGAATTAATTACACTCATAAAAATAGAAATATATTTTATATAATCAATGAACATTATCTTAATTAATCAGAGTCGACGTCAATATGTACAGTCAATGATTGAAAATCCGGCAATCGATATCGTTTTTTTCTGATAAAACTGGTTGAGAGAAAACGATACCGTTTTCTCTTCATATATTTTTATAAAAGACAATATATAGAAATAGATCAAATGCAGTTCCAGACATGAGGGTATATCATGTCTGGAACTGCATTTGAATTGAATTAAAAAAACTATGTTGCTTGAAACAGGCACGAGGATCTTATTGAATTTATTTTGTAAGAAGATTTAATTATGAAAATAAAATATATTATATGTATTTTTATTAAAACCATTTATCAGTAATAGAAGAATGTCGAAATAGTAGATAAATATATTAAACTTTGATCATTTTATAATTGCAAATAACTTTTGTTCCACAAAATTTCAAACAAAACAGATCCATTGCATATATTCTGTCTTCAAATTCCTTACCATGCAAATATTATATAATTACACTTGCAATAACAAATTTCATGAAATACAAACATGAAATACCAAGTGTACACTCGCGTACCAAGTGGTACGCGAGTCAAAAAAGGTTGGGAACCGCTGTAATAGAGGATTGACTGTAAATTACCAGGACAATATATCATTTTTCAATGTCATTTTTCTATCTTTATGTATACATTTTCTATACTACATATGTGAAAATAAAATCTATAAAAACTCTCGGGTTTATGGCGATTGTAAAGGTGAAAAAAATTTTTTTAAATAAAATAATAAAAAATGAAAAAATATACATTTTAAATGTAAAAGCAATAGAAAGTAGAAAATATCTCGTACAATAGACACGTAGAGATATCGAATTCAATATATAGAATGAAATCGCTGAAATGGCAGTGAACACATGACCCTTAAAAAGATAAGAAAGGTGCTCAATTGGCACACTATATATAAAATAAAATAACAAGAGACTGGGATAAAGAAAAGATTCACACTATTTTGAAAATAAAATAGATTGAATTTTGAAAAAACTTTTTCTAGTGACAGGCGCTTGCGAATTTAATGACGATAATACATTTAAATACCCGGTTTGCAAATATACATACAACTACATATATATTATACATATTTATGCATGTATGTATGTATGTACATATAAATCAATATTTGTAATGTTCTAATACAGTTAAATGTAGTATTCTGAAAATAGATGGACGATCTTAAACAAGAAAAGATGAAATGAAGCTTGCTAGATGGTATCTGAGCACGTAAGATATTACCTTTGTTCACCCTTTCCCTTTGGCTTTTCCCTTCACTTACAAAAGCTGACAGTGAAAGTATCGGCGAGCATCACAAAAATGGCTCACTCTGGAATTCCTACTCTTAGCGGCGGAGGGACCGAAAGAAATATCGAGCAAAACACCCACAACGATTTTTCTCGTTCGGACCATTTGTCGCAACCGCCAAAAATTATTGCGAGCTATTTACTTCGTTCTTATTATTGAAACCATATCGAATTTTTACCACGTACAAATAAACTCCGCGATGCGGTCTCGCAGCTTGCAAATTTTATGGCGTCATTAGACACCGACGAAAGGGTATAAAATTTGCATAAAGCGATTGGAATTTGCACTTAAAACGTATTCCTCGGAGAAATGAGAGTCGGCTAGTTTATGTGTCAACATCCGACAGGTTACCAGAAAGATTCCTTGCGATGGTAATTTAATTGCCTCCCAGGGACTGCCGGCATCCGTTCTAAATATTCTCAAACGCTGAAACGAAAGCTGTGAAAATCCCGTATCAATTTGATCAATTATACCTTAAAAATTGATACATTTTTCGTGAATTTTAAGAAATATATAAAAATGGAATAAAAAAAAACTAGTAGAGCTTTCGGATATACATACATATGAAGAATTAAAAGTTCGGCATTAAATCCTGGTAAATATTATATTTACATACAAATATTACAGTTCAAATATTCACCCCGGTTCGTTCATGAACACACTAGCTTGTTCATATACAAACTACAGGTTTTAGTGTATGTGATAAAATCAAAAGTTAACTTCAAAAAGATTCCAACCAACCATGTCATCCTGTCAAAACACCAAGTATTTAAAATGGGAAATTCTGTGGAAAACGCATTACAATTCCCATTTTAGATGCATATGCATACATATGTATGTACATAGAAGACAGATAATGGAATATGGAGAATATATGTAATATAAATATGTATAATTAAGAATATTTAAACTTTGATGCAAATCAAGAAGAAAGGGAAATATCTCAAAGGGAAATGCACCCGTCTCTATTTGCATTGTTCACTTCACTCTTAGATCTGAATTAGAACGGAACCAACAGAATATATGGAGGTTAATATAATATATGAACATATATTATATAATATTTCAATCAAACAATCATGCACACTCGTCTAAACAGATTGCTCCAAAGCGACAAGTACAGTTTAAGAATTATTAATTATATATACAGGTATACACCCATTGTTCAGAAGTATTGTAAGTATTATACACGAAACACAAAAATCGA
The DNA here is from genome assembly GCF_051622035.1 of Arctopsyche grandis. NCBI lineage: Eukaryota > Metazoa > Arthropoda > Insecta > Trichoptera > Hydropsychidae > Arctopsyche > Arctopsyche grandis. Next base: position 12,100,391 of record NC_135357.1, read on the forward strand.
TCCACAGAGACATCTATGGACAAGTTTTGCAGCATTTATGCGAATCAGCGAAATTCGCGATGCTGATAATTCAAAAATTGAGAGAGATAAGGACAGGGTTGCCAATTTGTTGGAACTGTTTCAATGAAAATCAAATAAATTGACTCTGATGGGAAACGTCTGATGGGAAACGACTGACTTAGAGTCACAAACCCAGGATCTGGCCTACAACAATCGGTGGGATTGAACCCGTGACCACTTGTTCGGAAGCATTATATGCTAACCACAAGTATATGCTATTAGTATATTTATGTAATGCGATAGCCAAAAGACGAACAAAAAAATGTATAATAGTATTATTTTATCAAAATATACCCGTCATATAATAGGCTAACAATTAAGTGTATAATTATAAAAAATAATCGACTTCACTCAAATTTCTCATCACATTATACAAATAATATAAATTGAAAACTTCTACATAGTACTCACCCTTATACGCCATTTCATGAAATGTCGTTATATAAATCTCACGTGTTTTATTCTCGTGTAGCCATAAAATTGGGGATAGACGTTTATGTTGTTCCATGTAAAAACGTTTCTTCCAGATAATTACCCGAAAGACATATTAAAGAGCCATTCGACTTTATGCTCCCGAACCTGCCATTTATGACGTCAATACACGTGAACGAAACCCACTCACAAATTTGCACAACACATCAATAGAAAATTCCTTAGATATACGAAACTTTAAATTATAACAACATCGAACTTGTGCATGGCGACATGTGAAAGCGTCCCCGTTGCGTCAACCCCTTCACCATGCAACAATACAGTAATCGGAGGGTTACTCGGACAACGTCTCCAACCCTTCAATATTCGAATTTTACAATATTATCATTTCGCCGAGGAGGATAATGTCAATATTCGGCCGGGGCTCGATCCTCGGGGACTATTCAAATACAAACTTAATCCTTTGCCTCGGGCATAAGGACACGTCCACTGTTTGGGCGGCCATTCAACGCGAACCCACCCCTATGTTTATAATTAACTCCCACTCGAAATACAAGAACATAATCAGCACATGAATACGTATTCATTATGAGGATGACCCTCGTTTAAATTTTGAAATAATTTGAACCCCTTGTTATCTGTTTTGGTTAACGGTGAAAATACACAGTCGATCGATCACCCGTAAACCTTCATTGAAATGTATCTACATATACACATGTACATGCACATATATCTAATTATAAATTATTAATAAACGGTAGAAAATATTAACTATATGTATATTCAGTTAAATGTTTATTTGACTACTATGCAAATATACAGTTTTTAATTTAAAATCAGCATAATATCTCGTAGTACTCACATTCAGAATAAACAGTTTTTTGAATGGGTCAATATTTTTATACATAAATTCGATTAAAATGCTAACGTTTTTTACTTATTTATTCCTATTAATTTATATTTCTATTAATTCAATAATTAGTTCATCTAAAGAAAATAATTTCAACATATTATTCGCTTATATTATTTTTTCAAACATTCATTCTAGAAAAATCCGATGGTTCATTCTTATTTTTCACAAGGAAATATTCAAATAATCTTTATTTTGCACTTAAACACCGCACAGTGATGGATAGTGAGTGACCAGGACTTATATTTTATTTTATTTCCCCAAATATACTAAATGCAGGGTCTCCATATTTTATGTATTCCTCATCAAACCTCTATGTTTTGAATTATGCCGTTAAGAAATAACAATTTTGATCAATATCAACAGAATTTATTTTTCCCAGAAGCCTCACAGATTCAGTATGCGCAATCAACGGTCAGTGTGAGAATCCGCCACGGTTTTATTCAGCCGTTATTATTTTCATTTATTGCACTTGCATGTTTTATATTATTCAACATTTAATACATGATTAAATGATTTTTAAAGCTAATTATAATAATTAACATTAAAACACATATTTTTACCTGGATACTTGGCGAGCAGCTAACTGATTTTTAAACGTAGTAAGGCAAGTTTTAAAATGGAAAATACACTTTCAAAAAGCCAAAAACGACTTTTGCCGAATATGCATATTTTTTCCGATTATTTTTGAGACAAAAAGCATTCATTTCTTTCGATATATTATGGTAAATTTCTTAGAAAAACCATCAGTGTTCAACGCCAGAGGGCAAAAAAGGACATGTCCTTTTTAAGAAATTGACATAGCGTATAGCGAAAACCAACATTACTCAATTTTTATCTTCAACTAGTGAAATATTAGAAAATAATACACATTATATAAATATGCACTATATTATTATCAATAGGTGTACATACGTACTTGAAGTTCAAACCTTCACGAAAGAATTTTTTAATATTATAAATATCATCTGTCTTCCGTCACGAGCCGGACATGCAAATAAAGGATAACAGACACGAAAATGTACCTTCAATATTATACAGAACGTTCGTTCATATTTACGAAAGCTTAACTACTAAACTGGACAAAATGTATATACCTATACATAACATTGATATACTACGCCGTTTTTGATCATATTTACCTGTGCCACAAAATCACCGTTCGAAATTTCCAAACCACATACGAATCACAGCCGCCGTACACTTTCTTTTTATTCACGTCGTTAAGGGCGATTCTCCTATTAAGTTTTATCATCCATAAAATTGGGCCTTTGGCCGTTGCGAATCCTCCCCCAACCCTCGACAGGCCACCTGCTAATTAAGGAGAGATGCTCCCTTAAAGCCTCATCAAATATTTTTCACGTAAGCCCACCCCGACATCAACGCATACTCTAATTACAACCACATCTGCCGAGATTATATTTACACGGCGAAATTAGTCCTTATTGTGCCGCATTTTGGGATACCCTTTATTATTTTTACAACGGGAAAAACACCCGTAATTGGACCGTATTATTGTAAGTTTGTGGTCTGTAATAAAATGGAAAATTTTCAGATTTATCCCGATATTATTACGCCTATATATCATTACACTTATACGGCATTATTAGTAGTTTCGTTGGGTTTATTGTCATTGTTCGGTGCTGTGTCCAAGCAATTTCTACCGTGGGGTTGGCGTTGCTATGGTTAATAATACTCGGGCATCGTCATCGCCAAATTAGGGGATGAAACCCTATCAAAGACACAAATAAATAAACACAATAAATAGTATCTGTCAAATTCTAACACTCCCCTAAAGCGTTGATCGATTATGAAAACGCCTAATTGAATATTATTTGATTGAAAAATTCTAAATGGAATACCTATCATTATTTTTATTTGTATATATACTATATACATACATATAATAATAAATATTAAGACGGAAGCGATGTTTGTATGTTTATATGTATGTACAAGTGCATCAAGTATGGAGATTTAAAAAAAAATCATTTTAAAATACCAAGAGTATACGTTATGCATAAGGATGTGGCGTGATGACCGATCGTATCGAGGAGACGTGGGGAAGCGGGATAACGGGGAAGTGGGGTTGCGGGGAAGTGGAGCGTCTAACATGTGCTCCTGATATTGAGCACCTGACGTGGAATGGGTGACGTCAGCGTCGGATACACTGCGATGGGAGCGATGGGTCGGATGGGAGCGTACACACATACACACATCCACGAAGACACACACACATCAATTCATCATCGACGCGAGTGAACGGGGAGCGTTTAAAGCGTGATTTGTTTGTTCCTCTTGTGGCTCGCACAAATATATTGGCAACGGCTGCTATATCTAGGGCGATATATCTGCTCAACCGGATTGCTGGTGAAATTTACCTCTACAATATAAACTATTCTAATCTGGTTGAGTGGTTGTTGAGGAATGCCTATAGTTGTTTGTAACAATTGTAGATGTGATGATATGTTGTTGTTATTATTTTGTTATTGTTATTATTATGATGTAGTATTGTTATTGTGATGATATTATGTTGTGTTGTATTGTATTGTTGTAATTAATTGACTGGCCACAGTGACGCGTTGGAGCTCTCTGTAATCTGTAATGTCACTGTGGCTAATATGTTAAATAAAATAAAATAAATAAATACGCGCGCGCGCCTATTAATTGCCTTATGGTGCGTACGAACCAAACCAACAAACGGTCTCTGGACCAACTTTTTAAACCAGTAGCGTACAAAATATCGACATAAAAATTAAATTTAAAAATTGAAATTAAATATCAAAATTAAAACTATTATTATTATATTAAAATTAAATTCAAATATCAAAATAAAATTATAATCATTTTATTAAAATTAAAGTAAAATATTGAAAGTTAAAACAGAACATGCACAATTTAAATATATTTTCGAGATTGAGCTAAAATTAGATCATCAACAATCACATACAGGTAATCCTCGACTTAAAATGTTTTGACTTACGAAGATACGCACTAAGATCGAAAAAAAATCAAAGAATTATTATTTTTACTTCCCCGTAAAGCACAGTTACTGAGAATATATCATGTATTAGTATGAGTGATCCAACGACAGTTGCCGATCCGTTGCATTGTCGGTTTTATCAAACGGATTTTTTTATTCTTCAATTGTTTCTCTCGTCGAAATAAATCAAATAATTAAATCATATCAGAGGTAAAATTTATCGGATAATGGGTGATTATTAATTTTATTTCGACGAAAGAAAAAAAATCCCTTTGGCAAAACACCGACCGCGGTTTTTTGTCGTTTTTTTTTATCGATGATCGACAGCCGAAATTCAGTAACATATCGTGGCGACTTTTAAGAAATAATAACAATATTTTTTTTCGCTCGTACGCAGAGAAATTATAATATTTCTCTGGTTTTAAATGCGTATCGTCGTAATTCAAAGCATTGTTGTAATTCAAAACATCAACGATGATCTAATTTTAGCTCAATCTCGCTCTTTAGCTTAATTTTGATATTTAATTTCAATTTTTTAATTTAATTTTTATTTCAATATTTTGTACGCTACTGGTTAAAAAAGCTGGCCCAAAATCGTCGTTGGTTTAGTCCGTAGGCACCATTACACTGTATTTATTTTTATCATATATCTTTATTTTAATTCGTGTATCAATTCATTTCCGAAGCCACCCGCTGAAATCAACGGGCACAACACTAGTGTAGTATAGTATTTACAATTCAAATATACGAATACTCAGTAAATTTTTCAATTTTCTTTGCATTCGTATAATAGGTATTTATTTTCAAAAGTGCTTCGCGCGAATTTAAATCAAACATTCATAAATATTATACGTTGCGTGTTCAATTTTTTATTGTATTCGTTATGTTTGTGTAAATATTTATCACTTTTTCGGGCACTACATGAGCAGTTTTGCCGAGGTGATTTGGCCACACGTATTGTCAATATTTGTTTAGTGAATTATTCTAGTTTCTTACTGAGTTTGTTTAGGAGTTTTCTTCTGCTCTTTGTCATTTCTCTTGTGGCGTCCATCTGAATACGTAATACACTTTGCGGACGGGCACGTTGGTAATGTTTTCTTTCTTTCCCTTTATTTTTGCCTTTCGTATAGGAAAATTTAAATCTTGAAACTTTCACAAGATATACAGTCTTGCCCGTATAAAGAATTAAAAGTCGAAAAAAGCACAACTTTTTGTGTCTACGCATATAAACTTTCGCAATACACATCTTCATAAACAAGTTGAAAATTTTATTTATCTATACATATTATGAATCGCGAAATTTTGAACAAGTGCGGTCACGACGATAGTGAGGAATTTTATTCAAAAGAATGAAAGTTAGAAAGTCCCATCTATCGTACTATCCCAGATATCCTCACCAATATACCTGGCCCTCTACATAGGTACCAGCATTCTCAGATACACATGAAATATGAAGATTCGACCTGTTTTGAATTCGGAACGAATTTTTGAGCAGATTTTTCCAACAAAAGAATCCGCTGAGAAATGTGAGATTTGTAGATGGTATGCGTTATGGCAGGGGAGGCGTCTTCCTTCTCATCCCATAAGATTTTACACCGTTGATTTCTCCCCAATACGAGATAAAATTTCAAAATATTTAATATTATACAATATATTTAAAAAATATTATTATTTATAATTTCTAGTATAAAATGTACATATGTAGTATAATATATAATAAAAATTACAAAAAAGATACTTTTACGATATATTTCAGCATCCCCCTCGTATTCACAGACCATCCGTACAAATATGGATCGAATTCGATTTACAAACAAATGACTGGTGCTTTATTCAGTATAAGAACATCAAGCAGTAACATTATGTTGATGATGTAATAAAGTATGAAATATAAATTTGACCTTTTGAAGGCATCGTATGACCATTTCCTTCGCACGTGATTTTCATTTTAGTAGCCATAAAAATATAACAAATGGATAACCGCATTTTCGCATCTGAATGATTAATATATCTGATACGTGTTCGAATGCGAAATTCAAATTGTGCACAAATATCAAAAATTAATTTATAGAGCGAGCTCTCTTCCTTGCGAGAACTGATATTAAACTCATAAATACCACTTACCTGATTGTTTAGCAGGAAAAGCAATAAGCGAGAAAAAATTGCAAGGGAGGTTTAACTAACTGGGTTATTTAATTAGACTATAAAACTTTACGTTTATTGCACACGGTAATATGTATGTATTATACATGAAAGATACAATATATAAATATGTTGGATGCAATATATAGATATTTTTCTAGAAAATGTATCAGAAAAGTTACAATTTTTATTGCCAAATAAAATCATTTCCAATTTAGAAGCAATAATGCTATTTTCTCGAGGGAATAAATATGCCGACGGAGAGGGGTGTTTATTTAAAAAGCAAAGATAAAAAGGGGATGTAACCATATACTTACTTTACCCTCCGTATTATTATTCCACATACGAGAATTTTCACCCACATTCGCTCATGTATCGTAAAATAATTAAAACCATTCTACCATAAACCTATATAAATATGTACATTTCACATAAATGCATGCGATGCAAGAATGTTTGTCATTTCTGTTGTAATTTCATTAGTTTTAGCATTTCATATACGACTTGTAGACACAAATACAAATAAAATAAACAGCTTAACAGATTAACAAACAAAAAAAAGGTTACGTTACGTTAATTCGAGATAATCGAGACGTTGTTGTGTATGTGTCTGGCGAACGGCCATTATGTGGATTTCCGATGCGAATCCTCACTGGCTTGCGGCCATTGTTATGGGGATGAGTTCCCGCGATAACCTCTTCTGATGGGGCAATCATGGCCGAAACTCATCTACCCCAGCATCCGTTTAACGTGGAGATATGAGAATGCTGCGTTAATATTTTCGCGAGGGGTAGATACGCGCTCGAAGGGTTAATCGCGGCCAACGCGACGCGCAAAACGCTATTTTTCCCGCGTTAATTGGATTATGCCAATAATTTTAAAAACTTGCACGATTTATTTATGATGTCGGGGGTGGGAATCATCCGTCGTGGTGTGTTTGTTGTGAATTTCGCTCTGGCACGGTTGACTGCCGATATAAAGTTTCGCCTCCACTTATTGAATTATTGCAGTTGAAAATAATATTTATTGCTCGGAAGGGATGCTTTTAGCGGAGCCAGGAACAAAGAGACACACCCTGTGATTTAGATGCAACGTTTTTGCTCCGGAATGATCGTATTAAATCGCTGATTTATAATTGTTCGAAACGCGCACACCCACTTGTAGATAATGTAAAACGTGTAAGACACCGCTACATGTACTTTGTATCAACTTATAATGAAAATCTCTACATGTTCCAGAACAAGGTCAATTTTATATATAATAAGGGGCTCTGATTTTCTGGACTTTTTCAATTCCTGGGACACGGGATGGAGTTTGGGATCGTTCTCAGGATTCCCGGGATCCCTGGATATATGATATAAAAATTATTTTTTTTATAATTATTTTTTAGATTAATCTTTGAAAGCTCCTTATTTAATTCTTCATTCATCGTCAAATACACAAATGTCGTCATCAGGAGAGTTACTTCAATTGTGAAATCGTCAATACAATGGGAATACCTTCGCTTTCATTATAACATTTAAAATACGTTTTCATTTAAATATTTCTCCCGGGATTTCAGATAAGAATACCCGGAACACGGAACATCAAAAATTCTCTCAATTCCCAGGAATTTCTGTACCAGGTCGACCCGGGCAGAAATTCCTGCATTTAAAAATTGAAATATATGATTATGAATATATCTCATCATCTCTAAATAATCTCCACTTCTCCATATATATCATATTGGAAATGGGGAAGTGAAGATCCTTCCATAAACAGCTCATAAAATTTTCATTAATTCGTAGAACAATTCCAGCTACTCGATCGTAATTTTCGTACAAAATAATGATAAAATCCAGTCGTTCAAATTTGTTCAATACTTTAAATTTCAAAACCACTATAAATTTGACTTTCAATCAGCTTAACTCGATTATTAAATAAAAAAATAAATATCTTTAATCCAATTTTTGACAAATTATTGCAATACTTTAAGCTTGAAGTCTAGTTTTTCAATTTATTATATTTTTATTTGATTGTTTTAATATTTATACCTAAACAAACATATTTTGAATACAATTGATATAAGAGCGGTTATATTTATTATAAGTAGCGGAAGTCCAATTTTCAGTTCCAAAGACATCATTTCCATTTGACTCAATTCGCAAATTGTTATCACTTATTTTAATTCGATATGTCCAGAATATCGGAAAAACAGAATAAACGTACAACAGGCCACCAGTATTTTTAAATATTGTTAAACACAAAACATTTTATTTAATGCTTTGTGAAACATTTCTCGAAATGAAGAAAAGTGGACTTATGCCATCATCAAATATTACGGCTCATGTGTACATATATGGAGACAAAACACATGGATATGTATATCATTATTATAAAATGACCACTTTAAACTTTGAAATCAATATTTAGATTCAAAGTCTACGCATAAAAAGCCAGGAGCGTATTTCTTTCATTAAAAGCCCGTGTAAAAGGGGTGATCTCCTTTCAAATAAAACCCAACAAACCCTTTGCTCTTAAATCCAGGCTAATGAAAATACTGCGGAGGTCCTGCGTATTAAAAACCTCATATGTATTTCCTGCGGACGTCAAAATAATAACCACTTTTACAACAGAAGCTTAAAACCTTCCCCTTCGCCAACCCCAATGCTGTTTTCTAAAAACAAATACTATACGAATTATCCTAAGGTAAGATTATTTTTAAAAAATATATATTTTTATGACAGCAAATAAATATTTTATCATCTTAAATTACATATATTGAAGAAAATATGCATCTGTATAAAATATGTTAATATGAGAGAGGACTCAATTTAAATAATTTAACATATCACGATGCAATTTCAAGCTAAATTTTCATACGGGAAAATTCGGAAAAATGCGTTGTAACGTCTGATCCAGCTTCGTCGAGGCTGGCAGGCATCCTCCCATATGAAAATAATTCCTCTTTCGCCTCTAAGCACTCGGCCAATTGTATACATTTTGCGGTCGGCTGCTTTTTTAATGGAAAATATTCTGATTAAAGCGCGCCCATTGAATAATTCAAAGTGAATGCGTGCCTCTAAGGAAAAGAGCGAATTAATGCGGAAGGGAACGTATGCAGTATTACACGACTCACAGAATACATAAAATATGCCCCGCTTATGGTAATACCGCACAAAGGAATTCCGTTTTTAATTATGCAAATGCCTATCAGACTTTATTCAATTTAAAAATATTTATAAAATTTATAAACACCGGCTTACAGCATCCGACACAGTTTTCCAGCTACGCTGAGATAAAAAAAATCATTAAATAAAATTAAAAAATTGTATCACACCATTTTAGGCATAGAAATAAATAGAATTAATCAAAATTTTCAACAAACTACAAAATTTCCAATGCAATTTTTTTATAATAAGAATTTGCGCAAGTATTAAATTCTAAACATAATACATAATACATATACTAATATATTAGTACATTTACTAAAACTTATTAAACTTACCTATAAACAATTATATTTCATACATAAATCTTACCTGGTGTTGACGTCCTACTATATTTATGATCAACGAATTAATGTACGTATATCAAACGCGTAATTTATGAGAATTGTATGTTTACACAAAGGAATGGGAAACCCCAATACGATAAAAGCAAATTTTAAGATAACGTACATATGTATGTATACAACAGCTGTTAGTAATATTTTGTTATCATACATTTATTAATTATTATATTAATTAGCATCTCATAACATATTAATATTATTATTATAATAAAAGCCGATTGTTCACGATGATTAATTGCTTGATTCTTCTACAGCCTGTAAAGATAGTACCATTAAATAGTACATACATATGTATATCAAAGTGTCATTTTTCCATAATCAGAAATGTTTTCGAAGAAAATTTTAAATTTCATTCCCTTTTTACATACCTCCTTTACGTTTCACATGGCTTTCGTGTTAGTGGTCATTTTTATCTCTTATCCGATCGTTTTCATACTTTGCCATATTGCTCATTTTGGTCATCAATACACGTTAATGTATCGTCTGCCATTATTACTTTTCCAGGCAGGTCAGAAGGTCCGTTTTTAGGATTTTGGGACGTAGTCGCTAAAATGAGATCTTGTCGCAGTGTTCTATCCCTTATACTTCTTGCTTTAAATTTTAAAGAAACAATATCACTGAATCATTTTAATATCTTTTGATAATTTAAGATTCTTTGGAATTTTCTATCTAAGCCGACCCTTGAAAACGTATTTAAATAATCCGAAACGTATTCCCTTCATTCGATTCCCGTATTTTTGACCTTTTTACAAGGCTTTTCTTAGTTTTACTTCTATCTACATATCTGACAATATCGGTCTGTCAATATTTCCTACATTCTTCCAATCGGGTTGAAGCTTTGCCATTTTGCGCGGTTTGGTCAACGATAGAGATTTAAATTGCTTCTGCTAATTAGATGGTGAAAAATAATCGTAATAAACACGTTTAAGAATCCAAAAATGTAAAGATGGTGACAGCTCATTCACTGCCTATGGCCAGTAGCTTTGTTTGTTTGACTCGTTTTGTCAGATTTGAATTATTTAAACGCCTATAATTTTATCTTTTTCACACTATATCTTATAAAATTTGCATTATAGGCTCTCGTTATCTTTCATATATTATTTACTTCACTAATAGGTTATACAATGAATGTTAAAATGATTATATTATACTCGTAATGCCAATTTATGTCCACATGTATGTAGGTGTTGCGGCTAAATTTGAAACGCTACATTCTGAATATTTCACTGATCTATCTTTGTATTTTACGATTTCGTCTTTCTGGCTTGATTTTGAGCTGAGAGCATCTTAACTGCGATATTTTACGATATTTTCTATTCGGAACTGCGATATTTTAAGAACCTGTCACACTAGATTTTATTCAATAAAAAAATATGCATTTAATTTAAAAAAACATCAAAAAATAAAAAGACCTGCGTGAAATAGACAATTTAATATTTTTAAAACAACTCTAGGAAGAAAAAAGACGGTTGAAAATTGAGGATTTCCTAGTAAGATGCAAAATAAACAGTGATTGTTTCAATTACATATATGAGTATCTTCGGTCAAAAGCATTTTTTACAAGTGAATAAACATTTATCCACGGCTTTATCCATATGTTTATATATTTGTTAACTCTAATGAAATCTTTTACCTTTATAATTGTATATTAAAAACATGTATGTATGTATATTTGTAAATCTTTTTCGCAATTTTCACGGAACTATTCTCATCTTCTAAATCTGAAAATTATAAATGGACTTGAATAAATTTTATGACAAAAGTAACATGCTAAAAATGAACAAGTGTCAGAATAAACCTTATGAAGCACCTCTTGAATGGGAAAAGATTCAAAAATTCACGAACAAAGAAGCGAGAGGACAGTCTGACCGGAAGTCACCGGTCGAGCGACATCTAGCGGGACATCCGGTCGCGACACACCCCCATTGTGACGCCAGACGCCACGTCGACACCGGAATTCTGATACGTGTGCGAGCTTCAATGGAAGCTTCTCGAATCAAATTTCGTACCAGATTACGTTATCCTCGAGATTATTTAATTGAAATTCCGAACTGAGATGAAATGAATATTAAATAAAGCGCAACCCCTTCTTCGAAAATAATTCAGCGTGATCGAGAGGGCGGATTTTCCGTTTAATAGTCGCTTACAAAAAGAAATCCAGTAATTATCCCTTGCGCAGCAGTTTTGATCAATCTCTTCAACCGCGAACAACTCGAGGAGCAACCCTTCGTTTTATTAATTCTACGAGGCGAGAACTTTTCGAAGCCGCGATAATTAAAAGGTTATGATCGTCGCGAAAAATATGCTCCGCGGGGGTAGGCCAACCCCCAATCCTACCCCTCCCTCTACCGTTGGAGAATTTCGGGGAATTAAAGAGACGGGTATGAATAAATTCCCGTCTCCCCCGCGGAAAAGTGTGGGGATGGTGTGGCACTTATATTTAGAGATTTGCTTGTTATAAATGTATGAATTTTACGTTGGATTCCTTAATTTATGTGCCATAACCATTGATCATAAAAGAGGGTCGGTTGTACCGGGTAGCCGCTTCACTTCACGCTCTGCTAAATTTTCGTGAAAAATTAATACGCAACGGCATCGTATATTTATTTTATTCGTTCCGGCGGCATGTGAGGAAATCTCCTAAAGGGAAATTCGAATTTTCTTATTTTTCGTTTGATTTATTGAGCGAATTCCTATTTTTCACGACCGCTTACCACAAAACAAATTACAAATTTCGGTCGAATAATACTCAATTTAAACTTAATTTTATACTTATGTATATACATTTAAAATATTTAAATATGTGTAATATGTAAAATATTACACGAGTATATCTAATTAAGTACATACATACGTTCATTAAATATTTAGAAGGCATAAGACTGTCCACTATGCACGGTGGGAATGTTTAATTTGCCTCATCATTTTTTGACAAAAATTGTGTCCTTGATATACATACATAAGTTATTTTTTCGAAATTTATATACCCTCCAAACAACGCCTCCCTTCTTACCTAACTGCACACAGAAAGTTTATATATATTTAAATTTGTACTAAAAAATCTACAATCGATTTTTATAAATTAGTAACACTCATCAATTCTAAATCACAAACCACAGACAATAAAAAATTATCATAGGTAAATATCATATACACCTATCCCCTAATTTACTGAACACATTTAAATAAGTATTTTAGGCGTATTTAGGTGAATGACATAAAGATACGCCTCTCGCAGTTAGTCTGTCTCACTTTTGAATGTGTTCTTACCATAAGCATGTCGCAGTTTTCTCCCTGATTTTTTTAAATAAAATGCAAAAACACATACATATTATGTATGTACTTCAAACATTTATTTATACTTTTGTTATTTACGCATTTTCTTAGCTTGGAACCTATCCCATACGTTTCTTTGCCTTTTTTTTACGCGGTTTCCATTTATGAGACGAGACGAGACTTTATCACGAGACGTACCAAACGCGTAAATCGGAGGATAGGTTTATTTATCATTTATTAATATGTTTGTCAAAAAACTAGTGGGTATAAGAAGCCATAAACCTTTGGAAAAATAGATTGGTGAGATTAGTAAAGAAAATTGATTGGTAAGCGGGAAGGTCAAAAATGATAATTGCAATGGTTTTCCGCCATTGTTTATACTTTTCGCGTACCCCTAAATGACCACTCTAGTTCCGAGTAGTCTAATTGGGAATCGCTGCTTTATATAGCATATATTATATCACTTTATGTTTAATTATGCATTGTCCTATTTAGTTATGTATTAGTGTTTATTCTTTTCTTTCTCAATTGTTTGTCTATATGTACTAGATATATTATGTAATTTGTAATACGGATTTGAGCTATTTTTTCTATTATACTGTACATTATCATTATAATAATATAATACTATGATTACTAACAAAATTAAATTAAAATTTTAAAATAGAAAATGATCAGTAGATCAGTAGCTATTAAAATAGATATAAGATGTTATTGTGAACATAATTTAGTAATAATAAAAGCATTTAAAAATCAAAAAATGTATTTTGTAAAAAGCTATAATTGGGCTCAGATTTCATTTTGTTATATTTGTTCTTTGTTTTTATGAATTTCTACATCAGATACTGAGACTGTTGATTTTTCAATAAATAAATAAAAATAAATATAGCAACAAAGTGAGTGAGAATGGAATATAAAACATAAATATGTAGATACAATCCTATGGAGTCCAAAAACTACATATATATGTACATATTGGTACTACAGTTAATAAACATCTTACTGAAAAGCTTAACTTTCTACAAAAACATGTAATTTTTAATAATCATATCTGTACATATATGCAATGTATATGTAACGAAATAAGTTGGCGATATCTACATATATAAGGTGGGTTAATCTCTTCCTATCCAACCACTTCAGGTAATGATTTTTTTTTAATTGACATGCGTTAATTATCATCCATACATATTTATGTTTCATGAAAAAGGCTTGGATTTATGTAATATGAAATAACTACACGTAAAATTAAAAATAAAAAATATATATATATATATATATATATATATATATATATATATATATATATATATATATATATATATATATATATATATATATATAGGTATATATGTAAAAGTTATAAGCCAGTTGCTACTTACAAATGTATTATTTCCCTTTTTATATATTTAAAACAAAACAAAAAAAATGTAAATAAATCTTCCCCTCGCCCCGGTCCAATTTCATTGCGAGTGAACGCATACGCGAGCACACATGTGAGAATTTAATTTAGGCAAATAATTGCGATAGCTTTGTCGAGAGAAACGTTAATTTATCACACACGTGGGTAACTCATTTTGATAATTGCAGTCAATTTACAAAGAAGGGTTACGGGACGAATTTTAAACAGTCCCTTAGCGGCATGTGATGAACGACACCGCTTCCAACACGGTCACCCTAGCGACCGATATAAAAAATATACACATGCATACATACGTATATCTCATAGTAATAACACGAAACACGTACTGGAAATCGCAAAACAAACAAATTCATTATCAACTTAATTGCTTCTTAGAATTATTTAAGCCTATCATTCACAGCAACGTACTTATCGCGTATGAAATTACACTATGTAATATTTTATGTGAGGAGTTTCCTCGTTCGTCGATGACCTTTATTTATCAGTAACACGACGTAAATAAATTGGGGACTTTTCCCTATCCATCTTTATATGTAAATGAACGTGTCAATGGGTCAAGCGATAATAATTTTATTCAAACATACATATTATTTACAATACTTTCTTAAAACAAATCTACTCCGCGCATAATGTTTCAAGCAAGTTGCACTATTGTATCATTTACAACTGTTAAAAAATTGAACGAATTTATTATTTTTTATAAAATTATCCAATAAATAAATTTCCCGACGAACTAAAATGCAACTCGCCTTTCTTGATCTAAAATCTCGTCTCGTAAGTTGTCGTTTTAAGAAGAGCTCATAACGAGTATTCAGGCTGTGTGCGCGTTATAAACTTTGTCCGTCTGGCGGAGTTAATATCCCACAGGAATCAATAGCAATTTCGTAGCGCGGGATTTTTGCATAAAGCGAAAGCCGTAAGAATATACATAAACACATAAAGTTCAATTTCGAAACTCCATTCCCTGTCCCCTGTAACTGTACGTACGTGTTATTAGCGCCGGCGAATCACACTCGAACATTTTTGCCGACCGCGAAAAATATCCATTTTTCCCTCGGGATACTCATAATACTTATGAATGTGCATATATGTACTTGAATTTTCACATTTTAATCTAAAATTTATATCAAACGCATTCGAAGACATGAAATTGCAAATATCAGAGAGGATATGCCATCACATTAAGGCATACACAATTGACACAATGTTTGGTACAATGATAAATGTCTTCGTAAGAAGATATTATGTAAAATTACAATACCAATTGAAATTTTGAATTAACACGTTAATTTTGACACATTTGAATAATTAAAACAAAAAAAAATGTTTTTTTAAACTAACCTCTTCTATATTTTGTTTATAAAATTAAGACAATATATAAAATAAAGTAATAATTAAGAAATCACCAATTCTCTCCGTAAACTTTGATCATGAGTATGGCAAAGTGCTCAATCTGCCATAGCGAGAGGGGGGTGAAAAGGGAAAAAAACGATCAGAACAGTGTGGACAAACGGGACAGTGTGGATGATAGACGCCACTGTGAAGGAAGATGCAGTATTTTCAAACGTGTCTATTACGATTATTTTTTACCATGGTAATGGCGGACGTCATTTCCACATATTGATGACCAAACCGATCAAAATGGCAAAGTTTGAAAACGATCGGATAAGAACCCAAACTTTGCAAGACGATAAAATCGATTATTAACTAAGAAGAGGTTAGTAACAATAAAAATTAAACAACACATACACATAAATTCGTAAAAATCACTTTTCTCATGTTAACAAAATAGATTATCATATATATGCATAATAGCGCTATTCTATGTGTATCTGTGTATGTGTGAGATAACGCTCGCAGTACTATAATAGTCGATTCGACATACAATGCCATTGTAAAAACAATGCCAACATAATACGAACATAATAACAGATCAACAAAAAACTTCTATATATACTGTTTGCTACCAATGTTTCCTCTAGGCTAATAAGACTGAGAATCTAGCGCCATCTATTGAAAATTCATTTAATTATTTTTTCTATTGGTGTTTTATATTGTTTATATGTAGGTAGGTAGGTAGTTTTTACCAATTTTGTCATATTAAACAATTAAATATAAATATAAAATTAAATATATTTAAAAGAATTGATAACCGACTTTGAAACCGATTGTCGACTTTGCTGAATATTTTTTTGAATTTCGTGTTTCAAATGAGCTAACATAGCAGTGGGAAATTAGTACTTATAAAACACATAAAATTCGACGGGAGCAGGCAGTTGCACTCAGTGCAGCTAATAACGGTTCGAGCCGAACTAAAACTTTTGCAAATTTCGCAGTTTCCCAACTTCGCGAACATCACACCACATTCACACTGACATACAGAGTAGGTTGTAAGGGTAGTCAGGGTAGACGTCGTATGCGGTTCGTCTTCACGGTTGCTTAACCAGGCACCCATTGTTCGCGGCCTGCGAGTGCCACCTCTTGCGTATGACAAGTGTGAGATTGCCAATCCAATTATGACCCACGCTTCAATGAATACTAATGAATCTGTTCCAACCAAAGTAAGGCAGTCACCGTTGGCTAGACGTCCGACTTCGTGGAGCAATGCTAAAAAGCACGGTTTCTATATAACAAATTTGTATGCCTAATAAAGTTCAAGATATGCATCGATACATGTGATAGGTATTAGTATCGCGATACAAATCAAAGCATATGTGACTGTCCCAATAGCATGCATCAGCATCAGCTAGTATCATCATTTGATATTTGTACCTCTTCCCGCACAATATTTTATCGGATGGCCATATATATGTATATACCAAGAGCTATCTGACTTCTTAATGATATCGTTGCTGCTGTGCCTGAATTTGACATTAGCCATCGTAGTGTTGAGCGTAGGTTATCGGAGATTATTTTAACCGATTTGTCTAGTAGTCTGCGCTCATAAATATTTTAATAAATGGAATTTTGTATAAATAGAATTTTGATATTTTATCATCCATTTGGGCCTAGCAGGGATGTTTTATATTGGTTCTTATATATTGGTGCTAGCTGTAGATGCAATACATTCTCTATTATGTATTTTGTTTTCTGATATTTTTACTTTTTCTGCTATTGTTTTTCATAATTATGTATATATAAATATATTTTTGTCTGTATATATATATTTTTTCATCTCTATGTATTTCTTCGACCATTGTGGTGCATTTAATCTTAAATAAATACTTAATGCATATACATATGTATGTACAACGAGCATGGAACGGATTTCTGCTTGAATGTACAAGTTTCTCACTATAGTAAAAAGCAAGATTTTAGTCTTGCATTATGAACCGAAATGTTTTCTCATGATCTTGTATCAGTATGTATGTACATATATATAACTGCTTGAGGGGACTTTTGACAGAATGGATACTTGGTCGACGGACTTTTGGCCGTAAGAACTTTTGTTCGAACGGACATTTGACTGAAAAGACATTAGGCCGACAGGCCAATTGTGTATCAAAATAGCTCAAAACTCACTAAAAAAAAATACATTATTCAGAAATCATTTCGACCTCACTACAAGTTGATTTCAGCCTATTGTCCAATTCGGTCAATTGTCCAATTCGGTATTGATATAGATTTAATTTAATAATTATCCGAATTGTATTTACTATGAGCTACATTTACATACATTGACTCAATGAGTAATTATAGCATTTATAGTAAACTTAATCATATTCTGATTGTGTCTATAGTTGCCCCAGATATACATAAATTAAGGTACTAATACCTAACTATGTAGTTCATCAAAGCTAATTTTGTAAAATTGAAACGATATAGTCATACATCGTTTCAATTTTATAGAAAATCATTACTTATGTTTTCCGTCAAAACCACTGTCAAGTGAAATATGAAAACTTTGGATCATAAATTTATATTACCTAAATGATGTAACTACCGTTATGCAGTAGTAGACGAAAATAAACTCCATCAACATTAACGCAACGGAGAATTATGATAAAACGTCAAAGTAAGAAGCAACCATCGAGGGGTAATTTACACCCCAGTGGTCGTATCTGTTACGGGTAACGGGATATTCGCGCACCAATTCCCAAATGTGTGCATTTGTAGGGTTCGCTACACAAATGACGAGTTGTATCGCATCTTAATTATATTATTCAAATGAGAGCATCATCTTTTTTTCATAATATTATAATATAAATTGCAAATTCAAGTCAACTCTATGTAAATTAACTTGACACATCCCACGGTTAGTTGACTCTGCAAGAAATGCGCGTTCAATCGAATACGAACTTTTAACAGTCATAAACTTAGCAATATTCAGATTCGGTGTCGAACTATAATTTTTCATTCACCTAAAACCCGATCATATTGTTTGAATTGTTTTATATTTTATGTGCTCTATCCAATCTTAAACAAATCCGATCTTATTTATATCGTTATTTCAATGTAGCGTCATAAACCAAGTCCTTGAACGTTACTAAAGCAAGTTTATAGGTGCTATTATTTTATATCTATTGTAAAACATTGCACTTTAAAGCGTTTTCTTATAGATTTAAAAGCCTTGAGATCCAATAACAACTTCAGATATTTAGGTGACATTCCAGCCTATCGGTACTTTCTTGGAAGAATTTTATTTCACTTTAATAGAGCGATTTCCATACTAGAATTGACAACATCAAATATTTATTTCCATTAAATTAACGAACTTTCCTTTATTCCGGTGCAGTTAGTTAACTGTATTTTCAATAGAAATTTGTAGAATATTAAGGGTGACCTTTCAAACAGTTTTATTAATTTATTTCTGTTTCTTATTAAAACTTGTACATAAACACTTGAATTCCAAAGAAATTTCACATTCCCATTTCTTGTTATTTTATTTGAGCTCATAATAAAAAAGATCTCCATCAATAAATTTTCCATTCTTCAATTCAAATGATGCAATCGTGCATATTAACCAATTGATGATCAATTTGCTGTTTCATTGTACTGAATTTACAAAAACGCTGGTCCTTCTCGGAAGTCAATATGTTGAATTCAGACTTTTCCTTTTCATTCCAAAACAAATTTTTAATGGTTACGAACCATCAAAGAATTCTTCTCAGAAAAATTAGCATGCCTTTCAAAATCAAGTTATATAAGTAAAGATCGGAACGATGGATCGCTCGATTTGCTGTTTGCAAAAAAAATGTTTCACTATTGTCAATTATTACTACTAATTATTATCAACCATGTTTTTTGCTATCTTGCTTTGTACGATAATGAATAGGTCTATTGTTATCTAATCTACAATCTATGACAGAATCACTAATAACGATACTAGCTCACTTGTGAAGAGTCTCGGTGATTAGTGACTAGTGGCCGGATCCACAGCGCGCCGTTTATTGTTCAATTGTTGTAAAAGGTTCACCCAACCTTTTTTTTTTTGTACTCTAGCTTTGTAAATAGAGCCAAACTGCCCCGATTCCTGGAAAAAGCACGGTCTCTATCCGCAGTTTAGTGTTTACAACAACATTTCTATACCCTTCAGGTATAAACACATGTTATCTAATCACAATCTTCTTTAGATCGTCGACTTTATATAGTCTTTAGTTGTTATTATGTATAAAATGTATTATGTATAAAATGTATTATGTATAAAATGTATTATGTATAAAATGTATTATGTATAAAATGTATTATGTATAAAATGTATTATGTATAAAATGTATATTTGAGCTCTTTTTCTATTATGCTGTACATTGACATTAAAATAATATAATACTACATATTAATACTAACAAATGAATAAAATAATATTGTAAAATAGAAAATAATCAGTAACTGTTAAAATATATATAAGATATATTGTAAACATAGTTTAGTAATAATAAAAAGCATTTAAAAATCAAATAAAAAATATGGCTTTGTTAAAAAAATCAACAAGAAAATCAATTATAAAGGAATTTTATTTTATTTATAAAAAGTATTATTATCTTTACATTGTAATGCAAAATCAAATAAATACGAATTACGAACTGAAGATTTTTTCCCCGAAATAAGCGTCCAATTACCCGTCCCACCGCGAAACGAGAGTAACTTTTCCAAGAGTCGCTCTAGTGTGCTTCTTAGCGTTATTTTTTCTCGTCGTTGAGATTTATACGATTTACAAATGAATTTGGTGTACAACCCTAGCTTTTCCAATCTGGCCAGACTGCCGGAGCATTAGCGAGCTTTAACAACTAGCTAGGATATTCGAAATATGCCTTGTTTTATATAAAACTTTAACGTCTTAACGGGCGTGTTCGCCTTCAATACTCTGCTTTTTTATTGCCGGGCGAAAAACTATTCGCAAACTCTATCCAACTTGAAGATAATCTGCGTCGCTTTTTTTCCTTCGTTTGCTTACTTTTTCCTTTATTTTTTTTGGTTGCTTACTTCGTTTCGAGCGAAGATATTTAGTGTACGAGTATGGTGCCATAATTCAAATCGTCGAGACAATATACGACAAACATCAGCATTGTGTTTATTTTTGATTTTTTTGCTTCTTGTGTTTTTAGTTCGGCTCTCGAATACTTTCACGCTTTGGAAAATCCAATTACAATTTTGCGAGAAATATGGGGACGAGTTAAAAATAGTGCAAAGTCGCAATATCAAGATATTTCTAGGCGTGAAAATTTAATTTTACACAGCTTAACTTTACCGTTATCGCAATAATACTAAAACAAATTTAATTTTAACTAAAATGTACATACATATAAAATAGAATTAGACTTTACTTTGTCACGTAAGACACAATTTATTTTTCAGACACTTCAACAAAATGAAAAAAATCCTTGAAATGTTTTTAAAATATCAAATGTGAATGAAATTACAAAAGCTCTTTCTTTGTTTGAATTGGATGTTATTTTTCAATTTTGTTTTCAATTATTTCCAACAAAAATAAAACTATTGATTAAATATTATCATCTAAACCCCCAATTTTACAAGCTTTTTATTTTCTTCCTTCTGTTAGTTTAGTAAAATTCGTGATATAATTTTGAACCACTTCCACTCTTTAGGTCGCTTTGATTTTATACTAGCTAATTAATGTGTCCAACATGAAGCTACATAGAGAAGTTTAATCATTAACGAACTCATTAAAAATTGCATCGGAATATTTTGTCAGATCGAAGCGATGACAGCTAGCTATCCAAACATAGCTTTTTAATGCCCATTTGCAACTCACAGGATAAAAACTTAATCAGTGGTAAAAGTTACTTTTTTCAGTCTCATTTTATTTTAATTATTGGAAAAAACGCATTATTATGGTTGTAACAGTATCAATTAATTTTAAGGTCAAACAAAAATATAATTACACAAAACATACATTTTTTAAACTATAAAAACATTATCAGAATATAGTACCGGATACAAATCAATCAAAATCTCAATATAAAATTTTCTCAAAATCGTAAACATTTATGAATAATTTGTATACATAACACCAAATGTACATAACACCAAATTATTGGTAAAAGTTGGAATTGTCGACAGGGCGGAGACCGCTATTTCGCAAGGGACGCTTGGTCGACCCGCAACTTCCTGTGATTGGCTACTCTTTGCGATGCCAATAGTATTGCCGTGCCCTGAATTAACTCGACTTTTACCTGGAAAAAAAATCCGACATATACTGCCTGGTTCGCATATAATTTCGGACGGGCAGCTTACGGAAATATTCCACATATTGCAAATGGAATATACACGCATTCGTCTGTGGTTTCAATACAAATGCATCTAAATATGAATCAAAACGGGTACGCGTTGTGCCAAATTGACGCTTCATCTTTCTTTTCACACGCATCCACATATTTTCCACATTTTGCGTATGTATTTCACTATCATTTGGATCCACGAAATTATCCTGGTGAACCACTTTTACCGGAATTCGGAATATTTCCGTACGCTGCCCAACCGTCTAAAATTATTGTATATGCGAACCTGGCAGTATATGTCGGAGTATTTCATCAGGTAAAAGTTGATTTAATTCAGGGCACGGAAATACTATTGGCATCGCAAAGAGTACTTAATCACAAGAAGGAGCGGGTCAACCGAGCCTCCCTTCCGACCTAGCGGTCTCCACCCTGTCGATAATTCCGACTTTTACCAAATTATTTATAATTTATAGTTTATTTAAAAAAAAATACAACCTGTAAGTAAGACTGTAACCATTCAAAACACTATGGAACGCTGTATGCTCGGCATAACGAAGAGAAATAGGAAACAGAATACGTGGGTGAGAAGTATGACAAGGGAAGTTGATAAAGTGGAAATACTTACGCGATTAAATGGCAATGGACGGATCACGTGGTTACAAAAGAAGATCTGGAATGGTACCTGAGAGAATTTAAAAGGGTGAAAGGAAGATGGATGGATGAATTAGAAAAATGTGTGGGGTGAGATGGATGAGAGTTGATGGAGATGAGAGATGAGAGTTGATGGAGAGAGGCCTTCGTCCAGCAGTGGGTGGTGAATGACTGTAAATGATTAAGATGATGATATATAAACACATATATTATGCAAAATATAATAAAATTGATAACATTTTAAAGTCAAACACATACCCATACCCAACCTTCGCATGCTAATAACGTACACAGAATACCATCGAGCTAGTGTAATATTATTTCAAGTACACTTCAAACGTATATTATGCATCGTAACAATGTGTATTGCCAGCACGACCCCAGCCTCTGAAATTTTCCGCTATTAACTTCATTTCGAGAACGATAATATTCCTTGGAAGTGGCATTCCCTTCCCAAATTTATGCGCACAATTCAGATTATAATCTCGTACAATTGCTA
This sequence comes from Arctopsyche grandis, assembly GCF_051622035.1. Taxonomy (NCBI): domain Eukaryota; kingdom Metazoa; phylum Arthropoda; class Insecta; order Trichoptera; family Hydropsychidae; genus Arctopsyche; species Arctopsyche grandis. The sequence continues at coordinate 12,123,999 of NC_135357.1, forward strand.
AGTAATAGTTTCCCATACGAGAGTCGCATAGAGGGGGGGAAACTCATCATCCTCCGAATAACCTATTTACTTGTGTTCGAGTTACCAACTAATATAACTAAGGGGATGATGGATATCTTTCGTCTGTTGTGTTGACAGCCAATACCGGTACGACGTTAAAATGCTCAGACGCAAATTAACTTCGAGTCACATTTTCGCAGTACGTGATCTCAAAGTTCGGAGTAATAATTAAATAATCGCCCGAATCTGTATAAATCATAATACTTTGGAAGTTATAATGTTCTTGTGGTCTCGCGAGCGTGTACAGCTTTAATTATCCGGTGGTCCTGAAACTTTTAAGCCATTACGTGGAGACGTGCTCGTTTTCGGGAGCTGCGAACCACCCCAACCCCCATCGAGAAGAGTCAATATACAATCTAAATTCTAAAATGGAAGATAATGCGTTGTACATTCGACGCGCTGATATTATAATCAAGTTATTGCCAAGGAAATGGGGTCGTATGTTATTCGGAATAAGTAATTTGCGGGGGATGAGACGAGCGACGATCAACCCCTCTTGTTCTACTTGGCGGGATAGCAACTCATCTGACGTAACATCATTATTGACGAAATTCTTAATAGAATCTTAAGTGAATTAAAGAGGCTGTCGTAATTAATCTCAGGCTGAAGATATGTACATCTTAGGTGGGTTCGTGTGGACGGTGCTTGAGTGCGTCAATCTCGTATTCTCGACGCTCTCGCGAGTGTCCCTTTAGGGTCGCAAAGAAGACCCTTCAAAATTTTGACTATTTGGCATTCTGCATTCGAACGTCACATTAAGGATTCCGTCATTGACGTTGCACACACGAGGGGTGTGCTGACGAGCCTTTAGGCCCAAAGGTCGACGATTTGACAGATTGCTCTCTTCATACGCGAACGTGGAGACACGCCCTAACTATTTACAAATAATAGGGATGTTGAATTTTACATTTTCTCAAGCATAGTCATATATAGAAAACTAAAAGCGAAACGGCTTAAGTTCAATCCCAAAACGATTTTGTCAATTTTCTGAATGAAGTATTCCGAATGAAGTTCGCTATGTTCTTTATGCTATAGAAATTTAGATTGACCGCGTTGATTATATAAAATCAATTACACAATGACTTATCGCTTTCGGAAATGAATTGAAAATTTTCATAGTGATATTATATTATATACAGCCGTGGACAAATATATTAGGCCACTTGTAAAAAATGGTTTTAACCGAAAATACTCGAATATTTAAAACAGTCAATACCTGCATTGTATCGTACTAGAAATTTATATATTGTTTAACCCTACTTTTACTTCCTTGGGTTGCTTATTATTTAAAAAAAAATACGAAATTGTCAATTTTATGCAAATCAGTGTGGTTTGGTCTTGTTGTTTTTATCGTTTCCGCTTCTGTTGTTTTTTTAAATGGAGCGCATCTTTTTTTATTGCAATATTCCGAAAACACGGGAATCAACGAAAGAGAACAGAGCTGAAATTATTTTATTACATTTTCAAGAATCGGGATAGAAAAAACATCAAATACTTTAAATCGTCGTGATGTGCGGTCCAAACGATAATGAAAAAATACAATGAGATCGATTTTATAAAAAAAAATCGATCAAAAAGAGGAATAAGAAGGAAGAGAACACTGTGTCACGACCATGTTTTGACAGGAAGATGTCAGTGAATGATACCAATGAGACAATAATCCCAGATTTTCAGTACACATGCACTCTAACTGATTCGGCCCAGTATGATTCATATCAGATTTCATTGACATGTCTGATTGTGTCTGTTTGTGCCTTAATCATGCTGCCATTTTTTTTTACTGAAAACTGATTAGCTTGTTGACTTGCAGTCAAAAAATGTGTATTGCATGTAAATAGCTTTAACCATCAGCATGCCTAGTGAGTGGTTAGCATATAATGCTTTCGAATTAAGTGGGCACGAGTTCGAGTCCCACTGGTTGCTGCTGGACCAGACCTTGGTTTGTGACTCCAAGTCAATCGTTTCCTATCAAATTTTGCCAATTTATCTGATTTTCATTGAAACGGTTCCTGTAAAATGGCATTCCCATCCATCTCTCTCGCAAAAATTTGAGTTCTTCAGCATCTTGATTTTTCGCTCGTTTGTATAAATGCTTCAAATTTCTCCATATTCATATGTCTTTGTAGATGTTGATCGTATTTGTCTTGCTTACAATTCTTGTGTACAATGTTTAACCATAGATGACGTGTTTAATATAAAAATATATAATAATTTGTCTTTATAATTGATTTTTCTTGAGAGTATATACTCGTTGCATTGGAGCAATCTGTAAGGGCGAAATCACACAGCGGTGAATGTGGCATGTGGTTTTTTTTAGATAATTTTAAACATATAGAAAAAATATGACGTTCATGGCACGCATGCATGGCACACGTCCTTTCTAAACGACACATCGACCTAATTGTATAGGAATATTTATCCTTGCTTGACAATAATCTATTCCAAAACGACCCTTTGGACCATTTTCGGTAAAATTGTATCCTTGCTTGACAGTGATCGATAACGGTGTATCCCATATTCGAGTGTGCATGATTGATTGAATAAAAAATAAAATAATCTAAAAAACGAAACTATTGTAAATTATAATTATTTTCACAAAGCAAATGTACAATACAATGGTGATGAACCGAAAATGAAGCGTTGTAAAATATTAGTTCTAGTCTTTCAATTTCCGCAAAAAATCCTATCCTATCGCGTACTTCTTAGTCAGTTATTTTATTAGATATAAGATAGGTGAAAGTTTTTATTTACTTATTGCAGAAAAATACCGAAATTAACGTTATATTTCGAATTCAAATCTGAAAGGCGAGCGCACGTAGTCGTCTTCGGGTGTGTCCGAGCGCTACGTGTTAAATTGCATTATATAACGTGAACGGGCGTCGCCTATTCACACGTTTATCGGCGAAATCAAATCGTCGAGACGGTCGGTCGGTCGACAATGATTTCAGCACTGGGGGCTCCCCAGCGGAATGGGAGCCTTCAGAGAGGATGGGGGCCCTCGTATAGGGTGGGGGCGTAGCCCTGCACGTCACGTTCGAGCCCCTGCAGAATGCGGCGCGAATAAGCATTTGACCGTGCGAGCCTTAACCCGAGCGGAATGTCAAGTGGTCACCCCTTGGTCCTCCGCATCACCATAACAAAGTCCCAGTCTAAGTCAAATGTCAACGCCGAAGCTTGGGTATAATTTCCTCAATAAACGCCACTCACTGTCCGTTAGCAAGTCTTAGAATAAAATCAATTTTTTTGTTAATTTAAATTTTCCTATCCAATATTTACCTATATGTAGTTTGTAAAGATAATGACAATGTGTAAGAGCTTCTAATATTATTATTATTAAGTTTTTATGAGAAGAGAGAAAATGAGAGTGAAAAAAGTAACTTTTGCCGATGTTTAATTGACTTACAAAGAGTAAAAAAATGAATAATTATAAAATAAAGTTTTTTAAAAACATACCTCTTCTATAATTTGTATATAAAATTATTATTTTGAATAGAAACACCAATATTTTTTTTTACTACACGCCATCTATGTATAAAATTAATGAATACCAACTGTCACCGAGATTAAAAATGTTCGGACTTGAAAAGCTTCTTAAACGATATTTTTATCTCTATCGTAATGGCGGAGGATCTATTTAATAATATTGATGGCCAAAATGAGCAATATGGCAAAGTATGAAAACGATCGGATAAGAGGCAAACTTTTTCCTGAATTGTAATCGTAAGTGAAACGTAAAGGAGGTATGTAAAAATGTGGATCATGGAATCAAAACCATCATATATTCATATGAGCCGTTATATTTGAAAGTGACGGAATGCCAATTTTCAGTTCCAAAACTATTTCTATTTGACTTCATTCACAAATTGATTCGATATGTCTAGAATTTCGTAAAAGTACATTTATTCTGCTTTTACGAAATTCTAGACATATCGGCCATCCAATTTTTAGACTGTAAACGTACATTATAGAAACTTCAGTTTCTCGGAAATGAAAAATTGGACTTTGCCACTTTCAAATATAACGGTCATATGTATATTAATAATTTGTATGTACATATGTGTTACAAATAACTGAAAAATATAAAAAAAATACCGTTAAAGGCCAGCAAATCCAACCTCAGAGGAGAAGAGCTTAGAAGAGGTTATCTCAAATGGTTGTTATTTGTTCGTGTACCAGAATTTCTTTGTAAGTTTCAATGGCGATTTTTTTTTCCTAGGAATGAAAATTTCAATTGTTTACAATTTATTGCTTTCTTTGATTTCGCGAGAAAAATTTTCCTGTAATAATAACAAGATTATGACAAAATAAAAGTGAGACAATTTTAATCAAAAGTTGATATTTTTTTATAATTTACTCAAGTTTTAACAATATATTTATTTATATTTATATAACTTTAGCTATGTAGTTAGCTACAATTGAGAAATATTTTAAATCGTATTACTTTCTGAGAAACACTTATAATCTATCATTGAAATTCCAAGCAAACTCACTCTCAGTCTTTAAAGAGAAATATAGTGGAATTGACAGTTGATCTGTCAATTAATTTTAAATTTAGAAAGTTCATCGTATGTTTCTGACTAAGAATCAAATTGAAACAACGTTATATTGTTAAATATTTCAAAATATTTTTTGCGTAATTTATACATACCAAATAAAACACAAACAACATTTGATTTCTTATATTAGATTTAGCTTTGATTCCAATTCAATGCAATGTAAATACAATAATCAAAGCTATAATTAACTAAACATCAAACAAACTCCCTCGTGTCGTTTTTTCACTATACTTCGTGCTGTGTATTCTGATTTTATTTATTTTCCTATCGATACGATTTAAACAGTATATCCACTGGTTGTAGTTTATACACGTCTTTGTTATTCGTGCTTGAAGATTTGTGGACGGGTGGGCCGGGGACAGGTTGTTAGAAGTTAGAGTTGTACCCGCTCAAGCATCCAAATGCGCGTTGAAGTTTCGTGAGTGGGAAAGAGGACCCTAAGCCCTCCCAAAGAATCTTCTTACGTCTGGGAGGGACGAAAAAAGCCTTCACCGGAGACTTACCGATCGTTCTGCAGTCAAAATTAGCGCGAAAACAGTTTTGAATATCAATAAAATCTTTGAAAAAACAATTCCGACAAAATATCCATATAATTCTGTTCATCTCCCACAAGTTTCGTATTTCAAAAACTTCGTATAATATTCAAATACAATTCGTAGGTGACCCTTATTATTCGTTGAACTTGTGGCCAGTTTGAAAATAAAAATATATCATAAAAAGTTCTGCTCATTTCACGCGGTGTCCGTGGATGCTGTATCCCAAAACACCATTGTTTTTGGCTTATAAAATGTACTAGGAATAGCTTTTACGGATTTCACGCCTAGCTACCGATTCCGAAATTCTCAAACTGTATAAAATGTATTATTTTTGCAACTAATGATTTCCAAGTGTGAATTTGACATTCTAGACGTGTGTGCATGTGCAAAAAAGGAAGGATTCGTTCGGAAAAACACGGGAAAGGACTCGATAATGAAGCAGGACTTTTTTCTTGTCGTCGCGTCGTCTACTGAATACCTAATCAATATAGTCCTGTATTTTATTTTATACCTGATACACACCCTGCTTTTTTGTTTCGTTTCATTCTGGTTCGTTGAAAACAAACTACGAATCTGGAGTCTCTCTTTCTCCTTTTTTGTCGTATTGAATTTTCTTTTGAGAGTTATACGTACCGGGAATGCTTAAGAGGAACTTTGAGAGTTGTTTTGAGGATGCGACCTTTGGAAAGTGATCCCGTAGACAACGCATTCTTAATGCGCTCTCGTTCAAGTTTTACGGGATCAATAGATCTTGCTTTGTGCGCGAAACATAAATTAAACTCGTAAACTAAACTCAATTACGACCGAAGTATAGATAGAAAAATAGTACGGTGTTTAAAACAACGGCAAATTCCGTCATGAAAGTTTTACCGACCAACTTTGACCATGATGGAGAGCACCCTTGTGAATCTGCACGATGATATAATACGAACGGTAAACTGATCCACATTAAAACACTACGCCTGTCTTTGCCAAGACTCGTATCTTGTAAGTTATAATGAACTTTAACTATCTTCATACTGAAAGTATAGCCAAGGGAGACTAGGGTGTACATATTTTCACTTAAAGCGTTTCTGAAACAGTCATAAAACCCACCAACACACTACCGTTTCCAATATATCCCACAAAATTGGTAATTATTCTGTACTATAAACATTTTAAAAGCCAATTTTAAGCCCAATTTTACATAGCTCAGTAAATCTCCTATTATTTTTTTTATAGATGTATAGTATACATTTTTATTATACGCTTGTATACATTGTATACAAACGTATATTAAAACATCACACTTCTTAAATGTACCCAGCGTCAATATGCATAATCATGCTATCACTCTTGTACGAAGCATATTCTTATTTTATATGGATTCCTAGTGAGAGAGTGCAAATGAGATATACTAATATGATAGTTTATGGTCGCTAACCTTAGCTCTGTTCTATAATTTCATTGGGTCGGGACGTACAATGTACATATTTAGGAAAACATTTCTATAAATTACTGCATGGTTGTGTGAGCAACCCTCGATTTCTCGCATATTTGAGTCACAATATTCCCAGCCAACTCAGATACATTAGATGATGCAGTTTGTTCTCTTCTCTTGTGGCACATACCAATTTGATGGCTTCTTTACCTGTTCAAACTCCAAGCTCCTCAATCATTTTTATGTTAGCTTGGATTTTCTAAATCTAAAACATGCTGATCTGGTTGATCTGGATTGTTTAATTTGAGATTTAAATGTTTTCTAATCTTTTTATTATCGTACTTTTTATATATCGTTTTATATTTATCTTTATATTTATTGTATCATTTTTAGCTTAGCCATAGTGACGACTTTGAAGTTGGAACTATTCTGTAATATCTCCAGGGCAAAATTTTAAATAAAATAAAATAAATATTAACAACTAAATATCTGTTAAAAAAAATCGACCGTGTATTTATTACACACTTCATAAGTGAAACTTCTTGTACATATAAATCAGGTGAGATTATGGTTTCAATTTAAAAAAAAAGAAAACTAAGCTATATATTAATATACGAAAACCTACTACAAAAATAAAAAGAAAAATATCGAAGTATTTAAATTTAAAAATTTCTTGTAGTACCTACATATATAATATTTTTTATTCGAACAATCCAGTACATATTTTATATAAATATCTTTAGAGTATGTTTATATAATATAGTAAATTTATTTTAATCTGACCCCACCACTAACTAGTTAGTCTAGTTCCAAAGTATTGTTCCCACGTTGCTATTACGAAGTGACCGCACGTCTGCAAAGCTAAACTTTTCATTAGCACAGTTCGACTTGCATAACGAGTCTATTTTTACTTCAGACCCTCTCCTACAAAACAAAGTCCCCAAAACAAAACTCCGACTAATAGATAACAACCTACATACATACATATAGGTACATACATACGTATGCATCTACGTTTCATCGCAAAATTAATTCCTAGCCCATTCGAAACACCCATTCAAGTCAAAACTAAACCTGTACGAAGGGAGTCAGGGTAATTATAATACGCAATAACCGATGATGAATATGAATGCAGTAGCACCCGCCACTATTGTGGGTGGTCCGATGGGAGGCTGGAGGACGGGGTTACATAGAGATCTGAAGGGCTTTGCGCCCATTTGTCGTGTAGGTCTCAGTTGAGTGGGAGGTCGCTAATGGCTAGGGAGGGCCACCGTGCGGCGGACATCAGTGAGATTAATCGCCGACACTGAGATCGCTTTATACGTCGACGCAAAATATTCATTAAGATTACAGTTTTCAATTAATAATGGCCCGACGACCTCCCCAAGCTGATGACATCACCCATTATGGCGACTGTCTTTGAAAAAATAAAATAAATAAATATCGAATTAAGCATATAGAACATGTAATCTAAATGGGTGCATAGATAGAATGCAATTGAGCAAAATTCAATTTTTTTCAACAACAAGTTTCAGATTTTTTTTCATACTTTAGCAATGTGAATGAACATCCCATGTGAGGTTTTTAAACGTCAAATTATGAAACAAAGCGACAAAACTACTACTCTCGAAGCACTGATTTGCGTAGAAGGTATAATTTCGTATTTATTTAAATAATAAAAAACTCATGGAAAGAACACGGTGAAGAAGAATTCATAATAAATAAGATGCAGTATATTTTCGGTAAAAAGGACTTTTTTTAAAGTGGCCTAATACATTTGTCCACGGCTTTGCTTACTAATCTAAGCAAATCTTCTATAATTTTATATTAAATATAAATATATATATATATATATATATATATATATATATATATATATATATATATATATATATATATTTATATATATATATATATATATATATATATATATATATATATATATATATATATATATATATATATATATATATATATATATATATATATATATATATATATATATATATATATATATATATATATATATATATATATATATATATATATATATATATATATATATATATATATATATATATATATATATATATATATATATATATATATATACATATATATTTATCCTAATCATTTTATATATGTACATAATTATGAATTTAAAAAAATCTTTATTACCTATCTTTATGTTCTATTTGAAAGTGGCATAAGTCCACTTTTCTTCATTTCGAGAAAAATTTCCCAAAACATTGAATATATTTTTTTGTGTTTAACAATATTTAAAAATACTGGTATATTTGTAAATTTTTCTCAAAAGCGATATTAACCATTTTAGCAAACTTTTTTACATATTCTGGCTCAAAAATCACAATGAAATTGGTTCAATTTTGGATTTCAAGTGGCTTTTTACCAATCACCTCAAAATTATTCGATAATATGTATATGAATTGTAAAAAGTGACTCGAAACCGGGCGACGCTGGGTATAATAAAATGAGACATCTATGAACACACTACTACACTATTTTATGTATACAAAACAATAAATTTTCTTCGTTAAAAATTTTATTAGAAAAAAAATACACATATATGTGACTAAATATATTTTCAACACATACTCGTGTACGAAATCCCGAATTTTTCGTCAATTTGCCAGGATGCCTTTGCAAGCCACACATGCTACGTAATTAATCGTCGTAATAAATGACTGGAACGTCGGCGTTGATGTGATTCCGTTGTTGCTCGTTAGCTTGATTAATGATTTTTTATTTGCCATAACAAAACTTCGCCTCTGTGTCGTCAAAAAGATCCTGCGTCTTCATTCTCGCCTGCCTGTCATGTGGTTCATCACAAAAGGCAAGCTCAATTCCAAAGAGATATTCTTTATCTATGTAATACCAATATATAAATAATATAATACAAATACTGCCATTCGAACATTTTCCCAATGGAATTTTATCCAACATAGAGATGAACGGTAAGCTATCACCATACCGTAACGGAAAACCATAGGAAAATAAATATAGTACGAACGTTGGCGGAAAAACGGGAAACGCCAGCTTGACGCGTTTATCTGTTTCCGTTACTACGCCAAAGCGCCGTGTCAAATCTGACATTTCATTACACATAATCAATACACACAATACGAACACATGCTATTGTACTAGCATCAAATCAATAATAAATATTCTTTAAATATAAATTATTTATTATTAAAAAAAAAAAAAATATATATATATATATATATATACATACATATATGTATAAAATGTATATCTAATATATAAATTCGAAAGAGACTTTGTTTGGATTGTAAAATCCACGACGTCATCGAACAAATGAATATTCAAATAAAATAAAACTATTCAAATAAATTTAATAAAATTTTTACTATTAGATTAGCCATGTTTAAGCGGTTTATATTACAAATATCAAGCGAAGCTGGGTAAAACCACTAGTATGCTATAATTAAACACAAAAATTCGGCATAAAAGTGGACTATGTACAATATATTTTATTATTTATTTATTAAAAATGGAAACTTACAGTATTTTCAATATTTTTACAAAAAATTGGCAGCAAAAAAGTCTAATTTTTTTCCATTTAATTATACACTAGTGTAATGCCCCTTGAATTCAACGGGTGGTTTCGAAAAGGAATAGAAACAAAAATAAAAATAAAGTTAAAGAAATCGAATCGGTTTCGAAAAGAAATTGATGCACGAATTAGAAATAACAAATTACGAAGTGATTAAGAATTATGGATTACGTTTTGTGCATCGCCGATGGCCTGACGCCTTCGCCCCCAGCGCCCCCGACGCCTACGGCGCCCCGGGTGGTTCCGACATCCCGAGGCCATCACCCACAGCCCCAAAATGAAAAAAATTAAAAAAATGAGAAAAATGTAAAAATTGAGTAAAATAAAAAAATTAAAAAAACGAAAAAAAAAAATTCGTTCCGATATTTTTTTAATTATATATAATATGATGGTTCAAAAGCTCGCTAAATAAAATTATTATAATTACGTATTTTTATATGGCGAGAAGGAATATTTCAATTAATGTTTGAAAAAAAAGGCAAGTTTAAGGAGTAGCTTTGGCTTCGTGCACGCGGCAAAGTCGTTTCGGACGAAAAATGAATTTATCGATTTTTATCGATTCAATCATTATGTTCGACACACACACACACACACACCTCCAGCCCTCTTAATGATTATACACAAAACTAGTGAATAGCCCGATGAAATATCATCGCATGAGTATAAAATTACTATATACCCGTATAAAACTAAAAAAAAATCCGGAACCGGAAACGTTATTTTCGTAGACTCTCATAGATAGTTTTCAATTCTTTATTTGTAATAATTTTCAATTCTTAAAGTTAGCGTTAACAAAATGTAATATTTTCCGATTATACACAAACAGTCATTGACCTCGTAACGTTGAATATTATTATTACACACTAGTGTTGGACCCGTTGATTTCAACGGGTGGTTTCGAAAAGGAATTGAAACTCGAATAAAAATAAAGTTAAAGATATTGAATCGACTGGTTTCGGAAAGAAATTTATGCACGAATTACGAATGACAAATTACGAAGTGATTACGTTTTGTGCATCGCCGACGCCTCCGGCACCCCGGGACCCCAGCGACGCCGACGCCACCGACGCCTCCGGCGCCCTCAGCGCCCCCGATGCCTTCGGCACCCCGGGGGCTTTGCCCCCAGCGCCGCCGACGCCTCCGGCGCCCCCAGCACCCCCGATGCCTTCGGCACCCCGGGGGCTTCGCCCCCAGCTCCCCCGATGCCTTCGGCATCCCGGGGGCTTCGCCCCCAGCGCCGCCGACGCCTCCGGCGCCCCCAGCACCCCCGATGCCTTCGGCACCCCGGGGGCTTCGCCCCCAGCGCCCCCGATGCCTTCGGCATCCCGGGGGCTTCGCCCCCAGCGCCGCCGACGCCTCCGGCGCCCCCAGCACCCCCGATGCCTTCGGCACCCCGGGGGCTTCGCCCCCAGCGCCCCCGGCGCCACCGACGCACAAAAATGAAAAATATGAAAAAACTGAAAAAATGAAAAAAATGAAAAAACTGAAAAAATTAAAAAAATGAAAAAACTGAAAAATGAAAAAACTGAAAAAATGAAAAAAATGAAAAAAATGAAAAAACTGAAAAAAATGAAAAAACTGAAAAAATGAAAAAAATGAAAAAAATGAAAAAACTGAAAAAAATGAAAAAACTGAAAAAAATGAAAAAACTGAAAAAAATGAAAAAACTGAAAAAATGAAAAAAATGAAAAAACTGAAAAAATGAAAAAAATGAAAAAACTGAAAAAATGAAAAATATGAAAAAAATGAAAAATATGAAAAAAAAAATTATTTGTTCCCCATACTGGTTGACTGGTTGATCGTCCGTCACATACAAATATACAAATATACAAATATATTTAGCGACAGTCCGTTTTTATATATATTATAACAAATTACGTGCATATACATATAATAATAATAATAATAATAATAATAGCATTTATTCCAGACGATGAGGAGAATAGTGCAATCCCCAACACCCATATAAATAATATAAAGATAATAAAAAAAGTATTGAAAAATAGTAAACAAAAAATAAATATATAAGTAAATATATAAATATTACTGATAATAAATAATAATAATAATAAATAATAATAATAATAATTATAATAAATAAATAATAATAAATAAAATAATAATAAATAATAAATAATGAATTCGACATTGCAAAAATATACAAAAAACGTGCTAACCTCACCAAAACTAACCCAAACTAACCTAACCATCACGAAAACCAATGAATTCGACATTGCAAAAATATACACAAAACGTGCTAACCTCACCAAACCTAACCCAACCTAACCTAACCATCACCGAAATTAAAGAATTCGACATTGACAAAACATCCACAAAACGTGCTAACCTCACCAAACCTAACCCAACCTAACCTAACCATCACCGAAATCAAAGAATTCGACATTGCAAAAATATACACAAAACCTGCTAATCTCACCAAACCTAACCCAACCTAACCTAACCATCACCGAAATCAAAAAATTCGACATTGCCAAAATATCCACATAACGTGCTAACCTCACCAAACCTAACCCAACCTTAGCTAACCATCACCGAAATTAATGAATTCGACATTGCAAAAATATACACAAAACGTGCTAACCTCACCAAACCTAACCCAACCTAACCTAACCATCACCGAAATCAAAGAATTCGACATTGCAAAAATATACACAAAACCTGCTAACCTCACCAAACCTAACCCAACCTAACCTAACCATCACCGAAATCAAAGAATTCGACATTGCCAAAATATCCACATAACGTGCTAACCACACCAAACCTAACCAAACCTAAGCTAACCATCACCGAAATTAATGAATTCGACATTGCAAAAATATACACAAAACGTGCTTACCTCACCAAACCTAACCCAACCTAACCTAACCATCACCGAAATAAAAGAATTAGACATTGCAAAAATATACATAAAACGTGCTAACTTCACGAAACTTAACCCAACCTTACCCAACCAACGCCGGAATCAATTAATTCTAGTTTGTATGATTTGCACAAAACTCGCTAACTTCACGAAACCTAACCCAACCTTACATAACCATCACCGAAATCAATGAATTCGACATTACAAAAATATACACAAAACGTGCTAACCTCACCAAACCTAACCCAACCTAACCTTACCATCACGGAAATCAATTAATTCGACATTGCAAAAAATTACACAAAACGTGCTAACCTCACCAAACCTAACCCAACCTAACTTAACCATCACCGAAATCAATGGATTCGACATTGCAAAAATATACACAAAACGTGCTAGCCTCACCAAACCTAACCCAACCTAGCCTAACCATCACCGAAATCAAAGAATTGGACATTGCAAAAATATATTAAAACGTGCTTACTTCACGATATTTACCCAACCTTACCCAACCAACAACGGAATCAATGAATTCCAGATTGTATGATTTTCACAAAACTTGCTAACCTCACGAAACCTAACCCAACCTAACCTTACTATCACCGAAATCAACGAATTCGACATTGCCAAAATATCCACAAAACGTGCGTACCTCACCAACCTAACCCAACCTAACCTAACCATCACCGAAATCGAAAAATTCGACATTGCCAAAATATCCACAAAACGAGCTTACCTCACCAAACCTAACCCAACCTCACCTAACCATCACCAAAATCAAAGAATTTGACATTGCCAAAATATCCACAAAACGTGCTTACCTAACCTTACCTAACCCAACCTAACCTAACAATCACCGAAATCAAAGAATTCGACATTGCAAAAATATCCACAAAACGAGCTTTACTCACCAAACTTAACCCAACCTAACCTATCCATCACCGAAATCAAAGAATTTGACAATGCAGAAATATCCACAAAACTTGCTAATCTCACCAAACCTAACCCAACCTAACCTAACCATCACCGAAAACAATAAATTGGACATTACCACACCAAACCTAACCCAACCTAGCCTAACCATCACCGAAATCAAAGAATTGGCCATTGCAAAAATATATTAAAACGTGCTTACTTCACGAAACTTAACCCAACCTTACCCAACTAACAACGGAATCAATGAATTCCAGATTGTATGATTTTCACAAAACTTGCTAACCTCACGAAACCTAACCCAACCTAACCTTACCATCACCGAAATCAACGAATTCGACATTGCCAAAATAACCACAAAACGTGCTTACCTCACCAACCTAACCCAACCTAACCTAACCATCACCGAAATCAAAGAAATTGACAATGCAGAAATATCCTCAAAACTTGCTAACCTCACCAAACCTAACCCAACCTAACCTAACCATCACCGAAATCGAAGAATTCGACATTGCCAAAATATCCACAAAACGTGTTTACTTCACGAAACTTAACCCAACCTTACCCAATCAACACCGCAATCAATGAATTCCATATTGTATGATTTTCACAAAACTCGCTCACCTCACGAAACCTAACCCAACCTAACCAAACCATCACCGAAAACAATGAATTCGACATTACAAAAATAAACACTAAACGTGCTAACCTCACAAAACCTAACCCAACCTTACCTAACCATCACCGAAGAATTCGACATTGCCAAAAAATACAAAAAACGAGCTAACCTAACCAAACCTAACCCAACCTAACCTAATTATCACGGAAATCAATGAATTCGACATTGCAAAAATATAAAAAAAACTTGCTAACCTCACCAAACCTAACCCAACCTAACCTAACCATCACCGAAATCAAAGAAATCGACAATGCCAAAATATCCACAAAACGTGCTAACCTCACCAAACCTAATCCAACCTAACCTAACCATCACGGAAATCAATGAATTCCACATTGCAAAATAATACACAAAACGTGCTAACTTCACCACAAACCTAACCCAACCCAACCAAACCATCACCGAAATCATAGAAGTGGACATTGCAAAAATATACACTAAACTTGCTAACCTCACCAAACCTAACCCAACCTAACCTAACCATCACCGAAAACAATGAATTCGACATTACAAAAATATACTCTAAACGTGCTAACCTCAACAAACCTAACCCAACCTAACCTAACCATCACCGAAATCGAAGAATTCGAATTTGCCAAAATATCAAAAAAACGAGCTAACCTTACCAAACCTAACCCAACCTAACCTAATCATCACGGAAATAAATGAATTCGACATTGCAAAAATATAAACAAAACTTGCTAACCTCACCAAACCTAACCCAACCTAACCTAACCATCACCGAAATCGAAGAATTCGACATTGCCAAAATATCCACAAAACGAGCTTAACTCACCAAACCTAACCCAACCTAACCTATCCATCACCGAAATCAAAGAATTTGACAATGCAGAAATATCCACAAAACTTGCTAACCTCACCAAACCTAACCCAACCTAACCTAACCATCACCGAAAACAATGAATTCGACATAACAAAAATTAACACTAAACGTGCTTACCTCACAAAACCTTACCCAACCTAACCTAACCATCACCGAAATCAATGGATTCAACATTGCAAAAATATACACAATACGTGCTTACCTCAACAAACCTAACCCAACCTAACCTATCCATCACCGAAATCAAAGAATTTGACAATGCAGAAATATCCACAAAACTTTCTAACCTCACCAAACCTAACCCAACCTAACCTAACTATCAGCGAAATCAAAGAATTGGCATTGCAAAAATATACACAAAACGTTATAATTCACGAAACTTAATCCAACCTTACACAACCAACACCAGAATCAATGAATTCCAGATTGTATGATTTTCACAAAACTCGCTAACCTCACGAAACCCAACCCAACCTAATCAAACCATCACCGAAAACAATGAATTCGACATTACAAAAATATACACTAAACGAGCTAACCTCACCAAACCTAACCCAACCTAACCTAACCATCACCGAAATCGAAGAATTCGAATTTGCCAAAATATCAAAAAAACGAGCTAACCTTACCAAACCTAACCCAACCATACCCAACTAACAACGGAATCAATGAATTCCAGATTGTATGATTTTCACAAAACTTGCTAACCTCACGAAACCTAACCCAACCTAACCTTACCATCACCGAAATCAACGAATTCGACATTGCCAAAATATCCACAAAACGTGCTTACCTCACCAACCTAACCCAACCTAACCTAACCATCACCAAAATCGAAAAATTCAACATTGCCAAAATATCCACAAAACGAGCTTAACTCACCAAACCTAACCCAACCTAACCTAACCATCACAGAAATCAAAGAATTGGCCATTGCAAAAATATATTAAAACGTGCTTACTTCACGAAACTTAACCCAACCTTACCCAACTAACAACGGAATCAATGAATTCCAGATTGTATGATTTTCACAAAACTTGCTAACCTCACGAAACCTAACCTAACCTAACCTAACCTAACCTAACCTAACCTTACCATCACCGAAATCAACGAATTCGACATTGCCAAAATATCCACAAAACGTGCTTACCTCACCAACATACAACCCAACCTAACCTAACCATCACCAAAATCGAAAAATTTAACATTGCCAAAATATCCACAAAACGAGCTTACCTCACCAAACCTAACCCAACCTTAACTAACCATCACAGAAATCAAAGAATTCGACATTGCCAAAATATCCACAAAACGTGATTACCTCACCAAACCTAACCCAACCTAACCTAACCATCACCGAAATCGAAGAATTCGACATTGCCAAAAAATACAAAAAACGAGCTAACCTTAACAAACCTAACCCAACCTTACCCAACTAACAACGGAATCAATGAATTCCAGATTGTATGATTTTCACAAAACTCGCTAACCTCACGAAACCCAACCCAACCTAATCAAACCATCACCGAAAACAATGAATTCGACATTACAAAAATATACACTAAACGTGCTAACCTCACCAAACCTAACCCAACCTAACCTAACCATCACCGAAATCGAAGAATTCGAATTTGCCAAAATATCAAAAAAACGAGCTAACCTTACCAAACCTAACCCAACCATACCCAACTAACAACGGAATCAATGAATTCCAGATTGTATGATTTTCACAAAACTTGCTAACCTCACGAAACCTAACCCAACCTAACCTTACCATCACCGAAATCAACGAATTCGACATTGCCAAAATATCCACAAAACGTGCTTACCTCACCAACCTAACCCAACCTAACCTAACCATCACCAAAATCGAAAAATTCAACATTGCCAAAATATCCACAAAACGAGCTTAACTCACCAAACCTAACCCAACCTAACCTAACCATCACCGAAATCAAAGAATTGGCCATTGCAAAAATATATTAAAACGTGCTTACTTCACGAAACTTAACCCAACCTTACCCAACTAACAACGGAATCAATGAATTCCAGATTGTATGATTTTCACAAAACTTGCTAACCTCACGAAACCTAACCTTACCTAACCTAACCTAACCTAACCTAACCTTACCATCACCGAAATCAACGAATTCGACATTGCCAAAATATCCACAAAACGTGCTTACCTCACCAACCTAACCCAACCTTACCTAACCATCACCAAAATCGAAAAATTCAACATTGCCAAAATATCCACAAAACGAGCTTACCTCACCAAACCTAACCCAACCTTAACTAACCATCACAGAAATCAAAGAATTCGACATTGCCAAAATATCCACAAAACGTGATTACCTCACCAAACCTAACCCAACCTAACCTTACCATCACCGAAATCAACGAATTCGACATTGCCAAAATATCCACAAAACGTGCTTACCTCACCAACCTAACCCAACCTAACCTAACCATCACCAAAATCGAAAAATTCAACATTGCCAAAATATCCACAAAACGAGCTTAACTCACCAAACCTAACCCAACCTAACCTAACCATCACGGAAATCAAGGAATTCGACATTGCAAATTAATACACAAAACGTGCTAACCTCACCAAACCTAACCCAACCTAACCTAACTATCAGCGAAATCAAAGAATTGGCATTGCAAAAATATACACAAAACGTTATAATTCACGATACTTAACCCAACCTTACCTAACCATCACCGAAATCAAAGAATTTGACATTGCCAAAATATCCACAAAACGTACTTACCACACCAAACCTAACCCAACCTAGCCTAACCATCACCGAAATCAAAGAATTGGCCATTGCAAAAATATATAAAAACGTGCTTACTTCACGAAACTTAACCCAACCTTACCCAACTAACAACGGAATCAATGAATTCCAGATTGTATGATTTTCACAAAACTTGCTAACCTCACGAAACCTAACCTTACCTAACCTTACCTAACCTAACCTAACCTTACCATCACCGAAATCAACGAATTCGACATTGCCAAAATATCCACAAAACGTGCTTACCTCACCAACCTAACCCAACCTAACCTAACCATCACCAAAATCGAAAAATTCAACATTGCCAAAATATCCACAAAACGAGCTTACCTCACCAAACCTAACCCAACCTTAACTAACCATCACAGAAATCAAAGAATTCGACATTGCCAAAATATCCACAAAACGTGATTACCTCACCAAACCTAACCCAACCTAACCTAACCATCACCGAAATCGAAGAATTCGACATTGCCAAAAAATACAAAAAACGAGCTAACCTTAACAAACCTAACCCAACTTTACCCAACTAACAACGGAATCAATGAATTCCAGATTGTATGATTTTCACAAAACTTGCTAACCTCACGAAACTTAACCCAACCTAACCTTACCATCACCGAAATCAACGAATTCGACATTGCCAAAATATCCACAAAACGTGCTTACCTCACCAACCTAACCCAACCTAACCTTACCATCAACAAAATCGAAAAATTCAACATTGCCAAAATATCCACAAAACGAGCTTAACTCACCAAACCTAACCCAACCTAACCTAACCATCACCGAAATCAAAGAATTGGCCATTGCAAAAATATATTAAAACGTGCTTACTTCACGAAACTTAACCCAACCTTACCCAACTAACAACGGAATCAATGAATTCCAGATTGTATGATTTTCACAAAACTTGCTAACCTCACGAAACCTAACCTTACCTAACCTAACCTAACCTATCCTAACCTTACCATCACCGAAATCAACGAATTCGACATTGCCAAAATATCCACAAAACGTGCTTACCTCACCAACCTAACCCAACCTTACCTAACCATCACTAAAATCGAAAAATTCAACATTGCCAAAATATCCACAAAACGAGCTTAACTCACCAAACCTAACCCAACCTAACCTAACCATCACGGAAATCAAGGAATTCGACATTGCAAATTAATACACAAAACGTGCTAACCTCACCAAACCTAACCCAACCTAACCTAACTATCAACGAAATCAAAGAATTGGCATTGCAAAAATATACACAAAACGTTATAATTCACGATACTTAACCCAACCTTACCTAACCATCACCGAAATCAAAGAATTTGACATTGCCAAAATATCCACAAAACGTGCTTACCACACCAAACCTAACCCAACCTAGCCTAACCATCACCGAAATCAAAGAATTGGCCATTGCAAAAATATATAAAAACGTGCTTACTTCACGAAACTTAACCCAACCTTACCCAACTAACAACGGAATCAATGAATTCCAGATTGTATGATTTTCACAAAACTTGCTAACCTCACGAAACCTAACCTTACCTAACCTTACCTAACCTAACCTAACCTTACCATCACCGAAATCAACGAATTCGACATTGCCAAAATATCCACAAAACGTGCTTACCTCACCAACCTAACCCAACCTAACCTAACCATCACCAAAATCGAAAAATTCAACATTGCCAAAATATCCACAAAACGAGCTTAACTCACCAAACCTAACCCAACCTAACCTAACCATCACGGAAATCAAGGAATTCGACATTGCAAATTAATACACAAAACGTGCTAACCTCACCAAACCTAACCCAACCTAACCTAACTATCACCGAAATCAAAGAATTGGCATTGCAAAAATATACACAAAACGTTATAATTCACGATACTTAACCCAACCTTACCTAACCATCACCGAAATCAAAGAATTTGACATTGCCAAAATATCCACAAAACGTGCTTACCACACCAAACCTAACCCAACCTAGCCTAACCATCACCGAAATCAAAGAATTGGCCATTGCAAAAATATATAAAAACGTGCTTACTTCACGAAACTTAACCCAACCTTACCCAACTAACAACGGAATCAATGAATTCCAGATTGTATGATTTTCACAAAACTTGCTAACCTCACGAAACCTAACCTTACCTAACCTTACCTAACCTAACCTAACCTTACCATCACCGAAATCAACGAATTCGACATTGCCAAAATATCCACAAAACGTGCTTACCTCACCAACCTAACCCAACCTAACCTAACCATCACCAAAATCGAAAAATTCAACATTGCCAAAATATCCACAAAACGAGCTTAACTCACCAAACCTAACCCAACCTAACCTAACCATCACCGAAAT
The DNA here is from genome assembly GCF_051622035.1 of Arctopsyche grandis. NCBI lineage: Eukaryota > Metazoa > Arthropoda > Insecta > Trichoptera > Hydropsychidae > Arctopsyche > Arctopsyche grandis. The sequence continues at coordinate 12,144,679 of NC_135357.1, forward strand.
CAAAGAATTGGCCATTGCAAAAATATATTAAAACGTGCTTACTTCACGAAACTTAACCCAACCTTACCCAACTAACAACGGAATCAATGAATTCCAGATTGTATGATTTTCACAAAACTTGCTAACCTCACGAAACCTAACCTTACCTAACCTAACCTAACCTAACCTAACCTTACCATCACCGAAATCAACGAATTCGACATTGCCAAAATATCCACAAAACGTGCTTACCTCACCAACCTAACCCAACCTTACCTAACCATCACCAAAATCGAAAAATTCAACACTGCCAAAATATCCACAAAACGAGCTTACCTCACCAAACCTAACCCAACCTTAACTAACCATCACAGAAATCAAAGAATTCGACATTGCCAAAATATCCACAAAACGTGCTTACCTCACCAACCTAACCCAACCTAACCTAACCATCACCAAAATCGAAAAATTCAACATTGCCAAAATATCCACAAAACGAGCTTAACTCACCAAACCTAACCCAACCTAACCTAACCATCACGGAAATCAAGGAATTCGACATTGCAAATTAATACACAAAACGTGCTAACCTCACCAAACCTAACCCAACCTAACCTAACTATCACCGAAATCAAAGAATTGGCATTGCAAAAATATACACAAAACGTTATAATTCACGATACTTAACCCAACCTTACCTAACCATCACCGAAATCAAAGAATTTGACATTGCCAAAATATCCACAAAACGTGCTTACCACACCAAACCTAACCCAACCTAGCCTAACCATCACCGAAATCAAAGAATTGGCCATTGCAAAAATATATAAAAACGTGCTTACTTCACGAAACTTAACCCAACCTTACCCAACTAACAACGGAATCAATGAATTCCAGATTGTATGATTTTCACAAAACTTGCTAACCTCACGAAACCTAACCTTACCTAACCTTACCTAACCTAACCTAACCTTACCATCACCGAAATCAACGAATTCGACATTGCCAAAATATCCACAAAACGTGCTTACCTCACCAACCTAACCCAACCTAACCTAACCATCACCAAAATCGAAAAATTCAACATTGCCAAAATATCCACAAAACGAGCTTACCTCACCAAACCTAACCCAACCTTAACTAACCATCACAGAAATCAAAGAATTCGACATTGCCAAAATATCCACAAAACGTGATTACCTCACCAAACCTAACCCAACCTAACCTAACCATCACCGAAATCGAAGAATTCGACATTGCCAAAAAATACAAAAAACGAGCTAACCTTAACAAACCTAACCTAACCTTACCCAACTAACAACGGAATCAATGAATTCCAGATTGTATGATTTTCACAAAACTTGCTAACCTCACGAAACCTAACCCAACCTAACCTTACCATCACCGAAATCAACGAATTCGACATTGCCAAAATATCCACAAAACGTGCTTACCTCACCAACCTAACCCAACCTAACCTAACCATCACCAAAATCGAAAAATTCAACATTGCCAAAATATCCACAAAACGAGCTTAACTCACCAAACCTAACCCAACCTAACCTAACCATCACCGAAATCAAAGAATTGGCCATTGCAAAAATATATTAAAACGTGCTTACTTCACGAAACTTAACCCAACCTTACCCAACTAACAACGGAATCAATGAATTCCAGATTGTATGATTTTCACAAAACTTGCTAACCTCACGAAACCTAACCTTACCTAACCTAACCTAACCTAACCTAACCTTACCATCACCGAAATCAACGAATTCGACATTGCCAAAATATCCACAAAACGTGCTTACCTCACCAAACTAACCCAACCTTACCTAACCATCACCAAAATCGAAAAATTCAACATTGCCAAAATATCCACAAAACGAGCTTACCTCACCAAACCTAACCCAACCTTAACTAACCATCACAGAAATCAAAGAATTCGACATTGCCAAAATATCCACAAAACGTGATTACCTCACCAAACCTAACCCAACCTAACCTTACCATCACCGAAATCAACGAATTCGACATTGCCAAAATATCCACAAAACGTGCTTACCTCACCAACCTAACCCAACCTAACCTAACCATCACCAAAATCGAAAAATTCAACATTGCCAAAATATCCACAAAACGAGCTTAACTCACCAAACCTAACCCAACCTAACCTAACCATCACGGAAATCAAGGAATTCGACATTGCAAATTAATACACAAAACGTGCTAACCTCACCAAACCTAACCCAACCTAACCTAACTATCACCGAAATCAAAGAATTGGCATTGCAAAAATATACACAAAACGTTATAATTCACGATACTTAACCCAACCTTACCTAACCATCACCGAAATCAAAGAATTTGACATTGCCAAAATATCCACAAAACGAGCTTACCTCACCAAACCTAACCCAACCTTAACTAACCATCACAGAAATCAAAGAATTCGACATTGCCAAAATATCCACAAAACGTGATTACCTCACCAAACCTAACCCAACCTAACCTAACCATCACCGAAATCGAAGAATTCGACATTGCCAAAATATCCACAAAACGAGCTTAACTCACCAAACCTAACCCAACCTAACCTAACCATCACCGAAAACAATGAATTTGACATTACTAAAATAAACACTAAACGTGCTAACCTCACAAAACCTTACCCAACCTTACCTAACCATCACCGAAATCGAAGAATTCGACATTGCCAAAAAATACAAAAAACGAGCTAACCTTAACAAACCTAACCCAACCTAACCTAATTATCACGGAAATCAATGAATTCGACATTGCAAAAATATAAACAAAACTTGCTAACCTCACCAAACCTAACCCAACCTAACCTAACCATCACGGAAATCAAGGAATTCGACATTGCAAATTAATACACAAAACGTGCTAACCTCACCAAACCTAACCCAACCTTACCTAACTATCACCGAAATCAAAGAATTGGCATTGCAAAAATATACACAAAACGTTCTTACTTCACGATACTTAACCCAACCTTACCTAACCATCACCGAAATCAAAGAATTTGACATTGCCAAAATATCCACAAAACGTGCTTACCACACCAAACCTAACCCAACCTAGTCTTACCATCACCGAAATCAAAGAATTGGCCATTGCAAAAATATATAAAAACGTGCTTACTTCACGAAACTTAACCCAACCTTACCCAACTAACAACGGAATCAATGAATTCCAGATTGTATGATTTTCACAAAACTTGCTAACCTCACGAAACCTAACCTTACCTAACCTTACCTAACCTAACCTAACCTTACCATCACCGAAATCAACGAATTCGACATTGCCAAAATATCCACAAAACGTGCTTACCTCACCAACCTAACCCAACCTAACCTAACCATCACCAAAATCGAAAAATTCAACATTGCCAAAATATCCACAAAACGAGCTTAACTCACCAAACCTAACCCAACCTAACCTAACCATCACGGAAATCAAGGAATTCGACATTGCAAATTAATACACAAAACGTGCTAACCTCACCAAACCTAACCCAACCTAACCTTACTATCACCGAAATCAAAGAATTGGCATTGCAAAAATATACACAAAACGTTATAATTCACGATACTTAACCCAACCTTACCTAACCATCACCGAAATCAAAGAATTTGACATTGCCAAAATATCCACAAAACGTGCTTACCACACCAAACCTAACCCAACCTAGCCTAACCATCACCGAAATCAAAGAATTGGCCATTGCAAAAATATATAAAAACGTGCTTACTTCACGAAACTTAACCCAACCTTACCCAACTAACAACGGAATCAATGAATTCCAGATTGTATGATTTTCACAAAACTTGCTAACCTCACGAAACCTAACCTTACCTAACCTTACCTAACCTAACCTAACCTTACCATCACCGAAATCAACGAATTCGACATTGCCAAAATATCCACAAAACGTGCTTACCTCACCAACCTAACCCAACCTAACCTAACCATCACCAAAATCGAAAAATTCAACATTGCCAAAATATCCACAAAACGAGCTTAACTCACCAAACCTAACCCAACCTAACCTAACCATCACCGAAATCAAAGAATTGGCCATTGCAAAAATATATTAAAACGTGCTTACTTCACGAAACTTAACCCAACCTTACCCAACTAACAACGGAATCAATGAATTCCAGATTGTATGATTTTCACAAAACTTGCTAACCTCACGAAACCTAACCTTACCTAACCTAACCTAACCTAACCTAACCTTACCATCACCGAAATCAACGAATTCGACATTGCCAAAATATCCACAAAACGTGCTTACCTCACCAACCTAACCCAACCTTACCTAACCATCACCAAAATCGAAAAATTCAACACTGCCAAAATATCCACAAAACGAGCTTACCTCACCAAACCTAACCCAACCTTAACTAACCATCACAGAAATCAAAGAATTCGACATTGCCAAAATATCCACAAAACGTGCTTACCTCACCAACCTAACCCAACCTAACCTAACCATCACCAAAATCGAAAAATTCAACATTGCCAAAATATCCACAAAACGAGCTTAACTCACCAAACCTAACCCAACCTAACCTAACCATCACGGAAATCAAGGAATTCGACATTGCAAATTAATACACAAAACGTGCTAACCTCACCAAACCTAACCCAACCTAACCTAACTATCACCGAAATCAAAGAATTGGCATTGCAAAAATATACACAAAACGTTATAATTCACGATACTTAACCCAACCTTACCTAACCATCACCGAAATCAAAGAATTTGACATTGCCAAAATATCCACAAAACGTGCTTACCACACCAAACCTAACCCAACCTAGCCTAACCATCACCGAAATCAAAGAATTGGCCATTGCAAAAATATATAAAAACGTGCTTACTTCACGAAACTTAACCCAACCTTACCCAACTAACAACGGAATCAATGAATTCCAGATTGTATGATTTTCACAAAACTTGCTAACCTCACGAAACCTAACCTTACCTAACCTTACCTAACCTAACCTAACCTTACCATCACCGAAATCAACGAATTCGACATTGCCAAAATATCCACAAAACGTGCTTACCTCACCAACCTAACCCAACCTAACCTAACCATCACCAAAATCGAAAAATTCAACATTGCCAAAATATCCACAAAACGAGCTTACCTCACCAAACCTAACCCAACCTTAACTAACCATCACAGAAATCAAAGAATTCGACATTGCCAAAATATCCACAAAACGTGATTACCTCACCAAACCTAACCCAACCTAACCTAACCATCACCGAAATCGAAGAATTCGACATTGCCAAAAAATACAAAAAACGAGCTAACCTTAACAAACCTAACCTAACCTTACCCAACTAACAACGGAATCAATGAATTCCAGATTGTATGATTTTCACAAAACTTGCTAACCTCACGAAACCTAACCCAACCTAACCTTACCATCACCGAAATCAACGAATTCGACATTGCCAAAATATCCACAAAACGTGCTTACCTCACCAACCTAACCCAACCTAACCTAACCATCACCAAAATCGAAAAATTCAACATTGCCAAAATATCCACAAAACGAGCTTAACTCACCAAACCTAACCCAACCTAACCTAACCATCACCGAAATCAAAGAATTGGCCATTGCAAAAATATATAAAAACGTGCTTACTTCACGAAACTTAACCCAACCTTACCCAACTAACAACGGAATCAATGAATTCCAGATTGTATGATTTTCACAAAACTTGCTAACCTCACGAAACCTAACCTTACCTAACCTAACCTTACCTAACCTAACCTTACCATCACCGAAATCAACGAATTCGACATTGCCAAAATATCCACAAAACGTGCTTACCTCACCAACCTAACCCAACCTTACCTAACCATCACCAAAATCGAAAAATTCAACATTGCCAAAATATCCACAAAACGAGCTTACCTCACCAAACCTAACCCAACCTTAACTAACCATCACAGAAATCAAAGAATTCGACATTGCCAAAATATCCACAAAACGTGATTACCTCACCAAACCTAACCCAACCTAACCTTACCATCACCGAAATCAACGAATTCGACATTGCCAAAATATCCACAAAACGTGCTTACCTCACCAACCTAACCCAACCTAACCTAACCATCACCAAAATCGAAAAATTCAACATTGCCAAAATATCCACAAAACGAGCTTAACTCACCAAACCTAACCCAACCTAACCTAACCATCACGGAAATCAAGGAATTCGACATTGCAAATTAATACACAAAACGTGCTAACCTCACCAAACCTAACCCAACCTAACCTAACTATCACCGAAATCAAAGAATTGGCATTGCAAAAATATACACAAAACGTTATAATTCACGATACTTAACCCAACCTTACCTAACCATCACCGAAATCAAAGAATTTGACATTGCCAAAATATCCACAAAACGAGCTTACCTCACCAAACCTAACCCAACCTTAACTAACCATCACAGAAATCAAAGAATTCGACATTGCCAAAATATCCACAAAACGTGATTACCTCACCAAACCTAACCCAACCTAACCTAACCATCACCGAAATCGAAGAATTCGACATTGCCAAAATATCCACAAAACGAGCTTAACTCACCAAACCTAACCCAACCTAACCTAACCATCACCGAAAACAATGAATTTGACATTACTAAAATAAACACTAAACGTGCTAACCTCACAAAACCTTACCCAACCTTACCTAACCATCACCGAAATCGAAGAATTCGACATTGCCAAAAAATACAAAAAACGAGCTAACCTTAACAAACCTTACCCAACCTAACCTAATTATCACGGAAATCAATGAATTCGACATTGCAAAAATATAAACAAAACTTGCTAACCTCACCAAACCTAACCCAACCTAACCTAACCATCACGGAAATCAAGGAATTCGACATTGCAAATTAATACACAAAACGTGCTAACCTCACCAAACCTAACCCAACCTTACCTATCTATCACCGAAATCAAAGAATTGGCATTGCAAAAATATACACAAAACGTTCTTACTTCACGATACTTAACCCAACCTTACCTAACCATCACCGAAATCAAAGAATTTGACATTGCCAAAATATCCACAAAACGTGCTTACCACACCAAACCTAACCCAACCTAGTCTTACCATCACCGAAATCAAAGAATTGGCCATTGCAAAAATATATAAAAACGTGCTTACTTCACGAAACTTAACCCAACCTTACCCAACTAACAACGGAATCAATGAATTCCAGATTGTATGATTTTCACAAAACTTGCTAACCTCACGAAACCTAACCTTACCTAACCTAACCTAACCTAACCTAACCTTACCATCACCGAAATCAACGAATTCGACATTTCTTAAATATCCACAAAACGTGCTTACCTCACCAACCTAACCCAACCTAACCTAACCATCACCAAAATCGAAAAATTCAACATTGCCAAAATATCCACAAAACGAGCTTACCTCACCAAACCTAACCCAACCTTAACTAACCATCACAGAAATCAAAGAATTCGACATTGCCAAAATATCCACAAAACGTGATTACCTCACCAAACCTAACCCAACCTAACCTAACCATCACCGAAATCGAAGAATTCGACATTGCCAAAAAATACAAAAAACGAGCTAACCTTAACAAACCTAACCCAACCTAACCTAATTATCACGGAAATCAATGAATTCGACATTGCAAAAATATAAACAAAACTTGCTAACCTCACCAAACCTAACCCAACCTAACCTAACCATCACCGAAATCAAAGAATTCGACATTGCCAAAATATCCACAAAACGTGCTAACCTCACCAAACCTAACCCAACCTAACCTAACTATCACCGAAATCAAAGAATTGGCATTGCAAAAATATACACAAAACGTTCTCACTTCACGAAACTTAACCCAACCTTACCTTACCTACACCGGAATCAATGAATTCCAGATTGTATGATTTTCACAAAACTCGCTAACCTCACGAAACCCAACCCAACCTAACCAAACCATCACCGAAAACAATGAATTCGACATTACAAAAATATACACTAAACGTGCTAACCTCACCAAACCTAACCCAACCTAACCTAACCATCACCGAAATCGAAGAATTCGAATTTGCCAAAATATCAAAAAAACGAGCTAACCTTACCAAACCTAACCCAACCTAACCTAATCATCACGGAAATCAGTGAATTCGACATTGCAAAAATATAAACTAAACTTGCTAACCTCACCAAACTAACCCAACCTAACCTAACCATCACCGAAATCAAAGAATTCGACATTGCCAAAATATCCACAAAACGTGCTTACTTCACGAAACTTAATCCAACCTTACACAACCAACACCAGAATCAATGAATTCCAGATTGTATGATTTTCACAAAACTCGCTAACCTCACGAAACCCAACCCAACTTAACCAAACCATCACCGAAAACAATGAATTCGACATTACAAAAATATACTCTAAACGTGCTAACCTCAACAAACCTAACCCAACCTAACCTAACCATCACCGAAATCGAAGAATTCGAATTTGCCAAAATATCAAAAAAACGAGCTAACCTTACCAAACCTAACCCAACCTAACCTAATCATCACGGAAATAAATGAATTCGACATTGCAAAAATATAAACAAAACTTGCTAACCTCACCAAACCTAACCCAACCTAACCTAACCATCACCGAAATCAAAGAAATCGACAATGCCAAAATATCCACAAAACGTGCTAACCTCACCAAACCTAATCCAACCTAACCTAACCATCACGGAAATCAATGAATTCCACATTGCAAAATAATACACAAAACGTGCTAACTTCACCACAAACCTAACCCAACCCAAACAAACCATCACCGAAATCATAGAAGTGGACATTGCAAAAATATACACTAAACTTGCTAACCTCACCAAACCTAACCCAACCTAACCTAACCATCACCGAAATCGAAGAATTCGACATTGCCAAAATATCCACAAAACGAGCTTAACTCACCAAACCTAACCCAACCTAACCTATCCATCACCGAAATCAAAGAATTTGACAATGCAGAAATATCCACAAAACTTGCTAACCTCACCAAACCTAACCCAACCTAACCTAACCATCACCGAAAACAATGAATTCGACATAACAAAAATTAACACTAAACGTGCTTACCTCACAAAACCTTACCCAACCTAACCTAACCATCACCGAAATCAATGGATTCAACATTGCAAAAATATACACAATACGTGCTTACCTCAACAAACCTAACCCAACCTAACCTATCCATCACCGAAATCAAAGAATTTGACAATGCAGAAATATCCACAAAACTTTCTAACCTCACCAAACCTAACCCAACCTAACCTGACTGGACAATCTTCATGTTGTTATGGTCGCTCCCCACCTAATATTTAATATAAATGTATAAACAGAGGGCTACCAACGGTGCACTGCGTTCATTTAATAGTTAGTATCAGTTAAACATTCAATAGGTGATGTGCCAATCACCATACACCAGCCGGCAGTCCCTCTTCTATTTCTTGTAATAAAGGAAAGTAAAACCGACAAGAAAGGAGTCATTATTACTCAATTACGTAATTTTCCATGGTCCTTCGAAACGGATTGCATGATTTTATCTGCAAGAGCCAACATAAGTCAATGATCACTCCTTTCTGTCCGAATTATTGTCACATTTATTCCATTGTGTATACATATTTCTGCTTCTGTGCGTTAGGGTTGCCAAAAATTTTACTGATGATACAGTTTTAAATACATAAAATAATAATTTCCTCCATGAATGCTTTCGCGTGAACGATTGTTTCTTTTTTTTGTATTATCATTTAATTCTAATTATTATATAGAAAAGTTACGATTATTGTTCACGTTCGCGAATATTCAGCTGCTTCTGAATACTAACTTCCTCAATTCTGACTTCGTGAATACGAACGATCTTGAGCTTTGTTAGATTCACAAGTTGGGAATTTCATAGAAATCCAGTAATTTTAAATACTAATGCCCTCAATTCTGACTTCATGAATGTGAATGATCTTGAGCGGTATTAGGTGTTTATTAAGTATTTCACGCTTTCGTGCGAATATTCAGCTGCTTCTGAATACTAACTTCCTCAATTCTGACTTCGTGAATACGAACGATCTTGAGCTTTGTTAGATTCACGAGTTGGTAATTTCATAGAAATCCAGTAACTTTAAATACTAATGCCCTCAATTCTGACTTCATGAAGGTGAATGATCTTGAGCGGTATTAGGTATTTGTTAAGTATTTCACGCTTTCGTGCGAATATGGAATTTTTTTAAATAGTTTTCTGTTGTTCAATTTGAATATTGAACAGTTCTCCTTTTGGGACAGATTTGTCACATTGTTCTAAATATTGTACGTGAGTCGCGTAGATCGATTACATGTACATGTTTGTCATTTTAAACAGGTGACAATTATACATATGTATGTACATATAAGTACGAGATAAATAAATTAATTTAGGAATCCAATTATAAAGTTTAAGTTAAATTAGTAAAACTGTAAATTTACTAAATAAATATAGATTATAAATGAACAGTTACTTTAATTTTCGTAAATGAAATTTCACGACGATAAAATAGATATAGTATACTTTTACAACAATTTATACTTGCAACATTCTAGAAAATACACAACATTACAACAATAACCGAATAAATCGAAACATCACATTTTCACACATCTATAATAATCAAGTTATTTTATTATTATTACTTTTTTTCTCAACATCATGGCTAGTTACGAAGTATTAAAAAAAAATAGATCCAAAGCATATGAAATTCTGTCAAAGGCTATAAAAGAATTAAAAGATTGTCCAAATTTGGGTGTAATTCAGCGTAAGGTATCACTGGTAGAAACTTATAAAGGAAAATTCGAAGAGGCACAGTTGGGTATAAATTTGGGTGATTTTGAAAATGAACAAGATAGAGATATGCATGAAAACAGATATTTTAAGGCTTATGATGAATTCACGGATATGGCTAATCATATGATTGATGATAGATCAAGACAAATCGTAAAACAAAAAAAAATTTTTTTTTCGGAAACAAACGTAACTAATTTATGTCCCCTAAATGTACCTAATTTCACTGGCACCCAAGAATCCTGGGGTGAATTCAGAGACATGTTCATTTCACTTATTCATAATAATTCTGATCTAAATAATATATCAAAACTTGCTTATCTTAAAAAATCACTACAAGGTTCAGCTATGCAAGTCATTCAAGGACTAGAAAATACGGAAGAAAATTACACCATCGCGTGGGAACTGTTAGTAGAGCGATATAATCATTCTAGGATGATAATTAAAACAAAAATAAATTCAATGTTTAACTTAAGGGCAATTCAAAGGGAAAATTACACAGATTTACGTCATTTAATTGACGAAATAACGATAAATATACGAACATTACAAACAATGGGACAACCAATAAAGCACTGGGATAGCATATTAATATGCATAGTATTATCTAAGTTACCCGTACGAATGCAAATCGAATGGGAGAATACCTTACCAAACAAAGACATGCCAGCTTATGATTCATTAAAAAATTTTTTAGAAAATCGTTGCTCAGTACTACAATCAATAGATGCAAGTAATTCAAAACCAGTTTATCAAAATAATAATGATTTTTCTGTAAGAACATATAATAGACAAACTAGAAATTTTGAAAGTATTAAAAAAAAACGTTGTCACTTTTGCGATCGAGAACATTTTACAGCTAGCTGTCCAATTTTAACAAAACAAACGCCACTAGAGAGACGACGATCTGCTACAGAAAAGAAATTATGTTTTAGATGTCTTAATAGTGGTCACATGTGGGAAAACTGTCATTCAAAATTCACTTGTAAAGATTGCAATAGGGCTCATCATACACTATTACATATCCCACAAACATCTATTGTTGAAGAAACAAACTTCTCTCCTCAAACATATACAAACATAGGTACATTTCACAACGCCTTACTAGCTACCGCCTCAGTTCTTTTAAAGGATCATGACGGAAAATTTCATAAGTGTAGAGCTCTACTAGATCCAGGATCTCAAACTAATTATATTACAGCCAAATTAGCTAGGAATTTGAAAATAAAACAGAATCATGTCCACATACCAATAACTATGCTGCAAGGTGTGACAACAAACACAACAAATTCAATAAATACAATAATTAATTCAGAAGTCTCTAATTTTTCATCGGATATCACATTCTTAATTTTAAATTCAATTACCGGAATGTTGCCAAACGAAAATATAAATAAATCGATTTTAAATATTCCTAAAAATATCAACATGTCCGATAAATATTGGCATAAACCAGGTCAAATTGACGTTTTGCTCGGAGCACACATATTTTGGAAAACATTAAAGACAGAGAAAGTAGATTTAGGGCAGAATCAGCCCACCATGTTCGAAACAGAATTTGGGTGGATTATTTCCGGAAGGATTCCAACATTAAAATCATCATCAATTACATGTAACTTATCAATAGCGAAATTAAACAATCAAGTAAAGCAATTATGGGAAATTGAAGAAGTACCAGAAATACTTCCGAGATCGTCAGAGGAAACCAAATCTGAACAACATTTCAAAGATAATGTTTCGAGACTACCATCAGGGAGATTCTCAGTTAAATTACCATTTAAAAGCTCACCAAATGATTTAGGTAATTCTTTATGTGTGGCGGAGAAAAGATTACTGGCTTTTACTGGAACAAATACCATTAAAAAATACTGGCTTTTAAATGGAACAAACACCATTAAAGGAACATTACGTAAATGTATCACATGTTTTAAGAGTAAACCTATTATTATAGGTCAATTGATGGGTGACTTACCATCGTCTCGAATAATTCCAAAACCTCCTTTTCATCATTACGGGGTTGATTATGCCGGTCCATTTGCAATTAAGAATGGAACTTTGAGAAACTCCAAAATCACCAAATGTTATGTTTGCATTTTTATCTGTTTCGTAACAAAAGCAGTACACATGGAAGTTGTTAGCGATTTAACTACAGTTGCGTTTTTGAATTGTTTTAAACGATTTGTCGCGCGTCGCGGAAAGCCAGCTATCATGTGGTCGGACAACGGGACAAATTTTGTCGGAGCCAAGCGAGAACTAGGACGAATATTGCAGAATTTATTTTCAGAAAATTCCTTTAATCAAATAATTAGTTATGCGTTTACGGAAGGCATTCAATGGAATTTTATTCCGCCTCGATCACCTCACATGGGAGATATTTGGGAATCGGCCGTTAAACAATTGAAGTATCATCTAAAAAGAATAATAAATTCAGTAAATTTAACGTTCGAATCATTGGCAACTGTAATTGCACAGATAGAAGCATGTCTAAACTCCCGTCCTCTTACACCCATATCAAATGATCCTAAAGACCTTAATCCTTTGACTCCCGGTCATTTCTTAATTGGACGACCATTATTGGCCATTCCTCAATCAAGAGTAATAGAAACCACTAATATCAAACATCAATATCTTCAGATGACCAAGGCAACTTCTGAATTTTGGAATAGATGGTCACTGGATTACATTTCGGCATTACAAATAAGAAATAAATGGAAACAACAAAAAATTGGAGATTTAGTTGTGATAAAAGAAGAGGGACTGCTAACAACTGCATGGGCTTTAGGCAGAGTCAGACAAATCTATCCAGGCGGAGACAGATTAATCAGAGTAGCAGAATTAACAACAAAAAACGGAATCACGAGAAGGGCCATTTCCAAATTGGCTGTTCTTCCCATCGATGACAACAACTTATCATCATGTTCTGAAAAAGAATAATATTTTTATCTCAACACATCATTGCCCTTTTTAACAAAGGTCAACTTCCAGTGCTCAACAGTTCTTGCTTTCGGAAAGACCAGTCAACAGCACATCTGTCTGGGAAGGTCATTGTTCCGGATGTCATCAATACTTCTGTTCTGGGGAAAGTCAATCTCCTGATTTAAACATCATCATCCGTTTTCTGGGAGTGACGGCAGATCATCTGTCTTCTGGGAGAGACATCTTCTGAATGTCGGCATCTCAACTGACTTCTAGGAGGAACAACTTCTGAATATCTGCATTTCATCTATCTTCTGGGAGACACATCTTCTGGACGTCAGCATCTCAACTTTCTACTGGGAGAGACATCTCCTGTATGTTAGCATATCATCAGCAGCTCATCTGCCTTCAGAGGAAGGCCATATCCAGAGCTTCTTTCATCTGCCTTCCGAGGAAGGCCATCTCCAAGATACATCCATTAGTGCAAAGGTTATTTAGTGATAAAAAAAATATATATATATATATATATATATATATATATATATATATATATATATATATATACATGTATGTAAAAATAATAGTGTGAAAGTGCATTAAAATTGAAAATAATATTTAAAAACAAACAAACTTCAAAATAATAAACATAAACAAATAAATGTCAAAATAAAAATAAACAAATAAACATCAAAAATATAAACAATAAACAAACTATTTCATTTCTACAATGAGACTTTTCAAATAATTCATTTCAGTTATATACAGTCCACTACACATAGTTTTTTTATGATATTATGCATGTTAAAACAAATATTTAAATAATTGTTTAATTATTTTTTACTCATTTTATTTTTTACTAATTTTAAGATTGAGATTTGATTTTCATATACAGTCCACTATAGCGTTTTATCATTTTTATGCATGTTAAAGTAGATTTATATAGTATCAATTGAATTATCTTTAACACTAAGATTGTCTTTTTAGTATATAAGTCAATTAATTTCCTTATAGGGGGGAACCTCACCAAACCTAACCCAACCTAACCTAACCATCACCGAAATCGAAGAATTCGACATTGCCAAAATATCCACAAAACGAGCTTAACTCACCAAACCTAACCCAACCTAACCTATCCATCACCGAAATCAAAGAATTTGACAATGCAGAAATATCCACAAAACTTGCTAACCTCACCAAACCTAACCCAACCTAACCTAACCATCACCGAAAACAATGAATTCGACATAACAAAAATTAACACTAAACGTGCTTACCTCACAAAACCTTACCCAACCTAACCTAACCATCACCGAAATCAATGGATTCAACATTGCAAAAATATACACAATACGTGCTTACCTCAACAAACCTAACCCAACCTAACCTATCCATCACCGAAATCAAAGAATTTGACAATGCAGAAATATCCACAAAACTTTCTAACCTCACCAAACCTAACCCAACCTAACCTGACTGGACAATCTTCATGTTGTTATGGTCGCTCCCCACCTAATATTTAATATAAATGTATAAACAGAGGGCTACCAACGGTGCACTGCGTTCATTTAATAGTTAGTATCAGTTAAACATTCAATAGGTGATGTGCCAATCACCATACACCAGCCGGCAGTCCCTCTTCTATTTCTTGTAATAAAGGAAAGTAAAACCGACAAGAAAGGAGTCATTATTACTCAATTACGTAATTTTCCATGGTCCTTCGAAACGGATTGCATGATTTTATCTGCAAGAGCCAACATAAGTCAATGATCACTCCTTTCTGTCCGAATTATTGTCACATTTATTCCATTGTGTATACATATTTCTGCTTCTGTGCGTTAGGGTTGCCAAAAATTTTACTGATGATACAGTTTTAAATACATAAAATAATAATTTCCTCCATGAATGCTTTCGCGTGAACGATTGTTTCTTTTTTTTGTATTATCATTTAATTCTAATTATTATATAGAAAAGTTACGATT
Source organism: Arctopsyche grandis (assembly GCF_051622035.1). NCBI lineage: Eukaryota > Metazoa > Arthropoda > Insecta > Trichoptera > Hydropsychidae > Arctopsyche > Arctopsyche grandis. The sequence continues at coordinate 12,160,487 of NC_135357.1, forward strand.
ATTGTTCACGTTCGCGAATATTCAGCTGCTTCTGAATACTAACTTCCTCAATTCTGACTTCGTGAATACGAACGATCTTGAGCTTTGTTAGATTCACAAGTTGGGAATTTCATAGAAATCCAGTAATTTTAAATACTAATGCCCTCAATTCTGACTTCATGAATGTGAATGATCTTGAGCGGTATTAGGTGTTTATTAAGTATTTCACGCTTTCGTGCGAATATTCAGCTGCTTCTGAATACTAACTTCCTCAATTCTGACTTCGTGAATACGAACGATCTTGAGCTTTGTTAGATTCACGAGTTGGTAATTTCATAGAAATCCAGTAACTTTAAATACTAATGCCCTCAATTCTGACTTCATGAAGGTGAATGATCTTGAGCGGTATTAGGTATTTGTTAAGTATTTCACGCTTTCGTGCGAATATGGAATTTTTTTAAATAGTTTTCTGTTGTTCAATTTGAATATTGAACAGTTCTCCTTTTGGGACAGATTTGTCACATTGTTCTAAATATTGTACGTGAGTCGCGTAGATCGATTACATGTACATGTTTGTCATTTTAAACAGGTGACAATTATACATATGTATGTACATATAAGTACGAGATAAATAAATTAATTTAGGAATCCAATTATAAAGTTTAAGTTAAATTAGTAAAACTGTAAATTTACTAAATAAATATAGATTATAAATGAACAGTTACTTTAATTTTCGTAAATGAAATTTCACGACGATAAAATAGATATAGTATACTTTTACAACAATTTATACTTGCAACATTCTAGAAAATACACAACATTACAACAATAACCGAATAAATCGAAACATCACATTTTCACACATCTATAATAATCAAGTTATTTTATTATTATTACTTTTTTTCTCAACATCATGGCTAGTTACGAAGTATTAAAAAAAAATAGATCCAAAGCATATGAAATTCTGTCAAAGGCTATAAAAGAATTAAAAGATTGTCCAAATTTGGGTGTAATTCAGCGTAAGGTATCACTGGTAGAAACTTATAAAGGAAAATTCGAAGAGGCACAGTTGGGTATAAATTTGGGTGATTTTGAAAATGAACAAGATAGAGATATGCATGAAAACAGATATTTTAAGGCTTATGATGAATTCACGGATATGGCTAATCATATGATTGATGATAGATCAAGACAAATCGTAAAACAAAAAAAAATTTTTTTTTCGGAAACAAACGTAACTAATTTATGTCCCCTAAATGTACCTAATTTCACTGGCACCCAAGAATCCTGGGGTGAATTCAGAGACATGTTCATTTCACTTATTCATAATAATTCTGATCTAAATAATATATCAAAACTTGCTTATCTTAAAAAATCACTACAAGGTTCAGCTATGCAAGTCATTCAAGGACTAGAAAATACGGAAGAAAATTACACCATCGCGTGGGAACTGTTAGTAGAGCGATATAATCATTCTAGGATGATAATTAAAACAAAAATAAATTCAATGTTTAACTTAAGGGCAATTCAAAGGGAAAATTACACAGATTTACGTCATTTAATTGACGAAATAACGATAAATATACGAACATTACAAACAATGGGACAACCAATAAAGCACTGGGATAGCATATTAATATGCATAGTATTATCTAAGTTACCCGTACGAATGCAAATCGAATGGGAGAATACCTTACCAAACAAAGACATGCCAGCTTATGATTCATTAAAAAATTTTTTAGAAAATCGTTGCTCAGTACTACAATCAATAGATGCAAGTAATTCAAAACCAGTTTATCAAAATAATAATGATTTTTCTGTAAGAACATATAATAGACAAACTAGAAATTTTGAAAGTATTAAAAAAAAACGTTGTCACTTTTGCGATCGAGAACATTTTACAGCTAGCTGTCCAATTTTAACAAAACAAACGCCACTAGAGAGACGACGATCTGCTACAGAAAAGAAATTATGTTTTAGATGTCTTAATAGTGGTCACATGTGGGAAAACTGTCATTCAAAATTCACTTGTAAAGATTGCAATAGGGCTCATCATACACTATTACATATCCCACAAACATCTATTGTTGAAGAAACAAACTTCTCTCCTCAAACATATACAAACATAGGTACATTTCACAACGCCTTACTAGCTACCGCCTCAGTTCTTTTAAAGGATCATGACGGAAAATTTCATAAGTGTAGAGCTCTACTAGATCCAGGATCTCAAACTAATTATATTACAGCCAAATTAGCTAGGAATTTGAAAATAAAACAGAATCATGTCCACATACCAATAACTATGCTGCAAGGTGTGACAACAAACACAACAAATTCAATAAATACAATAATTAATTCAGAAGTCTCTAATTTTTCATCGGATATCACATTCTTAATTTTAAATTCAATTACCGGAATGTTGCCAAACGAAAATATAAATAAATCGATTTTAAATATTCCTAAAAATATCAACATGTCCGATAAATATTGGCATAAACCAGGTCAAATTGACGTTTTGCTCGGAGCACACATATTTTGGAAAACATTAAAGACAGAGAAAGTAGATTTAGGGCAGAATCAGCCCACCATGTTCGAAACAGAATTTGGGTGGATTATTTCCGGAAGGATTCCAACATTAAAATCATCATCAATTACATGTAACTTATCAATAGCGAAATTAAACAATCAAGTAAAGCAATTATGGGAAATTGAAGAAGTACCAGAAATACTTCCGAGATCGTCAGAGGAAACCAAATCTGAACAACATTTCAAAGATAATGTTTCGAGACTACCATCAGGGAGATTCTCAGTTAAATTACCATTTAAAAGCTCACCAAATGATTTAGGTAATTCTTTATGTGTGGCGGAGAAAAGATTACTGGCTTTTACTGGAACAAATACCATTAAAAAATACTGGCTTTTAAATGGAACAAACACCATTAAAGGAACATTACGTAAATGTATCACATGTTTTAAGAGTAAACCTATTATTATAGGTCAATTGATGGGTGACTTACCATCGTCTCGAATAATTCCAAAACCTCCTTTTCATCATTACGGGGTTGATTATGCCGGTCCATTTGCAATTAAGAATGGAACTTTGAGAAACTCCAAAATCACCAAATGTTATGTTTGCATTTTTATCTGTTTCGTAACAAAAGCAGTACACATGGAAGTTGTTAGCGATTTAACTACAGTTGCGTTTTTGAATTGTTTTAAACGATTTGTCGCGCGTCGCGGAAAGCCAGCTATCATGTGGTCGGACAACGGGACAAATTTTGTCGGAGCCAAGCGAGAACTAGGACGAATATTGCAGAATTTATTTTCAGAAAATTCCTTTAATCAAATAATTAGTTATGCGTTTACGGAAGGCATTCAATGGAATTTTATTCCGCCTCGATCACCTCACATGGGAGATATTTGGGAATCGGCCGTTAAACAATTGAAGTATCATCTAAAAAGAATAATAAATTCAGTAAATTTAACGTTCGAATCATTGGCAACTGTAATTGCACAGATAGAAGCATGTCTAAACTCCCGTCCTCTTACACCCATATCAAATGATCCTAAAGACCTTAATCCTTTGACTCCCGGTCATTTCTTAATTGGACGACCATTATTGGCCATTCCTCAATCAAGAGTAATAGAAACCACTAATATCAAACATCAATATCTTCAGATGACCAAGGCAACTTCTGAATTTTGGAATAGATGGTCACTGGATTACATTTCGGCATTACAAATAAGAAATAAATGGAAACAACAAAAAATTGGAGATTTAGTTGTGATAAAAGAAGAGGGACTGCTAACAACTGCATGGGCTTTAGGCAGAGTCAGACAAATCTATCCAGGCGGAGACAGATTAATCAGAGTAGCAGAATTAACAACAAAAAACGGAATCACGAGAAGGGCCATTTCCAAATTGGCTGTTCTTCCCATCGATGACAACAACTTATCATCATGTTCTGAAAAAGAATAATATTTTTATCTCAACACATCATTGCCCTTTTTAACAAAGGTCAACTTCCAGTGCTCAACAGTTCTTGCTTTCGGAAAGACCAGTCAACAGCACATCTGTCTGGGAAGGTCATTGTTCCGGATGTCATCAATACTTCTGTTCTGGGGAAAGTCAATCTCCTGATTTAAACATCATCATCCGTTTTCTGGGAGTGACGGCAGATCATCTGTCTTCTGGGAGAGACATCTTCTGAATGTCGGCATCTCAACTGACTTCTAGGAGGAACAACTTCTGAATATCTGCATTTCATCTATCTTCTGGGAGACACATCTTCTGGACGTCAGCATCTCAACTTTCTACTGGGAGAGACATCTCCTGTATGTTAGCATATCATCAGCAGCTCATCTGCCTTCAGAGGAAGGCCATATCCAGAGCTTCTTTCATCTGCCTTCCGAGGAAGGCCATCTCCAAGATACATCCATTAGTGCAAAGGTTATTTAGTGATAAAAAAAAAATATATATATATATATATATATATATATATATATATATACATGTATGTAAAAATAATAGTGTGAAAGTGCATTAAAATTGAAAATAATATTTAAAAACAAACAAACTTCAAAATAATAAACATAAACAAATAAATGTCAAAATAAAAATAAACAAATAAACATCAAAAATATAAACAATAAACAAACTATTTCATTTCTACAATGAGACTTTTCAAATAATTCATTTCAGTTATATACAGTCCACTACACATAGTTTTTTTATGATATTATGCATGTTAAAACAAATATTTAAATAATTGTTTAATTATTTTTTACTCATTTTATTTTTTACTAATTTTAAGATTGAGATTTGATTTTCATATACAGTCCACTATAGCGTTTTATCATTTTTATGCATGTTAAAGTAGATTTATATAGTATCAATTGAATTATCTTTAACACTAAGATTGTCTTTTTAGTATATAAGTCAATTAATTTCCTTATAGGGGGGAGTATGGACAATCTTCATGTTGTTATGGTCGCTCCCCACCTAATATTTAATATAAATGTATAAACAGAGGGCTACCAACGGTGCACTGCGTTCATTTAATAGTTAGTATCAGTTAAACATTCAATAGGTGATGTGCCAATCACCATACACCAGCCGGCAGTCCCTCTTCTATTTCTTGTAATAAAGGAAAGTAAAACCGACAAGAAGGGAGTCATTATTACTCAATTACGTAATTTTCCACTGACCATCACCAAAATCAAAGAATTCGACATTGCCAAAGTATCCACAAAACGTGCTTACTTCACAAAACTTAATCCAACCTTACACAACCAACACCAGAATCAATGAATTCCAGATTGTATGATTTTCACAAAACTCGCTAACCTCACGAATACCAACCCAACCTAACCAAACCATCACCGAAAACAATGAATTCGACATTACAAAAATATACACTAAACGTGCTAACCTCACCAAACCTAACCCAACCTAACCTAACCATCACCGAAATCGAAGAATTCGAATTTGCCAAAATATCAAAAAAACGAGCTAACCTTACCAAACCTAACCCAACCTTACCCAACTAACAACGGAATCAATGAATTCCAGATTGTATGATTTTCACAAAACTTGCTAACCTCACGAAACCTAACCCAACCTAACCTTACCATCACCGAAATCAACGAATTCGACATTGCCAAAATATCCACAAAACGTGCTTACCTCACCAACCTAACCCAACCTAACCTAACCATCACCAAAATCGAAAAATTCAACATTGCCAAAATATCCACAAAACGAGCTTAACTCACCAAACCTAACCCAACCTAACATAACCATCACCGAAATCAAAGAATTGGCCATTGCAAAAATATATTAAAACGTGCTTACTTCACGAAACTTAACCCAACCTTACCCAACTAACAACGGAATCAAAAAATTCCAGATTGTATGATTTTCACAAAACTTGCTAACCTCACGAAACCTAACCTAACCTAACCTAACCTAACCTAACCTAACCTAACCTTACCATCACCGAAATCAACGAATTCGACATTGCCAAAATATCCACAAAACGTGCTTACCTCACCAACATAACCCAACCTAACCTAACCATCACCAAAATCGAAAAATTTAACATTGCCAAAATATCCACAAAACGAGCTTACCTCACCAAACCTAACCCAACCTTAACTAACCATCACAGAAATCAAAGAATTCGACATTGCCAAAATATCCACAAAACGTGATTACCTCACCAAACCTAACCCAACCTAACCTAACCATCACCGAAATCAAAGAATTCGACATTGCCAAAATATCCACAAAACGAGCTTAACTCACCAAACCTAACCCAACCTAACCTATCCATCACCGAAATCAAAGAATTTGACAATGCAGAAATATCCACAAAACTTGCTAACCTCACCAAACCTAACCCAACCTAACCTAACCATCACCGAAAACAATGAATTCGACATAACAAAAATAAACACTAAACGTGCTTACCTCACAAAACCTTACCCAACCTTACCTAACCATCACCGAAATCAAAGAATTCGACATTGCCAAAAAGTACAAAAAACGAGCTAACCTTAACAAACCTAACCCAACCTAACCTAATTATCACGGAAATCAATGAATTCGACATTGCAAAAATATAAACAAAACTTGCTAACCTCACCAAACCTAACCCAACCTAACCTAACCATCACGGAAATCAAGGAATTCGACATTGCAAATTAATACACAAAACGTGCTAACCTCACCAAACCTAACCCAACCTAACCTAACTATCACCGAAATCAAAGAATTGGCATTGCAAAAATATACACAAAACGTTCTTACTTCACGAAACTTAACCCAACCTTACCTAACCATCACCGAAATCAAAGAATTTGACATTGCCAAAATATCCACAAAACGTGCTTACCACACCAAACCTAACCCAACCTAGCCTAACCATCACCGAAATCAAAGAATTGGCCATTGCAAAAATATATAAAAACGTGCTTACTTCACGAAACTTAACCCAACCTTACCCAACTAACAACGGAATCAATGAATTCCAGATTGTATGATTTTCACAAAACTTGCTAACCTCACGAAACCTAACCTTACCTAACCTAACCTAACGTAACCTAACCTTACCATCACCGAAATCAACGAATTCGACATTGCCAAAATATCCACAAAACGTGCTTACCTCACCAACCTAACCCAACCTAACCTAACCATCACCAAAATCGAAAAATTCAACATTGCCAAAATATCCACAAAACGAGCTTACCTCACCAAACCTAACCCAACCTTAACTAACCATCACAGAAATCAAAGAATTCGACATTGCCAAAATATCCACAAAACGTGATTACCTCACCAAACCTAACCCAACCTAACCTAACCATCACCGAAATCGAAGAATTCGACATTGCCAAAAAATACAAAAAACGAGCTAACCTTAACAAACCTAACCCAACCTAACCTAATTATCACGGAAATCAATGAATTCGACATTGCAAAAATATAAACAAAACTTGCTAACCTCACCAAACCTAACCCAACCTAAGCTAACCATCACCGAAATCAAAGAATTCGACATTGCCAAAATATCCACAAAACGTGCTAACCTCACCAAACCTAACCCAACCTAACCTAACTATCACCGAAATCAAAGAATTGGCATTGCAAAAATATACACAAAACGTTCTTACTTCACGAAACTTAACCCAACCTTACCTTACCTACACCGGAATCAATGAATTCCAGATTGTATGATTTTCACAAAACTCGCTAACCTCACGAAACCCAACCCAACCTAACCAAACCATCACCGAAAACAATGAATTCGACATTACAAAAATTTACACTAAACGTGCTAACCTCACCAAACCTAACCCAACCTAACCTAACCATCACCGAAATCGAAGAATTCGAATTTGCCAAAATATCAAAAAAACGAGCTAACCTTACCAAACCTAACCCAACCTAACCTAATCATCACGGAAATCAGTGAATTCGACATTGCAAAAATATAAACTAAACTTGCTAACCTCACCAAACTAACCCAACCTAACCTAACCTTCACCGAAATCAAAGAATTCGACATTGCCAAAATATCCACAAAACGTGCTTACTTCACGAAACTTAATCCAACCTTACACAACCAACACCAGAATCAATGAATTCCAGATTGTATGATTTTCACAAAACTCGCTAACCTCACGAAACCCAACCCAACCTAACCAAACCATCACCGAAAACAATGAATTCGACATTACAAAAATATACTCTAAACGTGCTAACCTCAACAAACCTAACCCAACCTTACCTAACCATCACCGAAATCGAAGAATTCGAATTTGCCAAAATATCAAAAAAACGAGCTAACCTTACCAAACCTAACCCAACCTAACCTAATCATCACGGAAATAAATGAATTCGACATTGCAAAAATATAAACAAAACTTGCTAACCTCACCAAACCTAACCCAACCTAACCTAACCATCACCGAAATCAAAGAAATCGACAATGCCAAAATATCCACAAAACGTGCTAACCTCACCAAACCTAATCCAACCTAACCTAACCATCACGGAAATCAATGAATTCCACATTGCAAAATAATACACAAAACGTGCTAACTTCACCACAAACCTAACCCAACCCAACCAAACCATCACCGAAATCATAGAAGTGGACATTGCAAAAATATACACTAAACTTGCTAACCTCACCAAACCTAACCCAACCTAACCTAACCATCACCGAAATCGAAGAATTCGACATTGCCAAAATATCCACAAAACGAGCTTAACTTACCAAACCTAACCCAACCTAACCTATCCATCACCGAAATCAATGGATTCAACATTGCAAAAATATACACAATACGTGCTTACCTCAACAAACCTAACCCAACCTAACCTATCCATCACCGAAATCAAAGAATTTGACAATGCAGAAATATCCACAAAACTTTCTAACCTCACCAAACCTAACCCAACCTAACCTGACCATCACCAAAATCAAAGAATTCGACATTGCCAAAGTATCCACAAAACGTGCTTACTTCACGAAACTTAATCCAACCTTACACAACCAACACCAGAATCAATGAATTCCAGATTGAATGATTTTCACAAAACTCGCTAACCTCACGAAACCCAACCCAACCTAACCAAACCATCACCGAAAACAATGAATTCGACATTACAAAAATATACACTAAACGTGCTAACCTCACCAAACCTAACCCAACCTAACCTAACCATCACCGAAATCGAAGAATTCGAATTTGCCAAAATATCAAAAAAACGAGCTAACCTTACCAAACCTAACCCAACCTTACCCAACTAACAACGGAATCAATGAATTCCAGATTGTATGATTTTCACAAAACTTGCTAACCTCACGAAACCTAACCCAACCTAACCTTACCATCACCGAAATCAACGAATTCGACATTGCCAAAATATCCACAAAACGTGCTTACCTCACCAACCTAACCCAACCTAACCTAACCATCACCAAAATCGAAAAATTCAACATTGCCAAAATATCCACAAAACGAGCTTACCTCACCAAACCTAACCCAACCTTAACTAACCATCACAGAAATCAAAGAATTCGACATTGCCAAAATATCCACAAAACGTGCTAACCTCACAAAACCTAACCCAACCTTACCTAACCATCACCGAAATCGAAGAATTCGACATTGCCAAAAAATACAAAAAAAGAGCTAACCTAACCAAACCTAACCCAACCTAACCTAATTATCACGGAAATCAATGAATTGGCCATTGCAAAAATATATTAAAACGTGCTTACTTCACGAAACTTAACCCAACCTTACCCAACTAACAACGGAATCAATGAATTCCAGATTGTATGATTTTCACAAAACTTGCTAACCTCACGAAACCTAACCCAACCTAACCTTACCATCACCGAAATCAACGAATTCGACATTGCCAAAATATTCACAAAACGTGCTTACCTCACCAACCTAACCCAACCTAACCTAACCATCACCAAAATCGAAAAATTCAACATTGCCAAAATATCCACAAAACGAGCTTAACTCACCAAACCTAACCCAACCTAACCTAACCATCACCGAAATCAAAGAATTGGCCATTGCAAAAATATATTAAAACGTGCTTACTTCACGAAACTTAACCCAACCTTACCCAACTAACAACGGAATCAATGAATTCCAGATTGTATGATTTTCACAAAACTTGCTAACCTCACGAAACCTTACCCAACCTAACCTTACCATCACCGAAATCAACGAACTCGACATTGCCAAAATATCCACAAAACGTGCTTACCTCACCAACCTTACCCAACCTAACCTAACCATCACCAAAATCGAAAAATTCAACATTGCCAAAATATCCACAAAACGAGCTTAACTCACCAAACCTAACCCAACCTAACCTAACCATCACCGAAATCAAAGAATTGGCCATTGCAAAAATATATTAAAACGTGCTTACTTCACGAAACTTAACCCAACCTTACCCAACTAACAACGGAATCAATGAATTCCAGATTGTATGATTTTTACAAAACTTGCTAACCTCACGAAACCTAACCTTACCTAACCTAACCTAACCTAACCTAACCTTACCATCACCGAAATCAACGAATTCGACATTGCCAAAATATCCACAAAACGTGCTTACCTCACCAACCTAACCGAACCTAACCTAACCATCACCAAAATCGAAAAATTCAACATTGCCAAAATATCCACAAAACGAGCTTACCTCACCAAACCTAACCCAACCTTAACTAACCATCACAGAAATCAAAGAACTCGACATTGCCAAAATATCCACAAAACGTGATTACCTCACCAAACCTAACCCAACCTAACCTAACCATCACCGAAATCGAAGAATTCGACATTGCCAAAATATCCACAAAACGAGCTTAACTCACCAAACCTAACCCAACCTAACCTAAACATCACCGAAAACAATGAATTCGACATTACAAAAATAAACACTAAACGTGCTAACCTCACAAAACCTTACCCAACCTTACCTAACCATCACCGAAATCGAAGAATTCGACATTGCCAAAAAATACAAAAAACGAGCTAACAAACAAACAAACCTAACCTAATTATCACGGAAATCAATGAATTCGACATTGCAAAAATATAAACAAAACTTGCTAACCTCACCAAACCTAACCCAACCTAACCTAACCATCACCCAAATCAAAGAATTCGACATTGCCAAAATATCCACAAAACGTGTTAACCTCACCAAACCTAACCCAACCTAACCTAACTATCACCGAAATCAAAGAATTGGCATTGCAAAAATATACACAAAACGTTCTTACTTCACAAAACTTAACCCAACCTTACCTTACCTACACCGGAATCAATGAATTCCAGATTGTATGATTTTCACAAAACTCGCTAACCTCACGAAACCTAATCCAACCTAACCAAACCATCACCGAAAACAATGAATTCGACATTACAAAAATATACACTAAACGTGCTAACCTCACAAAACCTAACCCAACCTTACCTAACCATCACCGAAATCGAAGAATTCGACATTGCCAAAAAATACAAAAAAAGAGCTAACCTAACCAAACCTAACCCAACCTAACCTAATTATCACGGAAATCAATGAATTCGACATTGCAAAAATATAAACAAAACTTGCTTACCTCACCAAACCTAACCCAACCTAACCTAACCATCACCGAAATCAAAGAATTCGACATTGCAAAAATATCCACAAAACGTGCTTACCTCACCAAATCTAACCCAACCTAACCTAACCATCACCGAAATCAAAGAATTCGACATTGCCAAAATATCCTCAAAACGAGCTTAACTCACCAAACTGAACCCAACCTAACCTAACCATCACGGAAATCAATGAGTTCGACATTGCAAAAATATACACAAAACGTGCTTATCTCACCAAACCTCACCCAACCTAAACTTACCATCACCAAAATCAAAAAATTCGGCATTGCTGAAATATCCACAAAACGTGCTAAGCTCACTAAACCTAACCTAATCTAACCTAACCATCACCGAAATCAAAGAATTGGACATTGCAAAATTATACAAAAAACGTGCCTACTTCACGAAACCTAACCCAACCTAACCTAACCATCACCGAAATCAATGGATTCAACATTGCAAAAATATACACAATACGTGCTTACCTCAACAAACCTAACCCAACCTAACCTATCCATCACCGAAATCAAAGAATTTGACAATGCAGAAATATCCACAAAACTTTCTAACCTCACCAAACCTAACCCAACCTAACCTAACCATCACCAAAATCAAAGAATTCGACATTGCCAAAGTATCCACAAAACGTGCTTACTTCACGAAACTTAATCCAACACCAGAATCAATGAATTCCAGATTGTATGATTTTCACAAAACTCGCTAACCTCACGAAACCCAACCCAACCTAACCAAACCATCACCGAAAACAATGAATTCGACATTACAAAAATATACACTAAACGTGCTAACCTCACCAAACCTAACCCAACCTAACCTAACCATCACCGAAATCGAAGAATTCGAATTTGCCAAAATATCAAAAAAACGAGCTAACCTTACCAAACCTAACCCAACCTAACCTAATCATCACGGAAATAAATGAATTCGACATTGCAAAAATATACACTAAACTTGCTAACCTCACCAAACCTAACACAACCTAACCTAACCATCACCGAAATCAAAGAAATGGACAATGCCAAAATATCCACAAAACGTGCTAACCTCACTTAACCTAATCCAACCTAACCTAACCATCACGGAAATCAATGAATTCGACATTGCAATAATATAAACAATACTTGCTAACCTCACCAAACCTAACCCAACCTAACCTTACCATCACCGAAATCAAAGAATTCGACATTGCCAAAGAATCCACAAAGCGTGCTTACCTCACCAAACCTTATCCAACCTAACCTAACCATCACGGAAATCAATGAATTCCACATTGCAAAATAATACACAAAACGTGCTAACCTCACCACAAACCCAACCCAACCTAACCAAACCATCACCGAAATCAAAGAAGTGGACATTGAAAAAATATACACAAAACGTTCTTACTTCATGAAACTAAACCCAACCTTACCCAACCAACACCGGAATTAATGAATTCAAGATTGTATGATTTTCACAAAACTCGCTAACCTCACCAAACCTAGCCCCACCTAACCTAAACATCACGGAAATCAATGAATTCGACATTGCAAAAATATAAACAATACTTGCTAACCTCACCAAACTTACCCAACCTAACCTAACCATCACCGAAATCAAAGAATTCGACATTGCCAAAATATCCGCAAAACGAGCTAACCTCCCAAACCTAACCCAACCTAACCTAACCATCACGGAAATCAATGAATTCGACATTGCAAAAATATAAACAATACTTGCTAACCTCACCAAACCTAACCCAACCTAACCTTACCATCACCGAAATCAAAAAATTCGACATTGCCAAAATATCCGCAAAACGAGCTAACCTCACCAAACCTAACCCAACCTAACCTTACCATCACGGAAATCAATGAATTCGACATTGCAAAAATATAAACAATACTTGCTAACCTCACCAAACCTAGCCCAACCTAACCTAACCATCACCGAAATCGAAGAATTCGACATTGCCAAAATATCCAAAAAACGAGCTAACCTTACCAAACCTAACCCAACCTAACCTAATCATCACGGAAATTAATGAATTCGACATTAAAAAAATATAAACAAAACTTGCTAACCTCACCAAACCTAACCCAACCTTACCAAACCATCACCGAAATCAAAGAATTCGACATTGCCAAAATATCCACAAAACGTGCTAACCTCACCAAACCTAATCCAACCTAACCTAACCATCACGGAAATCAATGAATTCCACATTGCAAAATAATACACAAAACGAGCTATCTTCACCACAAACCTAACCCAACCCAACCAAACCATCACCGAAATCAAAGAAGTGGACATTGCAAAAATATACAGTAAACGTGCTAGCCTCACAAAACCTAACCCAACCTTACCTAACCATCACCGAAATCGAAGAATTCGACATTGCCAATATATCCAAAAAACGAGCTAACCTTACCAAACCTAACCCAACCTAACCTAATCATCACGGAAATCAATGAATTCGACATTGCAAAAATATAAACTAAACTTGCTAACCTCCCCAAACCTAACCCAACCTAACCTAACCATCACCGAAATCAAAGAAATCGACAATGCCAAAATATCCACAAAACGTGCTAACCTCACCAAACCTAATCCAACCTAACCTAACCATCACGGAAATCAATGAATTCCACATTGCAAAATAATACACAAAACGTGCTTACTTCACCACAAACCTAACCCAACCCAACCAAACCATCACCGAAATCATAGATGTGGACATTGCAAAAATATACACTAAACGTGCTAACCTCACCAAACCTAACCCAACCTTACCTAACCATCACCGAAATCGAAGAATTCGACATTGCCAAAATATCCAAAAAACGAGATTACCTTACCAAACCTAATCCAACCTAACCTAATTATCATGGAAATAAATGAATTCGACATTGCAAAAATATAAACAAAACTTGCTAACCTCACCAAACCTAACCCAACCTAACCTAACCATCACCGAAATCAAAGAAATCGACAATGCCAAAATATCCACAAAACGTGCTAACCTCACCAAACCGAATCCAACCTAACCTAACCATCACGGAAATCAATGAATTCGACATTGCAAAAATATAAACAATACTTGCTAACCTCAACAAACCTAACCCAACCTAACCTTACCATCACCGAAATCAAAGAATTCGACATTGCCAAAATATCCGCAAAACGAGCTAACCTCACCAAACCTAACCCAACCTAACCTAACCATCACGGAAATCAATAAATTCGACATTGCAAAAATATAAACAATACTTGCTAACCTCACCAAACCTAGCCCAACCTAACCTAACCATTACCGAAATCGAAGAATTCGACATTGCCAAAATATCCACAAAACGTGCTAACCTCACCAAACCTAACCCAACCTAACCTAACCATCACGGAAATCAATGAATTCGACATTGCAAAAATATAAACAATACTTGCTAACCTCACCAAACCTAGCCCAACCTAACCTAACCATCACGGAAATCAATGAATTTCACATTGCAAAATAATACACAAAACGTGCTAACTGCATCACAAACCTAACCCAACCCAACCAAACCATCACCGAAATCAAAGAAGTGGACATTGCAAAAATATACACTAAACGAGCTAACCTCACAAAACCTAACCCAACCTTACCTAACCTCACCGAAATCGAAGAATTCGACATTGCCAATATATCCAAAAAACGAGCTAACCTTACCAAACCTAACCCAACCTAACCTAATCATCACGGAAATCAATGAATTCGACATTGCAAAAATATAAACTAAACTTGCTAACCTCACCAAACCTAACCCAACCTAACCTAACCATCACCGAAATCGAAGAATTTGAATTTGCCAAAATATCAAAAAAAAAACGAGCTAACCTTACCAAACCTAACCCAACCTAACCTAATCATCACGGAAATAAATGAATTCGACATTGCAAAAATATAAACAAAACTTGCTAACCTCACCAAACCTAACCCAACCTAACCTAACCATCACCGAAATCAAAGAAATCGACAATGCCAAAATATCTACAAAACGTGCTAACCTCACCAAACCTAATCCAACCTAACCTAACCATCACGGAAATCAATGAATTCCACATTGCAAAATAATACACAAAACGTGCTAACTTCACCACAAACCTAACCCAACCCAACCAAACCATCACCGAAATCATAGAAGTGGACATTGCAAAAATATACACTAAACGTGCTAACCTCACCAAACCTAACCCAACCTTACCTAACCATCTCGGAAATCAATGAATTCGACATTGCAAAAATATAAACTAAACTTGCTAACCTCACCAAACCTAACCCAACCTAACCTAACCATCACCGAAATCAAAGAATTCGACATTGCCAAAGAATCCACAAAGCGTGCTAACCTCACCAAACCTTATCCAACCAAACCTTACCATCACGGAAATCAATGAATTCCACATTGCAAAATAATACACAAAACGTGCTTACCTCACCACAAACCCAACCCAACCTAACCAAACCATCACCGAAATCAAAGAAGTGGACATTGCAAAAATATACACAAAACGTTCTTACTTCACGAAACTTAACCCAACCTTACCCAACCAACACCGGAATCAATGAATTCAAGATTGTATGATTTTCACAAAACTCGCTAACCTCACCGAACCTAACATAACCTAACCAAACCATCAACAAAAACAATGAATTCGACATTACAAAAATATATACTAAACGTGCTTACCTCACCAAACCTAACCCAACCTTACCTAACCATCACCGAAATCGAAGAATTCGACATTGCCAAAATATCCAAAAAACGAGATTACCTTACCAAACCTAATCCAACCTAACCTAATTATCATGGAAATAAATGAATTCGACATTGCAAAAATATAAACAAAACTTGCTAACCTCACCAAACCTAACCCAACCTAACCTAACCATCACCGAAATCAAAGATATCGACAATGCTAAAATATCCACAAAACGTGCTAACCTCACCAAACCGAATCCAACCTAACCTAACCATCACGGAAATCAATGAATTCGACATTGCAAAAATATAAACAATACTTGCTAACCTCAACAAACCTAACCCAACCTAACCTTACCATCACCGAAATCAAAGAATTCGACATTGCCAAAATATCCGCAAAACGAGCTAACCTCACCAAACCTAACCCAACCTAACCTAACCATCACGGAAATCAATGAATTCGACATTGCAAAAATATAAACAATACTTGCTAACCTCACCAAACCTAGCCCAACCTAACCTAACCATCACGGAAATCAATGAATTTCACATTGCAAAATAATACACAAAACGTGCTAACTGCATCACAAACCTAACCCAACCCAACCAAACCATCACCGAAATCAAAGAAGTGGACATTGCAAAAATATACACTAAACGAGCTTACCTCACAAAACCTAACCCAACCTTACCTAACCATCACCGAAATCGAAGAATTCGACATTGCCAAAATATCTACAAAACGTGCTAACCTCACCAAATCTAATCCAACCTAACCAAACCATCACGGAAATCAATGAATTCCACATTGCAAAATAATACACAAAACGTGCTAACTTCACCACAAACCTAACCCAACCCAACCAAACCATCACCGAAATCATAGAAGTGGACATTGCAAAAATATACACTAAACGTGCTAACCTCACCAAACCTAACCCAACCTTACCTAACCATCTCGGAAATCAATGAATTCGACATTGCAAAAATATAAACTAAACTTGCTAACCTCACCAAACCTAACCCAACCTAACCTAACCATCACCGAAATCAAAGAATTCGACATTGCCAAAGAATCCACAAAGCGTGCTAACCTCACCAAACCTTATCCAACCAAACCTTACCATCACGGAAATCAATGAATTCCACATTGCAAAATAATACACAAAACGTGCTAACCTCACCACAAACCCAACCCAACCTAACCAAACCATCACCGAAATCAAAGAAGTGGACATTGCAAAAATATACACAAAACGTTCTTACTTCACGAAACTTAACCCAACCTTACCCAACCAACACCGGAATCAATGAATTCAAGATTGTATGATTTTCACAAAACTCGCTAACCTCACCGAACCTAACATAACCTAACCAAACCATCAACAAAAACAATGAATTCGACATTACAAAAATATATACTAAACGTGCTTACCTCACCAAACCTAACCCAACCTTACCTAACCATCACCGAAATCGAAGAATTCGACATTGCCAAAATATCCAAAAAACGAGATTACCTTACCAAACCTAATCCAACCTAACCTAATTATCATGGAAATAAATGAATTCGACATTGCAAAAATATAAACAAAACTTGCTAACCTCACCAAACCTAACCCAACCTAACCTGACCATCACCGAAATCAAAGATATCGACAATGCTAAAATATCCACAAAACGTGCTAACCTCACCAAACCGAATCCAACCTAACCTAACCATCACGGAAATCAATGAATTCGACATTGCAAAAATATAAACAATACTTGCTAACCTCAACAAACCTAACCCAACCTAACCTTACCATCACCGAAATCAAAGAATTCGACATTGCCAAAATATCCGCAAAACGAGCTAACCTCACCAAACCTAACCCAACCTAACCTAACCATCACGGAAATCAATGAATTCGACATTGCAAAAATATAAACAATACTTGCTAACCTCACCAAACCTAGCCCAACCTAACCTAACCATCACGGAAATCAATGAATTTCACATTGCAAAATAATACACAAAACGTGCTAACTGCATCACAAACCTAACCCAACCCAACCAAACCATCACCGAAATCAAAGAAGTGGACATTGCAAAAATATACACTAAACGAGCTTACCTCACAAAACCTAACCCAACCTTACCTAACCATCACCGAAATCGAAGAATTCGACATTGCCAAAATATCTACAAAACGTGCTAACCTCACCAAATCTAATCCAACCTAACCAAACCATCACGGAAATCAATGAATTCCACATTGCAAAATAATACACAAAACGTGCTAACTTCACCACAAACCTAACCCAACCCAACCAAACCATCACCGAAATCATAGAAGTGGACATTGCAAAAATATACACTAAACGTGCTAACCTCACCAAACCTAACCCAACCTTACCTAACCATCTCGGAAATCAATGAATTCGACATTGCAAAAATATAAACTAAACTTGCTAACCTCACCAAACCTAACCCAACCTAACCTAACCATCACCGAAATCAAAGAATTCGACATTGCCAAAGAATCCACAAAGCGTGCTAACCTCACCAAACCTTATCCAACCAAACCTTACCATCACGGAAATCAATGAATTCCACATTGCAAAATAATACACAAAACGTGCTAACCTCACCACAAACCCAACCCAACCTAACCAAACCATCACCGAAATCAAAGAAGTGGACATTGCAAAAATATACACAAAACGTTCTTACTTCACGAAACTTAACCCAACCTTACCCAACCAACACCGGAATCAATGAATTCAAGATTGTATGATTTTCACAAAACTCGCTAACCTCACCAAACCTAACATAACCTAACCAAACCATCAACAAAAACAATGAATTCGACATTACAAAAATATATACTAAACGTGCTAACCTCACCAAACCTAACCCAACCTTACCTAACCATCACCGAAATCGAAGAATTCGACATTGCCAAAATATCCAAAAAACGAGATTACCTTACCAAACCTAATCCAACCTAACCTAATTATCATGGAAATAAATGAATTCGACATTGCAAAAATATAAACAAAACTTGCTAACCTCACCAAACCTAACCCAACCTAACCTGACCATCACCGAAATCAAAGAAATCGACAATGCCAAAATATCCACAAAACGTGCTAACCTCACCAAACCGAATCCAACCTAACCTAACCATCACGGAAATCAATGAATTCGACATTGCAAAAATATAAACAATACTTGCTAACCTCAACAAACCTAACCCAACCTAACCTTACCATCACCGAAATCAAAGAATTCGACAATGCCAAAATATCCACAAAACGTGCTAACCTCACCAAACCGAATCCAACCTAACCTAACCATCACGGAAATCAATGAATTCGACATTGCAAAAATATAAACAATACTTGCTAACCTCAACAAACCTAACCCAACCTAACCTTACCATCACCGAAATCAAAGAATTCGACATTGCCAAAATATCCCCAAAACGAGCTAACCTCACCAAACCTAACCCAACCTAACCTAACCATCACGGAAATCAATGAATTCGACATTGCAAAAATATAAACAATACTTGCTAACCTCACCAAACCTAGCCCAACCTAACCTAACCATTACCGAAATCAAAGAATTCGACATTGCCAAAATATCCACAAAACGTGCTAACCTCACCAAACCTAACCCAACCTAACCTAACCATCACGGAAATCAATGAATTCGACATTGCAAAAATATAAACAATACTTGCTAACCTCACCAAACCTAGCCCAACCTAACCTAACCATCACGGAAATCAATGAATTTCACATTGCAAAATAATACACAAAACGTGCTAACTGCATCACAAACCTAACCCAACCCAACCAAACCATCACCGAAATCAAAGAAGTGGACATTGCAAAAATATACACTAAACGAGCTTACCTCACAAAACCTAACCCAACCTTACCTAACCATCACCGAAATCGAAGAATTCGACATTGCCAAAATATCCGCAAAACGAGCTTACCTCACCAAACCTAACCCAACCTAACCTAACCATCACGGAAATCAATGAATTCGACATTGCAAAAATATAAACAAAACTTGCTAACCTCACCAAACCTAACCCAACCTAACCTAACCATCACCGAAATCAAAGAAATCGACAATGCCAAAATATCTACAAAACGTGCTAACCTCACCAAACCTAATCCAACCTAACCTAACCATCACGGAAATCAATGAATTCCACATTGCAAAATAATACACAAAACGTGCTAACTTCACCACAAACCTAACCCAACCCAACCAAACCATCACCGAAATCATAGAAGTGGACATTGCAAAAATATACACTAAACGTGCTAACCTCACCAAACCTAACCCAACCTTACCTAACCATCTCGGAAATCAATGAATTCGACATTGCAAAAATATAAACTAAACTTGCTAACCTCACCAAACCTAACCCAACCTAACCTAACCATCACCGAAATCAAAGAATTCGACATTGCCAAAGAATCCACAAAGCGTGCTAACCTCACCAAACCTTATCCAACCAAACCTTACCATTACGGAAATCAATGAATTCCACATTGTAAAATAATACACAAAACGTGCTAACCTCACCACAAGCCCAACCCAACCTAACCAAACCATCACCGAAATCAAAGAAGTGGACATTGCAAAAATATACACAAAACGTTCTTACTTCACGAAACTTAACCCAACCTTACCCAACCAACACCGGAATCAATGAATTCAAGATTGTATGATTTTCACAAAACTCGCTAACCTCACCAAACCTAACATAACCTAACCAAACCATCAACAAAAACAATGAATTCGACATTACAAAAATATATACTAAACGTGCTAACCTCACCAAACCTAACCCAACCTTACCTAACCATCACCGAAATCGAAGAATTCGACATTGCCAAAATATCCCAAAAACGAGCTTACCTTACCAAACCTAACCCAACCTAACCTAATCATCACGGAAATCAATGAATTCGACATTGCAAAAATATAAACAAAACTTGCTAACCTCACCAAACCTAACCCAACCTAACCTAACCATCACCGAAATCAAAGAAGTGGACATTGCAAAAATATACACTTAACGAGCTAACCTCACCAAACCTAACCCAACCTTACCTAACCATCACCGAAATCAAAGAATTCGACATTGCCAAAATATCCACAAAACATGCTTACCTAAACTTACCTAACCCAAACTAACCTAACCATCACCGAAATCAAAGAATTGGACATTGCAAAAATATACATAAAACGTGCTTACTTCACGAAACTTAACCCAACCTTACCCAACCAACACCGGAATCAATTAATTCCAGATTGTATGATTTTCACAAAACTCGCTAACCTCACGAAACCTAACCCAACCTTATCTAACCATCACCGAAAACAATGAATTCGACATTACAAAAATATACACAAAACGTGTTTACCTCACCAAACCTAACCCAACCTAACCTAACCATCACCGAAATCAAAGAATTCGAAATTGCCAAAATATCCACAAAACGTGCTAACCTCACGAAACCTAATCCAACCTAACCTAACCATCACGGAAATCAATGAATTCCACATTGCAAAATAATACACAAAACGTGCTAACTTCACCACAAACCTAACCCAACCCAACCAAACCATCACCGAAATCAAAGAAGTGGACATTGCCAAAATATCCACAAAACATGCTTACCTAAACTTACCTTACCCAAACTAACCTAACCATCACCGAAATCAAAGAATTGGACATTGCAAAAATATACACAAAACGTGCTAACTTCACGAAACCTAACCCAACCTAACCTTACTATCACCGAAATCAATGAATTCGACATTGCAAAAATATAAACAATACTTGCTAACCTCACCAAACTTACCCAACCTTACCTAACCATCACCGAAATCAAAGAATTCGACCTTGCCAAAATATCCGCAAAACGAGCTAACCTCACCAAACCTAACCCAACCTAACCTAACCATCACGGAAATCAATGAATTCGACATTGCAAAAATATAAACAATACTTGCTAACCTCACCAAACCTAACCCAACCTAACCTAACCATCACCGAAATCAAAGAATTCAACATTGCCAAAATATCCAAAAAACGTGCTAACCTCACCAAACCCAACCCAACCTAACCTAACCATCACCGAAATCAATGAATTCGACATTGCAAAAATATCCACAAATCGTGCTAACCTCACCAGACCTAACCCAACCTAACCTAACCATCACCGAAATCAAAGAATTCGACATTGCAAAAATATACACATAACGTGCTTCCTCACCAAACCTAACCCAACCTAAGCTAACCATCACCGAAATGAAAGAATTCGACATTGTCAAATTATCCACAAAACGTGCTAACTTCACCAAACCAAACCCAATCTAACCTAACCAACACCAGAATCAAAGAATTGGACATTGCAAAAATATACAGAAAACGTTCTTACTTCACGAAACTTAACCCAACCTTACCCAACCAACACCGGAATCAATTAATTCCAGATTGTATGATTTTCACAAAACTCGCTAACCTCACGAAACCTAACCCAACCTTATCTAACCATCACCGAAAACAATGAATTCGACATTACAAAAATATACACAAAACGTGTTTACCTCACCAAACCTAACCCAACCTAACCTAACCATCACCGAAATCAAAGAATTCGAAATTGCCAAAATATCCACAAAACGTGCTAACCTCACGAAACCTAATCCAACCTAACCTAACCATCACGGAAATCAATGAATTCCACATTGCAAAATAATACACAAAACGTGCTAACTTCACCACAAACCTAACCCAATCCAACCAAACCATCACCGAAATCAAAGAAGTGGACATTGCCAAAATATCCACAAAACATGCTTACCTAAACTTACCTAACCCAAACTAACCTAACCATCACCGAAATCAAAGAATTGGACATTGCAAAAATTTACACAAAACGTGCTAACTTCACGAAACCTAACCCAACCTAACCTTACTATCACCGAAATCAATGAATTCGACATTGCAAAAATATAAACAATACTTGCTAACCTCACCAAACTTACCCAACCTTACCTAACCATCACCGAAATCAAAGAATTCGACATTGCAAAAATATACACAAAACGTGCTTACTTCACCAAACCTAACACAACCTAACCTTACCATCACCGAAATCAAAGAATTCGACATTGCCAAAATATCCACAAAACGTGCTAACCTCACTTACTTCACGAAACCTAACCCAACCTAACCTTACCATCACCGAAATCTAAGAATTGGACATTGCAAAAATATACACAAAACGTGATAACTTCACGAAACCTAACCCAACCTTACCTAACCATCACCGAAATCATGAATTCGACATTGCAAAAATATACAAAAAACGTGCTAACCTCACGTAACCTAACCCAACCTAACTTATCCATCACCGAAATCAATAAATTCGACATTGCAAAAATATCCACAAAACGTGCTAATCTCACCAAACTTAACCCAACCCAACCTAACCATCACCGAAATCAAAGAATTCGACATTGCCAAATTACCACAAAACGTGCTAACCTCACTTACTTCACGAAACCTAACCCAACCTAACCTAACCATCACCGAAATCAAAGAATTGGACATTGCGAAAATATACACAAAACGTGATAACTTCACGAAACCTAACCCAACCTTACCTAACCATCACCGAAATCAATGAATTCGACATTGCAAAAATATACACAAAACGTTCTAACCTCACCAAACCTAACCCAACCTAACCTTACCATCACCGAAATCAAAGAATTCGACATTGTCAAATTATCCAAAAAACGTGCTTACTTCACCAAACCTAACCTCATCTTACCTAACCAACACCAGAATCAATAAATTGGACATTGCAAAAATATACATAAAACGTGCTTACTTCACGAAACCTAACCCAACCTAACCTATCCATCACCGAAATCAATAAATTCGACATTGCAAAAATATCCACAAAACGTGCTTACCTCACCAAACCTAACCCAACCTAACCTAATCATCACCGAAATCAAAGAATTCGACATTGCCAAAATATCCACAAAACGTGCTAACCTCACCAAACCTAACCCAACCTAACCTAACCATCACCGAAATCAAAGAATGGGACATTGCAAAAATATACACAAAACGTGCTAACTTCACGAAACCTAACCTAACCTAACCTTACTATCACCGAAATCAATGAATTCGACATTGCAAAAATATAAACAATACTTGCTAACCTCACCAAACTTACCCAACCTTACCTTACCATCACCGAAATCAAAGAATTCGACATTGCAAAAATATCCACAAAACGTGCTTACCTCACCAAACCTAACCCAACCTAACCTTACCATCACCGAAATCCAAAAATTCGACATTGTCAAATTATCCACAAAACGTGCCCTCTTCACCAAACCTAACCTAATCTTACCTAACCAACACCAGAATCAAAGAATTGGACATTGCAAAAATATACATAAAACGTGCTTACTTCACGAAACCTAACCCAACCTAACCTATCCATTACCGAAATCAATAAATTCGACATTGCAAAAATATCCACAAAACGTGCTTACCTCACCAAACCTAACCCAACCTAACCTAATCATCACCGAAATCAAAGAATTCGACATTGCAAAAATATACACATAACGTGCTAACCTCACCAAACCTAACCCAACTAACCCAACCATCACCGAAATCAATGAATTCGGCATTGCAAAAATATACACAAAACGTGCTAACCTCACCAAACCTAGCCCAACCCAACCTCACCATCACCGAAATCAAAGAATTCGACATTGCCAAAATATCCACAAAACGTGCTTACCTCACCAAACCTAACCCAACCTAACCTAACCATCACCGAAATCAAAGAATGGGACATTGCAAAAATATACACAAAACGTGCTAACTTCACGAAACCTTACCCAACCTAACCTAACCATCACTGAAATCAATAAATTCGACATTGCAAAAATATCCACAAAACGTGCTTACCTTACCAAACCTAACTTAACCTAACCTAACCATCACCGAAATCAAAGAATTCGACATTTCCAAAATATCCACAAAACGTGCTGACCTCACCAAACCTCACCCAAAATAACCTAACCAACACCGAAATCAAAGAATATGATGTGTATTTACAACTTGTATTCTGGGCGAGGATAGGGCTTGCGACGCGAGCTCATGCGTTTGGATCGGAGGGTCCGAGGTTCGATTCCCGGCGCCCGCGGTGAATGAAATCAATTTTTTTCTCGAATATCGTCAAAATTTAAATCATTTAAATTATAATTATAATTTAATTGAAAATAAATACATAAAAAAATGGTTCAAAACCTCGCTTAATGAAATTATTAAAATTACGTATTTTTATATGGCGAGAAGGAATATTTCAATTAATGTCTAAAAAAAAAAGGCGAAATGAAAAATTGGATTTGACGTGATGTCCGAGACCATTAGCTCAATTTAGACCCATATTCAGGCTATTTGGGGTGATCGGTTCGAGTCGCGACAAAGTCGTCTCGTCGAAAAATAAATTAATCGATTTTTATCGATTCGTTCATTATGTTCGGCGAGAGTTAGGACACACACACAGATTACCGTCTTTATATATATGACTAGTGTTGGACCCGTTGATTTCAACGGGTGGTTTCGAAAAGCAATTGAAACTCGAATAAAAATAAATTTAAAGATATTGAATCGACTGGTTTCGGAAAGAAATTGATGCACGAATTACGAATGACAAATTACGAAGTGATTACGAATTACGAATTACATTTTGTGCATCGCCGACGCCTCCGGCACCCCGGGGCCTTCGCCCCCGGCGCTTCCGTCGCTCCGGGGCCTTCGGCCCCAGTGCCGCCGACGCCTCCGGCGGCCGCACCGCACCCAGCGCCCCTGATGCCTTCGGCACCCCGGGGGCTTCGCCCCTTGCGCCCACAATGCTTTCGGCACCCCGGGGGCTTCGCCCCTAGCGCCCCCGATGCCTTCGGCACCCCGGGGCCTGAAAAAACTGGGAAACTGAAAAACTGAAAAAATGAAAAAAATTAAAAAACTGAAAAAATGAAAAAAATGAAAAAACTGAAAAACTGAAAAAAATGAAAAAACTGAAAAAATGAAAAAAATGAAAAAATTGAAAAAAATGAAAAAAATGAAAAAAATGAAAAAAATGAAAAAAATGAAAAAATGAAAAAACTGAAAAACTGAAAAAAATGAAAAAACTGAAAAAATGAAAAAACTGAAAAAATTAAAAAAATTAAAAAAATGAAAAATATGAAAAAAATTAAAAATATGAAAAAAAAAAATTTTGTTCCCCGTACATTATGTTCGGCGAGCGTTAGGACACATACACACACCCACACACACACACACCCACACACACACACACACACACACACACACACACACACACACACACACACACACACACACACACACACACACACACACAGATTACCGTCTTTATATATATGATATGATATGAGTTGAAAATACTGTGCGACAATCTCTGCCACTCAACTCTTCCACTGCGGAGGACGCTATAGCAGCTACAACAATGTATGTACATATAAATATATGTATATGTATGTACATATATTCCCAATTCATAAAGCAAAACTAAAGAGTTAATTGCAGTGCGCCTCAATATTACTGCTGCTTCACTCAATTCTACTTTGAAGGTCGACTGTCCCAATATTGACAATCGAAATCGCCCAGACTTGCAAATATATTCCTTCAATGACAGCCAAATTCCACTTTGCAGGCATTGCAAAAAAGTTGAGATTATGAAATTACAACAACGGTTTTAAGTATTTTACTTTATTTTATTTTTAATTTTATTCAATCAATCATGCACACTCTTCTAAAAAATTGCTTCAACGCGTCGAATGTGCTATACAGATTAAGAATTATCTATTAATTATTTAAACACGACATCTATGGTCAAACGATTTACGGTCACATGGACATCTGTGGACAAATTTTTGCAGCATTTTTCTAATCAGCGAAAATTGAGATGCTGAATAGTTTCAATTTTTGCAAAAAGAGATCGGACAGAGTTGCTCATTTTTTGCTAATTCAATTGCAACAAATTACCAGTGAGATAAGTTGACAGTTCAGATAAAATGGCAACCTCTGATAGGAAATGATCGACCTTGGAGCCATATTCTGGCCAGCAGCATACCAGCAGTGACCACACAATTGAAAGCATTACATACATGGTAACCATTGATCTACATACATATGCTGCAGGTTGACATATTTTATATTTTTTTAAGTCACTAAATTTTATTTTACAAAAAATACTCCAACATCCAAGCCATACATTGAAAAGAAAATTGCTTGCACATAATACGTTTATTTAGATGATAGAGATCGTGTCGCAACCTTTGCATGCATGTACTTGAATACAATAATAATTGGTCGTTTAATTTTAAATGCCAATACACAAGCGTCTCTCGAGCCGTGTACTAGATTGGATTTTGAGAGAAATATGGAAGATTTTCGCAGTGCAGAAAGGATTCCCAAGACGCGACAGCGATCCACTCTTATTTCAGCTGAAATTGGTAATATCTGTCCGAGTGAGAGTCTGTGTAACGCCGTGATAAAAGCCAAACAACGCCGTAACGCATTGTCGCCACGCTATATTTAACGCGAATATTACGACGCGAAAACGTACAACTCGCATCACGTACCCCGATACGACGTGTCTCCGACATATGTATGTACATATGTATAATATGTACCTATTCCTTTTTTTCCTTATGGCGAATTCACACTGTGAACGAACGTTATCTGGCTATTTTTAAATACCGAGTGTCGTTATTTTCATGCGATTTATGATATAAATTATTACTACTGATATATTCATAGTACGAGTATACATACATCACATGTTAAACAGCTGAATTTGTACTAGGACCAAAATGAAAAAAAGATTTGATACACAAAAGCTTGAAATATAATAACAAACAGAAGAAATTAGTTGAGTTAATACAAATAGCTGAACTATTTCGTAGAATAGAGATGGAAAGTAGACACCTGGTTCTAGAAATAATCAAAAATAAAACAAAAAACCTATTCGTTAACAGATTTGAGACTCATAAAGTCCAACACTAAAATACTATAAGGAAGTCGACGCCTTTATCTACCTATGTAGATCCTTGATCTCAAAGGAAGGAGGATGCCTATCGTAAATCCACAGAATAGAAGGAATGGCGAAAACAGTGATGGACAGGCTGATAAAAATATAGAAGAACTGATATATTATAAGAAGAGCGAAAATCCATCAGGTGCGATCTCTGGTGTTCCCTATTGAATTATATGGAGTCGAGAAATGGACTCTGAAAAAGAGAGAAAGGGACTTTCTAGATACATTCAAAATGTGGTGGTGTAAGCAGACGATACGCATATCAGAGAGACTCTACACAACATGTCGGAAAAGGGCTATTTCCGAGTTTGACCAAAAGGCCAGGAAACATGTGAGGAGTTTGGAGAAGTTTGTAATCACCGGAACGCTTGAGGGAAAGCGAAAGAGAGGACGGTCTCCCAAAAGATGATGAAACCAAATCAAAGAAATGATGGGATCATCACAATGATTTTGATAAAATTGTTTTGTGGACTTGATGAAGGGTTTAAAGATCGGAGTTAAAGATGCAGTGAATAATAAAGTGGTACAAATAATTAATTTTGGACAGTCATCTTAGAATGTATCAACGATGCTTGTATATAACTTTTAAACGATAGTTCAAATAAGTAAATAGTTAATGAAGTAGTGCGTGCTGGTAGCTACTCACCAAAAGGAACCGAATCAACAGAGAAATCCGTCGACTTTTCATACTAAACGAATATAAAATTTGAAATTATATTGATATAGTGGTGAAAAAGAGTAGAATGATTTTGTTAATTTGATGAAGGACCGTGTCAACAATGAAGTCAACAACGAAGTCAACAAACTGAATGCCAGACATGGAGTCACAAATATCCAAGTCTGACCATTAGCACCACAAAAAAATACTAGGAATAATATATTATCTTAAATATATTATTTGCTTTATTTATAATCAAGAGCTTTGTTCATTTATAATTATTTATTTATTAATTTATTTTATTCTAAACAGACCATTGTGGCATAACAGGAATTCCTAAAGCGCCACATTGGTCAAAAAATATAACACAAAAAAAAACAAAATAACAATTAAACATAAATTAATACATGACGAAAATAATATACTCATCAATTATACATAAAAAAAATACATTTGAACATAAACATAAATACATCCATACATAAACATAAAAAATAGCATTTAATACTAACAGATAAAGTAAAAATATAGCATAGCATATCTAATCTATAATTTGGAAAGAGACTTTGTATGTATGTAAATATCCTTGGTCGTCTTCGTCGTCTTCGTCGTCGTCTTCGTCGTCGTCCGTAGATCGGTGACGTCATCGAACACGTGATTCGATTTTTTTTTTTTTCGATCCATGGGCGCCGATTTGTTTTTTTCGATTCAATGGATTCACCCCCGCGGGGGCGCAAAGCGAGTAGTTTCATGGGGCCCCGCCAGGGGCGCCACAAGGGGCGCAGCCCCGAAGGGGGCCCGGGGGGCGCAGCCCCGTGGGGCCCCAGCCTCATGGGGCGCAGCCCCATGGGGCTCAAAAGGGGGCGCCACAAGGGGCGCAGCCCCGTGGGGCCCCGAAGGGGGCCCGGGAGGCCCAGCCTCATGGGGCGCAGCCCCATGGGGCTCAAAAGGGGGCGCCACAAGGGGCACAGCCCCGTGGGGCCCCAGCCTCATGGGGCGCAGCCCCATGGGGCTCAAAAGGGGGCGCCAACAGGGGCACAGCCCCGTGGGGCCCCGAAGGGGGCCCGGGGGGCCGAGCCTCATGGGGCGCAGCCCCATGGGGCTCAAAAGGGGGCGCCACAAGGGGCGCAGCCCCGTGGGGCCCCGAAGGGGGCCCGGGGGGCCCAGCCTCATGGGGCGCAGCCCCATGAGGCTCAAAAGGGGGCGCCACAAGGGGCGCAGCCCCGTGGGGCCCCGAAGGGGGCCCGGGGGGCCCAGCCTCATGGGGCGCAGCCCCATGGGGCTCAAAAGGGGGCGCCACAAGGGGCGCAGCCCCGTGGGGCCCCGAAGGGGGCCCGGGGGGCCCAGCCTCATGGGGCGCAAGCCCTAATAGGCATTAACTAAGGGGGGCGAAGCCCTAGACGGCAATTAATCATGGGGGCGCGGAGGGGCGAAGCCCTAAAAGGCAACTGATCATGGGGGCGAAGCCTTAGACGGCATTTAATCATGGGGGCGCGGAGGGGCGAAGCCCTTAAAGGCATTAGCTAAGGGGGGCGAAGCCCTAAACGGCAATTAATCTTGGGGGCGCGGGGGGCGAAGCCCTAAAAGGCATTAACTAAGGGGGGCGAAGCCCTAGACGGCAATTAATCTTGGGGGCGCGGGGGGCGAAGCCCTAAAAGGCAACTGATCATGGGGGCGAAGCCTTAGACGGCATTTAATCATGGGGGCGCGGAGGGGCGAAGCCCTAAAAGGCATTAACTAAGGGGGGCGAAGCCCTAAACGGCAATTAATCTTGGGGGCGCGGGGGGCGAAGCCCTAAAAGGCAACTGATCATGGGGGCGAAGCCTTAGACGGCATTTAATCATGGGGGCGCGGAGGGGCGAAGCCCTAAAAGGCATTAACTAAGGGGGGCGAAGCCCTAAACGGCAATTAATCTTGGGGGCGTGGGGGGCGAAGCCCTAAAAGGCAACTGATCATGGGAGCGAAGCCTTAGACGGCATTTAATCATGGGGGCGCGGAGGGGCGAAGCCCTAAAAGGCATTAACTAAGGGGGGCGAAGCCCTAAACGGCAATTAATCTTGGGGGCGCGGGGGGCGAAGCCCTAAAAGGCATTAACTAAGGGGGGCGAAGCCCTAGACGGCATTTAATCATGGGGGTGCGGAGGGGCGAAGCCCTAAAAGGCATTAACTAAGGGGGGCGAAGCCCTAAACGGCAATTAATCTTTGGGGCGCGGGGGGCGAAGCCCTAAAAGGCATTAACTTAGGGGGGCGAAGCCCTAGACGGCTTTTAATCATGGGGGCGCGGAGGGGCGAAGCCCTAAAAGGCAACTGATCATGGGGGCGAAGCCCTAAACGGCAATTGCTCATGGGGCGTGGAGGGGCGAAGCCCTAGAAGGCAAAGGCTCAGGGGGGCGCCGAGGGCGAAGCCCTAGAAGGCAAAAAAAAATTTTGATTTTTTTTTTTGATTTTTTAAAAATTTTTTTTTTAATTTTTTTTTAATTTTTTTTTTATTTTTTTTTTAATTTTTTTTTTTGATTTTTTTTTTATTTTTTTTTTATTTTTTTTTTTAATTTTTAAATTTTTTTTTAATTTTTTTTTTTTTTTAATTAAATTAGCTTAGTCATGTTTAAGCGGTTTATATTATAAACACTGAGCGAAGCCGGGTAATACAGCTAGTATATTATAAGATAGAGTGTTAAAAAGATAAAGTTATAGGCGTTTAAGCAATTAAAATCTGACAAAATTAGTGATTGCCGTCAAAACATATAAGGCAATATATATACGTCAACGACTCCAAAATGTTTGCATTCTTAAACGTGTTTATTATGATAATTTTTCACCATCGAACTATCGGAAGCGATTTAAATTTATATCGGTGACCAAGCCGGGCAAAATTTCAAAAATTTAGAAATATTGCCTGAACCATTAGTGAAGTGAAACATATAAAATCCTTGTAAAAATTGGTTACAGATTTGATAAATAGAGGGAGAGCTTGCTTGTCCTAAAGTTTTTTTCACTAGTTTTCTTAAAAATAATAAACGTAATATAAATTTTTAAAATCTCATCTAATTATTAAAAAAAGTGAATATTTTCTGTACATTTAAATTGTAATAGATTTTTTTTAATTTTTGTCTGCTAAACGATACATAATTTTAAAAAAATTCGTCATATCATCCTTGTTTGAAAGCTGTCACCATTTTATGAAATTAATCACGTTTCTAGTATTGGATGAGTATGTAAATTTTTAGCTGTTCAGCCGTCCTCAGCCCCACACATGAAGCAATGTGATTAATTGCTTAATTTCAATTGTCGTGTAAGGTTTAATCGTACCTTTTTGTCCCAGTGGTCTATGGCAGTGAGTTAGCCTCTAGAATTTAGAGAATTACATAGGACTCTCGGGTTATACGGGGAACTTCAGCGAATCCCACGGGACAAGGCTTGGCCACGGTCCGCTCACCTCCCAGGACCGCACCGGATAAACAATCTCTAGCAATTACATTGATAAGTTATGGGATTTGCCTCGGGGAATATCTTCAAACGATCGCTCAAAACTTGCACCCACCCCCTCCCCAAGTCCACATCGCACGCGCATATTGAATACAAAGCAGCTTAATAAAAAAATTACAATAAATTGAAATGAGTGACGTGGACTTTTCCCGATTGTATTATGTTGCTGCGAGACTTTTCGCCAATTTTCCGTCGGCGACGGACTGGCAGATTAAAGCAGCTGGAGGGATGGGGGGGGGGGGGAAACAGTCGAACGTAACAAATGCGTTTACCGGTCCGAAACCATTTGCAACGCAAAGGCTGTCAAACTTGGTTCGTTTCTGCAAAACGTCGATGCGAAATCGAATTATCCCCTTGTAACTTAATGCCGTGGTGATGATTGAAAAAAGGGATTTTCCCGATCGGATTCGGCCAGCGGTTTCAAAACGGTAAACCCCCCCCCCTTCCTCCCCACGTGCAACCGCTGCAAAATAATTTCCGATGAAAAATCGTGTGATTTGTTTTTATTCCATCGGAAAATTCAAGCAATTTCATTTTAGGATTCGTGTTCAGTCTAGTTTACAATTCGATTATGAAACAAGTACAATGTTATATGTATGTATTAAGATCAAATAGAAAGAAAAAAATTCGATAATTTAACATATGTACATACATACACGTTCATAAATACCGCCTATGAGAGCATTTTCAATACAAATTGAGCGCAAATGTAAGGAAATTTACACGAGATAAAAGTTCTACCTCCGGTTGTCGAATCACTATAAAAGATCAAGAAGTTCAAAATACAATAATGAATTATTGTTTTAAAAAAATACTAATTACGGTTTATGAATTCTAACCAAAACCTTATCAACTCTAAGTTAGCACATAACGAATACAATTATCAATTTTCGGCTTGATACCTTCAGTGGTGTGGAAAAAAACGTGTGGTCTTGACATTTTTGACTTGAGAGAAAATATATATTATTTTTTATTTTTTTTATAGTGGTTATTTCTCTCGCAGTTTTGTCTTTCTTTGGTAATATCGGGGTGGTTATGTTGGGGCGGGTGTGTCGGGGCGGTATGTAGGGGCAGATATGTCGAGGCGCGTATATAACGAGTTGATTTTGACTGGACACTCACAAAACTTCCTCCTTTGTTAATATATTCATATATTATTTAATTTAAAATTTCAGTAAATAATATTCATCATTTGTTTTTTTTTTAATTATTTATATTCTTAACAACTGAATAACTGAATTTTTCTCAATTTTCATGTACTTCATTAGACGTGGATATTATGTCCATAAAACTTACTGATGATCTCATTTAAAATATTCTTAGCTCAATGGTTTTTTTTAGTATTCTTACAAAATATACTCGCATATTACGTGAACTAAGATCAGAAACAGAAAAAAATGGATGAGTTGTGCAAAACAGAGACGGATGCAGAGGCCTTCATCCAACAATGAATGATAAATAGCTGTAAATGATGGTGATAATGATTACGTGGGCTAAAATGTATATAAATAAAAAATTAAGAGCACTTTATACACACAAATGTTCAATTTGAATCAAAAAGGATTTGGTCTTGCAAAATTTAATTGTAAGAAATTTGGTTTGTAAAAATAAATCAATTCTTTAATATTTACACTGAATTTGCATATACAAACATACATATATTAGAAAGTAAACTTCAATTCCGACGAGAATACATGTGATTTTACACATACATACATACATATTATACGTGGAGCAGCCACACACAAGCCTTCATATCGAACCAAATCCAACTTA